>NC_143177.1:18269742-18944385 GCF_047325235.1 Durio zibethinus
CTGTGTTGGCATCTGGTTAACAAGTGACACCAAATCAGCCACTCCCATTATACGTTAGTATAAATTCTAAAATTTTGAATGTCTGTATAATGAAGTCAACTCATGTGAAATTACAGCCACATCCCACATACATATGCATGCAAAAAAAAAAGAGTTGAAGTACATGACCAATACCTTATATACAAGAATTTCACCATGCTCACAACATTCATTATCTGGTGGATAATCATCTTCTAATGTCCCTTCAAATGCTTCCAAAATTTCAACTGCTTTTGCACCACTAATATCAACCAAAAAAAGGAATACAGCATAAATACCTAAAGGATGAATGAAATTAATAACACTTCATTCACTTAGAACTACTCGGCTAAGACAGGGACAGAAAAGGAAAAACCCTCGTAACTGTTGTGCCAACAACTTCAATTCAATCATATATAAAGCCAAATGAAAATATGGCATCATCATTGTCTCCATATAAAACTATAGCAAAAACAACAGAACTCTGCGGTTAACTAGGCATTGTTTGTAAAAGGCTAATTCGCAACCAAATTTCATAAATGCAAGTGCAACCAGCTTAGAATAGTAGGGCACCTATCTATCTACCCACCTATCTATACATATTATTAACATCTTTAACACATTCTACACCCACCATATATTGTCATAAAAGAAGTTTGATATCTTATTGGATGTTTAGTTGAAGTCATACAAACAATATGAACCACGTGTTAAAAATCAACAGTAATTCATCCATGTTAGCACCCATTTGATCATATAATTAGAAACATTGAGTCCGGATTAAGCACTTAATTTAAAGAAAGGCTTTCATTATATCAACAAATATTTCAACTTTCAATACCAAAAGGCCCTTCAATTTGGACCTTCAAGTATACAAAACAATAACAACACTCTAAAACATGTTTCACAAAATAAAAGTCAACAGAAATTGGTGAAAGTTAGCATAAGAATTGGAACAAATTTTTTTAAGAAAAAAATAAAGGACAAGTACTTTGAGTTTAAATGGTGGGCTACAGCAAAGCCAATCCAGTTCATGCGATGATTTGGTTTCAAATGCAAAAGTTGTTGTCTTGTATCAACAAATCCTGTCAAATCTCGCATTTGTGCCTGCAATGCAAAAGATAAAACATAAATGTAATAATTTCTGATACAACCTGAAACATGACAATGAGAAAATACAAAACCATGATCAAATCCAAAAAATTTCTCTCAAACTTCATATCTTAGTAGAAAGACAAATGCTCATCATCTTCATACTTTTTCCTTTAACTTTTCAAGGCATATAAACCATAAATAAGGGGGGGGGGGGGGGGGGGCACAAGCAAGTTAATGCCAACAAATGACTTAATCATCTGAAATCATGAGTTAAGAATCCATAATATGGCAAGGGCTAAAGCATCGAGGGAGAATAATAGAAATGAAAATCATCAATTTCAGTATCAAAGACGCCGACTTTTGCTACTATTCTGGAGCAGTAAGGCACATGGGCAAATGAAATTAAGAGAAGAACCGAACCAGATCTCATCCAGAAAGTATACACACTTTCTAATTGCAAAGGTCATTAATGTTAAAACCTTCAACCATTAAGGAACTAGTAGAATGAGAGAGAAAAAGGTTCTGTGGCGGTAGACCAGAAAGTATCAATTCAAGGTGGTTGATTCTTACAGGATAACGAGAATGAAAGGATCAAATCAGACTGGTTTCTTCTGATTATATTACTTGTCATTCTATAAACACTTTCAACCATTAAGGAACTAGTACAATGAGAGTTAAAAAGGATCTGTGGCGATAGACCAGAAACTATCAATTCAAGGTGGTTGCTTGTTATGGTATAATGAGAACGAAAAGATCAAATCAGACTGGTTGCTTCTGATTATATTACTTATGTTTTATTTTTGCATGTGCCTCAAAACAAAACCTTCAATTAAGATACTAAATCTGAACCATCTCTCATATTAATCTGCTGCCAGAATATCAGATGATGTCTGTTATATCCTTTTCCTTCCCCTAAAGCCATAAATTGTTTCTACCAAAACTATGATCTAAATTTTCAAAGTTATAAAACCAGCTGACTCATCTACTTTCTAAGTGTTTAAGAAGATATTTTTTTCATGGTCTCATACAGCCTCTCCCTTTTAGTTGAGTTATCTCCATAAATTCCATTCCTCTGGTTTAAGCCATATATCTTCGTCTCTTTTGTTACTATCTTAATATAATTATGCCTTTTCCATCCATCTACTAGTAGATTCTGTCAAGCAACTAAACAGCTTCAAATTTCATAAAATTTATTTTCACTTCATTACTAACTATGTAGCTGATCTTGGTGTTTTCATCCAGTTATATTAAGTTACCACAATGAACCTGCCCTTACCAACTACCACATAACTTACAGTTGCACAAAAGTTGGCACCAAACTATTTTAGTTGCAATATTGACTTGCCTATAAGTACCCTAATACTTAATATTCTCAAATTCTACAATGGAATCTGAAAAATCATTTAGGCAAACCACAAAGCTTACAAGAAATCTTATACAGAGAAACTCCTTTAAATGTTCGAAAAATACCATGACAAGCAAATGTTCTTAGTTAACATTAAGCATACAACAGATAAACATCTTAGATTTAACACTGAGTTTAGATGTACAAATCATAGAGAAGGAAGGTAAATAAGGTATACCTGCAAGAGTGACAAGTCCCGTAGTATTTCAATGTTGTCTGGATCTATTCTCAAAGCGTTGCGATAGCATTTGATAGCCTCCCTGTATTCTCTATCTGACCAATAGAGGAGACCCTAAACGTGCCAGCAAACATGACTTTTTACATCATTCTACATTAAGACACAAACATGAAAACAATGCTAGGAAAAAGTGACACTGCTTTGACATTACAGCAACCAAAAGAAAATAAATAAGATAACCTTTACACCTAGCCGAACAAGCTCATAAGCTTCAGTTTTCCGATCCATGCAATTTAAGGTTAACCCCTTCATTGACAATGTTTCTGACAATAATGAATAAAAGCCCATATGACAACATACAAACACAACAAACAAACAGTTACCAGATAGTATAAAATATTACTTGGAAACTGCATATTTAAAAGGATGGATATATTAAACAAAACGCTACTACACTCTACCAATACCGCACACTAATGAATATTCACAAAACCCAACCAAGATGAAGAAGGTATTCAAATATTGCAGATTTCAGACTGTATAGGTTAAAAATGTAGTTATATACCCGAAATTAATGCAATATATTCAGTTGATAGAGAATATCTACACCTTGATACTGCTAGAATGTTCCACTTATCTCTAGAACCATCATAAATCATGGACTAGTCACCATACAGCTAGTGCTTTCAAAAATGCAATTGACATCAATCATAAGACATGAGAAAGGAACATACAGTCTACAGAAACAATCATGTCAAACTTAGAGGCATTCTTGTAAGGATTATTGAAACCAATAACCTTGATAACAACATAAACTATCTAGCGACAGCCCCTTTTTCCTCTGAAGTGTAAAGTTCTTTTTGTTTCAGAGTTCTTGCATCTTTATACAGGTACATTTACAAGAACCATGCAAACATAAACACTAAACAATAAGTGCCTCTCAGCCAAAAACAAATAAATAAGTGCTTAAAATTAAACTACCTCCATGGTCAGGAAACTTTTTCAGTATTGCATCTGCAGCCTTCAGTCCTTTCTTGTACTGTTTAGTTTCATATGATTTCTGCAATGATAAAATATACAAGAGCTTTAGCAATAGCACATGGACCTCCAAAGCAATAAAAATTCAGTTATGAGAATTAGCTAGAGTATAATAACAGATAAATATTAATTACACAAAAATCAGGCAAAAAAACTGTGTCAAGAGTCCATTACTATAGAAGTTAAAATAGAGTAAGAATTCACCCGTCAAAACTCTAGTTTTCACTATAAATTAGAAGAAATAAGAGGGAAGGGGGGAAAACTCTCAATAGCGTGTGGAAAACATCCAAATGTTGCTATTCTATATCTAATACGAACAAGTTCTTAAAATATATAAATATTCAAGTTTGACCAGCAAAGCCTACAATTACATTAAAAATTGCCCCAGTCAATTTATCAAATTCTTAAATAGATTGTTTCACAAATATTGTTATTGTCTTGAATGCTTATGTGCATCAAAGCCAAAATGCCACAATTGTTTCCCATTAGGAACCAACAAAATTCCTATTTTAAAAAGTTGGCAACATACAAGAGAAATTACTAAAGTAGGAAGAGTCACTAAACCCTTTTATTTTCATTTCTCTAATTTTCTCCATGATGATACAAATGAATTATCACCAAAAGGAAAGCACAACGAGCATCCTTAATTAAAAAAAAAAAAAAAGGTCAAAGCAAAATTCAATTTTTTAAAGTTGCTTTTCAACAAATCGAATTCATTGACCTAAATTAAGCAAAGCATTAAACTTAATTAAGCTTCAATCGCTAAACAGAACAAAGAAAATGAACTTAATTTATATGAAAAATTGCCCAAAAGCAAAAACCTAATTGACAAACAAGCTTATCTAGTCCAAATTTCTATTCATAATTGATATCCACCGATTTTCTCAGCAAGCAAACAGACCAGTATCCAGCTAGGGTTTTGCAAGCAAAGAACAAAAAGAAAAAAGAAGTGCGATCCAATAAACAAAAAATAAGAAAGCAAAATACAAGTATAAATACCAACTAGAAATACGTAGATACGAACTCAAAAATGAGGGAGAAAAGAGAATCGAAGCCTTACGACAATGAGTTTGAAGAGGTTAGCTTCCTTCGGAGGCAACGAAGCTCCCATTGTTGAAGAAAATTAGAAAATTTTAGAAGAAAAACAAGAATCGTAAGAGAAAAAAAAATGAGAAGATTGAGACTTGATGAAGTGAGAGTTAGGGGCTTGCAAGAGAGAGAATAGAGTGGTGGCGTTATCTGCTGCTTCAACCCTACGGTCAACAAGAAGCTTGAACAAAAGTAAAATTAAAAAGGAATAAATAAATAATTTTTGATTAATATATATGGGCCGTTAGTTCATTTGTCCGACGGAAAATTTACTAATAGGATGATCTCACAAATTTTTATTAATTGATATCATAATAAGATACTTAACATATAAAATTAATAAAAATATAAATTATTTTTATCACTTTAATGTTTAATAGGTGTTAATTTAAAATTTAAATGATTATTATATGTTACATATACATTTAATCAAAATATATGTACATTTAAATATTGAGATGTAATTTTAATTTTTTATTAATTTTACTTATAAATATTTTTATTAATTATTTTATTATAAAATCAAATAATAAATTTTTTTATGAAGTACTTAATTTTATAATTCTCTCCTTGTCTTTTTTCGTAGGCCCAATCATTTTCTAATCATCTATGCTAGTAACAGATATCAATTAAAAAAGTCACTTTGACTTGTCTTTGATCCGACATACTAAAAGACAACCTCAATCACTAATAAAATATGTTCGATGTTTTGATAAGTAAGCTGTTTCAAAGTACAAATTAATCGGAAACAATTGGAGAAAACTTTCACTTCAAATAATAGCTAAACAAAAATAAAGTGAATACCAAAATTTATCTTTTAAATAATCGTATTATCATTGCATTACATGTTAAATCAAAGATCACAAAAATATTTAATTCTTATGATGATTTCAAAGAAAGAAATAGAACCTGTTTTTCTTCTGTTTGAAACTAGCAGGGAAGCCTACTTTTATAAATTGTGTTACGAATTTTATGAATAACAACAAATATGATATATGTTAATTTTAAGTATCCCAATTTTTTATTTATTAAAATATTTGAATTCAATAAATCCTCAAATAATTTTTAATTTTATTATCTAAATCAACTCACGTAATATAAAAAAAAACTCATTATTGTTCAAACTCATTAAATATTTGTTTATTAAGTTAAATTTTAAATTTTAAATTTAAATTTAAAATTGATTTTAAAAAATATTATTAAAAGAAATTAAATTAATAAATGAAAGTAATCTATATAAAATAAATAAAAGCTAAAATTATAAATAAAAACACTGAATGAATTAATTTAAGTATTACCTTCATAATAAATAATTTTTAAATAAATCTATAATATTAAAATATTATTATTTATAATCAAGTTCGAATAATTAGTACATTTAAAACACCATTCGAACTTTATGGCAATCTACAATGAATTATAATATTTTACTATCGGAATGCCATCCAATCCATACTATCCAAATCGACTTTTAGGATGCCCTAATCTTACCATCCAAATCCATACTACCTAAATCGACTTAGAGTATGCCCTAATCCAACTTGTTTTTATCCCTAATAATTTGATAACAAGATCAAAGTAAGAGATGGGGCAAGTATGTTCATTATAAAGATTATTTTTTCTACTATCATATATGATGAAAAATATAAATTTTCATCGTCAAGTATGGCAGAGCCACAAAATATTCCAACTTTAGTTTGGAAAATTCTAATTTACAACATGGTGAAGAGCAAATGGAGTATTCAAGAACAGTACCGATCAAAATAATTTCATGGCAAGGAAAGAGCAAAATATAAAACGGTGAAGGGAAAAAAAAACGAGAGGTAACCTGAAGAAACAATCTCTTAATAGCCATACACACAGAATCATGAAAAGCCATACTTCACAAGTAGAAAGAATGAATGTAACATGTACATGAAAGTAGATGAGATTTTGACGATAAAATAACCAGAAGGAAAAAAGAAGTTAAGAAGAAATGGGTAGGTTTTCTAATTTTTATTTTTTCTTGTTTTTCTCTTTTTTTCACAAATTTCTTTTTATTTCTTATTTTCATTTTTTTTTTGCACTTCCTTGTTTTGTTTTTATTTTTATTTTGTATTAACTTTTTTCCTTTGTTAAATTTTCTTATTACTTCTTATATATATATATATTTGCTTGTATTTTCTAAATTAATTTTTTTTTATTTTATCATCCCTTTTCATTTTTTAAAATTTTTTATTTTGATTTTATTTTATATATTTAGTATTTTCATTTTTTTACTTTCTCTTATATCTTTTTTCTCATTTCATTTTGTTTTTATTATATTTTATATTAACTTTTCTTTAGTTTTTTTTATATTTTTTTCTATATATTTTTTTTTGTTTTTCTTTGTATTTTCTAAATTAAAAGTTTTTTCTACTTTGACATTCCTATTTATTTTTTAAAATTTTAATCATTTTGTCTTTTTTTATTATTTTGTTGATTTGTTAATTTTTTATTTTCTTTTTCTTTTTTTGTTTATTTCTAATTACTTTTCTTATTTTTATTACTTTTTTGTTAGTATTTTTTTATTTTTCCTTTTTTATTTATATTTAAAAAATTTTTTATAAAGTTTTGAATTTTTTTATTTTTTATTTTTTGGTTTTTTTATTTTTTTTATTTACTCATTTCTTGTCCTATTTTATTAATTTTCAGTAACTTTTTTTCCTACAAATTTTTGTTTCTTTTTACTTATTTTTTCATATGCTTTCATTTTTTTGTTTTAATTTTTATTCTTCTCTTGCTTTTCTTATTTTTTCACAAATTTTTTATTTTTTATTTTCGTTTTTAAATTCTCATACTTTTTTTTTTGCACTTCTTTCTTTGGTTTTCACTTTTATTTTAGATTAACTTTTCTCTTTTTTTTAAAATTTTTTTGTCTTTCATTTTTTATACTAATTTTTTTTTCATTTTGTCATTCCTTTTCATTTTTGAAATTGTTATTTATTTTTTATTTTTAATTTTTGAGTCGTTATTTTTTCATTTTTCACTTTTTTTATTTTTATTATATTTTTGTATATTTTTTTCTTTTCTTATTGGTATTGATTTGTTTTCTTTTTTGTACTTTATTTATCCTTTTTCTTTTGTTTTAATATTTTTTCTTATTTTTATTTTTTTCGGTCTTATTTTTTATTTCTTTTTTATTTATATTTTCATAAATTTTTATAAGGTTTTAGATTTTTTATTTTTTCATCTTTTTAACTTCTCTTTTGCTTTTTTTTATTTTATCATTTGTTGGCTATTTTCTATTGCATTTTTATAATTTTTTATTATTTTTTTTCCTTTTAAATTTTTCTTCTTTTTTTTACTTATTTTTTCATGTACTTTCATATTTTTTTGTTTTCACCTTTTACTTTGTTTTAAAATTTTCTATATACTTATTTTTTCTTTTTGTTTTATTTCATATTTGTCTTTTCATTTTCTTCTCTTTTTTTCAAAAATTTCTTTTTATTATTATTTTTTTTTTTTTGCACTTCCTTGTTTTGTTTTTATTTTTATTTTGTATTAACTTTTTTCTTTTGTTAAGTTTTGTTATTACTTCTTTTATATATATATATATATATTTTGCTTGTATTTTCTAAACTAAATTTTTTTCTATTTTGTCATCCCATTTAATTTTTGAAATCTTTATTTGTTTTTTATTTTGATTTTATATTATATATTTAGTATTTTCTTTTTTTTTTTACTTTTTCTTATATCTTTTTTCACACTTCATTTTGTTTTTATTATTTTTGTATTAACTTTTCTTTGATTTTTTATATTTTTTTCTATATTTGTTTTTTTTTTGTTTTTCTTTGTACTTTCTAAACTAAAAGTTTTTTTCTATTTTGACATTCCTGTTTATTTTTGAAATTTTTATTCATTTTCTTTTTTTTTATTATTTTGTTGATTTGTTAATTTTTTATTTTCTTTTTCTTTTTCTTGTTTATTTCTAATTGCTTTTCTTATTATAAAGTATAATAAACGT
The DNA here is from genome assembly GCF_047325235.1 of Durio zibethinus. Lineage (NCBI taxonomy): Eukaryota > Viridiplantae > Streptophyta > Magnoliopsida > Malvales > Malvaceae > Durio > Durio zibethinus. The sequence continues at coordinate 18,278,551 of NC_143177.1, forward strand.
TGTAATATTAATTAATAATAATTATAATCTTTAAAAATAATAATAATATAATAATAATAGTAATAGTTTTATCCAATTATTATTAGTTATAACATAATAATTTATATATGTGATAGAGAAATTAGTTCAAATAATTATGGTGATGATTATAACTATTATTATAATTAATTTATAAATAATTATTATAATTATTATTAATATATTTAATATATTATTTGATAAATATTATTATATTATTATATTTTTTAATATTAATAAAAAAATATTGATGCTAAATTATTATAATTAATTAATTATAATAATTATTAATTTATAATTATATAGTTATTTTATTTATTAATATATAATTGTTCAGTAAACACATTATTAACAATATTTAATATATTATAATATATATCATTACTATTTTATTTATAATATTTAAGAAATTATTTACAAATTAATAATTAATAAATTATATAATAACATAATAAGACATTTGTAAAATAATAGTTATCAAATTTATAAGTTAATATAAATTAATTAAGTTATTATATTATATATGAAGAATTTACATATATAAAACAATTTATAATTTCAATATAATTATTATATTATAATAGTTTATAACATATTACTTGATTAACTAATATTAATAATTATATAATTTAATTATGTAATAATTGTTATAACTTATTTGTTATTATTAATAATTTAATAATTATTTTTAGTTATTTGATAATTATTCTAATAGTACTAATAATATTTATTATTATAACTATAATATATTTATATTTAAAAAATATAACATCACTTTGAGAATTAATTAATTATAAAAATTATATAGTTATTTTATTTATTAATATATATAGATAATCATTTTTTAAATAATTCTGATTTTAAAAGTAAAGAATATATTTTTATATATTAAAATATTTTAGTTATATATCAAATTATTAATATTATAATTTATATTATTACATTATAATAAATATAATTATATTATAATTCATTATAATATATTTAATATAAATATAATTAATATTAATATTTAAATATTCATTAATTAAATAATATAATATTATATAATATTATTAGATAATATATTTTAATATTACTTAATTATATATAATCTAAATTAGATTTATAATATATAATATATTTACATATATTAATAATTATTATTTAAACTAACTATTTCATAATTTAATAATTATAAATAACTATAATTAATTATTAAAAAGTAGATTAAATATCATCTAAATTAATATAATAATATTAATTATAAGTATTAACATACTTAATATATAATAATTTATAAGAATTTAAAATTTAATATTAACTTAATATTAATTATATTAATAATTAATAAAAATAAATTATCTATAAGTTAGGAATATGTTGAATTTATTAATAATGATTTGAAATTAAATATTAAAATTATTATAATTTATTTAATATATAACATTTATTTCTATTTATATCATAAACATATTGATAAGTAAGTCACTTTATAATATTGTATTATTATTAATTTATATTTATATAATTACTTAAATAACATCACATTATTATTAATATATTATAATTATAAGATTATAAATTATTAATTATATATAATTTATAAATATAATAAATTAATATTATTTTATATTAAATTATAATTATAAAATATAAAAGAGTAATAAATTATTTATTCTAATATAATTTTATAAAAATATAACGGTTATTTTAATAAATAATTATAATGTAATATAATTAAATTATCACAACTATTTACTTTATCTATGAACAATAAATTAATTATTAATATTATATAATTATAACTAATTATATAATTTATTAATTTATATTCTAAATATAAGTATAATATATAATATTTATAATTATTTAATAATAGTTATTATTAATAGTGTAACTAATTGAAATTATATTATTTAATTATAATATATAAACTAATATATTATATTTATTAATATACAATTAATTATTACTAATATTGGATAAATTATATAATATTAATATGATAAGATTTGAAGTAAATAATTGCTCAAATAGTCATAACTATTTGAACAAGTTTGATAAATAGATTTATTTTTTAAATCACTTTATAATTTAACAATTAATAGTTTAATTAACTAATTTATTAATATTTATTAATTATAATTATCGTTATATTTGAAGCCTAGTTAAGATCTTTTCAAATCCTAATTGTTAAATTAGTAAAATAAATTATTGTAGTAATTTATTAAATTATCTATTACTTTAAATTTATAAATTGTTTTATAATTTTATAATATTAATTATAATATTAGAAGATTTATAATATTTTATAATTAATTAATATTATAAAATTAATGATAAATTAACAAGTGACCTGTTATATTGTTTATATTCAATTTTAATAATAGTAGTAATATTTCAACAATTATTAATTAATCAAATACTAAAATAATATTATATTTTTTGAATATATAAATCTATATTATATATTATTTGTCAAATAATATTAAATATTTATTGTTTTATATTATAATGAATGAGTATATTTCTATATAAAAATAAACAAGTATAAATATTTAATCTATTATCAAATAACGGACAATTATTATTATTAATTTAATATAACAATAAATAATTAATAAATTCCTTTTGATTAAAGTTTATAATCCAAATTTTCAATAGTTATAATATTAAAATCAAAATTTATTTCAATTATTTGATTATTATATTGTATTACAATTTAAAATAAGTATTAGTTTAAATTTTTAAAAAAATATTAATAAAATAATATTTATTTAATAAATTATTAGTATTTATTATAATTTAAATTTAATATAGTTGCTTCAACTCATACATGCTTATTTGAAATTAATAATTATGTTATATTATTTCTTATTAGTAATATATTAAATAATATTATTAATTATATAATTTAAATATAATACTATAATTAATATTAATATAGTTAAAATACAAATCTTAATTCATGATTACAAATAATTATTTAACTATTTGATAAAATAATCTAATTATATCATATTTATAAATTATACTAATATATTATACTATATAATTATGTAATATATTATTTATTTATTTATTATATAATATTAATAACTATTATATATTTAAGTTAGTTATAATTATTATATTTATTTTAATTATTTATTGTTATTTTAATGATTTGAAATAAATAATTATTCAAATAGTCCTAACTATTTGAACTTATTCTGTAAATAGATTTGAAATAAGTTTGTTATAATATTAAAACAATATTATTAATTAATAGCTTAATATTCATTATATTAATTAATTATATTATAATTTAATATATAGTTATATTATATTAATTTAATATTAAAATAGTAAATTATATTTACTATTTAATAAAATAGTCATAACTATTTGAACGTGTTATAAATAATATATTATAAATTATTATAATAATAATTATTACAATTATCTTAGTTCATTTAATACAGAATTTATATAAATAATTAAACAATTCATTATTAAAATAGTCATAATTAATTATTATAATCATTAATATATTATTAATTTTTAAATTATTAATAATACTCATTTATTAATATTTTAAAAATTAATAAGTAAGAGATTATCTGTTTACTGAACTAATTCAAATAATTATGACTATTTAAACAATTATATATTTCAAGTCATTATAACCTTTTATTAATTAATTATTCAAATTAATAATTATATTAATATATTATAATTATAATATAATATTAAATATATTAATAAAATATATTATAATTTATCATATAATTAATATTATCTGAATAATAATTAATTATATTTAATTAATTTATATTATTAAAAAGTATAATAAATATTATAATATTAATTAATAATAATTATAATCTTTAAAAATAATAATAATAATTTTATCCAATTATTATTAGTTATAACATAATAATTTTTATATATGATAGAGAAATTAGTTCAAATAATTATGGTACTAATGATAACTACTATGAAAATTAATTTATAAATAATTATTATAATTATTATTAATATATTTAATATATTATTTGATAAAATTAATATTATAGAATTATATTTATTAATATTAATAAAAAATTTTAATACTGATTTATTATAATTAATTAATTATAATAATTATTAATTTATAATTATAAATTAATTTTTATTTAATAATTATATATTAAATATAATATATTTAATTATAATATTATATAGTTATTAAAAAATTAATAATTATGACTATTTATAATAATAGTTATTATATTCTTATATTAGCTTAATTAATATTAATAATTATAATATAATAAATAATTATATTATTTAATTTATTTATTTTATGTTACTAGAATGAAACTAATAGAATATTAAACTAATAATTAATTATAACTCTTTGTTATTAATTAACTTAATATTGAATTATATTAAAATCAATAATTTATTAATTTGAAATTTTAGTTATTTATAATAAATAATCAGTAGTCATAAAATATTTGTTACTCTAAATTTATATAAATAATTAAAATTATTAATTATATTAATATTAATAAATAGTATAATTTGAGATAAGCATATGGCTATTGGTTTGTTTTAATTAATTATAATAATAAATGTTTTTTGAAATATTATATATATTAACTAATTATTAATAATAATATAATTTAATATATAGTTTTATAAATATTTATTATATTTCTGATTCTCTATTTCAAATCGTTATGGCCTTTTTCTTTTGTCATAAAAGAATTGTTTTGTTCATACAAACTTATTCTAATTAAAATAATACTAATTTAATAATATTTTAAAAATTAATAAATAATAGATTTAAAAATTAAATTTATTTACCTAATTAGTTCAAATAGCTAAAACTATTAGAACAATTATCTATTTGAAATTTTTTTGACCTTTTGTTTAGTCATAAAATAATTGTTTTAGTTAATACAAGTTTATTCAGAATAAATTAATACTAATTTATTAATATTCAAAAAATTAATAAGAAAGACATTTAAAAAAATAAATCTATTTATCTATTAAATAAGTTTGAATTATAATTACTAAATTATAAAATATTATAATTATTATATAATTAATATTGTAATTCATAATTACATATTTGATATATATTTAATAAAAATATACTAATTATTTGATACTAAATTATAGCTAAAATAATACTAATTAAAACTTATTGTTTTTTAATTAAGAAGAATGTTGGCCTTGAATTGATTAAAAGTTTTGATTTGACAAAACAAAAATTTGTCTAACTTGAATTAATCTCTTCTAATCTTAAATTGAACATTTTCCACTCTTCTATCTTGGCAAAATTCATTTAGGAATCAAATCAAGTTAAATTCTAGAAATAAAAAGGGATTAATGCATGTTTTGATAGGAGGGACCGACCCCCTAAGGGAAGGGATCGATCCCCTCATTACCAAATCGATCCAGTTTTCTTCCAGAAGCAAAATTTGTGAAGTTTTGGTAAAAACCAATCGATCCTCTCACTGTAAGGATCAATTGGCTAGGGTTTCAAGCTTACTCAATCGATCCTTCCCTTAAAGGGATCGATCATTTTTTCATACAAAATGTTTTCCTCGTTCAAATTTCAAAAAAAATGGATCGATCACCTAGGCATGGGATCGATCCCTTTATTAAAGGGATCGATCTATTTTGAAAAAGAATGCTTTTCTCGTTTGAAAATGAGCAAAAGGTATCGATTCCCCTATATAAGGGATCAATCAGGTAAGGCCTTTTATACATAATTTCAGAGTGTTTTAAAGCTGACCCAATTGATCCCTTAAGTCCCAAAAAGCCTAAACGACTATATTTTGTCTAATATTTTGCAGGTTTGAAGCATTAAATGCAAGGCAACGGCTCTCAACTTCTTCTTACCTATAAATAAAGCCTTCCACTGTAGAACAAGAGAAAGAAGAGTTAAGAGAACTTATTGCTATTCACCAATCATCTTGTTGAAGCATTCAAAGCAATTCAAAGAGAGAAAAGTGTAAAAAATCCTACTCATATCAATTTTTCTGTAAATTCCTTGTCAATGCTGTTGTGTACTTTAAATTAACAAACACTCAACCTTAAAGAGATTTTTTAAGTTTGTAAAACACCGCAGAAAATATTGTATTATGAGATTGTGAGCTTAAGGGAGAGGATAACCCTTAAGAGTCTGTAGAGTTGATTGTGTAAAGCTTTGAGAAGCTAAATTGTATTGTGTTCAACATATAATGGATCGAACTCCTTGGCAAGAGAGGCTAAGAGAGAGGACGTAGGTGCCTAAAGAAAGGACCGAACCTTTATAAATCTTGGTGTCTAATTCTCTAACTCTATCTCTTGTTAGCCGAAAGAAATCAACTCACCACTAAAAGCAGAGTCTGTGGCTTTAGAGTGGTTATATTGTCAGTAACCAGCTCAAATCCTTGAGGGGCATCAACTATCTCTACAATGGTCATTGCACCAAGCAAGAAAAAATGATTCAGCAGATGCATGTTTCAGCTCTGAAACAGCTAAATCAGTTGAAGGAGCCTACAAATGTGAATGGCCAAAGCATTATTACACAAGTATTAACAAATAAAGGCGAAAATAAATAAGAAAATGATAAAAAAAAGTTTTCCATACAGAAGTCAGATGCATCAGCATAAGTAGACCATAGAATTCCATTAATAAAGGGAGACAGTCATAGTAACCATTTGCAGAATTCCTAGTGATGGTAACAAGCCACACGCAAACACAAACTTTGGCTTTCCCAATTGACCATGGGGGTAGGTACATAGTTTTGCTATCTTAATTCATTGCTAGGGTAGTTCCTTGGAATTGGTTTAAATTGGAGATGCTCCTTCCTTTAAATGGGAAGTGGGCTCCAACATAAATTAAAAATAAAGGATATTAAATTGCAATGATCACTTCATAAAAAGACAAGCCATTGCTCACTAAAAAACATAGACCAATAAAACTAGTAGATCAGGAAATAAGTTTAGAGCCCAAGCATCCTGTATTTCATTAACTCTTGAATGAATACCAGGTCATGAGGCCACCACCAATGAACATGAGAGAAATAGGTTGAAACCTGACATAGTACTGAATAAAGCATCTAATACGCAACAGAATTTTGTGTTTTCATCCTAATTTATGAGAATGATAAATATGATACAAACTACAAAAAGAGGGACAGCAAAAAAACAGAATCCAATCCTAAACATCTGAGAATCATTCTTACCCCTATGCTCCTTACCACCCATAAACTCACAGCCATCAACAATCTATTCCACTTTTATTGAAGGCTAGAAAATTTTCAAAGATAATGCCTGCATATCCTATTATAAAATGCAATGCCATAGAAATATGCATTATGAAATTAGATCAACTTAAGAAAGGCTTCTGGGCATAATACAAGAATATACAAAATATTCGCTAAAGATGAAAAAATGATTACAACCTACAAAGAAAGGATTGCACAAGAAATTAAAGATAAACTTGGATGTTGGTAACCCACGATAGGTTAATTGCCACAGTCCCTGTTAAAGCTGCTGTGAAAACACCAATAGTTTTCAACAAATTAGTCTTTGGCTGGTAAGTAACTTCAAAATCTAACGAGCTAGCTTCATCAACTCAACATAAAGGATCACAAGGTCCAGAGGTTGAGGTCAGCTCCTGTTGATATGCAAAGGTTATTTTAGTGTGTGAAAGAACCCAAAAATGAAAAAACATAGACACTTTCGTTTTGCTATGATGGTTGGTTTTTATAGCAATTTGGAGAATGCTTTCTAAATAGCCTTTTGAGTAATCTTCCCTCATAAAGAGGATCATTACTCAACCTTAATCCTGCCAATGAAGGATGAGAAACCAAGAAGAGTCATTTGAAAAATGTTCCTAGCCTTTAAGATTCAGCATTTTTTACACAATGAGGCTACTTTTAGGACTTGAACTTGCTCATTTAAGCCCTTTAGCCAAAATCTTTTATATTACACCAGACAGTATCTCCTAATCAATCCTCATATATCTAACTAAATCAATCTGATTTTTGAGCTAAACATCTGCAGAAGGTAATTTCCAATAGCAATAGCTTGAAATTCTATCAAATTATTTGACCTCCTCATTAACCAAGATAAAATCTTCAAATGTATGAACTAGCAGTACAGGCAAATGGGTACCCTTAAACTGGAGTACTTATAAGCAAGACAATAAATGACAAAAGACACAAAATGAAATAAAAAAACACTCACCCAAATCATAAATCAATGAACATGCAAATGGGTACTCGTAAAGATAAAATTTTTTATAATGGCATAGGGATGAAAAGAACAAAAACCTCAAGTTGCTTTTCATTGTTGGGTTAAACTTTTTGTTGCCGTGCAATAACTTTCGTTATGGGGTTTACCTAGACTCATAATTGTTGTTATATTATTACATTATAATATAAATCAAATTAAAAAAATTTTTTATTGAAAGAAAAAAAGAACAATACTAATTTTTTTACTTGAGATACTATAACTAATTGAAGGTATGGATCCAATCTATAACTAAAGTTATAAAGGGGATACACTCATTCTTTTTGGTTTCTAACCTTTGATGACATGGCTAACCAGTAAGTCGAGGGATTGCAAATCCCTTATTCCCCGGTTCATATCAGGTTGTTGCTTGATCAACAAAAAACTTGAAATCCTATATTCTGCTTTGCTTATATGACTCAAAAAATTTTCTCTAGCAAAAACAAGTGCAAGAAAAGGACTCTTGATACTTTCTTGATTATAAACTTAGCAAAGTTTTGTCTTCAAAAATGTTGTAAATCCTTACGTCTAGGATTCAAGGAAAAATTAGAGTGGGGGAAGGGAATCAGAAATCTTGATATGATATCCCCTCTCCTATTATTGGAGGGGCTGTTAGAAGAGTCTTCAATTAGATTGGATATCATAATGGGAATGTCTAATTATTAACAAATGAATAGTTGTACAAGGGTAAGTAATGAACAACAGTTACCTTTAGGAAGTTTTTCATGCTTTGAAAGCAAGGTCCAGACAACACATCATTGCAACATATGATTAATGCAACATATATGTATGCAATAATCCCTCATTCCCCAAAAGACAAAGGGAAAAAGAGAGAGGCAAAGAGGAATCTAACCCAAAATGAAGCATCACATGCATGTGTTGATCAACAATAGGTGACAGACGCTAAAAACACCCAGACAAGTAGACAACAGAGCTTGCATAGCATTTTACACGTACAGGCCACAACCAAACGGAATAAGTCTATTGCAAATCATTAAAAAGGTTGCAGATCCTAACAAAAATGTTCACCTAATGGCTCCAACTGCTACTTTGTGAAAATAAGCATGTGAATGCAACCAATCTTTAAATTTTAGCTTTCCAACATATGCACGTGGTTTTATTTTCCTCAAACAATAAGAATGGAAATCAAATTGATCTTCAGTAATATCAGCATAGTGCTTCTCCACAGCTATAAATTTCTCCAGGGCCCGTCCAAAATCACCATGTCGAAAGTAACTTTCATCAGAAGCAAGTTCATACCTTCAAAAAATGGATAACACTCAGTAGGTGTACCCAAATTATAATTAGAGACAACATGTGGAAGGTAATAAACAAAAACAGGCCACATGCACTGCATGTCATGAAGGTTGTTGTACTGGCCCCCATCTTTTGTGAACAAAACAACAGTTTTTCCTGCCAAAGCCACCTTCAAATGTAGAAAAAGTTTGTGAACAGTATAATAACACCGAAAGAAATTTAGTGACAAATATTAACTATGACAAAAGATGAAGTGGGGAAGCCTTAGAACCTGATCAGACTGCAACATTCGCTTCACAGATTCATTGTTTATATAGCGATCTGCAAGATCCATACACCTAGCTTCATCTGTCAATGAAGCCACAGCTACCAAATCACCAACATGTTTCAGTATCCAACTCTGTCACCAAAGAGAAGTAAATAATATACACATAGACCTAGCTTTAAGAAAATTCCAAGAACTTCTCCAAAAGATCAAGAAACAATAGCCAGTCAAACTAAAAAGCACCAGTCAAACTAATACAAGAAAAAAAAAATCTCACCTGGATATAAAGGTTAGAAGAGGCTTAATGCAATGAATTGCCGCTTTACGAAATTTGTTTCCTTGCAGTAAATCAAGTGGTATCCTCTAAAATTTGAGAAAACAAAGTTTTAATATAAGTCATAAAACATTCATCACACATCATAAAGGAAATAGCATTTATTGGCAATAATGATGCACATTGTAACGGCAATAATTACAATTCTCATGAACGAATACATAACAAATGTGGGTTACAGGAAGAAAACAATTTAAATACATCCTCACTGCATGAGTCAAATTCCAAAAGCTCTAGTGTTTGACACTTTATTTCAATCATGCCATAACCTGGCCCATCGTCAAAAGGTTTTTATATAGGAAAGTCAGTTTAACTAAAAGAATGAGACAAAGATAGCCACTAATAAAAGAATTAGCCATCATGTCAACTCTCTAGGGGTGAAGCATATGAAAGCATAATTTTAACCACCTAGAGTTCTTACTATTGTCACATCAAGACATCGATGAAGTATTTCAGCATAATACCACAACTATCTATTTCTAGATTATTTAAGAATATCACAAGCCATCGAATGGACTGTGTCTATTGTAGAAGCACATCACTAGATTTTTGTCACATAATTTCTTATCAAGCCATCAAGAAAAACAAGATCCCTACAAGAGTATTTGTAAAAATAGTCGCCCTTCCTCTCTCTAAAAAAGGGGAGAAAGTTTGATAGCTCTACAAAAAAGTAAGGTTTTCGTTGGATTTGCATCATGTGATTCTATAAATAAGAGAGAGAAGAAATCCAGAGTAAATATAATGAACAGAACATCCCAAGGTACCATTTGGAGCTCATTAAAAAAAATACCAAATAGAAAATCAAATTAATATGACTAACAGCTAAGACATAATAAACCAGCTTACACTAGCAATATCATCATCTACAGTCTATAACGAGAACACATTTTATCATCAGAAAAAAATAAAAAAAAATCAAATCGGGCATTATTTGAAGTAAAAAAATTTAAATAAAATTAAGATGGTAGAAATCAAACATTTAGAAGGTCTCCAAATTCCTCACACATTCCAATTTGTCCTCCACCAACTAATTCTCTACTTTGTTTGGATTAACCAATGGCCGAGAAAAATTCATTTTTCCCTCTTATTAGATCAAGAACCCTAATTTCCTAACCTAATCTTGATGCCCAATCTCAAGGAAAGTTGAATCGACTCATTACTTGCTTGATGTCGATATTATCGATGATAATCTATATTCCAAGCCAAAAGGGAACCAAAAACGAAAAACCTAAATTTGAGAGAAAGAAGATTGAAATGATGAGAAGAATGGCTGAAGACAGTGGTTTTTAAATTTAAAATGCAAAAAAATCTATCCGTTGAAACTTAACCAATTAAATTTTAAATTAAAAATTAACTTTTTGAAAATAAATGTAGTGACTAAATGAAAAACATATTTGATGAAAATCAGCTTTGCTTCTTTTATATAAATGAAAAAAAAATGCACTTCAGAAGAAAAAAATGCAAATAGAAAAAGTGGAGGAGCCCCATCAATTTTAAAAGAAATTTCATTTTTCTAACGAAAACAAAGTTGAGGAAGAATGGAGGATGCGAATGATAGCAAAAGCAATTCTAAATTAAAATCTAAATTACCCCCACACCAAACTTTAATCAAAAGCCCAGCCAAGCCAAAGCTTAAAAGTTGCAAGGATGACTAACGAGAATGAATAGCATCGTTTCTCAAAATTGGCCAACAAGATGGTGAAAGACTGATAAATATCTGCAATTACCAAAAAACCCCTTACCAATTCACCAAAAAAAAAAGAGTTGATCATTTTATTTGGTGGTTTAGAAATTTAGACTTTTCTCAAAATAAGGGGAGGACCCTCCCCTTCTCATTAGTCCCATTCCCAAAGACACGTGATGGTGTTTATGATTCCATGGGTCAACCATCACTGCACCCCATGATCAGCTTCTAAAACATTATTGATAACTATATTATCAAGGAGAAAATTAGCAAATCATGAATGAAAAATTGAAATAATGAATCAGTTGAGAAGAAAACCAAGTTAAATATATCAAATCTTTTTTGAAGACGTCGTGTGTTCTTAGATTTTTTTTATATTTATGATATTTTTATTTTATTATATTTTTTGTAAAAAAAATTTAAAAATAAGAAAAGTTATCTTATTTTTAAAAATTAATAAATTATTTATTAATAAAAAATCATTAAAGATTTGAATCTAATTATCATAAATCTAAATACTTTACATCTAAATCTTAAATTTTAATCATTTGCACCAATTTTTATTGGCTTACTTGATTATAATTAATAAAAAAAAAACTCAATAAAGTGCTGAAAGAAAGAAAAAAAATTCATAACACGCTGATAAAATTGTTCATGCAAACTAGTAAGGAGATATATGAATTTTTTTTTTTTAAACTTATGGTACGAGATCTTTTGAGATAATTATTGGTTGAAATAATATGTAATTTAATTAAATTTTAATTTAGTCAGATTTTTAAAATTATAAATTTGAAATATTTTCAATGTTTAATTTTTTTTTTCATACAAATTAAATTAATAAATTAAAATTTAAAAAAATTAATCACTTAGATTTTATTTTTTCTTTGAGATTTTTTTTAAAGAATATTCCAAAGCTTATAAGTTGAGATTTCATGTTTTTCCGTAACGTTGGATTTGAAGAAATAAAATTATAAATATACGGAAACAGTTCTTTTGATTTTTTATAAAATTATATACCATTAAAAATTATAATTATAATCAAATAACTTTTAATGTATTAAAAAAAATTAACAAATCAAAATATAATACGACGAAATTCAAATTTGATTGGTTAAAAAAATTTTAAAAATCTAATAATTAACAATTACTCAAACAAAAAAAATTAAGCATTTAACAATTTAATCATTCAATTACATATAATATTATTATTTAATATTTTTAGTTATGTTTAATACATAAAATAATAGATAAGACATAATAATTTTATATTATATTTAATTTACCTATAATTAATCGTATTGATATAAAATGATTTAATTTTTCGAAAATAAAAATAACTGTTTTTTATTGACGATATTAAATTTATATGTTTTATTATAACATTAAAAATTATATTAATAATTTAAATTATATAAATTTTAAAGAAAAATAAATTTCTGTAGCATCTCAACAAGATTTGGTTAACCTTTTTCAACTAATAATAAATTTTTATAATCCAATCAAAATCCACTTTTTGTTGCTAATTATCTACCTTTCCTCCGTAATAAAATTCAAACAGCAAACCATAAGAGACGAGACTTAGAACAACAAAACTGGGAATTTTTTATCGCCACTCTTGTCAGCTCCGTAGCAAAATTCTCCACATTATGTACTGTTTATAAATGGCAACTAATAAAAGGCGCCAAGTACAACATGCTCCAAAGGCAAAGATTGGCCCTAAAACAGTGTTCTTCCCATGCTGAACAGAAGATTTCTTCAGCAGTACCCAAAAATTTTCTATAGCACCTCAAATTTTGGGGCAAAACCATGGAGCCAGATATCTCTAAAGATCTCAACCAAATGGTGAGCAAATTAAAATCATATATATATATATATATTTCAACCCTAAAATCATAAATGCAGATAAATTATACACATTTGCAAAGGAATGCATTTCGTGATTAGAAAGGCAGCGAAAATTTTGATCTCAAAGCAACAGAAGAAAGCATTGTCATGGCCTGCACAACTTCAAGACGCTCCTTTTTTCCGCCTGTTGCAAAGCACTCTTTCAAATTGTCTACATAATTTTACTTCAATTGTCTAATAAGCTATCAATAAAGAGGGCCTAATCAAAGAATAAACAATCATTTCTTGAATAATTTTGTCACATAGCTTGCAACTTCAATTAAATAAACATCAATAAGAAAGTGAGAAAATTATTATCATGAAAGTCCACCTTTCTTTAAAATGCCAATAATAATCACAGCATCCAACTTTCAAAGATTAAGCATCATAATAACAAAAACCAAGCAATCAGAACTCGTGAGATACATCTCAAAAAAATCACTGAATGATGTTGAAACCATAAATTTAAAATTCCTAATTTAATGTTTTATTTTTAGGCATCTAATCTATAATATTCAATTAACAGTATATCAAAATTTCAATACCATTAATATTCTTACTAAAATACTTTCTAAACAAACAACAGTAATTAATTTCATTAGTTGTTAATGGAGTCAAAGTCAAATTCCTAGTCAGCATCAATTTATGTGGAGAATTATACTTACTCAAAGCAGCATCTTGGTCAATAAGAACCTTTTCTAAGAGTTTATGGACTGCAATACAGTCCTTGAGTTTCCACGCCAATAATGGTCCAAGTGCCCCATTCCTGGACAAGCAAAAGAGAAAGAAACAATTAATCTCAAGAGTAAGTTGCAAGGCATGGAATCGACATCTAACAGCAAAAATTTTAATGTACACTAAGAGCATTACATTGGCATGACTTTATTGCATGAATCTTCAATTAACTTAACAGCCTCAAGTTTCTTGGTCTGCTCCAAGGTATATAACATTTCTGCAACTGCCACTATATGCATCAAAGATTCTGCAGAACCAAAAAGTAAAATTTGCATGATTATACAACCTACCTCAAGGAACCTAAAATGCATCATGTTATGTAAAGGTCGTAATACCTTCATGTTTACCAAGGAAAACTTTGTTCGCCTCACTAAGAGTTTTCTCTTGCAATTGACTGCGGAAAGAGAAAATAAAGCATTTAATGCATCAGGGATCAAAATAATAATAGTAACAGTAACACAACAAAATTCTAGTAGGGGGAACAGCTATCATAAAGCCATTTCAAAGAGAACCTGATGGATGGATGCTCAGCTTCTAAGACACTCCAAACAAGTTTTTCAGCATCAGTTAATGGAGCAGGCATTGAGCCCAATTTATGGAAAAATTTAATCTGCATTAGATTAAATTCAAATAAGCATTGTAAAGATTACATGATCTTTGTATCTAAGAACAGAAAAGAATGCAGTTGTGCATGGCTTTAGCAGCAGCGATGTTAGGGCAGATGTTACATACCAAGCAGCGATGTGAATCTGGATTCTCAGCATCCAGCCTTAGCAGTTGCTTTACAGCCTTCAGGAAAACAAAATAAAACCAAGACAAACGTACTAATATGAGCTCATGAAATAGTAAAAGTACTACCAGAGATTTAAATAGCGGTCGCGGTCACATTTTCGGTTGCGTAATATTTGTCGCGTTTTCGGATATAACGGAGATAATTGCGGTCACTGCGGTCATCACGGTCGTGAAATTTTTTTTTTTTGCACAATTTATTATAAAATGTAATAATTATAATTATAAAAACTCTTATTCAATGATTTTAAAAATAGTTTTATGACACTATGTTTTTTATTTTCTAAAAAAATTATTCACAATTTTATTTAGATTATAAAAAGCATTCATATTTGATTTATCCATAAAATTTTTTTTGGCCAAGTTCATATTCAATATTAATTCTAGACAAATCAAATATTAACAAAACATAATATGTTAAATACCAAGCATTTAATTTAATAAAATTACAAACTTAAAAATATAATAATTTCAAATTCCATCAACTACAATTATTGATACATATTTCAAATTTACCACATGATAGAATGACGAGGAGGATCAGATTCTCTATCTTCACTTTGAGAGCCAAGTTGACTCCATCTCCATCCCTGAGACCTTTGTTCTTGATACATTTGAGGTGGAGGATATATTTGAGGATGATACATTTGTGGTGGAAGGTACATTTGTGGTAACTGATACATTTGAGGTGGATGATATATTTGAGGAGGTGGAAGATACATTTGAGGTGGATAATAACCATATGGAGGTGGATAACCATGAGGAGGTTGAAAATTATGTTGTTTTGATGGATAGTAATGTCTTTGAGTACTAGCAGATGATTCACTATACTCAAAGTTACTAGAATTTGGTCTCTCACCTGAAGATGAAGAACCTCTAGAAATTTCATAGTGGTGCTTCTTTGCTTTTCCTTTTGATCGAGCTGTACGTGCACTTTGACCCTCACTAGATTCAGCAAATGGATTTCCTCCGTATTCTGCCATATTAATAAAAAGTCCACCAGTAGCAACATCCCTGAGACCTTTGTTCTTGATACATTTGAGATGAAGGATATATTTGAGGATGATACATTTGTGGTGGAGGGTACATTTGTGGTAACTGATACATTTGAGGTGGATGATATATTTGAGGAGGTGGAGGATACATTTGAGGTGGATAATAACCATATGGAGGTGAATAACCATGAGGAGGTTGAAAATTATGTTGTTCTGGTGGATAGTAATGTCTTTGAGTACTAACAGATGATTCACTATACTCAAAGTTACTAGAATTTGATCTCTCACCTGAAGATGAAGAACCTCTAGAAATTTCATAGTGGTGCTTCTTTGCTTTTCTTTTTGATCGAGCTGTACGTGCACTTTGACCCTCACTAGATTCAGCAAATGGATTTCCTCCGTATTCTGCCATATTAATAAAAAGTCCACCAGTAGCAGCAAGCCCAAATTCTCCTCTAAGTGGGCTGTAAGGTCGATTTGCATCCATATTATCACCAAAATTCGCACCATCACCATCACCATCTCCATCACCATCATCATCTGGACTTAAACCACCACCATCATCACTCTGACTTGGTGTTGGACTTGAACTTGAATGAGATACATTCCTTTCTTGAGATTGACGTGATCGTTCAACATTCATTTCATTATCAGAATTATCTGCAGGTAACCAATCAGAGTTTTGACCATCTAATAGAGGATTTTCTTTCTCTTGCAACCATTCTGTTAGTGGATCATCATCTTCAAAAATATGGTCAAGGCTAATAGGATTAAAACTATTATTTATTTCATCAATGCTCATTCTTTTTTGATGTCTCATCCTCAACCTCATGTTATAATAGGTATATACAAGTTTCTAGAGTCTTGCAAACTTCAATCTGTTTCTTGCTTTGGTGTGAATATAGCTAAATGTGCTCCAATTACGTTCACAATTTGATGCAGATGTTGTTTGACTAAGCACTTTGATTGCTAGTTTTTGTAATTCAGGAACACAAGTGCCATATATCATCCACCACTCAGCTGTATAAAATTATTTAAATTAAATTTCAATGGGCTATACAATTAAATAATATAAATAAATTATAATTATTTAACTTACTATTTACCTGGATTCATTTGCTTCCAAGCTCTTTGTGCTTGTGGACTACCAAATGTTTCATGCTTGTCTCGAAATAATAACAACTACATCATTGAAAATACAATAATAAATGAATAAATAAAAAATAATTTAATTTTTAATACATAAAACAAATGTTAAAGTTATAAAATAGTATTAAATACTAACCTGATTAATCATTCTGATTTGAGTATCTATCGAAGGTTCTAATCTTTCAATAACTGCTTTTATACCTTCTAATGTTTCCTTAAATACATTTGCAGAATGTTTCACTCCAAATTGAAATTGTGGATTTAGATAGTAACCTAAACATAATTTATAACAATATTATATTAAAGGAATAAAAAATAAATATATAAGCAATTTAAGTATAAAAAATAAACATATTTTTTAAATACCATCTATATTCTTGGTTTACTTACCAGCTGAATGCAAGTCAGAGTGCATGAAACTCCATCTATTGTCAATAATCTTTTCATATTCAGCAGAATAACGACAAGTTTGTTGAATTGCTTGTTTAGCTCTATCCACAGCCTCGTAAATAAAGCACATTGTTGGTTTTTTATCACCATCCACAAGGCGCAACACTTTTACTAAAGGCTCATAAACTTTTATTATATCACCTGCTTTTTTTCAAAAATCTTTTTCCAAAATGATTTTTTTGACTTCATAAGCAGGTCCAGATTTTTGTTGTCCCCATTTTGAATCTTTAAATTCCTATATATTCATCAATAAATTTTTAGAATAATATATTTTAAATTAATATTTTAAAACAATAATATTATAAAAAGATGCTAGATTTAAATAATTGTACTAATTACTAAGTACTAACCTTTGAATTGAACATCTCTCTCAAACTTTGCTTTTGCCTTATTATTTCTTCTAATTGTATGAAATGAGTGGCAAATCGGGTAAGAGCAGGACGAAGTATTTGCTTCCCTTGTGTATATTTCTTCATCAAATTAACAGTCCAAATGTGATTGTATAAAAAACAAGTCACTTTCTTTGCATCATCCAAAACCTTTGCCACATTTTTTTTCCTCCCAATATCTTCAAGGCACAAGTCCAAACAATGAGCTGAACATGCTGTCCAATACAAATGTTTTCTCTTCTCCATTAGTCTTTTTCCTGCGGCCTTAAGTGCTGCCTCATTATCAGTGACTATTTGAACAATGTATTTTTCTCCAATTTCTTCCACAACTTCATCTAATAATATGTAGTAAAAGTTTGTATCTCTACTACGAACACTTGAGACATCTATAGATTTCCAAAAAATAGTCCCTTTACTACAGTAAACAAAAAAATTAATGATATGCATTTGATTCAAACTATTGGTCCAACCATCACACATCAAAGTGACACCCAATTCATTCCAATAAGCTTTTAATCCATTAACCCATTCATGAACTTGTTGATACTCAGACTCTAAATACACATCTAAGACCTCATAAGGTGTTGGAAGTCTTACATGTTGGCCAACTTCTGCTGCCACAGAAATCAAATTATGCAACCATGGGGAATTTGCTAATTGAAAAGGAAGTCGATCATATATCAAAAATTTTGATACTGATTCACCCATTTTTCTTCTTAATGTCTTTAGAAATGAATCACTTACTTTTGGTTGTCTTGAACTTTTACTTCTAACCAATTCAGGAACAGCTCCCCTTAATGAAAATTCAGACTCATTTGGAGTTCTTGTTCTTTCTTCAAAATATTCAGCAACTGAACCATGAGAGCTTCGTCCTTCTTCATATATGTTACTCCAACCACTAGTTCTTTGTCTGAATTCTTGTCTTCTGTGCCACTCATGTTGTGATTGGATACTATCTCGCACGACTTGTCTAGTAGCAATGTCTTCATCAATAAATCCTTCATAATCATCTTCCCCTCTTAACTGTGATAAAAATTCATTTTTTTCTTCTTTTGTTGTCAGCCTTTTTTTATTTGCTTTCTTGAAGGAGTTTCATCATGCTTTCTCTTACTATACCTATTAATAATATAGTTTTTAAAAAAAGAAAAAATTAGTTGCACATGCTTATGTAATTTTATAATTTTTATTAAGAAATTAACAATAATATTTTCAAAGAAATTAAAAAAACATAACATACCAGTAACGTTGGGGCATGGTGCAACATTGCCAGTTTTATGAGCAATGTGTTCTTTGAAACGTGTTATTCCTCCTTTTACAACTTTACCACAAAGTTTACATGAAACATTTCCTCTTGTATTTGGCACAGGTGTTCCAAAATGCCAACCTATATCATCACTTGGCGCGCCCTCTACTCCTTTACTCGGGAACTCTTCACGTGGTGGCATACTTACTATTTTGTATAAAAACAAAATAAACTTATATTTAGAAATATTAATATTACTTATTACATCATTAAAAATTGATTTTAGGCTAAATTTTTTAATTTTTAGTTTTTAATCTTAAGAATATTATTAAATAACTTAATCTTTTAGATGCACTAATTGATATTAATTTTTTTATCACAAATAACTTCAAATAATTATATAATAAATACAATCTTCAATAATTACACAAAAATAATAAGAATTAATCTAATATTAAAAGAATTGACAACGATATAAATATCAAAACAACAAAAAAAATTATTAAATTTCATATACAAAATTATAAATTAATATCTAACACAATCAAAATATAATATTTAATTTTAATTAATTTTTGTCTAACTTATATAAAAAATTTATCAATAATTTTCATCTACAATCTCTATGTATATCATATTAAATTATTAATCTTTTATTTTTTTAATTATAAATCTTCAATCCCTCTAATTAGATTTTATCTAAAAAAAATTTCAAAAATTAAAAGTTTTCAAACTTATATTTTAATAAAATTTTCAAACCTATATTTTTTATTTTTTAGTTTTTAATCTTAATAAGAATAATAGATCATAAAATGCTAAATTTGTTAAGTAACTTAATTTTTTTGATACAATAATTGATATAAAATTTTTTTTATCACAAACAACTTTTAATAATTATATAATAAACACAATCTTCAATAATTACACAAAAATAACAAGAATTAATATAATATCAAAAGAATTGACAATAATATAAATATCAAAACAACAAAAAAAATTAAAATTCATATGCAAAATTATAAATTAATATATAACACAATCAAAATATAATATTTAATTTTAATTATTTTTCATCTAACTTATACAAAAAATTTTATCAAAATTTTCATTTAAAATATCTATATATTATATTAATTATAAATTTTCAAAACCACTAATTAAATTTTATCTAAAAAATTTTCAAAAATTAATTACAAAATTAAATAAAAAAATTCAATCCCACCTTCCATACACCCTACCACACTCAATCCCTCCCCACCCCATCAATCCCTCTCCACCTTCCTCCCAACACCCTACCACACCCAATCCACACCCAATCCCTCCCCACCTTCCCCCCCAACGCCCCACCACACCCAATCCTCCCACCCCCCTCCAATCTCTCCACGTGCCTAAATATATCAATCTGTTTGACTCTTTCTAACAACCCGAGCCGAGACCATTCTAGAAACATTTCATTTTACTGTTCATCATCTTCTTCGTCTTTACTTTCTCTGGCTTTCCAGAAAAAAAAAATTTTTTTTTTCGTCTCTCATTTTCTCTCACATCCCTTTATCACTATCACTTGCTGACTTACCTAATATCTACAGATCTCGTTCATCTTTCAAACTCTCACAAGACACAACAGATCGATCATTTTACAAAAATTTTACAAAAAAAAAAAGTAATTTAACTTTCTTTTCTTACCTTGTTTGATCTTGATTCTTGAATGTTGATCGAAAACTTGAGGTTGATTTGAATTTGAATGCCGAAAATGCCGTTTGAATGGTTGAAACTTGAAACTCTGTTTTCTAGCTCGTTTTACAATTTTTTTTTATGATAAAGATCTGAGATTGTGAGCTTTATTTTTTGATTTGGCTTTTACTTTTACTTTTGCAGATTTGTTGTTTTATTTTGCAGGCGTAAAATTTTGTTTTTTTGTTAAAACTATTAGATCCGTGAGTAGAAAAACGGAATAGCGACAATAACGGTCCGTTATTGCCGCTATTGCCCGTTACGCCGTTATTTTGTGACCGTTATTCTCCGTTTTTGATGGGAATGAATTTTTCAACCGTTTTCTATACATTAACGGTGGCGGAAGGCAGCGCTACCGCAATTTTGCGGCCGCTATTCCGCTATCAACCCGTTTTTTGAATCCCTGAGTACTACTGCACAAAACCATTGTTCTACAACTCAAAGATATGTCGTGCAAACTATCTAATTCGCACATAAATTCATTGAGTGAGTAGAGTAATAAGAAAAGGATGTTTGGTTAAAAGGTACAGTTTCTTTATTTCAAGAACATATCCACAGGCAGCAAGTGAAAAAAGAGAGGAGAAAACAAGAGAAGGGGCTTCCTCACAAACCACTAGCTGACAATTAAATATCAGTTCTAGTTGACCAAACACAAAAAGAACAAGAAACACATCTCATGTTCAATTCTTGGAAAATATAATACCTGAAAGGCAAGCAAAATCTTCTGCTTTCTCATATTTACTTCAAAAGAAAGTAAGTGCGTCTCCAAAGAATCAGGTGAGTTCTTCTGAAGCAACTTCAAGTACTTTGTTGCTTCTGACAAGGGATACTGTGTCCGAAAAAAAAATACAGATTAAACAGTCTTAGCTTAAATAGGCATTAGCGTAACACACTTTTACAGCACGAGGACTTTAGTCAGGAATCTAAAGCACAGGGAAAAGATAATAATAGGTAACCTTCAATAATTTTTCTCCAAAAGGATAAGGATCTACAGGTTTAACATGTCGTTTCCCAGACTTAGAGATGCCACTAGAACTTGATTCTTCATTTTTCTCCTCTGCCTCCTAAAATAATACACGGCATCAGAATGAAATTATCAAAGAGAGTGTTAGCCAAGAATCACCAAAACAAGCTGATATACTTTCTTAGCTCATTCCGCCTTCCTCTGCTTCTTCATTTTCTTTTTCTGAGAAGAAGTCTTTGATGTGTCATCCTCTTCTTCAACCAGTGAGTTCAAAGGAGAATCAAACAACTTTAGATAGCATTTGCACTTCAAAATCCAATAATTATCACAATGCGGAAAGAAAAGGTTCAAAATTGAAGTACTCACCAGTTTCAAGCCAAGAGTTTCAGAGAAAGAAACACCAACATAGAAATGGGACAATGGATCAATCACAAAAACTATTACTTAATTGTTGCATGGCCTGTCACTATATCATCCCATTCCATTTCACCATCAAATCAATAAGATCAATATAAAAAGCTGTAATCAACAAATAAATTCTGGTACAGTAACATGCAATTCTCCATCCTTAACCCAACAGAAATCCCAGGTGCCGCCTTCCTATCATTTAAAAAGCCACAATCTCAAATTTCAATATGCCTGCAAGGAACATTTAATCCTTTCAGTAATAACATCATGAGAATATGAACTTACAAAAGATATAACAAAAGCAAATTGAGACTACCAAGCAAAATTTTTATCCTGTTTGGCATATACCACAAGGTCTCGACATAATAAGAATCCCCTAAGTACAACGTAAAACACCATCCTAAGTATGAAACAAGTATATAACCTTATAAAAATCAGAAACTATAATCTAGAATACTTGTTAAATTAAATTTGACTTGAGCATCATTTGAACACAAATTTTTTAAGCAGATCCAAATATTTGCATCTTCTTTTAATAGTTAATAATTTGTGGGAGAGCATTTGAACTTCAGAACTCCTACCAGGGCAAGAGGAGTTATTGCAACTAAGGTATGTGTAAAGCCACAAAAAAAAAAAAATTGTTTTATAATATAACATAATTGGCTTATTAATAGCATTTGTTTCTGTATGGTAAGGATAGACATGTATCCACAGTTGAAAATTCGTTAATGGTACATTTTCCTATATGTTATGTATTTGGTCCATCAGGTATATAAAACAAAGAGACGGGGCACAAGGATTGTTTTACATAGCATTCTGATACATAATACTAATTTAATCACATACATATCAATTAGATCAACAAATGAATCAACAACAGCCTCTTATTTGAACTCTAAAACTCTCTTTTGTATTCCTATACAAATGAAATTGAAAAACAGATTGATTAACATTATTTGAAAAAATCATAAAGTTCATAACGAACTTAAAATCATTGTGCATATCAAAATGACTAGTATTATTATTACTCATTATTAAAATTCACATTCAAAAAGAAGAGAGAAAATTTTGTTTTATGATAAAAAAATTCATTCATGGATCTCAGTTAATTTTCAAGGGGAGAAAAAAGAAAACAAGGAGTCCATTGAATTTCAACTAATTAGTTTCACAAATAAGATAAAAAGATTTACCTCAAATTAGGAATTGCACAAAAAAGATTATTTACCTCAAAAAGGTCTATGTAAAATTATAGGAAAACATCAATGGCTACTATCTTATTTATCAAAGAAAAATAAAATACACTATAGAGAATTAATTAGTGAGTTGGATATTCAGGAATAAAAAAATCGCTAATTTGAAAATTTTGAATTAGTCAATTTATTAGATATTTCATTTAGATATACTTTTAATTTTCAATACTCCATGTAAGAGTGAATTAAGGAAAAACTTATGAATCTATCAGTTACAAAAAAAGGCCTTAGGATAGTCAATATGATAGCCATTTAGCCGAATGGAGTTTTGTATAGAATATCAATAATAATAATAATAATAATAATTCCATTGCTACCATTATAATAATAATAATAATAATTCCATTGCTACCTTTATTATGATATTACATATTCCAATCCAATTGAATACTAGAAAAATAAAATGAATTCCTAATTTTATCTATTCATTTAGATAAAGAGAAAATAATCATAAAATATATATAGGGAGAGAGTTGATTTTTCTAGAACTTAACTTTTCCATAGATTCCATTGTTCAAAAAATGATTTACAGAGAGACATTTCACCAACTTTTTAGTTTTTTATTTTTTAGTAGAATATTTAGAATATGATTGAAGTGTGCACGAAAAGAGGCTTGTATTTATTAAACATGCGTAGATATAGCATTTCTATTTATATTCTTTCCTTTTTTTTATTCCATTATAGAACTCTAGTGGAGAAAACACACAACGTGCTCTATGAAAAATTCTATTTTTCTTTAATTTTAATCTATTCAATGAAAAATTGAAGCATGATAATTTTTTACTAATTCCCTATGGACATCATATCTAGATAGATGAAATACATTATTAGATAACTATCTGTGTAAAAACTTTTGTTCTGGGGTTTACATAGAATCATAATTGTTGTTATATTATTATAATATAATATAAATCAAATTAAGAAATTTTTTTTTATTGAAAAAAAGAACAATACGAATTTTTTACTTGAGATACTATAACTAATTGAAGGTATGGTTCCAATCTATAACTAAAAAGGGGATACTCTCATTTTTTTTGTTTCTAACCTTTGGTGACATGGCCAACCAGTAAGGCGAGGGACTGCAAATCCCTTATTCCCCGGTTCAAATCAGGTTGTTGCTTGATCAACAAAAAACTTGGAACCCTATATTCTGTTTTGCTCATATAACTCGAAAAATTTTCTCTAGCAAAAACAAATGTAAGAAAAGGAATCTTGATACTTTCTTGATTATAAACTTAGCGAGGTTTTGTCTTGAAAAATGTTGTAAATCCGTGCATCCAAGATTCAAGGAAAAACTAGAGTAGTGGAAGGGAATCAGATAGCCCCTCCCCTATTAATGGAGGGGCTGCTAGAAGAGTCTTGAATTAGACTGGATATCATAATGGGAGTGTCTAATTAACAAATGAATGGTTGCACAAGGGTAAGTAATGAACAACAATTACCTTTAGGAAGTTTTTCATGCTTTGAAAGCAAGGTTCAGACAACACATCATTGCAACATATGATTAATGCAATATATATGTATGCAATAATCCCCCATTCCCCAAAAGACAAAAGGAAAAAGAGGGAGGCAAAGAAAATCTAGTCCAAAGTGAAGCATCACATGCATGTGTTGATCAACAATAGGTGACAGAAGCTAAAAGCACCCAGACAAGTAGACAACAGAGATTACATAGCATTTTTCCCGTACAGGCCACAACCAAACGGAATAAGTCTAATGCAAATCATTGAAAAGCTTGCAGATCCTAACAAAAATGTTCACCTGATGGCACCAGCTGCTGCTTTGTGAAAATAAGCATGTGAATGCAACCGATCTTGAAATTTTAGCATTTCAACATATGCACAGAGTGTCATTTTCCGCAAACAATAAGAATGGAAATCAAATTGATCTTCAGGAATATCAGCATAGTGCTTCTCCACAGATAAAAATTTCTTCAGGGCCCGTCCAAGATCACCTTGTCGAAAGTAACTTTCACCAGAAGCAAGTTCATACCTTCAAAAGATGGATAACACTCAGTAGGTGCACCCAAATTATAATTAGAGACAACAACATGTCGAAGGTAATAAACAAAAACAGACCACATGCACTGCATGTCATGAAGGTTGTTGTGCTGGTCCCCATCTTTTGTGAACAAAATAGCAGTTTTTTCTGCCAAAGCCACCTTCAAGAGTGGAAAAAGTTTGTGAACAGTACAGTAATACTGAAAGAAATTTACAGTGACAAATATTAACTATGATAAAAGATGAAGGGGGGAGCTTTAGAACCTGATCAGCCTGCAACATTCGCTTCACAGATTCACTGTTTATATAACGGTCTGCGAGATCCATACACCTAGCTTCATCTGCCAATGAAGCTGCAGCTACCAAATCACCAGCATGTTTCAGTATCCGACTCTGTCACCAAAGAGAAGTAAATAATATACACATAGAACCAGCTTCAAGAAAATTCCAAGTACTTCTCCAAAAGATAGTAAAAAGGTTCATCAAGAAACAATAGCCATGTACCAAAACCTAAAACCTAAGAAAGGAGGTCATATGCCTGCCCAATGCCCATCAAGACTTAAGGTCCACAAAGAAAAACTAGTATGCATTTTAAATGAATGTATATCAACTTTGCACAATTTAGTGCAAAACAATATATTCAATCAAGGTCAGTATCATAGAAAGTGATAAGTCTCTTACAAGTGAACGATAACTACAAGGAAATATCTAGAAAGATTTTCAGGTATTGCTATGCCTTGTGAGATTCGAGACAAACCAGACAAAAAGATTTCAAAATATAAGATCAAAAAATAAAATAAAAGAATCCAGCTAACAAAAATCTAAAACCAGCAGAAGCCAATGCAAAAATTTGATGATTGAAGACGAGAACAAACCTTGACAGAGTATAAATCAATTACAGTTGGTGTGTGCTCTATGGCCTCATTAATATTTGAAAGAGCAACATCATATTGGCCTTTTCTATCATAATGCTGCAACAATAAATTCAAAGTTACTCAAATGCAAAGAAAGCACCAAACATTTATAGCAAGAAAAGAAGAAAAGGCCATGGCCCACGGGGTGAGGAAACCTGATGATTACCCGCCTGAGCCAAAAAGAATAAAATCCATAAAAGTGTTGAAGGGGGCTCTTTCTCTGTCCTGCATTCAATATGAAACACAAGCAAGAAATGACTCAGCATAATACCAAATGCGTGCTTGTGTATTAGCATACAAACAAAAACATATAGAAACTTCACATGCAACCATATGGGAAAACCATTATGTACTTGTTTAATAGATAACAACACATAAATGACTGAGGACTTCACCAAACAATAAGCAGTAAAAGAAAAAATTGCACTCAGACCGCACCCAATATCTAAACATTTAGACACTGTTAAGACTTACTAGAATATCACATATGGGCTGGAAGTCTATATTACCTCAAAGAGTAGTAAATCTAAACATTTATTTGCTTTTAAGACTTAATAAAATATTACACAAGGTTTTAAAGCATATACTAGCTATCAGGGTATCTGCCGGTGGTCCTAATTGAATGCTCCAACTCAAGAATAAGTTGTTCCAATATGTCTGCCTGTGTAAGTGTCAACAAAGCAGGCAATCAATCCTAATGAAATCAAGCTCCAACCAGTTGCTAAGCAGTTTAGAATAATCAATATTTAGAAACTTAATTCTATTTTTAGAATATGTAAGTAAGAAAACTTACCTTTCCAGGGTGATCATACAAGGGAGAAAGGTGTGAGAATAAAGATGGAACCCCCTGAGACCACCAAGAAAATATATCATTATTTCACCCAACAAACTAAAAACACCAGTCAAACGAACACAAAAAAAAAAAAAAAAATGTCATTGGATGTATATACCTTTGTTAGAAGAGGCTTAATGTAATTAAATGCTGCTTCACAAAATTTGTCTCCTTGCAGAAAATCAAGAGGTATCCTCTAAAAATTTAGAAAACAAAGTTCTAATATAAGTCTATGCCAAATCTGTAAGGGTGAAGCATATGAAAGCATAATTTTAACCACCTAGAGTTCTTACAATTGTCACATCAAGACATCAATTAAGTATTTCAGCATAATACCACAACTATCTATGTCTAGATTATTTAAGAATATCACAAGCTATTGAATGGATTGTGTCTGTTGTAGAAGCACATCACTAGATTTTTGTCACATAATTTCTTATCAAGCCATCAAGAAAAATAAGATCCCTACAAGAGTATTTGTAAAAATAGCCACCCCTCCTCTTTCTAGAAAAGGGGAGAAAGCTTGACAGCTCTGCAGAAAAGTAAGGTTTTCGTTGGATTTGCATCATTTGATTCCATAAATAAGAGAGAGAGAGAGAGAGAAGAAATCCAGAGTAAACATAATGAACAGAACATCCCAAGGTACCATTTGGAGCTCATAAAAAAAATAATAAAAAAAAAGAGATACAAAACAGAAAATGAAATTAATATGACTAACAGTTAAGACATAATAAAACAGTTTAGACTAGCACATTCCACCACTAGGGAGTTTTTGCAATAAACAGAATGTATCGATAACATCCATCATAAATTCCTAATGAAAACAGAAGCACAACATAAATCCATCACCTTAACTGCACAAGACCAAGTGTACTATTGTGAAAGTGATTTGTATAATGCATCCAATCGATCAAATTCATCAGAGGAATACTTGGCATTTTCAGAATACAGGCCAAAGCATTTCTGCAAGCCTTCATAATATCTGAAAAATATACATATACAAATACAAAAATTGTAAGTTGGTTGGTCCTTGTTTATCAGACCTAATAGCAACAAATTGTGCCGATATATAGGCATATACTGAGTGAAGAGACATAAGTTAACAGTTCTGTAAAATTTTCCTCATTTCCCAATCTGAGAAAGCACCCAAGAGACTGTTGACACATATAGTAGTATAGAATTACAGTTCTGCTCATAGTTGCTTTGCTACTTTTAATTATATTTATATATGAGGTGGTGCATAATGCTTCTTTTTACTAAAAGAGCTAAGCAAAGGGCTTTGACAGGACAGAGATATAAAACAATCCCAAGAATGAAAAAAATAAAAATAACCTCATTTTATGTAAATATACCATGATGTAAATGTAACACGCACAAGTATAAGCAAAAGCTTAAAGAAACAAAATTTAAAACTAAAAAATGATTGAATTTGTGACATAAGGGATACACACTGATTAGTTTCAAGCTTAAAGCACCAACGAAAATAGAACATAAAAAATAATGACTATTTCTACCATTCTTTTAACCCTTCATAAAGTTCTAACATAGGTAAAGGAATTTGGGTGTTACTACAAGAAGAATTGAAAAACCTATTAGCCCAACAAAAATATATTTAAACACACAAACTATTCAGAATATTAATTATTCTTCATTTCCTACAATAATAATACACCACAGCATTGAGAAAAAGAAGTCAATTATAACTTCAAGAAGTGCTATATAAAAGGAAAGAGTTAACTAATATTCTTTGCTATGAAAGATTTATTAATGAGCTTAACTACGTGTTTCAAAAGAGTACCAAATGCATAAGACTCACCTGTAATTGTCAGGGTTCATGGTAAGTAAAGCCTTGTAAATATTGGCACCTTCTTCTAGGCATCCAAGTTTCACCAGGAGAGAAACCTCTTGTTCTTTATAAGTCAATTTATCAACCTAGAATAATAGAATTGGTTAGAATTTTAATGTCCAAAAATTCAAAACTTACAAAATTTTTAATGTTAAAAGTATTCAGGCATTATACATTTGACACGTACTATTTTTGGCTCTTTCTTATACAATTCCTCAAGTGCTCTCTCAAGAAACCCAGATTCCTCTAGCAAAGAGATCTGGAGAAAAATACCATGCCCTCATAAACATCAGAAAAGCAGCAGGGGGCACCACTAGTCTAGATGTACAGCATCCATTATGCATAATGAATGTAGTTATGCATATTTCTATGCCAATATATTATTAAAGAAACAAATGCTAATGCAAGGGCTAAGGCTTGTAGGTACTTGTCCAATTGGTTAAGCTTTTTTCGAATCGTGTTAATGGTGTTAAACCAAAAAAGAGTAGTCAAAAAGAAAGATAGAGTAATTTATTAAGATGTGAGAAACAAAAATTCCGAAATGGTTCCACAGAACATATAATTGGAGATTAGCAATTATTAAGACTCAGAGCTGCTAAGTACAAACACCACAGATATGATTACTGGTAGAAGGCCCAACAATTAGTGAACAAGCCATATTTCTCTCTAACATGAATACATCAAGAATTAAATATCTTATAGATGCCAAATACCACTATAGGCCACTAGTTAGTCCTCCATCTCAGATTAAAGTAAACTTGGAGATCATTTAATTTAACTTATCAGCCATACACACAGAATCATGAAAAGCCATACTTCACAAGCAGAAAAAATGGGTGTAACATGTACATGAAAGTAGATGAGATTTTGGCAATAAAATAAGCAGAAGGAAAAAAGAAGTTAAGAAGAAATGGGTAGGTTTTCTAATTGCATGTGAAAAAAATTAGAATTAATTCAAAAAAGGGACCCCATTTATAAAGAAGGTAAAGGCATTAAAAATCTTTAATTTTTGTATATTTAATTACTTTATTTGGTTTATGGATAATTTCACTAACTGTGTTGGCATCTGGTTAACAAGTGACACCAAATCAGCCACTCCCATTATACGTTAGTATAAATTCTAAAATTTTGAATGTCTGTATAATGAAGTCAACTCATGTGAAATTACAGCCACATCCCACATACATATGCATGCAAAAAAAAAAAGAGTTGAAGTACATGACCAATACCTTATATAAAAGCATTTCACCATGCTCACAACATTCATTATCTGGTGGATAATCATCTTCTAATGTCCCTTCAAATGCTTCCAAAATTTCAACTGCTTTTGCACCACTAATATCAACCAAAAAAAGGAATACAGCATAAATACCTAAAGGATGAATGAAATTAATAACACTTCATTCACTTACTACTTGGCTAAGACAGGGACAGAAAAGGAAAAACCCTCGTAACTGTTGTGCCAACAACTTCAATTCATTCATATATAAAGCCAAATGAAAATATGGTATCATCATTGTCTCCATATAAAACTATAGCAAAAACAACAGAACTCTGCGATTAACAAGGCATTGTTTGTAAAAGGCTAATTTGCAATCAAATTTCATAAATGCAAGTGCAACCAGCTTAGAATAGTAGGGTACCTATCTATCTACCCACCTATCTATACATATTAGTAACATCTTTAACACATTCTACACCCACCATATATTGTCATAAAAGAAGTTTGATATCTTATTGGATGTTTAGTTGAAGTCATACAAACAATATGAACCACGTGTTAAAAATCAACAGTAATTCATCCATGTTAGCACCCATTTGATCATATAATTAGAAACATTAAGTCCTAATTAAGCATTTAATTTAAAGAAAGGCTTTCATTATATCAACAAATATTTCAACTTTCAATACCAAAAGGCCCTTCAATTTGGACCTTCAAGTATACATAACAATAACAACACTCTCAAACATGTTTCACAAAATAAAAGTCAACAGAAATTGGTGAAAGTTAGCATAAGAATTGGAACAAATTTTTTAAAGAAAAAAATAAAGGACAAGTACTTTGAGTTTAAATGGTGGGCTACAGCAAAGCCAATCCAGTTCATGCGATGATTTGGTTTCAAATGCAAAAGTTGTTGTCTTGTATCAACAAATCCTGTCAAATCTCACATTTGTGCCTGCAATGCAAAAGATAAAACATAAATGTAATAATTTCTGATACAACCTGAAACATGACAATGAGAAAATACAAAACCATGATCAAATCCAAAAAATTTCTCTCAAACTTCATATCTTAGTAGAAAGACAAATGCTCATCATCTTCATACTTTTTCCTTTAACTTTTCAAGGCATATAAACCATAAATAAGGGGGGGGGGGGGGGGGGGGGGCACAAATAAGTTAATGCCAACAAATGACTTAATCATCTGAAATCATGAGTTAAGAATCCATAATATGGCAAGCGCTAAAGCATCGAGGGAGAATAATAGAAATGAAAATCATCAATTTCAGTATCAAAGACGCCGACTTTTGTTACTATTCTGGAGCAGTAAGGCACATGGGCAGATGAAATTAAGAGAAGAACCGAACCAGATCTGATCCAGAAAGTATAAACACTTTCTAATTGCAAAGGTCATTAATGTTAAAACCTTCAACCATTAAGGAACTAGTAGAATGAGAGAGAAAAAGGTTCTGTGGCGGTAGACCAGAAAGTATCAATTCAAGCTGGTTGATTCTTGCAGGATAATGAGAATGAAAGGATCAAATCAGACTGGTTGCTTCTGATTATATTATTTGTCATTCTATAAACACTTTCAACCATTAAGGAACTAGTAGAATGAGAGATAAAAAGGATCTGTGGCGATAGACCAGAAACTATCAATTCAAGGTGGTTGCTTGTTACGGTATAATGAGAACGAAAGGATCAAATCAGACTGGTTGCTTCTGATTATATTACTTATGTTTTATTTTGCGTGTGCCTCAAAACAAAACCTTCAATTAAGATACTAAATCTGAACCATCTCTCATATTAATCTGCTGCCAGAATATCAGATGATGTCTGTTATATCCTTTTCCTTCCCCTAAAGCCATAAATTGTTTCTACCAAAACTATGATCTAAATTTTCAAAGTTATAAAACCACCTGACTCATCTACTTTCTAAGTGTTTAAGAAGATATTTTTTTCATGGTCTCATACAGCCTCTCCCTTTTAGTTGAGTTATCTCCATAAATTCCATTCCTCTGGTTTAAGCCATATATCTTCGTCTCTTTTGTTACTATCTTAATATAATTATGCCTTTTCCATCCATCTACTAGTAGATTCTGTCAAGCAACTAAACAGCTTCAAATTTCATAAAATTTATTTTCACTTCATTACTAACTATGTAGCTGATCTTGGTGTTTTCATCCAGTTATATTAAGTTACCACAATGAACCTGCCCTTACCAACTACCACATAACTTACAGTTGCACAAAAGTTGGCACCAAACTATTTTAGTTGCAATATTGACTTGCCTATAAGTACCCTAATACTTAAGATTCTCAAATTCTACAATGGAATCTGAAAAATCTTTTAGGCAAACCACAAAGCTTACAAGAAATCTTATACAGAGAAACTCCTTTAAATGTTCGAAAAATACCATGACAAGCAAATGTTCTTACTTAACATTAAGCATACAACAGATAAACATCTTAGATTTAACACTGAGTCTAGATGTACAAATCATAGAGAAGGAAGGTAAATAAGGTATACCTGCAAGAGTGACAAGTCCCGTAGTATTTCAATGTTGTCTGGATCTATTCTCAAAGCGTTGCGATAGCATTTGATAGCCTCCCTGTATTCTCTATCTGACCAATAGAGGAGACCATAAATGTGCCAGCAAACATGACTTTTTACATCATTCTACATTAAGACACAAACATGAAAACAATGTTAGGAAAAAGTGACACTGCTTTGACATTATAGCAACCAAAAGAAAATAAATAAGATAACCTTTACACCTAGCCGAACAAGCTCATAAGCTTCAGTTTTCTGATCCATGCAATTTAAGGTTAACCCCTTCATTGACAATGTTTCTGACAATAATGAATAAAAGCCCATATGACAACATACAAACACAACAAACAAACAGTTACCAGATAGTATAAAATATTACTTGGAAACTGCATATTTAAAAGGATGTATATATTAAACAAAACGCTACTACACTCTACCAATACCGCACACTAATGAATATTCACAAAACCCAACCAAGATGAAGAAGGTATTCAAATATTGCAGATTTCAAACTGTATAGGTTAAAAATGTAGTTATATACCCGAAATTAATGCAATATATTCAGTTGATAGAAAACATCTCCACATTGATACTGCTAGAATGTTCCACTTATCTCTAGAACCATCATAAATCATGGACTAGTCACCATACAGCTAGTGCTTTCAAAAATGCAATTGACATCAATCATAAGACATGAGAAAGGAACATACAGTCTACAGAAACAATCATGTCAAACTTAGAGGCATTCTTGTAAGGATTATTGAAACCAATAACCTTGATAACAACATAAACTATCTAGTGACAGCCCCTTTTTCCTCTAAAGTGTAAAGTTCTTTTTGTTTCAGAGTTCTTGCATCTTTATACAGGTACATTTACAAGAACCATGCAAACATAAACACTAAACAATAAGTGCCTCTCAGCCAAAAACAAATAAATAAATAAGTGCTTAAAATTAAACTACCTCCATGGTCAGGAAACTTTTTCAGTATTGCATCTGCAGCCTTCAGTCCTTTCTTGTACTGTTTAGTTTCATATGATTTCTGCAATGATAAAATATACAAGAGTTTAAAAATTGTCCCAGTCAATTTATCAAATTCTTAAATAGATTGTTTCACAAAGTTTGTTATTGTCTTGAATGCTTATGTGCATCAAAGCCAAAATGCCACAATTGTTTCCCATTAGGAACCAACAAAATTCCTATTTTAAAAAGTTGGCAACATACAAGAGAAATTACTAAAGTAGGAAGAGTCACCAAAACCTTTTATTTTCATTTCTCTAATTTTCTCCATGATGATACAAATGAATTATCACCAAAAGGAAAGCACAACGAGCATCCTCACTTAAAAAAAAAAAAAAGTCAAAGCAAAATTCAATTTTTTAAAGTTGCTTTTCAACAAATCGAATTCATTGACCTAAATTAAGCAAAGCAATAAACTTAATTAAGCTTCAATCGCTAAACAGAACAAAGAAAATGAACTTAATTTATATGAAAAATTGCCCAAAAGCAAAAACCTAATTGACAAACAAGCTTATCTAGTCCAAATTTCTATTCATAATTGATATCCACCGATTTTCTCAGCAAGCAAACAGACCAGTATCCAGCTAGGGTTTTGCAAGCAAAGAACAAAAAGAAAAAAGAAGTGCTATCCAATAAACAAAAAATAAGAAAGCAAAATACAAGTATAAATACCAACTAGAAATACGTAGATACGAACTCAAAAATGAGGGAGAAAAGAGAATCGAAGCCTTACGACAATGAGTTTGAAGAGGTTAGCTTCCTTCGGAGGCAACGAAGCTCCCATTGTTGAAGAAAATTAGAAAATTTTAGAAGAAAAACAAGAATCGTAAGAGAAAAAAAAATGAGAAGATTGAGACTTGATGAAGTGAGATTTAGGGGCTTGCAAGAGAGAGAATAGAGTGGTGGGGTTATCTGCTGCTTCAACCCTACGGTCAACAAGAAGCTTGAACAAAAGTAAAATTAAAAAGGAATAAATAAATAATTTTTTATTAATATATATGGGCCGTTGGTTCATTTGTCCGACGGAAAATTTACTAAAAGGGTGATCTCACAAATTTTTATTAATTGATATCATAATAAGATACTTAACATATAAAATTAATAAAAATATAAATTATTTTTATCACTTTAATGTTTAATAGGTGTTAATTTAAAATTTAAATGATCATTATATGTTACATATACATTTAATCAAAATATATGTATATTTAAATATTGAGATGTAATTTTAACTTTTTATTAATTTTACTTATAAATATTTTTATTAATTATTTTATTATAAAATCAAATAATAAATATTTTTATGTACTTAATTTTATAATTCTCTCCTTGTTTTTTTTTTTTATAGGCCCAATCATTTTTTAATTATCTATGCTAGTAACAGATATCAATTAAAAAAGTCACTTTGGCTTGTCTTTGAATCTGACATATTAAAAGACAACCTCAATCACTAATAAAATATGTTTAATGTTTTGATAAGCAAGCTGTTTCAAAGTAAAAACTAATCGGAAACAATTGGAGAAAACTTTCACTTCAAATAATAGCTAAACAAAAATAAAGTAAATACCAAAATTTGTCGTTTTAAATAATCATATTATCTTTACGTTACATGTTAAATCAAAAATCACAAAAATATTTAATTCTTATGATGATTTCAGAGAAAGAAATAGAACCTATTTTTCTTCGGTTTGAAACTAGCAGGGAAGCTTGCTTTTATAAATTGTGTTAAGAATTTTATGAATGACAACAGATAGGATATATGTTAATTTTAAGTATCTCAATTTTTTTATTTATTAAAATATTTGAATTCAATAAATACTCAAATAATTTTTAATTTTATTATCTAAATCTAATTCACATAATATATATAAAAAAAAAACTCATTATTGTTCAAACTCATTAAATATTCGTTTATTAAGTTAAATTTTAAAATTTAAATTTAAATTTAAAATTGATTTTAAAAAATATTATTAAAAAAATTAAATTAATAAATGAAAGTAATCCATATAAAATAAATAAAAGCTAAAATTATAAATAAAAACATTGAATGAATTAATTTAAATATTACCTTCATAATAAATAATTTTTAAATAAATCTATAATATTAAAATATTATTATTTACAATCAAGTTCGAATAATTAGTACCCTTAAAACACTATCTGAACTTTATGGCAACCTACAATGAATTATAATATTTTACTATCGGAATACCATCCAAATCATACTATCCAAATCAACTTTTAGGATGCCCTAATCTTACCATCCAAATCCATACTACCTAAACCGACTTAGAGGATGTCTTAATCCAACCTGTTGTTATCCCTAATAATTTGATAACAAGATCAAAGTAAGAGATGGGGTAAGTATGTTCATTATAAAGATGATTTTTTCTACTATCATATATGATGAAAGAAGAAATTTTCATCGTCAAGTACAGTAGAGCCACCAAATATTCTAACTTTAGTTTGAAAATATCTAATTTACAACATGGTAAAGAGTAGATGGAGTATTCAAGAACAGTATCAATCAAAACAATTTCATGGCAGGGACAAAGCAAAATATAAAACAATGGAGGGAAAAATGAACGAGAGGTAGCCTGAATAAACAATCTCTTAATAGCCATATACACAGAATCATGAAAAGCCATATTTTACAAGTAGAAAGAATGAGTGCAACATGTACATGAAAGTAGACAAGATTTTGGCGATAAAATAACCAGAAGGAAAAAAGAAGTTAAGAAGAAATGGGTAGGTTTTCTAATTTTTATTTTTTTTTCTTGTTTTTCTCTTTTTTTCACAAATTTCTTTTTATTTCTTATTTCCATTTTTTTTGGCACTTCCTTGTTTTGTTTTTATTTTTATTTTGTATTAACTTTTTTCCTTTGTTAAGTTTTCTTATTACTTCTTATATATATATATATATTTTGCTTGTATTTTCTAAATTAAATTTTTTTCTATTTTATCATCCCTTTTCATTTTTGAATTTTTTTATTTTGATTTTATTTTATATATTTAGTATTTTCATTTTTTTTCTTTTTCTTATATCTTTTTTGTCATTTCATTTTGTTTTTCTTATATTTTGTATTAACTTTTCTTTAGTTTTTTATATCTTTTTTTCTATATTTGTTTTTTTTTTTCTTTGTATTTTATAAACTAAAAGTTTTTCTATTTTGACATTCCTATTTTTTTTTGAAATTTTTAATCATTTTGTCTTTTTTTATTATTTTGTTGATTTGTTAATTTTTTATTTTCTTTTTCTTTTTTTGTTTATTTCTAATTACTTTTCTTATTTTTATTATTTTTTCGTTAGTATTTTTTTATTTATATTTTTAAAAACTTTTATAAAGTTTTGAATTTTTTTATTTTTTGGTTTTTTTATTTACTCATTTCTTGTCCTATTTTATTATTTTTCAATAACTTTTTTTTCTACAAAATTTTGTTTCTTTTTACTTATTTTTTTTCATATGCTTTCATTTTTTTGTTTTAATTTTTATTCTTTTGCTTTTCTTATTTTTTCACAATTTTTTTATTTCTTATTTTTGTTTTTAAATTTTCATACTTTTTTTTTTGCACTTCCTTCTTTGGTTTTCATTTTTATTTTAGATTAACTTTTTTTTTAAATTTTTTTGTCTTTGATTTTTTATACTGCTTTCTCATTATTTTTTTCATTTTTTGTATTTTTATACTATTTTTTTTTTCATTTTGTCATTCCTTTTCATTTTTGAAATTATTATTCATCTTTTATTTTGTTATTTTTGAGTCGTTATTTTTCATTTCTCAGTTTTTTTATTTTTATTATATTTTTGTATATTTTTAATTTTTTTCTTTTCTTATTGGTATTGATTTTTTTTCTTTTTTTGTACTTTATTTCTCCTTTTTCTTTTGCTTTAATATTTTTTCTTGTTTTTATTTTTTTCAGTTTATTTTTTATTTCTTTTTTATTTATATTTTCATAAATTTTTATAAGGTTTTAGATTTTTTATTTTTTCATTTTTTTATCTTTTCTTTAGCTTTTTATTTTATTTTATCATTTGTTGGCTATTTCTATTGCATTTTTGTAATTTTTTATTAACTTTTTTCCCTTTTAAAATTTTCTTCTTTTTTTTACTTATTTTTTCATGTACTTTCATATTTTTTTGTGTTCACCTTTTACTTTGTTTTAAATTTTCTATATACTTTTTTTTCTTTTTGTTTTATTTCATATTTGTCTTTTCATTTTTTTCTCTTTTTTTCACAAATTTCTTTTTATTTCTTGTTTCCATTTTTTTTGGCGCTTCCTTGTTTTGTTTTTATTTTTATTTTGTATTAACTTTTTTCCTTTGTTTAGTTTTATTATTACTTCTTATATATATATATATATATATTTTGCTTGTATTTTCTAAACTAAATTTTTTTGTATTTTGTCATCCCATTTAATTTTTGAAATCTTTATTTGTTTTTTATTTTGATTTTATTTTATATATTTAGTATTTTCATTTTTTTTACTTTTTCTTATATCTTTTTTCACACTTCATTTTGTTTTTATTATTTTTGTATTAACTTTTCTTTGATTTTTTATATTTTTTTCTATATTTGTTTTTTTTTGTTTTTCTTTATACTTTCTAAACTAAAAGTTTTTTTCTATTTTGACATTCTTGTTTATTTTTGAAATTTTTTTTCATTTTCTCTTTTTTTATTATTTTGTTGATTTGTTAATTTTTTATTTTCTTTTTCTTTTTCTTGTTTATTTCTAATTGCTTTTCTTATTATAAAGTATAATTAATTAATTAATATTATTATAAAGTACAATAAACATTGTAATATTAATTAATAATAATTATAATCTTTAAAAATAATAATAATAATATAATAATAATAGTTTTATCCAATTATTATTAGTTATAACATAATAATTTATATATGTGATAGAGAAATTAGTTCAAATAATTATGGTACTGATTATAACTATTATTATAATTAATTTATAAATAATTATTATAATAATTATTAATATATTTAATAAATTTTTTTTTTAAATATAATTATATAATTATATTTTTTAATATTAATAAAAAAATATTGATGCTAAATGATTATAATTAATTAATTATAATAATTATTAATTTATAATTATATAGTTATTTTATTTATTAATATATAATTGTTCGGTAAACATATTATTAACAATATTTAATATATATTATAATATATATTATTACTATTTTATTTATAATATTTAAGAAATTATTTACAAATTAATAATTAATAAATTATATAATAACATAATAAGACAATTGTAAAATAATAGTTATCAAATTTATAAGTTAATATAAATTGATTAAGTTATTATCTTATATATGAAGAATTTACATATATAAAACAATTTATAATTTCAATATAATTATTATATTAAGAATAGTTTATAACATATAACTTGATTAACTAATATTAATAATTATATAATTTAATTATGTAATAATTGTTATAACTTATTTGTTATTATTAATAATTTAATAATTATTTTTAGTTATTTGATAATTATTCTAATAGTACTAATAATATTTATTATTATAACTATAGTATATTTATATTTAAAAAATATAACATCACTTTGAGAATTAATTAATTATAAAAATTATATAGTTATTTTATTTATTAATATATATAAGTAATCATTTTTTAAATAATTCTGATTTAAAAAGTAAAGAATATATTTTTATATATTAAAATATTTTAGTTATATATCAAATTATTAATATTATAATTTATATTATTACATTATAATATATATAATTATATTATAATTAATTATAATATATTTAATATAAATATAATTAATATTAATATTTAAATATTCATTAATTAAATAATATAATGTTATATAAATATTATTAGATAATATAATTTAATATTACTTAATTATATATAATCTAAATTAGATTTATAATATATAATATATTTATATATTAATAATTATTATTTAAACTAACTATTTGATAATTTAATAATTATAAATAACTATAATTAATTATTAAAAAGTAGATTAAATATCATCTAAAATAATATAATAATATTAATTATAAGTATTAACCTACTTAATATATAATAATTTATAAGAATTTAAAATTTAATATTAACTTAATATTAATTATATTAATAATTAATAAAAATAAATCATCTATAAGTTAGGAATATGTTGAATTTATTAATAATGATTTGAAATTAAATATTAAAACTATTATAATTTATTTAATATATAACATTTATTTCTATTTATATCATAAACATATTGATAATTAAGTCACTTTATAATATTGTATTATTATTAATTTATATTTATATAATTACTTAAATAACATCATATTATTATTAATATATTATAATTATAAGATTATAAATTAATAATTATATATAATTTATAAATATAATAAATTAATATTATTTTATATTAAATTATAATTATAAAATATAAACGAATAATAAATTATTTATTCTAATATAATTTTATAAAAATATGATGGTTATTTTTAATAAATAATTATAATGTAATATAATTAAATTATCACAACTATTTACTTTATTTGTGAACAATAAATTAATTATTAATATTATATAATTATAACTAATTATATAATTTATTAATTTATATTCTAAATATAAGTATAATATATAATATTTATAATTATTTAATAATTATTATTATTAATAATGTAACTAATTGAAATTATATTATTTAATTATAATATATAAACTAATATATTATATTTATTAATGTACAATTAATTATTACTAATATTGGATAAATTATATAATATTAATATGATAAGATTTGAAGTAAATAATTGCTCAAATAGTCATAACTATTTGAACAAGTTTGATAAATAGATTTATTTTTTAAATCACTTTATAATTTAACAATTAATAGTTTAATTAATTAATTAATTAATATTTATTAATTATAATTATCGTTATATTTGAAGCCTAGTTAAGACTTTTTCAAATCCCATTTGTTAAATTAGTAAAATAAATTATTGTAGTAATTTATTAAATTATCTATTACTTTAAATTTATAAATAGTTTTATAATTTTATAATATTAATTATAATATTAGAATATTTATAATATTTTATAATTAATTAATATTATAAAATTAATGATAAATTAACAAGTGACCTGTTATATTGATTAGTATTCAATTTTAATAATAGTAGTAATATTTCAACAATTATTAATTAACAAATACTAAAATAATATTATCTTTTTTGAATATATAAATATATATTATATATTATTTGTCAAATAATATTAAATATTTATTGTTTTATATTATAATGAATGAGTATATTTTTATATAAAAATAAACAAATATAAATATTTAATCTATTATCAAATAACGAATAATTATTATTATTAATTTAATATAACAATAAATAATTAATAAATTCCTTTTGATTAAAGTTTATAATCCAAATTTTCAGTAGTTATAATATTAAAATCAAAATTTATTTCAATTATTTGATTATTATAATGTATTACAATTTAATATAAGTATTAGTTTAAATTTTTAAAAAAAATTAATAAAATAATATTTATTTAATAAATTATTAGTATTTATTATAATTTAAATTTAATGTAATTGCTTCAACTCATACATGCTTATTTGAAATTAATAATTATGTTATATTATTTCTATATTAGTAATATATTAAATAATATTATTAATTATATAATTTAAATATAATACTACAATTAATATTAATATAGTTAAAATACAAATCTTAATTCATGATTACAAATAATTATTTAACTATTTGATAAAATAATCTAATTATATCATATTTATAAATTATACTAATATATTATACTATATAATTATATAATATATTATTTATTTATTAATTATATAATATTAATAACTATTATATATTTAAGTTATTTATAATTATTATATTTATTATAATTATTTATTATTATTTTAATGATTTGAAATAAATAATTATTCAAATAGTCATAACTATTTGAACTTATTCTGTAAATAGATTTGAAATAAGTTTGTTATAATATTAAAACAATATTATTAATTAATAGCTTAATATTCAATTATATTAATTAATTATATTATAATTTAATATATAGTTATATTATATTAATTTAATATTAAATTAGTAAATTAGATTTACTATTTAATAAAATAGTTATAACTATTTGAACGTGTTATAAATAATATATTATAAATTATTATAATAATAATTATTACAATTATCTTAGTTCATTTAATACAGAATTTATATAAATAATTAAACAATTCATTATTAAAATAGTCATAATTAATTATTAGAATTATTAATATATTATTAATTTTTAAATTATTAACAATATTTATTAATATTTTAAAAATTAATAAGTAAGAGATTATCTGTTTACTGAACTAATTCAAATAATTATGACTATTTAAACGATTATATATTTCAAGTCATTATAACCTTTTATTAATTAATTATTCAAATTAATAATTATATTAATATATTATAATTATAATATAATATTAAATATATTAATAAAATATATTATAATTTATCATATAATTAATATTATTTGAATAATAATTAATTATATTTAATTAATTTAAGTTAATTAATTAATTTATATTATTATAAATTATAATAAATATTATAATATTAATTAATAATAATTATAATCTTAAAAAAATAATAATAATTTATCCAATTATTATTAGTTATAACATAATAATTTATATATATGATAGAGAAATTAGTTCAAATAATTATGGTACTAATGATAACTATTATGATAATTAATTTATAAATAATTATGATAATTATTATTAATTTATGTAATATATTATTTGATAAATATTAATATTATATAATTATATTATTAATATTAATAAAAAATATTAATACTGATTTATTATAATTAATTAATTATAATAATTATTAATTTATAATTATAAATTAATTTTTATTTAATAATTATATATTAAATATAATATATTTAATTATAATATTATATAGTTA
Source organism: Durio zibethinus (assembly GCF_047325235.1). Taxonomy (NCBI): domain Eukaryota; kingdom Viridiplantae; phylum Streptophyta; class Magnoliopsida; order Malvales; family Malvaceae; genus Durio; species Durio zibethinus. Next base: position 18,321,737 of record NC_143177.1, read on the forward strand.
TTAAAAAATTGATAATTATGACTATTTATAATAATAGTTATTATATTCCTATATTAGCTTATTTAATATTAATAATTATAATATAATAAATAATTATATTATTTAATTAATTTATTTTATTTTATTAGAATGAAACTAATAGAATATTAAACTAATAATTAATTATAACTCTTTGTTATTAATTAACTTATTATTGAATTATACTAAAATCAATAATTTATTAATTTGAAATTTTAGTTATTTATAATAAATAATCAGTAGTCATAAAATATTTGTTACAAATTTATATAAATAATTAAAATTATTAATTATATTAATATTAATAAATAGTATAATTTGAGATAAGCATATGACTATTGGTTTGTTTTAATTAATTATAATAATAAATGTTTTTTGAAATATTATATATATTAACTAATTTTAATAATAATATAATTTAATATATAGTTTTATAAATATTTATTATATTTATGATTCTTTATTTCAAATCGTTATGACCTTTTCTTTTGTGATAAAAGAATTGTTTTGTTCATACAAACTTATTCTAATTAAAATAATACTAATTTAATAATATTTTAAAAATTAATAATTAATAGATTTAAAAATTAAATTTATTTACCTAATTAGTTTAAATCGCTAAGACTATTAGAACAAATTATCTATTTGAAATTATTTTGACCTTTTGTTTAGTCACAAAAAAATTGTTTTAGTTAATACAAGTTTATTCAGAATAAATTAATATTAATTTATTAATATTCAAAAAATTAATAAGAAAGACATTTAAAAAAATAAATCTATTTATCGACTAAATAAGTTTGAATTATAATTACTGAATTATAAAATATTATAATTATTATATAATTAATATTGTAATTCATAATTACATATTTGATATATATTTAATAAAAATATAATAATTATTTGATACTAAATTATAGCTAAAATAATACTAATTAAAAATTATTGTTTTTTAATTAAGAAGAATGTTGGCCTTAAATTGATTAAATGTTTTGATTTGACAAAACAAAAATTTGTCTAACTTGAATCAATCTCTTCTAATCTTAAATTGAACATTTTTCACTCTTCTATCTTGGTAAAATTCATTTAAGAACCAAAACAAGTTAAATTCTTGAAACAAAAAGGGATTAATGCATGTTTTGATAAAAGGGACCGACCCCCTAAGGGAAGGGATCGATCCCCTCATTACCAAATCGATCCAGTTTTCTTCTAGAAGTAAAATTTGTGAAGTTTTGGTAAAAATCAATCGATCCTCTCCTTGTAAGGATTAATTGGCTAGGGTTTCAAGCTTACTCGATCGATCCTCCCATTAAAGGGATCGATCACTTTTTCATACAAAATGTTTTCCTTGTTCAAATTTCTAAAAAATGGATCAATCACTTAGGCATGGGATCGATCCCTCCATTAAAGGGATCGATCTGTTTTGAAAAAGAATACTTTTCTCGTTTGAAAATGAGCAAAAGGCATCGATCAGGTGCATTACCAGATCGATCAGGTAAGGCCTTTTATACATAATTTTAGGGTGTTTTAAAGCTGACCCAATTGATCCCCTAAAGGAAGGGACCGATCCCTTGAGTCCCAAAAGGCCCTAACAGCCATATTTTATCTGATTTTTACAGGTTTGAAGCATTAAATACAAGACAACGGCTCTCAACTTTTTTTTACCTATAAATAAGCCTTCCACTGTAGAACAAGAGAAAAAAGAGTTAAGAGAACTTATTGCTATTCACCAACCACCTTGTTCAAGCATTCAAAGCAATTCAAAGAGAGAAAAGTGTAAAAAATCCTACTCATACTAGTTTTTCTCTAAATTTCTTGTCAATACTGTTGTGTACTTCAAATTAACAAACACCCAACCTTAAAGAGATTCTTTAAGTTTGCAAAACACGTCAAAAAATATTGTATTGTGAGATTGTGAGCTTAAGGGGGAAGATAACCCTTAAGAGTTTGTAGAGTTGATTGTGCAAAGCTTTGAGAAGCTAAATTGTATTGTGTTCAACATATAATGGGTCGAACTCCTTAGCAAGAGAGGCTAAGGGAGAAGACGTAGGTGCCTAAAGAAAAGACTGAACCTTTATAAATCTTGGTGTCTAATTCTCTAACTCTATCTCTTGTTTACTCTTATTCATTTTGTTTTTTTGCTTAGATAAATTGTTTTGCTGAATTTGTAATTATTAAGTATTGATTTTAAAAATTTTATTATAACCAATTCACCCCCTCTTGGTTTATTTCAAGTTTTTGAGCTAACAATTGGTATCAGAGCTAGTACTATTTTTTTGTAGGTCTAACAACCCAATAATGATCCTGAAAATGGCTCAAAAAAAATGGTGATCAATGTGAAACAGCCATCCTCAAGCTACAACAAATATAGTGGCCAACAAGAGGTGTGTCTTATGAAAAATAAAATAATTACAACATTTCTTGAAAGTAAAGGGCATTCAATTGTAAGACCTCATCTTTTTGTTGGAGACAACTACTCATATTAGAAGACTAAGATGAGATTATTCATTCAAGCTAATGACTATGAGGTTTGGAGGGTCATTGTAAATGGTATTCAAATTTCAATGAAGATGGTGGATGGTAGGGAGGTGATCAAGCAAGAGAGTGAATGGGATGTCAATGCATACACTCTTTTATACATTAAGGCCTAATGAGTACAATAAAATTTCTTTGTGTGAAAATGTAAAAAAAATTTGGGATAAGTTAGCTGTCACTTATGAAAATACAAATCAAGTGAAAAAGATAAAAATTGACATGCTCATTCATGATTATGAGTTATTCAAGATGAAACCATTAGTGAGATGTCAAACTATTTCACCGACATCATTAATGGTTTAAGGCTCTCGGGAAGACTTACTCAAATGTAGAGATGGTGAAGAAAATTCTCAATAGTCTACCAAAGAGATGAGAAGCTAAAGTGACCACCATTAAAAAGTCCAAAGATCCTCACACACTCTCTTTGGATAAACTAATGGGTTCTCTCCTTCCCTATGAAATAAAGCTCAAAAGGTGACAAGAACCAATCAAGAAAGGTGACATTGCTCTCAAATCTACATTTCAAGAAGATGAAAAAAAATCTTGGATAAGAAGAGGATGATGAAGATGAAAAGATGACCATGTTTACAAATAGATTCAAGATGTTCATAAGGATGAACAAATTTTCAAGTAGAAAAAGACCACAAAGGAAAATGACTAAAAGAGAATCAAGTAGAAGAGAAAGGGATCAAATCATTTGCTATGAATGTAACAAACTAGGCCATATTAATTTTGATTGTCCTTTGTGGAAGAAGTAAAACATGACAAAGCCAAAGAAAAAAGCAATGGTTGCAACATCAAGCGATAGTGACTTCTCCAAAAATGAATCAAATGAGGAGGAAATAGCCAATCTATGTCTCATGGCTCTTGATGAGCCCAAGTAACTTCTAATCCATATGATTTATATTCATGTACATTTGATGAACTACAAGATGCCTATAATGAATTAGCCATAAAATGTGAGAACATGAACATAAAAAATAAATCTATTTATCAAACTAGTTCAAATAGTTATTAATCCTTATTTGGATTAAACAAATACTAATTTATTAATATATCGATAATTAATAAGTAAAAAATTTTAAAAATAAATTTGTTTACCGAACTAGATCAAATAATCATAACTATTTGATTAATTATCTATTTTAAATCTTTATGAACGTTTGTTTTATTATAAAAGAATTGTTTCAGTTCATATAAACTTATTCAAAATAAATTAATACTAATTTACTAATAATCTAAAAATTAATTTGTTTACTAAACAATTTTAAATAATTATGACTATTTGAACAATTATTTATTTTAAATCACTATAACCTTTTGTTTTGTCATAAAATAAAAGTTTCTATTCATAAAAGCTTATTTCAAATAAAATAATACAAATTTATTAAAATTAAGACAGTTAATAAGTAAAAAATTTAAAAAATAAATTTATTTACTGAACAAGTTTTAAATCGTTATGACTATTTAAGTAATTTTTTATTTCAACTTGCTATGGCTTTTTGTTTTGTCATAAAACAATTGTTTCTATTCATACAAGTTTATTTCGATTAAAATAATATTAATTTATTAATATTTTGATAAGTAAAAGATTTAAAAACAAATCTATTTACGAATAAGTTCAAATAGTGATGACCATTTAAATAATTATCTATTTCAAATTATTATGACATTTTCTTTTGTAATAAAAGAATTATTTCAGTTCATACAAACTTATATGAAGTAAAATAATACTAATTTATTAATATTCTGAAAATTAATGAGTAAGAGAATTAAAAAAAAGAATCTGTTTACCGAATAAGTTCAAATAGTCATGACTATTTGAACAATTATCTATCACAAAATATTATGACTTTATGTTTTGTCATAAAACAATTTGTTGTGTTCATGTAAGCTTATTTCGAAAAAAATAATTTATTAATTAATTTTTATATCAATTATTAACTAATTATTATTATTATAATATTTAATTAAATATTTACTAAATTATAATATTATAATTATAATAATTTATTATATTAATATAATAATACATATTATTATTAATTTTATAAGATTTAGTAAATTAGTTAACTTATACAATTGAGTTATTCTAATACTAATAATATTAATTTATAATATCTGATAACTTTAATTATTAAAATTCGTATCATTATAGGTTTTTTATAAATTATAATGAATTAATGAATTATTATCTAATATTTCATAAATGGTTAAATTAGTTTAATAATATTAATAATTTTTATAATTTAATTATATATAATTTAATTTATATATAATTATTGGTATATAAATATTAAATTAATTAATTAATTTTCATACAAGTTTATAATTAAAATATAACTATAATAAATTTAATAATAAAAAAATTAAATATTAATATATAATTAATTTATATGAATAATTATTAGTTATTATAATTAATTAGTATTATTTGTAAATTATAATATTTTAATTTATATATTAATAATTTATTATAATAATAAATATATTATATTATAATTATTAATCATTCATATAAAATTAATTATAATTAAATATTTATCATAATTAAATACTTATTTAATTGATATAAATTATATTATTATAATATATTTATAATAATATAATTGTAAATATAATTAAATATAGTACTTAAACAATAATTAATTATAAATATTATTATAAAATATTTATTAATTATAAACTATATTATAACTAATATAAATTAATAAATATAATAAATAAATATTTATAATGATTAAATAATATTTATAATTACTATAAATAATTATATATATAAATATTAAGGATTATTAAATAACTAATAATTAATTATATATTATATTAATCTTATTGATATTATTTAATAATGATTATTAAATTAAAATAATTATTAATTCATATTATTTATTAATAGTTATTATAGTTATTATAGTATTAATTTGAAATATACTATATTTAATTGTATTTATAATTATAATTATTTAAATATTAGCTGTTAATGTTAGATTTATTAATCTATATCAAATTAACATCATTATAATATTATTAATAATTTAAATAATTATTAATATTAATTTTTATAATATAAGATTTGAATACATTTAAATAATTTAAGTATAATTTATTTACTATCTCTTAATTTATTGGTATGAAAATTAAAAAAAGCACAAAATAGAAAAAATAACGAGTCAAAAAAAATTTTAAAAATGAAGAAAAAATGAGGAAATAGAAAAAAAATTTCTTTATAAAATGCAAACAAAAAATAAAAAATATAACAAATAATAAGATATAAAGGTATAAAAAATCAAAGATAAAAAATTAAAAGAAGATCAAAAATGAAAAGGGATGACAAAGTAGAAAAAAAATTTAATTTAGAAAATACAAGCAAAAAAAATGTAATAAGAAAAAATGAAAAAAATTAAAGATAGAAAAATTAACATAGGGAAAAAGTTAATACAAGATAAAAATAAAAACAAAACAAGGAAGTGTAAAAAAAAAATGGAAACAAGAAATAAAAAGAATTTTGTGAAAAAAATTAGAAAAACAAGAAAAAGTAAAAAATAAAGAGGCAAAAATCTGAAATAAAACAAAAAGAAAAAAACTTTTATAGAAATTTTTAAAACAAAGAAAAAAGTGAAAAAAAAAAAAAATGAAAGCACATGAAAAAATAAGAAAAAAAAAGGAAAAATTTAAAAGAAAAAAAGTTAATAAAAAATTATAAAAAATACAATAGAAAATAACCAACAATGATAGATAAAAAAATAAAAAAAGATAGAAAAATAAAAAAATAAAAAAATCCAAAACTTTATAAAAATTTATGAAAATATAAATAAAGAAAGAAAAAAATAAAATAAATAAAATAAGAAAAAAAATTAAAGTAAAACAAAAAAGATAAATAAAAGTGCAAAAAAAGAAAAAAATCAATGCCAATAAAAAATAAAAAATAAAGAAAAATACAATAAAAAATATAAAAAGTAAGAAAATAAAAAATAAAAAAGACAAAAATTGAATAAAATTTTCAAAAATGAAAGGAAATGACAAAATAAAAAAATATTTTAAAAAATAAAAAAAAATTGAAAAACATATAAGAAATAATAAGAAAACAATATAAAAAATCAAAGACAAAAAATTAAAAAAGAGAAAAGTTAATGCAAAATAAAAATGAAAACCAAATAAGAAAATGTAACAAAAAAGTATAAGAATTTAAAAACATAAATAAGAAATAAAAAGAATTTTGTGAAAAAAAATAGAAAAACAAGAAAAAGTAAAAAATGAAGAGGCAAAAATCTGAAATAAAAGAAAAAGAAAAAAACTTTTATAGAAATTTTTAAAACAAAGAAAAAAGTGAAAACAAAAAAAAAATGAAAGCACATGAAAAAATAAGTAAAAAAAAGGAAAAATTTAAAAGAAAAAAAGTTAATAAAAAATTATAAAAAATACAGTAGAAAATAACGAACAACGATCGATAAAAAAATAAAAAAAGATAGAAAAATAAAAAAATAAAAAAATAAAAAAATCCAAAACATTATAAAAATTTATGAAAATATAAAGAAAGAAAGAAAAAAATAAAATAAATAAAATAAGAAAAAAAATTTGAAGTAAAAGAAAAAAGATAAATAAAGTGCAAAAAAAGAAAAAAATCAATGCCAATAAAAAATAAAAAATAAAAAATAAATAAAAATACAATAAAAAATATAAAAAGTAAGAAAATAAAAAATAAAAATTGAATAAAATTGAATAAAATTTTCAAAAATGAAAGGAAATGACAAAATAAAAAAAATATTTTAAAAAATACAAAAAATTGAAAAACATATAGGAAATAATAAGAAAACAATATAAAAAATCAAAGACAAAAAATTAAAAAATAGAAAGGTTAATGCAAAATAAAAATGAAAACCAGATATGAAAATGCAACAAAAAACGTATAAGAATTTAAAAACGCAAATAAGAAATAAAAATAATTTTGTGAAAAAAATTAGAAAAACAAGAAAAAATAGAAAATGAAGAGGCAAAAATCTGAAATAAAACAAAAAGAAATAAAGTTTTATAGAAATTTTTAAAACAAAGAAAAATGTGAAAAAAAATAAAATGAAAGCACATGAAAAAACAAGTAAAAAAAAGAAAAATTTAAAAGAAAAAAGTTAATGAGAAATTTTAAAAAATACAATAGAAAATAACCAACAATGATAAATAGAAAAAGAAAAGAAAAAAAGATAGAAAAATAAAAAAATAAAAAACCCAAAACATTATAAAAATTTATGAAAATATAAATAAAGAAAGAAATAAAAAATAAAAGAAAAAATAAGAAAAAAATTAAAGTAAAACGAAAAAGTTAAATAAAGTACAAAAAAGGATAAAAAAATCAATACCAATAAAAAAGAAAAAAGAAAAAATAAACAAAAATACAATAAAAAATATAAAAAAAGTAAAAAATAAAAAAAAGGTAAAAATTGAATAAAATTTTTAAAAATGAAAAGGAATGACAAAGTAGAAAAAAATATTTTAAAAAATACAAAAAATTGAAAAACATACAGGAAATAATAAGAAACAAATATAAAAAATCAAAGACAAAAAATTAAAAAAGAGAAAAGTTAATGCGAAATAAAAAAGAAAACCAAATAAGAAAATGCAACAAAAAAAGTACAAGAATTTAAAAACGAAAATAAGAAATAAACAGAAATTTGTGTAAAAATTAAGAAAAGAATAAAAATGAAAAGACAAATGATTTAAAATTAAAAAAAGAATATAAAAAATTTTAAAACAATGAAAAAGTTAAAAGAACTAAAAAAATGAAAGCATATGAAAAAAAGCAAAAAGAAAGAAAATTTTGAAGAAAAAAAGTTATTGAAAAATTGTAAAATAGAACAAAAAATAGAAAAAAAAAGGCAAAAAATTAAGAAAATGAGAAAATAAAAAAGTTTCAAAAAATAAAAATAAAAAATTTTGAACTTTATAAAATTTTTTAAAAATAGAAATAAAAAATAAAAGAAAAATAAATTAAAAGAAAATATTAATATAAAAGAAAATAAAATAAAATAAAATGCTAAAAAATAAAAAGGTAAGAAAATAAAAAATTAGATAATAAAAAAATATAAAAAGACAAAATGAATAAAAATTTCAAATATAAAATGAAAAAAAATCACAAATGTAGAAAAAAAGATATAAAAAATAAAATAAAAGTCAATACAAAATATAAAGAGATTTTAAAATTGTAAAGAAAAATAAAAAAAAGTGTGGACAAAAAGGTATAAGAAAAAGCAAGAAAAAAATAAAAAATGAAAATACAAAATACATATAAAAAATAAAAACGAAACGAAGAAAGCAAATGAACAAATAAGTTAAAAGAAAAAGAAAAAAAGAAAGAAGAAAAAAATTTATTGAAGAATTATAAAAATAGAATTGAAAACACCAAAAAATAGAAAATGACAACAAAAATGAGACAAACTAAAAGAAAAAAAGATTAAAAAATAAAGTAAATATCCATAACATTATAAATTTTTTATAAAAAATAACAAAAGTTAACAATAAAAATAAAAGGAAAAATATAAAATAAGTAATAAAAAAGAGAAAAAAATTAAAAATAAATAAAAACACAAATTAAAAAAAAGAAGGAAATGAAAAAAATGAGTCAGAAAATTTAAAAAAACTACCAAAACTAATAAAAATGAAAAAAATGAGAAAAATGACAAAATAGGAAAAAATTTAGTTTATAAAATACAAACAAAAAATAAAAAAATATAACAAATAATAAGAAGTAAAGATATAAAAATCAAAGGTAAAAATTAAAAGAAGAAAAAGTTAAAATAAAAAAAAACAAAAGAAGGAAGTGTGGAAAAAAAACACAAAATAGACAGAAATTCCAAAAAAAACAAATAAAAAAGAAAAACTTAAGAAAAAATAAAAAATGAAGATAAAAAGTAAAGGGTACAAAAAAAAGTTAATAGAAAATAATGTAAATGACCAATTAGATTGAAGTAACGAAATAAATCAAAGTAAAAAAGAAAATATGTAGTGAAAGAGTAATAAAATGAAAACAAGAAAGAAAGTATTTTGTAAAAAAAAAAAAGATTGAAATAAAAAAAAGAAAAATATGGTAAATAACAAAAAAATAATAAATGAAAAATTAAGGAAATGCATAAAAATAAAAAAAAGCTAAAAAAAGAAAAGAAAAAGAAAGTAAATAAAGAAAAAAAAATTCTACAGAGTTCAATCTTTAATTTATATTTTATAACTTAATTTGAATTTGAAAGTTTAGATGCAAAATGTTTTGATTTGAATTTATTGATTTAAATTTATAATTTATAATTTTTAAATTGTTAAAAATGTAAAAATATAGATACATGAAGTAAATAGTGATAGATATAACAATTCTGAACTAGTGTTATTATATATAAGCCAATAAAATTTCAAAAGAAAATAACAAAGATAATTATTATCTCTTAATAAAAGATAAATATTATACAAGCCAAAATAATAAATAAAATAATAAGTAATAAATAAAATAATCCAAATTGGATTAAATAAAAGATAAATATTATACAATCTAATTTTTTTAATTAGATAAATTACACAAAAAATAAAAATAAATTTTAAGATAAAATACGAGATCTTAATGAGATATCTAATTAGTATACATGCACGTTACACCTTCCATTTCTAATGAAGTCAAAGTCTGATTCAACAATGTTTTAATGTCCATAACATTATAAAATTTTTATAAAAAACAAAAATAACAAAAATAAAAAATAAAAGGAAAAAAGAGAAAATATTAAAGCAAAAGGAAAAAGATAAAATAAGCACTAAAAAAAAGAAAAAATTAAAAAAAGCACAAAGTAAAAAAAAAAAAGTAAGAAAACGAAAAAATAACGAGTCAAAAGAAAAAATTAAAAAAATTCAAAAACTAATAAAAATTTAAAAAATGAAGAAAATATGGCAAAATAGAAAAAAAAATTTAGTTTATAAAATACAAACAAAAAATAAAAAATATAACAAATAATAAGATATAAAGATATAAAAAATCACAGATAAAAAATTAAAAGAAGATCAATAATGAAAAGGGATGACAAAGTAGAAAAAAATTTAATTTAGAAAATAAAAAAAATAAAAAATCAAAGATACAAAAATTAATAGGGGAAAAAAGTTAATACAAAATAAAAATAAAAACAAAACAAGGAAGTGTAAAAGAAAAATGGAACAAGAAATGAAAAGAATTTTGTGAAAAAAATTAGAAAAACAAGAAATAAAATGAAAAGGCAAAAATATGAAATAAAACAAAAAGAAAAAGTTTTATAGAAATTTTTAAAACAAAAAAAGTGAAAAAAATGTGAAAGCACATGAAAAAAGAAGGGAAAAAAGTTAATGAAAAATTATAAAAATACAATAAAAAATAACCAACAACAATAAATAAAAAAAGAAAAGAAAAAAGAGAGAAAAATAAAAAAATTAAAAAATCCAAAACATTATGAAAATTTATGAAAATAGAAATAAAGAAGGAAATAAAAATAAACCAAGATAAAAAATAAAAAAATAAAAAAATTAAAGCAAAACAAAAAAGATAAATAAAGTACAAAAAAAGAAAAAAAATCAACACCAATAAGAAAAGAAAAAATAAAAAATAAGCAAAAATAAAATAAAAATATAAAAAGTAAGAAAATAAAAAAATGAATCAAAAATAAAAAAAGGTAAAAATTGAATAAAAATTTCAAAAATGAAAGGGAATGATAAAATAGAAAAAAATATTTTAAAAAATATAAAAAATTGAAAAACATATAAGAAATAATAAGAAAATAATATAAAAAATGAAAGACAATAAATTACAAAAGAGAAAAGTTAATGCAAAATAAAAATGAAAACCAAAGAAGAAAATGCAACAAAAAAAGTGTAAGAATTTAAAAATGAAAATAACAAATAAAAAGGAATTTGTGAAAATATTAATATAAAGTAAAAATAAATTAAAATACAAAAAAATAAAAAAGTAGGAAAATAAGAAAATTAGAGAATAAAAAACTATAAAAAGACAACATGAATAAAAGTTTCAAACTTAAAATAAAAAAATATAACAAATGTAGAAACAAAAGATATAAAAATTAAAGATAAAAACTAAAATAAAAGTCAATACAAAATATAAATAAAAACAGAAGGACGTGCACAAAAAAAGAAGTCTGGGATTTTAAAATTGTAAAGAAGAAATGAAAAAAAAGTGTGAACAAAAACATATAAGAAAAAGCAAGAAAAAAATACAAAATATATAAAAAATGAAAACCAAAAAAATGAAAGGAAATGAACAAATAAGTTAACAGAAAAAGAAAAAACAAATTACTAAAAAAATAAAATATAAAAAATTGACAATAAAAAAAATTTTAGTTTATAAAATACAAACAAAAAATAAAAAATATAATGAATAATAAGAAATAAAGATATAAAAAATTAAAGATAAAAAATTAAAAGAAAAAAAAGTTAATACAAAATAAAAAATAAAAACAAAAGAAGGAAGTGTGGAAGAAAAACACAAATTAAAAAGAAATGCCAAAAAAAAGAAAAAAAGCCTTAAGAAAAAATAAAAAATGAAAAAAATTATGATAGAAAGTAAAGAGTACAAAAAAAATGAATAGAAAATAATGTAAAGGACCAATTAGATTGAAGTAATGAAAAAAAATCAAAGTAAAAAAGAAAATATGTACTGAAAGATTAATAGAATGAAAACAAGAAAGAAAGTATTTTGTAAAAAAAAAAATGAAAGTAAAAAAAAAAGAAAAATATAGTAAATAACAAAAAATTAATAAATGAAAAATTAAGAAAATGCATAAAAAGTAAAAAATAAAATAAAATAGAAAGTAAAAAAAAAAAAGGAAAACAAAAAAGAAGTAAATAATGAAATAAGAAAAATTCTACAAAGTTTGGTATTTAATTTATGTTTTAAAACTTAATTTGAATTTGAAAGTTTAGGGGCAAAATATTTTGATTTGAATTTATTGATTTAAATTTAAAATTTTTAATTTTTAAATCGATAAAAATGTAAAAATATAGATACATGAAGTAAATAGTGATAGATATAACAATTCCAAACTAGTGTTATTATATATAAGCCAATAAAATTGCAAAAGAAAATAACAAAGATAATTATTATCTCTTAACAAATTGTATTAAATAAAAGATAAATATTATACAATCCAAAATAATAAATAAAATAATTCAAATTATGTATAAGCCAGTAAAATTCCAAAAGAAAATAACAAAGATAATTATTATCTCTTAACAAAATGTATGAAATATAGGATAAATATTATACAATCCAAAATAATAAATAAAATAATAAGTAATAAATAAAATAATTCAAATTGTATTAAATATTATAGAAGATAATTTTGTTAATTAGATAAATTACACGATAAATAAAAATAATTTTCAAGATAAAATACAAGATGATGTTAATTAGATATCTAATTTGTATACATGCACATAACACCTTCCATTTCTAATGAAGTTAAGGTCTCATCAACAATGTTTTAATATCCATAACATTATAAAATTTTTATAAAAATACAAAAATAACAAAAGTAAAAAATAATAGGAAAATAAAATTTAAAAAAATATTAAAACAAAAGGAAAAAAGATAGAATAAGTACTAAAAAGGGAAAACAATTAAAAATAAACAAAAGCACAAAATAGAAAAAAATAAGAAAGTAAGAAAATGAAAAAATGAGTCAAAAAAATTAAAAAAAATTCAAAAACAAAAAAAATTTGAAAATGAAGAAAAATGACAAAATAAAAAAATTTAGTTTATAAAATACAAACAAATAATAAAAAATATAACAAATAATAAGAAATAAAGATATAAAAAATCAAAGATAAAAAATATAAAAAATGAAAAGGGATGACAAAGTAGAAAAAAAATAGTTTAGAAAATACAAGCAAAAAAAAGTAATAAGAAAAAAATAAAAAAAATCAAAGATGAAGGAATTAACAAATGAAGAAAGTTAATACAAATAAAAATAAAAACAAAACAAGGAAGTGCACAAAAAAAAATGGAAGCAAGAAATAAAAAGAAACTTATGAAAAAAATTAGAAAAACAAGAAAAAAATAAAAAATGAAGAGGCAAAAATATGAAATAAAACAAAAAGAAAACAAAACTTTATAGAAAATTTTAAAACAAAGAAAAAAGTGCAAACAAAAAAAATATGAAAACACATGAAAAAATAAGTAAAGAAGAAGAAAAAAATTAAAGGGAAATAAAGTTAATGGAAAATAAAAAAAATAAAAATAAAAAATCTAAAACTTTATAAAAATTTATGAAAAAATAAATGAAAAAAGAAATAAAAATAAAAATAGGAAAAAATATTAAAGCAAAAGAAAAAAGATAAATAAAGTACAAAAAAAAGAGAAAAAAATAAACAAAACTATAATCAAATTTATAAAAAGAAAGAAAATAAAAAATATTGAATCAAAAATAAAAAATAAAAAAAGGCAAAAATTGAATAAAATTTTGAAAAATGAAAAAGAATGACAAAATAAAAAAAAATTAGTTTAAAAAATGCAAAAAAATTGAAAAACATATAAGAAATAATAAGGAAACAATATAAAAAATCTAAGACAAAAAACTAAAAAGGGGAAAAGTTAATGCAAAATAAAAATGAAAACCAAAGAAGAGAATGCAAAAAAAAAGTATGAGAATTTAAAAACGCAAATACGAAATAAAAAGAAATTTGCAAAAAAAGAAAGAAAAACAAGAAAAAGAATAAAATGAAAGGATAAAAGATTTGAAATAAAAAAAAGAATGTAAGAAATTTTAAAAAATGAAAAAAATAAAACAAATAAAAAATGAAACCATATGAAAAAAAAAAAAGCAAAAAGAAAGAAAATTTTAAAGGAAATAAGTTATTGAAAAATTATAGAATAGAACAAAAAATAGCAAAAAATAATAAAATTAAATAAAAAAGATTCGCAAAAGAAAAATAAAAAAATTTTAAAGTTTATGCAAATTTTTTAAAATATAAATAAAAAATAAAAAAAATAAATTAAGAGAAAATATTAATATAAAAGATAAAATAAAATAAAATACTAAAAAAATAACAGTTAAAAATAAGCAAAAAAAAGTAAAAAAGTAAGAAATAAAACAATGTAAAAAGACCAAATGAGTAAAAGTTTCAAATATAAAATACAAAAACCTTTTAGTTTAGAATATACAAAGAAAAAGAAAAAAAAAACAAATATAGAAAAAAATGTAAAAAATCAAAGATAAAAAATAAAATAAAAGTCAATAGGAAATATAAATAAAAACGAAAGAAAGTGTACAAAAAAAAGTATGAGATTTTAAAATTGTAAAGAAGAAAAAAAAGTGTGAACAAAAAGATATAAGAAAAAGCAAAAAAAAAATAACAAATGAAAAAAAGTTAATGAAAATTTATAAAAATGTAATAGAAAATAACCAACAATGATAAAATAAAAAAAGAAAAGAAAAAAATATTGAAAAATAAAAAATTCAAAACATTCTAAAAAGTTGTGAAAATTTAAATAAAGAAAGAAATTAAAAATAAACCAAAATAAAAAAGAAAATTAAAAAGAAAATAAGAAAAGAATATTAAAGTAAAACAAAAAAAATAAACAAAATACAAAAAAAAGAAAAAAATCCATACCAATAAAAATACAATAAAAGTATAAAAAGTAAAAAAATAAAAAAAGTGAATGAAAAATAAAAAAATACAGAAAATGAATAAAAATTTCAAAAATGAATGAAAAAATGAAAAAAAATAGTTTAAAAAATACAAAAAATTGAGAAACATATAAGAACAAACAAGAAAATAATATAAAAAGTCAAAGACAAAAAATTAAAAAAGAAAAAAGTTATTGCAAAATAAAAATGAAAACCAAAGAAGAAATTGAAAAAAAAACTATTAGTATTTAAAAATGCAAATAACAAATAAAAAGAAATTTGTGAAAAAAAAAAGAAAAGCAAGAATAGAATAAAAATGAAAAGACAAAAGATTTAAAATAAAAAAGAAAAAAAGAAAGTAAAAAATATTAAAACAATGTAATAATGAGAACAAATAAAGATGAAAGCATGTGAAAAAAAAAAAAGCAAAAAGAAAAAAAATTGAAGGAAAAAAGTTTTTGAAAAATTATAAAATAGAAGAAAAAATAGAAAAAAACAGGACAAAATAAGAAAATGAAAAAATAAAAAATATTCGAAAAATAAAAATAAAAAATAAATGAAAAAATAAATTAAGAGAAAATATTAATATAAAAGAAAAAATAAAATAGAATAGTAAAAAACGAAAAAAAACTAAACAAAAAGAAAAAATAAAAAAGGAAAAAAATAAAAAATTAGCTAATAAAAAAAATGAAAAGACAAAATGAAGAAAAATTTGAAATATAAAATAGAAAAAACTTTTAGTTTAGAATATACAAAGAAAAAAATATAACAAATATAAAAAAAAGGAAAAAATCAAAGATAAAAAATAAAATAAAAATTCATTACAAAATATAAATAAAAGCAAAAGAAAGTACCCAAAAAAAGAAGTCTTGAGATTTTGAAATTGTAAAGAAGAAATAAAAAAAAATGTGAACAAAATGATATAAGAAAAACAAGAAAAAATAAAAAAAAATAAAAATACAAAATATATTAAAAAATAATGAAAGCAAATGAACAAATAAGTTAAAAGAAAAAGAAAGAAAGAATTACTGAAAAAATATAAAAATAGAATGGAAAATACCAAAAAAAAATAAAAAATGACAACAAAAATGAGACAAACCAAAAGAAAAAAAAGATTAAAATATAAAGTAAATATCTATAACATTATAAAATTTTTATAAAAAATAACAAAAATTAACAATAAAAGTAAAAAAATATAAAATAAGAGAAAGTATTAAAGCAAAAGGAAAAAGATAAAATAAGTACTAAAAAAGAGAAAAAAATGAGAAAAAAAAATAAAAAAAAGAAGGAAAAGAAAAAATGAGTCAAAATTTTTTTTAAAAAATACAAAACTGTTAAAAATGAAAAAAAAAAAGAGAAAAATGACAAAATAAAAAACAATTTAGATTGTAAAATACAAACAAAAAATAAAAAATATAACAAATAACAAAAAATAAAGATATAAAAAATCAAAGATAAAAAATTAAAAGAAGAAAAAGTTAAAACAAAATAAAAATAAAACAAAAGAAGGAAGTGTGAAAAAAAAACACAAATTAGAAAGAAATGCAAAAAAAAACAAAAAAAATAAAGAAAAAAGACCTTAAGAAAAAAAAAATGAAGATAGAAAGTAAAGAGTGGAAAACAGTTAATAGAAAATAATGTAAATGACCAATTAGATTGAAGTAACAAAAAAAATCAAAGTAAAAAAAAAATATGTAATGAAAGTGTAATAGAATGAAAAGAAGAAAGAAAGTATTTTGTAAAAAAAAAAAAGAAAAATATAGTAAATAACAAAAAAATAATAAGTGAAAAATTAAGAAAATGCATAAAAAGTAAAAAAAAACCAAAAAGCTAAAAAAAGGAAAAGAAAAAGGAAGTAAATAATGAAATAAAAAAAATTCTGCAAAGTTCAATCTTTAATTTATGTTTTAAAACTTAACTTGAATTTGAAAGTTTAGACGTAAAATATTTTAATTTGAATTTATTGATTTAAATCGTTAAAAATGTAAAAATATAGATACATGAAGTAAATAATGATAGATATAACAATTTCAAACTAGTGTTATTATATATAAGCTAATAAAATTCCAAAATACAAAATTTTAATACAAAATAAAAAAAACCAAAACAAGGAAGTGCAAAAAAAAAATGGTAACAAGAAATAGAAAGAAATTTCTGCACAAAATTAGAAAAACAAGAAAAAAAATGAAGAGGCAAAAATATGAAATAAAACAAAAAAAAAAGGTTTATAGAAAATTTTAAAACAAGGAAAAAAATGCAATCCAAAAAAATATGAAACCACATGAAAAAATAAGTAAAGAAAAAGAAAAAAAATTAAAAGGAAATAAAGTTAATGAAAGAAAATGCAAAAATAAAAGAAAAGAAAAAAAATCCAAAACATTATAAAAATTTATGAAAATATAAATTAAAAAAAAATAAAAAAAAACCAAAATAAAAAAGATAAATAAAAATAAAATAGGAAAAAGATAAATAAAGTACAAAAAAAGAAAAAATCAATACCAATAAAAAAAGAAAAATTAAAAAATAAACAAAAATATAATAAAAAATATGAAAAGTAAAAAAATAAAAAATAAAAAAAAAATTGAATAAAAATTTGAAAAATGAAAAGGAATGACAAAATAAAAAAAAATTAGTTTAAAAAAAATTGAAAAACATATAAGAAATAATAAGAAAACAATATAAAAAATCAAAGACAAAAAGCTAAAAAAAAGAAAAGTTACTACAAAATAAAAATGAAAACCAAAAAAGAAATGCCAAAAAAAAAGTACAAGAATTTAAAAACGCAAATAAGAAAAAAATTTGCAAAAAAAGTAAGAAAAGCAAGAAAAATAATAAAAATGAAAAGTCAAAAGATTTCAAAATAAAAAAAATATAAAAATGTTTAAAACAATGAAAAAATTAAAACAAATAAAAAATGAAAGCATATGAAAAAAAAAAGCAAAAAGAAATAAAATTTTGAAGAAAAAAGTTATTGAAGAACTATAAAATAGAAAAAAAAAGCAAAAAAAAGACAAAAAATAGGAAAACAAAATAAGAAGGATTCACAAAATAAAAATAAAAAATTTTGAAGTTTATACATATTTTTTAAAATATAAGTAAAAAGTAAAGGAAAAAAATTAAGAGAAAATATTAATATAAACAAAAAAATAAAATAAAATACTAAAAAAATAACAATTAAAAAAAAACAAAAAGTAAAAAAGCAAGAAAATAAAAAATTGGAGAATAAAAAAAATATAAAACGACAAAATGAA
This sequence comes from Durio zibethinus, assembly GCF_047325235.1. NCBI lineage: Eukaryota > Viridiplantae > Streptophyta > Magnoliopsida > Malvales > Malvaceae > Durio > Durio zibethinus. The sequence continues at coordinate 18,340,176 of NC_143177.1, forward strand.
TAAAAATTTCAAATATAATATAGAAAAAACTTTTCGTTTAGAATATACAAAAAAAAACCAAAAAAATATAACAAATGTAGAAAAAAAGATATAAAAAAGCAAAGACAAAAAATAAAATAAAAGTCAATACAAAATATAAATAAAATCAAAACAAAGTTCACCAAAAAACAAAAGTCTAAGATTTTAAAATTGTAAAGAAGAAATAAAAAAAAGTGTGAATAAAAAGATATAAAAAAAAAGGAAAAAAACAATAAAAATGAAAATACAAAATACAGAATATATAAAAATAATTAAAAGAAAAAAAATGAAAGCAAATGAACAAATAAGTTAAAAGAAGAAAAGAATTAATGAAAAATTATAAAAATAAAATAGATAATAGCAAAAAAATAAAAAAAATGACAACAAAAATGAGACAAACCAAAAGAAAAAAAGATTAAAAAATAAAGTAAATATCCATAACATTATAAAATTTTTATAAAAAATAACAAAAATTATCAAGAAAAAATAAAACAAAAGAGATTATTAAAGCAAAAAGAAAAAGATAAAATAAGTAGTAAAAAAATTAAAAATAAACAAAAACACAATTAAAAAAAAGTAAGAAAATGAAAAAATGCATCAAAAGAAAAAATAAAAAAAATACAAAAACTAATAAAAAAGAAAAAAAAAGAAAAAGACAATAGAAAAAAATTTTAGTTTATAAAATACAAGCAAAAAATAAAAAATATAACAAATAATAAGAATAAAGATATAAAAAATCAAAAATTGAAAATTAAAAAAAAAGTGAATAAAAAATAAATAATAAAAAGAAAAGAAAGATGTGTGGAAAAAAAACACAAATTAAAAAGAAATGCCAAAAAAAACCCAAAAATAAAAAGAAGAAAAATAATAGAAATCATTGTAAATGACCAATTAGATTGGAGAACAAAAAAATCAAAGTAAAAAAGAAAATATGTAAGGAAAGAATAATATAATGAAGACATGAAAGAAGGTATTTTGTAAAAAAGAAAAAAGAAAAATGCACTATATAACAAAAATATAATAAATGAAAAATTAGGAAAATGTTTAAAAAGTAAGAAAACAAAATGCTTTAAAAAAGGAAATAAATAAAGAAATAAAAAAATTCTACAAAGTTCAATCTTTGACTTATGTTTTAAAACTTAATTTGAATTTGAAAGTTTAGATGCAAAATATTTTGATTTGAATTTATTGATTTAAATTTAAAATTTTTAATTTTTAAATCGTTAAAAATGTAAAAATATAAATACATGAAGTAAATAGTGATAGATATAACAATTTCAAACTAATGTTATTATATATAAGCCAATAAAATTCCAAAAGAAAATAATAAAGATAATTATTATCTCTTAACAAATTGTATTAAATAAAAGATAAATATTATACAATCCAAAATAATAAATAAAATAATCCAAATTGTATTAAATAAAAGATAAATATTATTCAATATAATTTTGTTAATTAGATAAATTACACCATAAATAAAAATAAATTTCAAGATAAAATACAAGATGATTTTAATTAGATATCTAATTAGTATACATGCACATAACACCTTCAATTTCTAATGAAATCAAAGTCTAATTTAACAATGTTTTAATGTCCATAACATTATAAAATTTTTATAAAAAAAATAACAAATTAAAAATTAAAATTAAAAGGAAAAAATATTAAAGCAAAAGGAAAAAGATAAAATAAGCATTAAAAAAGAGAAAAAAATTAAAAAAAACACAATACAAAAAATAAAAAGGAAATGAAAAATTAGCGAGTCAAAAGAAAAAATTGTAAAAATACAAAAACTAATAAAAATTTCAAAAATGAAGAAAAAATTGACAAAATAGAAAACAAATTTAGTTTATAAAATACAAACAAAAAATTAAAAATATAAAAAATAATAAGATATAAATATATAAAAAATCAAAGATAAAAAATTAAAAGAAGTTCAAAAATGAAAAAGGATGACAAAGTAGAAAAAAATTAAATTTAGAAAATACAAGCAAAAATAATGTAATAAGAAAAAAATAAAAAAGAATCAAAGATACAAAAATTAACAGAGGAAAAAGTTAAAAGAAAATAAAAATAAAAACAAAACAAGGAAGTGTAAAAAAAAATGGAAACAAGAAATAAAAAGAACTTTGTGAAAAAAATTAGAAAAACAAGAAAAAAGAAAAAAATGAAGAGGCAAAATAATGAAATAAAATAAAAAGAAAAAAAGTTTTATAAAAATTTTTAAAACAAAGAAAAAAGTGAAAAGAAAAAAAATATAAAAGCACATGAAAAAATAAGTAAAAAAAAAATTGAAAAGGAAAAAGAGTTAATGAAAAATTATAAAAAACAGTAGAAAATAATCAACAACAATAAATAAAAAAAAGAAAAAAAGATAGAAAAATAAAAAAATCCAAAGCATTATAAAAATTTATGAAAATATAAATAAAAAAATAAATAAAAAATAAACCAAAATAAAAATAAAATAAGAAAAAAATATTACAGCAAAACAAAAAAGATAAATAAAATACAAAAAAATATAAAATAAACAAAAAATACAATAAAAAAAAAGTAAGAAAATAAAAAATAATGAATCAAAAATAAAAAATAAAGAAAGACAAATTGAATAAAAATTTAAAAAATGAAAGGAAATGACAAAATAGAAAAAATATTTTAAAAAATACAAAAAATTGAAGACCATATAAGAAATAATAAGAAAACAATATAAAAAATCAAAGACAAAAAATTAAAAAAGAGAAAAATTAATGCAAAATAAAAATGAAAACCAAAGAAGAAAATGCAACAAAAAAAACTATAAGAATTTAAAAATGAAAATAAGAAATAAAAAGAATTTTGTGAAAAAATTAAGAAAAGAATAAAAATGAAAAGACAAAAGATTTATGAAAAATAAAAAATCCAAATTAGCTAATAAAAAATATAAAAAGACAAAATGAAGAAAAAATTCAAATATAAAATAGAAAAAACTTTTAGTTTAGAATATACAAAGAAAAACAAAAAAAAATAGAACAAATATAAAAGAAAAGACAAAAAATCAAAGATTAAAAAATTAAATAAAAAGTTAATACAAAATATAAACAAAAACAAAAAGAAGTACACAAAAAAAGAAGTCTTGAGATTTTGAAACTGTAAAAAAGAAATAAAAAAAATGTGAACAAAAAAAAAAAAAGAAAAGCAAGAAAAAAATAAAAAAATGAAAATACAAAATATATATAAAAAATTAAAACAAAAAAATGAAAGCAAATAAACAAATAAGTGAAAAGAAAAAGAAAAAAAGAATTAATGAAGAATTATAAAAATAGAAAAAAAATACCAAAAAAATAAAAAATGACAACAAAAATTAAGATATAAAGTGAATATCCATAACATTATAAAATTTTTTTAAAAATAATAATTAACAATAAAAATAAAAGAAAAAATAAAATAAGAGAAAGTATTAAAGCAAAAGGAAAAAGATAAAATAAGTACTAAAAAAGAGCAAAAATTTAAAAAAAACATAAAATAAAAAAATAAAAAAGTAAGGAAATGAAAAAATGAGTCAAAAAATTTAAAAAAATACAAAAACTAATAAAAATGAAAAAAAATGAGAAAAATGACAAAATAGAAAAAAATTAGTTCATAAAATACAAATAAAAACTAAAAAATATAACAAATAATAAGAAGTAAAGATATAAAAAATCAAAGATAAAAAATTAAAAAAAGAAAAAGTTAAAATAAAAAAATAAAAAAGTAAGGAAATGAAAAAATGAGTCAAAAAATTTAAAAAAATACAAAAACTAATAAAAATGAAAAAAATGAGAAAAATGACAAAATAGAAAAAAAATTAGTTCATAAAATACAAATAAAAACTAAAAAATATAACAAATAATAAGAAGTAAAGATATAAAAAATCAAAGATAAAAAATTAAAAAAAGAAAAAGTTAAAATAAAAAAATAAAAATAAAAGAAGGAAATGTGAAAAAAAAAACACAAATTAGAAAAAAATGCCAAAAAGAAAAAATAATAAAGAAGAAAAACCTTAAGAAAAAAAAATGAACAAAATTAGGATAAAAAGTAAGGAGTACAAAAAAAATTAATAGAAAATAATGTAAATGACCAATTAGATTAAAGTAAGGAAAAAATCGAAGTAACAAAAAAAAAAATGTAGTGAAAGAGTAATAGAATGAAAATAAGAAAGTAAGTATTTTGTTTTTTTTAAAAAAAGGAATGAAAACAAAAAAAAACGAAAAATATACTAAATAACAAAAAAATAATAAATCAAAAATTAAGAAAATGCATAAAATGTAAGAAAAATAACAAAAAGCTAAAAAAAAAAAAGAAAAGAAAAAGGAAGTAAATAAAGAAATAAAAAAATTCTACAAAATTCAATCTTTAATTTATGTTTTAAAACTTAATTTTAATTTGAAAGTTTAGATGCAAAATATTTTGATTTGAATTTATTGATTTAAATTTAGAATTTAGAATTTTTAAATTGTTAAAAATGTAAAAATATAGATACATGAAGTAAATAGTGATTGATATAACAATTGCAAACTAGTGTTATTATATATAAGCCAATAAAATTTCAAAAGAAAATAAGAAAGATAATTATTATCTCTTAATAAAAGATAAATATTATACAATCCAAAATAATAAATAAAATAATAAGTAATAAATAAAATAATCCAAATTGTATTAAATAAAAGATAAATATTATACAATATAATTTTGTTAATTAGATAAATTACACGATAAATAAAAATAAATTTCAAGATAAAATACAAGATCTTAATTAGATATCTAATTAGTATACATGCACGTAACACCTTCAATTTTTAATGAAGTCAAAGCCTCATTCAACAATGTTTAATAATATGGTGATCTGCATTTAAGTTAAACACAAGCAACATGCCACATATATAAAGAACAATGCTATTTTAGAAATAAAGACAATCAAACTTGAACTTCATGATTTAAGACCATAATGAACTAATCCTAAAGTAGAAAGATTCAAGGCAAAGACTGCCTGCAAAATAAACCTAATCACATCCATTGCTCACAAATAAGATATTATAAATGTTTTAACTCGAAAACCCAAAGATACGAAAGTAGAAGGCCTTTAAGAACCTAAAGAGAAATTAAAACTAAAGCAACAAAACCTTAACAAAAAAAAGACTATAATGAAAGGCCAAAGATAAGAGGTAGTTTTGCATCTCAACATAAATATACAACAATTATATACCAAAGTTAAAAAACAACAGCCACCAACCACATCATAAGTCAGGGTGCTTCCAATAATAACAGTGTTACTTAAAAAAACAAAGTCTATATTATAATCAGAAACACAATTTTAGCAACTTTAATCAAACTCTTCATGATCTGAAATGTACTAGAACAAATACAGTTATCATCGAAAGTTACCATACAATACAACAAAAATTCTATGCAAGATCATAGATTTTCAAAGAATCCAATAAGAAAGAGGCAATCTTCCATCTCAGTGCTTAACTAGATTTAAGTTTATGAAATTAATTTTAAGAAAGTAATCCATCATGCAACAAAGTAAAGTGAAATCAACAAAACAAGAAGAATCAAACACAACACAAGAAGAAATAGGTACTCTTCATTGTAAGCACTCATCCTCAGTGCGAGGCTGGATTAAGTTTTTGAAATTAAACCTAAGATTACAATTTGTCATGCAACAGAGTTGAACTAGCAAAATAAAAAAATAAAAAATAGAAAACTCAACCATACAAATTTTCGTATAGACTACTAAATGCAACCACAACTAAGAAAAGTTTACAAAATTACAATCTATACACAAAAGATAAAACTAAAATTTAAATGGAATGTTAAAGCATAAGAGATTAAATATTAATTGAAGTTCAGATCAAACTCCAGCAAGTCAAAAGCACTACAACAAAAAATTAGACATTAATCAGAAGCTATGAGAATGAAATCTAGAAGCCAACTTGCAGAATAAAACCAACAAACACACAGACATAGAAATTTTGAAACTTTAATTCCTTCTATCCTGCAAGGTATGCTTCGAGCACATAGCCCATTAAGCTTCAAAGAGACAAATAGACGACAACTAGGCACACTCATGAATGAAGAAACCACAACCCAGGAATTTTTTTTGTAGTAACATTCTCCTAATGCATTCTCAAACAACTTCATCAAATTAGATGCAACCACAATGAAAAGTTTGACAACATCAATAACTAAAAAAGCCAAGCCAGTGAAACCTAAGAACCTCATCTGTCATGCCACAGAAAGAAAAACAAGAAGAAAACTCCCATACACACAGAGCCACACAAATTTTTAATCTTTAAATCCTACACACATACAACTTTAGAATCCTTAATTCCCCCTACACTGCAAGTCGTTCTTGGAGCACATAGCGCATAAGTTTCATAGAGACCAACGAATCACAAACCACACTAAAGGAAGAACAACCCAAAGAATTTTCCAAAGTAAAGTTACAAAGCCCTAATTTATGTAAAAATTTAAAAATGACACAAGAAGAATCCAGAGACAATCTCAATGAGAAAGACACCAACTGAGAGCCTATGACAACATATATTTAGAGTTTCAAAGAATCCAACAAAAGAAAATAATCTTCCTTTTAAGCATTCAACCACAATGCATGTCAAAATTAAATTACAGAAATTGAACCAGCAAACCAATCTGCCCTGTAACAAATAGAGTGAAACCAACAAAATAAAAACCTCTCTAAACACATACCTACACACATAAGAGGCACAGAAATTGAATTCACTGCTTGAAGCACACAAAGAGTAGAACAACAGGGAAACTCCCATACACACAGCCACATAAATTTTTAATCCTTAAATGCTACACAACCATAGAAATTTAGAATCCTTAATTCCCCATACACTACAAAACAACAAGGAAACTCCCATACACATATTTAGAGTTTCAAAAAATCCAGCAAAAAGAAATAATATTCCTTTTAAACATTTTACCACAATGCATGTAAAAATTAAGTTTCAAAAATTGAACCCAACAAACCAACTTGTTCTGTAACAAACAGAGTGAAATCAACAAAACAAAAAACTTCCAAAATACACCTACACACACATCAGGCACATAAATTGAATTCAGCTAATCATGCAAGCCATTAGCTTAGAGCACACAAAGAAAAAAACAAGGAAACCCCCATACACAGCTATACAAATTTTTAATCCTTAAATCTTACACACATACAACTTTAGAATCATTAATTCTCCCTACACTGCAAGTTGTTCTTGGAGTACATAACGCATAAGTTTCATAGAGACCAATGAATCACAAACCACACTAAAGGAAGAACAACCCAAGAAATTTTTCAAAGTAAAGTTACAAAGCCCTAATTTATGTAAAAATTTAAAAATGACACAAGAAGAATCAAGACACAATCTCAATGAGGAAGACACCAACTGAGAGCCTACGACAACATATATTTAGAGTTTCAAAGAATCCAGCAAAAGGAAATAATCTTCCTTTTAAGCATTCAACCACAATGCATGTCAAAATTAAGTTTTAGACACACAAGATGCACAAAAATTGAATTCACCTTATACTGTAAGCCATTTGCTTAGAGCACACAGCTCATACAGATAATCTTTTTTTTAAGCAGCAATTTCTATCCTCGTCAAAATTAAGTTTCAAAAATTAAAAGAAAGAAACCATTCTATCATACAACAAAAAGATTGTAATAAACAAAACAAAAAACTTGTAAAATATACATACACAAGAGGCACAGAAATTGAATTCCTCATTATCATGCAAGCTATTCGCTTAGAGCAGACAACTACTAAATAATATCCACACTTAAGAAGCCACAACTAAGGGGTTTTTCAAAAAGTTAAATTCCAAAAACTAAACTAATATAGATAAATGTGTCACAAGAAAAATCAAAACATGACACAACAAAACCTCAATGAGAAAAAAACGACAACTATAAATGGTCAAAGATGATAACTAACTCTAATAACAAAAGAGGCAAGGAATCTTCCTTTTAACACTCAACCTTTGGGTTTGGTAGAACTTAGTTTCAGAAATTAAACCTAAGAAATTAATCCATCAAGAAATAAAGTTGAACCAACAAAAAATAACTAACTCCTAACATGCACAACACAACTATACAAATTTGAATCTCTAATTCTTCCCATCTTTGCAAGCTTGCAAGAGCACAATCCATTGAGCTCCACAGAGACTACCAAATAACAATCATACTTACGAAACCACAATCCAAAGACTTTTTCAAAATCAAAATTACAAAACTCAACTCATGTACACAAAAAATGAAAAAATGAAACAAAAAGAATCTGATATAACAAAATCTTAATGAGAAAAGATATCGACAAAAATGCTTAGGAATATTATGTTTCCATTTTAAAAAGCCAAATAACAAGAGGAAGTTTCATTCAAAGTCACATACCATTCTAAAATCAGCAAGATGTGATATAATAAGTCCATACCATTTAAGTTAAATGCAATTGTCATGGAACCAAATAATCTTAGCGGACCAAAACCGAACATGAAAACAAAATCTCAACAAGAAAAGACATTTATAGAGATGCTTAGGGATATTACTGTTTCCATTCAACGTGTCATATAACAATTACATACTAGTTGAGTTAAACATAATTGTCATGCCATAGGATAATTTTAGTGTTTCCCCCAAGTATAACTATAACAATGCTATTTGAAAAATAAAAATAGAAAAACTTGGGGGCCATGCAACAACTATAAAAAAAAGTAAGTCAAAACTGATCAAAACCAATGCAACAAATAAACAAAATGAAAACAAGGACAGCTAGCAAATAAAGTAAAAGTAAGGCAATAAGAAATGAATAAAGCAACAGCTAACCACATTCATTACCAACTCATTTTATTGATTGAACAACCCCAAGCTCACAAACAAAGTATTATAACCTTAACCTAAACTCAAAACCTCCAATATATCCTAAATAAATTTAACCCCAATACAACCCTAAGATAATTATCCATTACTTTCTAAATAGAAGGCCTTATATTGTTAAAGACTAACCCTAACCTTAAGATAACATTAACTTACTTTCTCAATGAATAATCATAACATAACATAAGAAAAACTCAATGAGAACACACATCTAATGAAAGACGAAAAAAGACACGTTTTAGAGTTTTATAGAATACAATATGAAAAGATGTAAGCTTTCTTTTGAAGTGGCATATCATTCAACATATGCTATCGCAAAGCAGTAGCCTCGATAAGTTCCTTTGGAACCAAAAAGAAAAATCCATTAAAAAAATTACATTTGTTCTGTGAATATCCCATTACTTTACAACAAATGCCATAAATAAACATGATGAAAATATTGGTATTTGTACTCACCTAGATAACCTCTCTCCATTTTAGTATCATTAATGCAAAAATTAATAGATTTCTATGAGCAAAACATTAAATGATAATTGATCTTCCTAAAAAAGTAGTTTCTCAATGATAATTACAAAAATCCTATACCATCAAAAAAATCCAAAATACTAACATCTATTGATTGGCAAATGCTAAAAGAGATTTTAATCAAACAAGAATATTTACAATTAAAGCTTAGGGCAAATACTAAAGGCCATCGTCTGCTTTATTCTTCAAGGTAAGACATAATTAAGGTCTTTTTGATTAAGTTGCAACATCAAATCTTTATCTTATAATTGAAAATTAACTACAAAGATTTTTCTAGTGCACTGGTTTGGGACATGAATGGGCCAAGATTTAAAAATTTTAAGAGCTTAATTTTTTAATTTCCAGGATGTGAGATTGGACTTGAATCATGAAAAGCACTAATGAATACTTTAACATAACTTTTGCATTTTTTTTGTCCTTTCTCCAATTTTCTTCGGCAGGTTAATAACTTTAGCCATGATACATAAGTATGCACATTTAAGATTATTCTGAATCCATCTTATCAGTTGTAATCATCTACATCATTGGTTTATACCCACTAGATAAATTTCACGGTCGGTGGGTAAATTAGGCCACAGGGTATGCTTCATCGTGTAATTGAACTCTCAATTAGATTCATATATGAACCATTAATGATAAAATTGTCAGTATGACTATAGCCGAAAGAAATTAACTCACCACCCAAAGCAGAGTCCATGGCTTTAGAGTGGTTATATTGTCAGTAACCAGCTCAAATCCTTGAGGGGCATCAATTATCTCTATAATGGTCATTGCACCAAGCAAGAAAAAATGATTCAGCAGATGCATGTTTCAGCTCTGAAACAGCTAAACCAGTTGAAAGAGCCTACAAATGTGAATGGCTCAAGCATTATTACACAAGTATTAACAGATAAAGGCAGAAATAAATAAGAAAATGATAAAAAAAAGTTTTTCGTATAGAAGTCAGATGCATTAGCATAAGTAGACCATAGAATTCCATTAATAAAGGGAGATAGTCATAGTAACCATTGACAGAATTCCTAGTGATGGTAACAAGCCACACACAAACACAAACTTTGGCTCTCCCAATTGACCATGAGGGTAGGTACCTAGCTTTGTTATCTTAATTCATTGCTAGGGTAGTTCCTTGGAATTGGTTTAAATTGGAGATGATCCTTCCTTTAAATGGGAAGTGGGCTATAACATAAATTAAAAATAAAAGATATTAAATTGCAATGATCACTTCATAAAAAGACAAGCCATTGCTCACCAAAAAACATAGACCAATAAAACTAGTAGATCAAGAAATAAGTTTAGAGCCCCAGCATCCTGTATTTCATTAACTCTTGAATGAAAATCGGGTCATTAGGCCACCACCAATGAACATGAGAGAAACAGGTTGAAACCTGACATAGTACTGAATAAAGCATCCAATACGCAACAAAATTTTGTGTTTTCATCCCAATTTATGAGAATGATAAATATGATGCAAACTACAAGAAGAGGGACATCAGAAAAACACAGTCCAATCCTAAACATCTGAGAATCATTTTTACCCCTATGCTCCTTACCACCCATAAACTCACAGCCATCAACAATCTATTCCACTTTTATTGAAGGCTAGAAATTCTTCAAAGATAATGCCTGCATATCCTATTACAAAAAGCAATGCCATAGAAATATGCATTATAAAATTAGATCAAATTAAGAAAGGCTTCTGTGCATAATACAAGAATATACAAAATATTCGCCAAAGATGAAAAAATGATTACAACCTACAAAGAAAAGATTGCACAAGAAATTGAAGATAAACCTGGATGTTGGTAACCTAGGATAGGTTAATTGCCACAGTCCCTGTTAAAGCTGCTGTGAAAACACCAATAGTTTTTAACAAATTAGTCTTTGGCTGGTAAGTAACTTCAAAATCTAACGAGCTAGCTTCATCAACTCAACATAAAGGATCACAAGGTCTAGAGGTTGAGGTCAGCTCCTGTTGATAGCAAAGGTTATTTCAGTGTGTGGAAGAACCCAAAAATGAAGAAACACAGACACTGCCGTTTTGCTATGATGGTTGGTTTTTATAGCAATTTGGAGAATGCTTTCTAAACAGCCTTTTGAGTAATCTTCCCTCATAAAGAAGATCATTACTCTGTCTCAATCCTGCCAATGAAGGATGAGAAACCAAGAAGAGTCATTTGAAAAATGTTCCTAGCCTTTAGGATTCAACATTTTTTACACAATGAGGATCCAATCTATAACTAAAGTTATAAAGGGGATACACTCATTCTTTTTGGTTTCTAACCTTTGGTGACAAGGCTAACCAGTAAGTCGGGGGATTGCAAATCCCTTATTCCCCGGTTCAAATCAGGTTGTTGCTTGATCAACAAAAAACTTGGAACCTTATATTCTGCTTTGCTCATATGACCCAAAAAATTTTCTCTAGAAAAAACAAGTGCAAGAAAAGGACTCTTGATACTTTATTGATTATAAACTTAGCAAGGTTTTGTCTTAAAAAATGTTGTAAATCCTTACGTCTAGGATTCAAGGAAAAATTAGAGTAGGGGAAGGGAATCAAAAATCTTGATATGATATCCCCTCTCCTATTAATGGAGGGGCTGCTAGAAGAGTCTTCAATTAGATTGGATATCATAATGGGAGTGTCTAATTATTAACAAATGAATAGTTATACAAGGGTAAGTAATGAAGAACAGTTACCTTTAGGAAGTTTTTCATGCTTTGAAAGCAAGGTTCAGACAACACATCATTGCAACATATGATTAATGCAACATATATGTATGCAATAATCCCCCATTCCCCAAAAGACAAAGGGAAAAAGAGGGAGGCAAAAAGGAATCTAACCCAAAATGAAGCATCACATGCATGTGTTGATCAACAATAGGTGACAGATGCTAAAAGCACCCAGACAAGTAGACAACAAAGCTTGCATAGCATTTTACACGTACGACCACAACCAAACAGAATAAGTCTATTGCAAATCATTGAAAAGGCTGCAGATCCTAACAAAAATGTTCACCTAATGGCTCCAGCTGCTACTTTGTGAAAATAAGCATGTGAATGCAACCAATCTTTAAATTTTAGCTTTCCAACATATGCACGTGGTGTCATTTTTCTCAGACAATAAGAATGGAAATCAAATTGATCTTCAGTAATATTAGCATAGTGTTTTTCCACAGCTATAAATTTCTCCAGGGCCCGTCTAAAATCACCATGTCGAAAGTAACTTTCATCAGAAGCAAGTTCATACCTTCAAAAGATGGATAACACTCAGTAGGTGTACCCAAATTATAATTAGAGACAACATGTGGAAGGTAATAAACAAAAACAGACCACATGCACTGCATGTCATGAAGGTTGTTGTGCTGGCCCCCATCTTTCGTGAACAAAACAGTAGTTTTTCCTGCCAAAGCCACCTTCAAAAGTAGAAAAAGTTTGTGAACAGTACAATAATACCGAAAGAAATTTAGTGACAAATATTAACTATGACAAAAGATGAAGTGGGGAAGCCTTAGAACCTGATCAGACTGCAACATTCGCTTCACAGATTCACTGTTTATATAGCGATCTGCAAGATCCATACAACTAGCTTCATCTGTCAATGAAGCCACAGCTACCAAATCACCAACATGTTTCAGTATCCGACTCTGTCACCAAAGAGAAGTAAATAAAATACACATAGACCCAGCTTCAAGAAAATTCCAAGAACTTCTCCAAAAGATCAAGAAACAATAGCCAGTCAAACTAAAAAACACCAGTCAAACTAATACAAAAAAAAAATCTCACCTGGATATAAAGGTTAGAAGAGGCTTAATGCAATCAATTGCCGCTTTACGAAATTTGTTTCCTTGCAGTAAATCAAGTGGTATCCTCTAAAAATTGAGAAAACAAAGTTTTAATATAAGTCCTAGAACATTCATCATACATCATAAAGGAAGTAACATTTATTGGCAATAATGATGCACATTGTAACAACAATAATTACAATTCTCATGAACGAATACATAACAAATGTGGGTTACAGGAAGAAAGCATAATTTTAACCAAAGTAGAGTTCTTACTATTGTCACATCAAGACATCAATGAAGTATTTCAGCATAATACCACAACTATCTATTTCTAGATTATTTAAAAATATCACAAGCCATCGAATGGACTGTGTCTATTGTAGAAGCACATCACTAGATTTTTGTCACATAATTTCTTATCAAGCCATCAAGAAAAACAAGATCCCTACAAGAGTATTTGTAAAAATAGCCACCCATCATCTCTCTAGAAAAGGGAGAAAGCTTGATAGCTCTACCAAAAAGTAAGGTTTTCGTTGGATTTGCATCATGTGATTCTATAAATAAGAGAGAGAAGAAATCCAGAGTAAATATAATGAACAGAACATCCTAAGGTACCATTTGGAGCTCATTAAAAAAAATACCAAATAGAAAATCAAATTAATATGACTAACAGCTAAGACATAATAAACCAGCTTACACTAGCACTATCATTATCTGCAGTCTATAACGAGAACACATTTTATCATAAAAAAAAATAGAAAAAAATCAAATCGGGCATTATTTGAAGTAAAAAAATTTAAATAAAATTAAGATAGTAGAAATCAAACCTTCAGAAGGTCTCCAAATTCCTCACACATTCCAATTTGTCCTCCACCAACTAATTCTCTACTTTGTTTGGATTAACCAATGGTCGAGAAAAATTCCTTCCCCTCAAAGGAATTAATTTCCCTCTTATTAGATCAAGAACCCTAATTTCCCAACCTAATCTTGATGCCCAATCTCAAGGAAAGTTGAATCGACTCGTTACTTGCTTGATGTCGATATTATCGACAATAATCTATATTCCAAGCCGAAAGGGAATCCAAAAATGAAAAACCTAAATTTGAGAGAAAGAAAATTGAAATGATGAGAAGAATGGCTGAAGACAGTGGTTTTTAAATTTAAAATGCAAGAAAATCTAACCGTTGAAACTTAACCAATTAAATTTTAAATTAAAAATTGACTTTTTTAAAATAAATGTAGTGACTAAATGAAAAACATATTTGATGAAAATCAGCTTTGCTTTTTTTATATAAATGAAAAAAAAATGCACTTCAGAAGAAAAAAAAATGCAAATAGAAAAAGTGGAGGAGCCCCATCAATTTTAAAAGAAATTTCATTTTTCTAACGAAAACAAAGTTGAGGAAGAATGGAGGATGCGAATGTTAGCAAAAGCAATTCTAAATTAAAATCTAAATTACCCCCACACCAAACTTTAATCAAAAGTCCAGCCAAGCCAAAGCTTAAAAGTTGCAAGGATAACTAGTGAGAAGAAATAGCATCGTTTCTCAAAATTGGCCAGAAGGATGGTGAAAGACTGATAAATATCTGCAATTACAAAAAAACCCCTCACCAATTCACCAAAAAAAAAAGAAGCTGATCATTTTATTTGGTGATTTAGAAATTTAGACTTTTCTCAAAATAAGGGGAGGACCCTTCCCTTCTCATTAGTCCCATTCTCAAAGACACGTGGTGGTGTTTATGATTTCATGGGGTCAACCATCACCGCACCCCATGATCAGCTTCTAAAACATTGTTGATAACTATATTATCAAGAAGAAAATTAGCAAAATCATGAACGAAAAATTGAAATAATGAATCAGTTGAGAAGAAAACCAAGTTAAATATATCAAATCTTTTTTGAAGACATTGTGTGTTCTTAGATTCTCTTTATATTTATAACGTTTTTATTTTATTATATTTTTTTGTAAAAAAAAATTTAAAAATAAGAGAAATTATCTTATTTTTAAAAATTAATAAATTATTTATTAATAAAAATCATTAAAGATTTGAATCTAATTATCATAAATCTAGATACTTTACATTTACATCTTAAACTTTAATCATTTGCACCAATCTTTATTGACTTACTTGATTATAATTAATAAAAGAAAAACTCAATAAAGTGTTGAAAGAAAGAAAAAAAATTCATAACACGTTAATAAAATTGTTCATGCAAACTAGCAAAGAGATATATGAATTTTTTTTTTTTAAAACTTGTGGTGCGAGATCTTTGTGATAATTATTGATTCAAATAATATGTAATTTAATTTAATTTTAATTTAGTCAGATTTTTAAAATTATAAATTATAAATATTTTAAATGTTTAATTTTTTTTTCATACAAATTAAATTAATAAATTAAAAATTTTAAAAAATTAATCACTTAAATTTTATTTTTTCTTCGAGGTTTTTTAAAGAATATTCCAAAGCTTAAAAATTGAGATTTCATGTTTTTCCATAACGTTGGGAATTATAAATATATGGAAACACTTCTTTTGGTTTTTTATAAAATTATATACCATTAAAAATTATAATTATAATCAAATAACTTTTAATGTATTAAAAAAAAATTAACAAATCAAAATATATTATGACATTCAAATTTGAATGGTTAAGAAAATTTTAAAAATCTAATAATTAACAATTACTCAAACAAAAAAAATTAAGTGTTTAACAATTTAATCATCCAATTACATACAATATTATTATTTAATATTTTTAGTTATGTTTAATGCATAAAATAATAGATAAATCATAATAATTTTATATTATATTTGATTTACCTATAATTATAATTAATCGTATTGGTATAAAATGATTTAATTTTTCGAAAATAAAAGTAACTACTTTTTATTGACGATATTAAATTTATATGTTTTATTATAACATTAAAAATTATATTAATAATTTAAATTATATAAATTTTAAAGAAAAATAATTTTCTGTAGCATCTCAACAAGATTTGATTAACCTTTTTCAACTAATAATAAATTTTTATAATCCAATCAAAATCCACTTTTTGTTGCTAATTATCCACCTTTCCTCCATAATAAAATTCAAACAGCAAACCATAAGAGACGAGACTTAGAACAACAAAACTGGGAATTTTTGATAGCCACTCTTGTCAGCTCTGTAGCAAAATTCTCCACATTATGTACTGTTTATAAATGGCAACTAATAAAAGGGGCGAAGTACAACATGCTCCAAAGGCAAAGATTGGCCCTAAAACAGTGTTCTTCCCATGCTGACCAGAAGATTTCTTCAGCAGTACCCAAAAATTTTCTATAGCACCTCAAATTTTGGGGCAAAACCATGGAGCCAGATATCTCTAAAGATCTCAACCAAATGCTGAGCAAATTAAAAGAATATATATATATATATATATATATATATTTCAACCCTAAAATCATAAATGCAGATAAATTATACACATTTGCAAAGGAATGCATTTCACGATTAGAAAGGCAGCGAAAATTTTGATCTCAAAGCAACAGAAGAAAGCATTGTCATGGCCTGCACAACTTCAAGACGCTCCTTTTTTCCGCCTGCTGCAAAGCACTCTTTCAAATTGTCTACATAATTTTACTTCAATTGTCTAATAAGCTATCAATAAAGAGGGCCTAATGAAAGAATAAACAATCATTTCTTGAATAATTTTGTCACATAGCTTGCAACTTCAATTAAATAAACATCAATAAGAAAGTGAGAAAATTATTATCATGAAAGTCCACCTTTCTTTAAAATGCCAATAATAATCACAGCATCCAACTTTCAAAGATTAAGCATCATAATAACAAAAACCAAGCAATCAGAACTCGTGAGATACATCTCAAAAAAGTCACTGAATGATGTTGAAACCATAAATTTAAAATTCCTAATTTAATGTTTTATTTTTAGGCATCTAATCTATAATATTCAATTAACAGTATATCAAAATTTCAATACCATTAATATTCTTACTAAAATACTTTCTAAACAAACAACAGTAATTAATTTCATTAGTTGTTAATGGAGTCAAAGCCAAATTTCTAGTCAGCATCAATTTATGTGGAGAATTATACTTACTCAAAGCAGCATCTTGGTCAATAAGAACCTTTTCTAAGAGTTTATGGACTGCAATACAGTCCTTGAGTTTCCACACCAGTACTGGTCCAAGTGCCCCATTCCTGGACAAGCAAAAGAGAAAGAAACAATTAATCTCAAGAGTAAGTTGCAAGGCATGGAATCGACATCAAACAGCAAAAATTTTAATGTACACTAAGGGCATTACATTGGCATGACTTTATTGCATGAATCTTCAATTAACTTAACAGCCTCAAGTTTCTTGGTCTGCTCCAAGGTATATAACATTTCTGCAACTGCCACTATATGCATCAAAGATTCTGCAGAACCAAAAAGTGAAATTTGCATGATTATACAACCTACCTCAAGGAACCTAAAATGCATCATGTTATGTAAAGGTCGTAATACCTTCATGTTTACCAAGGAAAACTTTGTTCACCTCACTAAGAGTTTTCTCCTGCAATTGACTGCGGAAAGAGAAAATAAAGGGATTTAATGCATCAGGAATCAAAATAATAATAGTAACAGTAACACAACAAAATTCTAGTAGGGGCAATAGCTATCATAAAGCCATTTCAAAGAGAACCTGATGGATGGACGCTCAGCTTCTAAGACACTCCAAACAAGTTTTTCAGCATCAGTTAATGGAGCAGGCATTGAGCCCAATTTATGGAAAAATTTAATCTGCATTAGATTAAATTCAAATAAGCATCGTAAAGATTACATGATCTTTGTATCTAAGAACAGAAAAGAATGCAGTTGTGCATGGCAGTGCACAAATATGGTAGGGCAGATGTTACATACCAAGCAGCGATGTGAATCTGGATTCTCAGCATCCAGCCTTAGCAGTTGCTTTACAGCCTTCAAGAAAACAAAATAAAACCAAGACAAACGTACTAATATGAGCTCATGAAATAGTAAAAGTACTACTGCACAAAACCATTGTTCTACAACTCAAAGATATGCCGTGCAAACTATCTAATTCACACATAAATTCATTGAGTGAGTAGAGTAATAAGAAAAGGATGTTTGGTTAAAAGGTACAGTTTCTTTATTTCAAGAACATATCCACAGGCAGCAAGTGAAAAAAGAGAGGAGAAAACAAGAGAAGGGGCTTCCTCACAAACCACTAGCTGACAATTAAATATCAGTTCTAGTTGACCAAACACAAAAAGAACAAGAAACACATCTCATGTTCAATTCTTGGAAAATATAACCTGAAAGGCAAGCAAAATCTTCTGCCTTCTCATATTTACTTCAAAAGAAAGTAAGTGCGTCTCCAAAGAATCAGGTGAGTTCTTCTGAAGCAACTTCAAGTACTTTGTTGCTTCTGAAAAGGGATACACTGTCTGAAAAAAAAAATACAGATTAAACAGTCTTAGCTTAATAGGCATTAGCGTAACACATTTTTACAGCACGAGGACTTTAATCAGGAATCTAAAGCACAGGGAAAAGATAATAATAGGTAACCTTCAATAATTTTTCTCCAAAAGGATAAGGATCTACAGGTTTAACATGTCGTTTCCCAGACTTAGAGATGCCACTAGAACTTGATTCTTCATTTTTCTCCTCTGCCTCCTAAAATAATACACGGCATCAGAATGAAATCATCAAAGAGAGTGTTAGCCAAGAATCACCAAAACAAGCTGATATACTTTCTTAGCTCGTTCCGCCTTCCTCTGCTTCTTCATTTTCTTTTTCTGAGAAGGAGTCTTTGATGTGTCATCCTCTTCTTCAGCCAGTGAGTTCAAAGGAGAATCAAACAACTTTAGATAGCATTTGCACTTCAAAATCCAATAATTATCACAATGCAGAAAGAAAAGGTTCAAAATTGAAGTAATCACCAGTTTCAAGCCAAGAGTTTCAGAGAAAGAAACACCAACATAGAAATGGGACAATGGATCAATCACAAAAACTATTACTTAATTGTTGCATGGCCTGTCACTATATCATCCCATTCCATTTCACCATCAAATCAATAAGATCAATATAAAAAGCTATAATCAACAAATAAATTTTGGTACAGTAACATGCAATTCTCCATCCTTAACCCAACAGAAATCCCAGGCGCCGCCTTCCTATCATTTAAAAAGCCACAATCTCAAATTTCAATATGCCTGCAAGGAACATTTAATCCTTTCAGTAATAACATCACAAGAATATGAACTTACAAAAGATATAACGAAAGCAAATTGAGACTACCAAGCAAAATTTTTATCCTGTTTGGCATATACCACAAGGTCTCAACATAATAAGAATCCCCTACGTACAACATAAAACACCATCCTAAGTATGAAACAAGTATATAACCTTATAAAAATCAGAAACTATAATCTAGAATACTTGTTAAATTAAATTTGACTTGAGCATCATTTGAAAACAAATTTTTTAAGCAGATCCAAATATTTGCATCTTCTTTTAATAGTTAATAATTTGTGGGAGAGCATTTGAACTTCAGACCTCCTACCAGGGCAAGAGGAGTTATTGCAACTAAGGTATGTGTAAAGCCACAAAAAAAAAAACTGCTTTATAGTATAACATAATTGGCTTATTAATAGCATTTGTTTCTATATGGTAAGGATAGACATGTATCCACAGTTGAAAATTCGTTAATGGTACATTTTCCTATATATTATGTATTTGGTCCATCAGGTATATAAAACAAAGAGACGGGGCACAAGGATTGTCTTACATAGCATTCTGATACATAATACTAATTTAATCACATACATATCAATTAGATCAACAAATGAATCAACAACAGCCTCTTATTTGAACTCTAAAACTCTCTTTTGTATTCCTATACAAATGAAATTGAAAAACAGATTGATTAACATTATTTGAAAAAATCATAAAGTTCATAACGAACTTAAAATCATTGTGCATATCAAAATGACTAGTATTATTATTACTCATTATTAAAATTCACATTCAAAAAGAAGAGAGAAAATTTTGTTTTATGATAAAAAAATTCATTCATGGATCTCAGTTCATTTTCAAGGGGAGAAAAAAGAAAACAAGGAGTCCATTGAATTTCAACTAATTAGTTTCACAAATAAGATAAAAAGATTTACCTCAAATTAGGAATTGCACAAAAAAGATTATTTACCTCAAAACGGTCTATGTAAAATTGTAGGAAAACATCGATGGCTACTATCTTATTTATCAAAGAAAAATAAAATACACTATAAAGAATTAATTAGTGAGTTGGATATTCAGGAATAAAAAAACCGCTAATTTGAAAATTTTGAATTAGTCAATTTATTAGATATTTCATTTAGATATACTTTTAATTTTCAATAATCCATGTAAAAGTGAATTAAGGAAAAACTTATGAATCTATCAGTTACAAAAAAAGGCCTTAGGATAGTCAATATGATAGCCATTTAGCCGAATGGAGTTTTGTATAGAATATCAATAATAATAATAATAATAATAATAATAATAATAATAATAATTCCATTGCTACCATTATAATAATAATAATAATAATAATTCCATTGCTACCATTATTATGATATTACATATTCCAATCCAATTGAATACTAGAAAAATAAAATGAATTCCTAATTTTATCTATTCATTTAGATAAAGAGAAAATAATCATAAAATATATATAGGGAGAGAGTTGATTTTTCTAGAACTTAACTTTTCCATAGATTCCATTGTTCAAAAAATGATTTACAGAGAGACATTTCACCAACTTTTTAGTTTTTTATTTTTTAGTAGAATATTTAGAATATGATTGAAGTATGCACGAAAAGAGGCTTGTATTTATTAAACATGCGCAGATATAGCATTTCTATTTATATTCTTTTCCTTTTTTTATTCCATTATAGAACTCTAGTGGAGAAAACACACAACGTGCTCTATGCAAAATTCTATTTTTCTTTAATTTTAATCTATTCAATGAAAAATTGAAGCATGATAAATTTTTGCTAATTCCCTATGGACATCATATCTAGATAGATGAAATACATTATTAGATAACTATAGCTGTGTAATAACTTTTGTTCTGGGGTTTACATAGAATCATAATTGTTGTTATATTATTATAATATAATATAAATCAAATTAAGGAATTTTTTTTTATTGAAAAAAGGAACAATACTAATTTTTTACTTGAGATACTATAACTAATTGAAGGTATGGTTCCAATCTATAACTAAAAAGGGGATACTCTCATTTTTTTTGTTTCTAACCTTTGGTGACATGGCCAACCAGTAAGGCGAGGGACTGCAAATCCCTTATTCTCTAGTTCAAATCAGGTTGTTGCTTGATCAACAAAAAACTTGGAACCCTATATTCTGTTTTGCTCATATAACTCGAAAAATTTTTTCTAGCAAAAACAAATGTAAGAAAAGGAATCTTGATACTTTCTTGATTATAAACTTAGCGAGGTTTTGTCTTGAAAAATGTTGTAAATCCGTACATCCAAGATTCAAGGAAAAACTAGAGTAGTGGAAGGGAATCAGATAGCCCCTCCCCTATTAATGGAGGGGCTGCTAGAAGAGTCTTGAATTAGACTGGATATCATAATGGGAGTGTCTAATTAACAAATGAATGGTTGTACAAGGGTAAGTAATGAACAACAGTTACCTTTAGGAAGTTTTTCATGCTTTGAAAGCAAGGTTCAGACAACACATCATTGCAACATATGATTAATGCAATATATATGTATGCAATAATCCCCCATTCCCCAAAAGACAAAAGGAAAAAGAGGGAGGCAAAGAAAATCTAATCCAAAGTGAAGCATCACATGCATGTGTTGATCAACAATAGGTGACAGAAGCTAAAAGCACCCAGACAAGTAGACCACAGAGATTACATAGCATTTTTCACGTACAGGCCACAACCAAACGGAATAAGTCTATTGCAAATCATTGAAAAGCTTGCAGATCCTAACAAAAATGTTCACCTGATGGCACCAGCTGCTGCTTTGTGAAAATAAGCATGTGAATGCAACCGATCTTGAAATTCTAGCATTTCAACATATGCACAGAGTGCCATTTTCTGCAAACAATAAGAATGGAAATCAAATTGATCTTCAGCAATATCAGCATAGTGCTTCTCCACAGCTAAAAATTTCTTCAGGGCCCGTCCAAGATCACCTTGTCGAAAGTAACTTTCACCAGAAGCAAGTTCATACCTCAAAAGATGGATAACACTTAGTAGGTGCACCCAAATTATAATTAGAGACAACAACATGTCGAAGGTAATAAACAAAAACAGACCACATGCACTGCATGTCATGAAGGTTGTTGTGCTGGTCCCCATCTTTTGTGAACAAAATAGCAGTTTTTTCTGCCAAAGCCACCTTCAAGAGTGGAAAAAGTTTGTGAACAGTACAGTAATACTGAAAGAAATTTACAGTGACAAATATTAACTATGATAAAAGATGAAGGGGGGAGCTTTAGAACCTGATCAGCCTGCAACATTCGCTTCACAGATTCACTGTTTATATAACGGTCTGCGAGATCCATACACCGAGCTTCATCTGCCAATGAAGCTGCAGCTACCAAATCACCAGCACGTTTCAGTATCCGACTCTGTCACCAAAGAGAAGTAAATAATATTTCTCCAAAAGATAGTGTAGACACCCAATTGGGTCTAGGCCCAGATCAATTGGGCTTGGCCCAAATGGGTAAGACCCAATTCAATTGTAACCCTGTATTTTTTTTTTTCTTCTTCTTTTGTATTTTATGTATTTTATTATTTATTATTATTATTATTATATATTAATATATGTATATCTTTATTTATTTATTTTCTGTTAATATTTATATGTATTGTATTTATATAGTTATATATATATTATTATATTATTATTATTTTATTATTATTTTTTTTTTCTCTTTTTCTTGTAATATTTTTTTTTGGTTTATCTTATTGTATTCCTAATTATCTGTTAATAATTTTTTTTTTCTTTCTCTTTTCTTGATCCGTATCTGATTCTTTTCTAATTATCTATTATTATTTTTTTATTTGATTTTTATTTTTGGAGGGCTGAGATTGAAGTTGAAGAATCCCACTGGGAATGGGAATTCAATCAGAAGAGTCCAGTTGGATTCAAAGATTGAATTCCCGTCCAAGGAGGAATTGGGATTGATCAGGAACTCCTGATCAATCCCTATATAAAGGACCCCTGGAACAGATGCAAACACACAGAAAATAGTAAGCAAAGCTACTGATTTGAGAGAAAAGAAGGCGTATAGGAAGCTAAGAAAAGTTTAAGAGTGTTCTGGGAGTGAGAAAAATTTTTTAGAATTTTTGGCGAAAAATTTTTCTGGAAATTTCTGAGAAATTTCCAGATTCCAGCGAAAATTCCGGCAAAATTTGAATTTTCCAACAACAATTCCGGCGAACATTGAAGTTTCCGGCAACCTACCCAGTTTTCGACGAATATTCCCAGAAACCGGTGATATTCCGACCAACTTCCGGAGAAATTTCCAGATTCCGACGACATTTTCCAGAATCCGACACCGGTGTTCTTCAGCTTTTAGAGAGAAGGGAGAGGAAAAGGGAAGAAGAGAGAGAGAGGGGAGGAGCGTTCTGCCGAAAAACGAAGGGGATTGCCTTTTATACCCTCCCAAAACGACGTCGTTTTGGCTTTAAGTTAATCAGAGGATCCGCGCGTTTTGCCGAAACCCGAGCGTCGACCCGATTCTGACCCGCGCGTGCCTACCCCCTTCGAGCCAAGCCGAGCTTCCCCAAGCCGCTCCTCGAGCCGTTTTCTCTTCCTTGAGCCGAGCCGAGATCCGAGCCGCTCCAGGTTTTTTTTTTTTTCATTTATTTGTTTATTTGTTTTTTTATTTTTTTTATTTATTAGATTAGGTTTATTTAATATTCTTTTTATCTTTATTTTATTTTTATTTTGTTTTTTTATTTTTATTTATTTTCACTTTCATTTTTTTTTATTATTCTATTTTCTTTAAATAAAAATAAAAAATTCCAAAAAAAATATTTTTAGGGAAAAATTGAAAGTATCAATTTTCCTTAAAAATAAATTTCAAAAAGGGTTTTTGAGGAAAAGTTGAAAGTATCAATTTTCCTTAGAAATAAATTTTCAGAAAATATTTTTGAAAAAAGTTGAAAGTATCAATTTTCCTTAAAAATAAATTTCAAAAAATATATTTTTAGGGAAAAGTTGAAAGTATCAATTTTCCTTAAAAATAAATTTCAAAAAATATATTTTTAGGGAAAAGTTGAAAGTATCAATTTTTCTTTAAAAGTAAATTTTCAAAAAAAATAATTTTTGGGGAAAAGTTGAAAGTATCAATTTTCCCTACACAAAAAAAAAATCATTCTTTCATTCCTTTCTATTTTGATTTTTTATTTTGATTTTTCTTTAACTAATCCGATGACGGAGTCTCTGCAAGTGAAACAGTAGTTTTTCTTGCATACTCCTAAGGTGAGGGAATTTTCTCAATTTTCTGCTAAAAGTATTAGAGTCAATTGAGAATAATTTTCAATAATTAATTACTTGGTAAAATTTTAAGGCTTTTGGATAACACAAATTCAAGCTGGTACCATCTTTTGATGGGCGTTGTGAGGGTGCTATAACCTTCCTCACACGTAATCGAACTCCCGAACCCTGTTCTGGTTAGTAGACCTGAACCTATTCTTTTAGGGACCCTTAAACTTAGGTGTTCCCTGAAAGGACAGATTCCTTAGGTGGCCAATCGCACCTAGATAAAAAAGATTGGTGGCGACTCCTAAAAGTCAATGTCTAGCGATAGATCCCCGGATCTAGACGTTATGACAGCTTGGCGACTCCGCTGGGGACCTTGAGAGTCAGGCCAGCAAATAATTTATGTTATCCAAAAGCTAAATAAAATTGAACCCTTCTTGTATATATGTGTTATTATTCATTTATGTGTATTTGCTTGGTTAATTATGTCATTCATGTGCATATGCATAACATGAGCTCTACACCCGAGCTCCGTCCCTCTAGGAGGGAGTAAAGTACCTATTGCTTTCGTGAGGTCTAATGCCTCCGTAGTGGCTAGCGAAATACTCCCACTCAAATTGAACCTCTTCCGCTTGTAGCCTGTAATGGGTGAGGATTATGATGCCTTACTAGTCTGTGATGGACAGGGATGTAAGGAGCAATTTGAGGACCTTTAGACTCTGACCTTAAAACCGCATGTAGTGAACTTTAAGAGTGCCTACACCTAGGATAGAGCTCTTTCTACCTAATGATAGATATACCCTAAAATTAGGACACAAAAAAAGGTGTTTATCTAATCATTTTGATTGTTTAACTTTGTGTATCATTTTCATTACCATATGTAACATTATGCATCAGCATCATTTTCATCTCATCCATGAAACTAACTGTATTGTTTGTCTGATTTTATGCATCTGCATTATTTTCATGACCATGTTTTAACACAATCATTTGCATCCATTTCATATTAGATTTCATTTAGAAAAATGTGCATTTCATTTGAGCACCATACATAAAGCATAGCATAACATTTCTAATCATAAGTATGGTACTCAAGGTTCCAGGATAGCTCCATCTAGCGAAAACCCTGCTCATCCATACAACACAAGGTCCAGAGCAAGGCAAATGGAGGAAGAAAGTTCTCATAGATTTGAAAAGCTAGAAAAAGCTCAGGAAAAGATTGAAAGTGAACTAAACAAGATTCTGGAGGCTCTTAATAACATGAATAAAGGAAAAGGAGTTGCAGAAAATACAAGCCAACAAGTTTTCCCATTACAAGAAGTGGCTGACCCTTTGTACCCTCCACGTTTTGGTCCACCTCAGGCCCAGTCTGCTCAAGAGGTCCCGCCACAACATTTCGCACATCCTGGAATGCCATCAGCTTTCAACCCAGGACAGTATAATAGCTATATAAATCCTGTCTTCACTGAAAAGGCAGCAGAACCAATTCCTGATCTAGAAGAGAAGGAGAAGGGAAAGATAAAGGTGGAAGCTGAGGAAAGCTCTAAAATTAGCATGCTAGAGCAGAGGCTACGGGCTGTGAAAGGATTTAGCTGTTATGGGTCAGTTGATGCTGCTGGGCTCTCCCTAGTTCCTGATGTGATTATCCCCCATAAGTTCAAAGTACCGAAGTTTGAAAAATATGACGGTACAAAGTGCCCCAAAACCCACATCACCATGTATTGCAGAAAGATGGCAGCTCATGCACATGATGAAAAACTCTTGATGCATGTCTTCCAGGATAGCCTTACTGGTTCTGCTGCCAGGTGGTATGTTCAGTTGAATAGGACCCACATTCGCTCTTGGAGCAATATGGCTCATGACTTCATCAGTCAATATCGACACATCGATTTGGCCCCTGATCGTTTATCTTTACAAAATCTAGAGAAAAAGTCAAATGAGTCTTTTAAAGAGTATGCCCAGAGGTGGAGGGATATTGCTTCTCAAGTACAACCTCCTTTGACTGAGAAAAAAACTACAGTGTTATTTGTCAGTACTTTGAAGCCTCCCTATTATGAAAAGATGATAGGGAATGCAACTAAGAATTTTGCCGACATGGTGATCTCTGGAGAAATTATTGAAAGTGCCATAAAAAATGGCAAGTTGAAAGGAGGAGAAACCAAGAAGGCATCAAAAAAGAAAGAAGCTGAAGCTGAAGCTGTGAGCTTTGATAGACAACAATTCAGGGGTTATCAACCCTATCCATCCCAAGGTTACTCTTCATACTATCCTGCTGCGAATAATGCCTCATCCTACCCATACCAGTTAGCTCCACAACCATCTTATTCATCCACTTACCGCCTTAACATTCAAGCTCCTGTAAGAACTCAAGTTCGCCCTACTAACCCAGCAAGTGGCTCACGAGAACAACGGACTACTCGAGAAAAACCTATATTTGATCCAATCCCTATGACTTATACAGAGTTATATCGAGAACTCTATAATAGCCACTTGATTGCCCCCAACCATGTGGAACTGCTTAAACCACCCTATCCAAAGTGGTATGATCCTACAGCCCGCTGTGACTACCACTATGGAATTACTAGCCATTCTACTAAAAATTGCACTGCTTTAAAGTATAAGGTGCAACGATTGATCAATGATGGAATGGTAAGTTTTGATCAAGAAAAAGCAACAACACCTAATGTCAGCGTTTTGAGTGAAGGTCAAGAACAAAAAGGGGCCGAAGAGTCACAATGAATTGAGGGGCAAGATGTCAATGGGGATTTCTTCACCTAATCGTATAGAGGGCTAATTTTTAATGGAGATAAGGCTGGTTGAAGTTTTTTATCATTTTACGATTTCTTTTCAAGTAATGTTAGATTTCTTTTTTTGCAATATGACTTCACTTGTTATCATCTTAATAAAGGCAAGTCAATGCATTTCATTACATTTTTCTCTTTCACTTAACCATTACTCCATGCTCTGTTACCTTTCATAACTTTACATTCCCATTCTTAAATTTCAGATGATGAATATTTAGACAATGATAACAATGATTCTGGGATTTAATTTTGAGAACTCATCCATATTAATATGAGAAGATGATTCGAGCAAAAATAAGCTGTTACCGGAGGTGAAATAAATGTCTTGAAGATGTGTAATCTTTTATACAAGTTCATGAGCTTTGTTCAATAGATGATGTTCAAGAAAGGTATTCACAATTGAGATGAAAAATGACCATTTTTCTTTTACCATTTGAAAAAACCATTTATTATTACCCCTTTGAGCCTATCATTTTTTTTTTCTTTCTAAAGAACCCTAACCAAGGATCACCCTCTACATTGGGGGGTAATTTTTGAAAAAAAAAAAAAAATTTTCACAAAAGGTCTCAAAAAAAAAGAAAATTAAATAAAAAAATGCCACACATGACTTGGGGCAAAGTAATGAGAATCCTTTGTGTGAGGAAAGAGAAAAGTAGTGAAATGATGTGGGGGCAAAATGCCAAGCGGCATCAAATGATCCTTCGGTCTTGAACCTTTTTAATATATGTTTTGAGCCTATTATATCCATTTTTTTATGACCCTTCACCTTGGCCTACATTACAATCTTGAAAAGTCCATTTAGATCAAGTGTGAATACTCAATTTGAATGATCATATGTTGAGCGAAGGTATGCTTATGATGAAGCAATGGAATCATGCTACATTACTCTAAAGTTTGATGTATGAAGGATATCAACAATAGATGAAAAATGAGGAAAAAGAGATGATGAAAAAAAATAAAATAAAAAAAAAAAAGAAGAAAGAAATGAGAAAATGAAAAAGAGAGATCCAAATTGAAAACCTGAAAGGTTGATAGAAAAAGATCCAGGTCAAATGGCTCACATGAATGGAAGATCAAAGACATCTGAAGATCCCTCAAAGACTAGGGCAAAGTTTGCCAAGCTCAAGATGCTTCAAATGGAATGAGTTTTTGAAAAAGAATCCTAGATTAATGTTGAGAATTGTTTGAATATTCATCATTTGGACATACCATCCATCCCAAAGACATGTATCCAATTCATTTCCTTTCCCATTTGCTTTGTACCAAAACAGATCTTCATTGATTATCTTTACCATAATTCACTTTGTGTTCTCTTATCATTACACCCTTAGAATGAATTGAGAAAAATGCTTGATTGCATTGTATTTGTCAAGAATTGAAATGATAATGAATGAATGAATATGTGCTTAAAAGAGTCTTGCATTCATTTGAAAAGAAATCTAAGATGATTTGAAAAGATATATGATGTGATCAAATGAAGAATATAATGGAGCAGTGATACAATCAAGTGATGAGTACAAGGATGAATTGGTCGATATGACTTGTAAGTTGTGATTGAATGATGAGGACAAAATCTGTTTTGGAAAGGTTAATGCTGAGACACCTATGAGTAATGACCCAGTGATGGTGGATGAAACTTGTTTTGAAATTTGTTAGTGCTGAGAAATTCATTGAATGATGGTCAAATGATGATCGATTGATGAAGCTTATTCCAAAGTATTGAGAAATTGAACAAGGAAGAATGTGAGTGAAAAAGACAATTGAGAGCTACACTGGTTCAATCTTAGAAGAGCAGTGTAATTGGATCTCTGAAGAATAGAAGGGCTTGATGCCTAAGAAAAGAGCTTGAGAAATTTGAGTACCATACATTGAATAGGAATTAATTGGCCAACATCTGCATAACATGCATTGAAATTCATATGCATTTGCATAGCATACACTACTTTCAGGAAAGTATAGTGTATAAATCCAAGAAGCAAGGGTGTTCCAACATCCCACATGGAGAAGACAGATATGAAAAGACTTTGCAAGTTTGAGAAAAAACTTGTCAGGTAAGTTCCTAATCCTTGAAATAGGATGTCTTTTGATATCATGATCGATTTATAAGAGCTTTGGGCATAATCTCCTGAAATTCCTTCAAACACAATTCTCAACTCCTTTGGACATGATTGTCAAGGAGCAATTTATTTTCAAAAGTCGTGGTGCCTCTGTTTAGAGGAGCAATTTATTTTTCAAAGTCGTGGTGCCTCTGTTTAGAGGAGCAATTTATTTTTTCAAAGTTCCGTTGCCTCTGTTTAGAGGAGCAATTTACTTTTCCAAAGTCGTGGTCCCTCTGTTTAGAGGAGCAATTTACTTTTTCAAAGTCGTGGTGCCTCTGTTTAGAGGAGCAATTTACTTTCAAAGTTCCGTTACCTCTGTTTAGAGGAGCAATTTACTTTTCAAAAGTCGTGATGCCTCTGTTTAGAGGAGCAATTTACTTTCCAAAGTCGTGGTGCCTCTATTTAGAGGAGAAATTTATTTTTCAAAGTCATTGAACCTCTGTTTAGAGGAGCTTTGGTCAAAAAAATAAAAAACAAAAAGTGACAACGTTGAGTTGAATCTGGATTTGGTGTCTACGTCTTTGCGCAATTTCTGTTTCACAGAAAATGTGCAAAGAGGGGCAGCTGTAGACACCCAATTGGGTCCAGGCCCAGATCAATTGGGCTTGGCCCAAATGGGTAAGGCCCAATTCAATTGTAACCCTGTATTTTTTTTTCTTTTTTTTTGTATTTTATGTATTTTATTATTTATTATTATTATTATATATTAATATATGTATATCTTTATTTATTTATTTATTTTCTGTTAATATTTATATGTAATGTATTTATATAGTTATATATATATTATTATATTATTATTATTTTATTATTATTATTTTTTTCTCTTTTTCTTGTAATATTTTTTTTTGGTTTATCTTATTGTATTCCTAATTATCTGTTAATAATTTTTTTTTCTTTCTCTTTTCTTGATCCGTATCTGATTCTTTTCTAATTATCTATTATTATTTTTTTATTTGATTTTTATTTTTGGAGGGCTGAGATTGAAGTTGAAGAATCCCACTGGGAATGGGAATTCAATCAGAAGAGTCCAGTTGGATTCAAAGATTGAATTCCCGTCCAAGGAGGAATTGAGATTGATCAGGAACTCCTGATCAATCCCTATATAAAAGACCCCTGGAACAGATGCAAACACACACAGAAAATAGTAAGCAAAGCTACTGATTTGAGAGAAAAGGAGGCGTATAGGAAGCTAAGAAAAGTTTAGAAGTGTTCTGGGAGTGAGAAAAATTTTTTAGAAATTTTTGGCAAAAAATTTTTCTGGAAATTTCTGAGAAATTTTCAGATTCCGGCGAAATTTGAATTTTCCAGCAACAATTCCGACGAACATTGAAGTTTCCGGCAACCTGCCCAGTTTCCGACGAATATTCCCAGAAACCGATGATATTCCGACCAACTTCCGACGAAATTTTCAGATTCCGACGACATTTTCCAGAATCCGGCACCGGTGTTCTTCAGCTTTTAGAGAGAAAAGAGAGGAAAAGAGAAGAAGAGAGAGAGAGGGGAGGAGCGTTCTACCGAAAAACGAAGGGGATTGCCTTTTATACCCTCCCAAAACGACGTCGTTTTGGCTTTAAGTTAATCAGAGGATCCGCGCGTTTTGCCGAAACCCGAGCGTCGACCCGATTCTGACCCGCGCGTGCCTGCCCCCTTCGAGCCAAGCCGAGCTTCCCCAAGCCGCTCCTCGAGCCGAGCCGAGCCTCGATCCGAGCCGCTCCAGGTTTTTTTTTTTTTTCATTTATTTGTTTATTTGTTTTTTTATTTTATTTATTTATTAAATTAGGTTTATTTAATATTCTTTTTATCTTTATTTTATTTTTATTTTGTTTTTTTATTTTTATTTATTTTCACTTTCATTTTTTTTTATTATTCTATTTTCTTTAAATAAAAATAAAAAATTCCAAAAAAAATATTTTTAGGGAAAAGTTGAAAGTATCAATTTTCCTTAAAAATAAATTTCAAAAAGGGTTTTTGAGGAAAAGTTGAAAGTATCAATTTTTCTTAGAAATAAATTTCCAAAAAATATTTTTGGGAAAAGTTGAAAGTATCAATTTTCCTTAAAAATAAATTTCAAAAAATATATTTTTAGGGAAAAGTTGAAAGTATCAATTTTCCTTAAAAGTAAATTTTCAAAAAAAATAATTTTTGGAAAAAAGTTGAAAGTATCAATTTTTCCTACACAAAAAAAAAAAATCATTCTTTCATTCCTTTCTATTTTGATTTTTTATTTTGATTTTTCTTTAACTAATCCGACGACGGAACCTCTGCAAGTGAAACAGTAATTTTTCTTGCATACTCCTAAGGTGAGGGAATTTTCTCAATTTTCTGCTAAAAGTATTAGAGTCAATTGAGAATAATTTTCAATAATTAATTACTTGGTAAAATTTTAAGGCTTTTGGATAACACAAATTCAAGCTGGTACCATCTTTTGATGGACGTTGTGAGGGTGCTATAACCTTCCTCACACGTAATCGAACTCCCGAACCCTGTTCTGGTTAGTAGACCTGAACCTATTCTTTTAGGGACCCTTAAACTTAGGTGTTCCCTGAAAGGACAGATTCCTTAGGTGGCCAATCGCACCTAGATAAAAAAGATTGGTGGCGACTCCTAAAAGTCAATGTCTAGCGATAGATCCCCAGATCTAGACGTTATGACAGATAGTAAAAAGGTTCATCAAGAAACAATAGCCATGTACCAAAAACCCTAAAACCTAAGAAAGGAGGTCATATGCCTGCCCAATGCCCATCAAGACTTAAGGTCCACAAAGAAAAACTAGTATGCATTTTAAATGAATGTATATAAACTTTGCACAATTTAGTGCAAAACAATATATTCAATCAAGGTCAGTGTCATAGAAAGTGATAAGTATCATAGAAAGTGATAAGTCTCTTACAAGTGAACGACAACTACAAGGAAATATCTAGAAAGATTTTCAGGTATTGCTATACCTTGTGAGATGCGAGACAAACCAGGCAAAAAGATTTCAAAATATAAGATCAAAAAATAAAATAAAAGAATCCAGCTAACAAAAATCTAAAACCAGCAGATGAAGCCAATGCAAAAATTTGAAGATTGAAGACGAGAACAAACCTTGACAGAGTATAAATCAATTACAGTTGGTGTGTGCTCTATGGCCTCATTAATTTTTGAAAGAGCAACATCATATTGGCCTTTTCTATCATAATGCTGCATCAATAAATTCAAAGTTACTCAAATGCAAAGAAAGCACCAAACATTTATAGCAAGAAAAGAAGAAAAGGCCATGGCCCACGGGGTGAGGAAACCTGATGATTACCCGCCTGAGCCAAAAAGAATAAAATCCATAAAAGCGTTGAAGGGGGCTCTTTCTCTGTCCTGCACTCAATATGAAACACAAGCAAGAAATGACTCAGCATAATACCAAATGCGTGCTTGTGTATTAGCATACAAACAAAAACATATAGAAACTTCACATGCAACCATATGGGACAACCATTATGTACTTGTTTAATAGATAACAACACATAAATGACTGAGGACTTCACCAAACAATAAGCAGTAAAAGAAAAAAATGCACTCAGACCACACCCAATATCTAAACATTTAGACACTGTTAAGACTTACTAGAATATCACATAAGGGCTGGAAGTCTATATTACCTCAAAGAGTAGTAAATCTAAACATTTATTTGCTTTTAAGACTTAATAAAATATTACACAAGGTTTTAAAGCATATACTGGCTATCAGGGTATCTGCCGGTGGTCCTAATTGAATGCTCCAACTCAAGAATAAGTTGTTCCAATATGTCTGCCTGTGTAAGTGTCAACAAAGCAGGCAATCAATCCTAATGAAATCAAGCTCCAACCAGTTGCTAAGCAGTTTAGAATAATCAATATTTAGAAACTTAATTCTATTTTTAGAATATGTAAGTAAGAAAACTTACCTTTCCAGGGTGATCATACAAGGGAGAAAGGTCTGAGAATAAAGATGGAACCCCCTGAGACCACCAAGAAAATATATCATTATTTCACCCAACAAACTAAAAACACCAGTCAAACTAACACAAAAAAAAAAAAAAAAAAATCTCATTGGATGTATATACCTTTGTTAGAAGAGGCTTAATGTAATTAAATGCTGCTTCAGAAAATTTGTCTCCTTGCAGAAAATCAAGAGGTATCCTTTAAAAATTGAGAAAACAAAGTTCTAATATAAGTCCATGTCAAATCTCTAAGGGTGAAGCATATGAAAGCATAATTTTAACCACCTAGAGTTCTTACAATTGTCACATCAAGACATCAATTAAGTATTTCAGCATAATACCACAACTATCTATTTCTAGATTATTTAAGAATATCACAAGCTATTGAATGGATTGTGTCTGTTGTAGAAGCACATCACTAGATTTTTGTCACATAATTTCTTATCAAGCCATCAAGAAAAATAAGATCCCTACAAGAGTATTTGTAAAAATAGCCACCCTTCCTCTCTCTAGAAAAGGGGAGAAAGCTTGACAGCTCTGCAGAAAAGTAAGGTTTTCGTTGGATTTGCATCATGTGATTCCATAAATAAGAGAGAGAGCGAGAGAGAGAAGAAATCCAGAGTAAATATAATGAACAGAACATCCCAAGGTACCATTTGGAGCTCATAAAAAAAATAATAAAAAAAAAGAGATACAAAACAGAAAATGAAATTAATATGACTAACAGTTAAGACATAATAAAACAGTTTAGACTAGCACATTCCACCACTAGGGAGTTTTTGCAATAAACAGAATGTATCGATAACATCCATCATAAATTCCTAATGAAAACAGAAGCACAACATAAATCCATCACCTTAACTGCACAAGACCAAGTGTACTATTGTGAAAGTGATTTGTATAATGCATCCAATCGATCAAATTCATCAGAGGAATACTTGGCATTTTCAGAATACAGGCCAAAGCATTTCTGCAAGCCTTCATAATATCTGAAAAATATACATATACAAATACAAAAATTGTAAGTTGGTTGGCTCCTGGTTTATCAGACCTAATAGCAATAAATTGTGCCGATATATAGGCATATACTGAGTGAAGAGACATAAGTTAACAGTTCTGTAAAAGAATTTTCCTCATTTCCCAATCTGAGAAAGCACCCAAGAGACTGTTGACACATATAGTAGTATAGAATTACAGTTCTGCTCATAGTTGCTTTGCTACTTTTTAATTATATTTATATATGAGGTGGTGCATAATGCTTCTTTTTACTAAAAGAGCTAAGCAAAGGGCTTGACAGGACAGAGAGATATAAAACAATCCCAAGAATGAAAAAAATAAAAATAACCTCATTTTATGTAAAGATACCATGATGTAAATGTAACACGCACAAGTATAAGCAAAAGCTTAAAGAAACAAAATTTAAAACTAAAAAACGATTGAATTTGTGACATAAGGGATACACACTGATTAGTTTCAAGCTTAAAGCACCAACGAAAATAGAACATAAAAAATAATGACTATTTCTACCATTCTTTTAACCCTTCATAAAGTTCTAACATAGGTAAAGGAATTTGGGTGTTACTACAAGAAGAATTGAAAAACCTATTAGCCCAACAAAAATATATTTAAACACACAAACTATTCAGAATATTAATTGTTCTTCATTTCCTACAATAATAATACACCACGGCATTGAGAAAAAGAAGTCAATTATAACTTCAAGAAGTGCTATATAAAAGGAAAGAGTTGACTAATATTCTTTGCTATGAAAGATTTATTAATGAGCTTAACTAGGTGTTTCAAAAGAGTACCAAATGCATAAGACTCACCTGTAATTGTCAGGGTTCATGGTAAGTAAAGCCTTGTAAATATTGGCACCTTCTTCTAGGCATCCAAGTTTCACCAGAAGAGAAACCTCTTGTTCTTTGTAAGTCAATTTATCAACCTAGAATAATAGAATTGGTTAGAATTTTAATGTCCAAAAATTCAAAACTTACAAAATTTTTAATGTTAAAAGTATTCAGGCATTATACATTTGACACGTACTATTTTTGGCTCTTTCTTATACAATTCCTCAAGTGCTCTCTCAAGAAACCCAGATTCCTCTAGCAAAGAGATCTGGAGAAAAATACCATACCCTCATAAACATCAGAAAAGCAGCAGGGGGCACCACTAGTCTAGATGTACAGCATCCATTATGCATAATGAATGTAGTTATGCATATTTCTATGCCAATATATTATTAAAGAAATAAATGCTACTGCAAGGGCTAAGGCTTGTAGGTACTTGTCCAATTGGTTAAGCTGTTTTCGAATCATGTTAATGGTGTTAAACCAAAAAAGAGTAGTCAAAAAGAAAGATAGACTAATTTATTACGATGTCAGAAACAAAAATTCCGAAATGGTTCCACAGAACATATAATTGGAGATTAGCAATTATTAAGATTCAGAGCTGCTAAGTACAAACACCACAGATATGATTACTGGTAGAAGGCCCAACAATTAGTGAACAAGCCATATTTCTCTCTAACATGAATACATCAAGAATTAAATATCTTATAGATGCCAAATACCACTATAGGCCACTAGTTAGTCCTCCATCTCAGATTAAAGTAAACTTGGAGATCATTTAATTTAACTTATCAGCCATACACACAGAATCATGCAAAGCCATACTTCACAAGTAGAAAAAATGGGTGTAACATGTACATGAAAGTAGATGAGATTTTGGCAATAAAATAAGCAGAAGGAAAAAAGAAGTTAAGAAGAAATGGGTAGGTTTTCTAATTGCATGTGAAAAAAATTAGAATTAATTCAAAAAAGGGACCCCATTTATAAAGAAGGTAAAAGCATTAAAAATCTTTAATTTTTGTATATTTAATTACTTTATTTGGTTTATGGATAATTTCACTAACTGTGTTGGCATCTGGTTAACAAGTGACACCAAATCAGCCACTCCCATTATATGTTAGTATAAATTCTAAAATTTTGAATGTCTGTATAATGAAGTCAACTCATGTGAAATTACAGCCACATCCCACATACATATGCATGCAAAAAAAAAAGAGTTGAAGTACATGACCAATACCTTATATAAAAGCATTTCACCATGCTCACAACGTTCATTATCTGGTGGATAATCATCTTCTAATGTCCCTTCAAATGCTTCCAAAATTTCAACTGCTTTTGCACCACTAATATCAACCAAAAAAAGGAATACAGCATAAATACCTAAAGGATGAATGAAATTAATAAGACTTCATTCACTTAGAACTACTTGGCTAAGACAGGGACAGAAAAGGAAAAACCCTCGTAACTGTTGTGCCAACAACTTCAATTCATTCATATATAAAGCCAAATGAAAATATGGCATCATCATTGTCTCCATATAAAACTATAGCAAAAACAACAGAACTCTGCAGTTAACTAGGCATTGTTTGTAAAAGGCTAATTTGCAACCAAATTTCATAAATGCAAGTGCAACCAGCTTAGAATAGTAGGGTACCTATCTATCTACCCACCTATCTATACATATTAGTAACATCTTTAACACATTCTACACCCACCATATATTGTCATAAAAGAAGTTTGATATCTTATTGGATGTTTAGTTAAAGTCATACAAACAATATGAACCACGTGTTAAAAATCAACAGTAATTTCATCCATGTTAGCACCCATTTGATCATACAATTAGAAACATTAAGTCCTGATTACGCATTTAATTTAAAGAAAGGCTTTCATTATATCAACAAATATTTCAACTTTCAATACCAAAAGGCCCTTCAATTTGGACCTTCAAGTATAAATAACAATAACAACACTCTAAACATGTTTCACAAAATAAAAGTCAACAGAAATTGGTGAAAGTTAGCATAAGAATTGGAACAAATTTTTTAAAGAAAAAAATAAAGGGCAAGTACTATGAGTTTAAATGGTGGGCTACAGCAAAGCCAATCCAGTTCATGCGATGATTTGGTTTCAAATGCAAAAGTTGTTGTCTTGTATCAACAAATCCTGTCAAATCTCGCATTTGTGCCTGCAATGCAAAAGATAAAACATAAATGTAATAATTTCTGATACAACCTGAAACATGACAATGAGAAAATACAAAACCATGATCAAATCCAAAAAATTTCTCTCAAACTTCATATCTTAGTAGAAAGACAAATGCTCATCATCTTCATACTTTTTCCTTTAACTTTTCAAGGCATATAAACCACAAATAAGGGGGGGGCACAAATAAGTTAATGCCAACAAATGACTTAATCATCTGAAATCATGAGTTAAGAATCCATAATAAGGCAAGCGCTAAAGCATCGAGGGAGAATAATAGAAATGAAAATCATCAATTTCAGTATCAAAGACACCGACTTTTGTTACTATTCTGGAGCAGTAAGGCACATGGGCAGATGAAATTAAGAGAAGAACCGAACCAGATCTGATCCAGAAAGTATAAACACTTTCTAATTGCAAAGGTCATTAATGTTAAAACCTTCAACATTAAGGAACTAGTAGAATGAGAGAGAAAAAGGTTCTGTGGCGGTAGACCAGAAAGTATCAATTCAAGGTGGTTGATTCTTACAGGATAATGAGAATGAAAGGATCAAATCAGACTGGTTGCTTCTGATTATATTACTTGTCATTCTATAAACACTTTCAACCATTAAGGAACTAGTAGAATGAGAGATAAAAAGGATCTGTGGTGATAGACCAGAAACTATCAATTCAAGGTGGTTGCTTGTTACAGTATAATGAGAATGAAAGGATCAAATCAGACTGGTTGCTTCTGATTATATTACTTATGTTTTATTTTTGCGTGTGCCTCAAAACAAAACCTTCAATTAAGATACTAAATCTGAACCATCTCTCATATTAATCTGCTGCCAGAATATCAGATGATGT
This sequence comes from Durio zibethinus, assembly GCF_047325235.1. Classification (NCBI taxonomy): domain Eukaryota; kingdom Viridiplantae; phylum Streptophyta; class Magnoliopsida; order Malvales; family Malvaceae; genus Durio; species Durio zibethinus. Next base: position 18,378,688 of record NC_143177.1, read on the forward strand.
CTGTTATATCCTTTTCCTTCCCCTGAAGCCATAAATTGTTTCTACCAAAACTATGATCTAAATTTTCAAAGTTATAAAACCAGCTGACTCATCTACTTTCTAAGTGTTTAAGAAGATATTTTTTTCATGGTCTCATACAGCCTCTCCCTTTTAGTTGAGTTATCTCCATAAATTCCATTCCTCTGTTTTAAGCCATATATCTTCGTCTCTTTTGTTACTATCTTAATATAATTATGCCTTTTCTATCCATCTACTAGTAGATTCCGTCAAGCAACTAAACAGCTTCAAATTTCATAAAATTTATTTTCACTTCACTACTAACTATGTAGCTGATCTTGGTGTTTTCATCCAGTTATATTAAGTTACCACAATGAACCTGCCCTTACCAACTACCACAAAACTTACAGTTGCACAAAAGTTGGCACCAAACTATTTTAGTTGCAATATTGACTTGCCTATAAGTACCCTAATACTTAAGATTCTCAAATTCTACAATGGAATCTGAAAAATCTTTTAGGCAAACCACAAAGCTTACAAGAAATCTTATACAGAGAAACTCCTTTAAATGTTCGAAAAATACCATGACAAGCAAGTGTTCTTACTTAACATTAAGCATACAACAGATAAACATCTTAGATTTAACACTGAGTCTAGATGTACAAATCATAGAGAAGGAAGGTAAATAAGGTATACCTGCAAGAGTGACAAGTCCTGTAGTATTTCAATGTTGTCTGGATCTATTCTCAAAGCGTTGTGATAGCATTTGACAGCCTCCCTGTATTCTCTATCTGACCGATAGAGGAGACCATAAGCGTGCCAGCAAACATGACTTTTTACATCATTCTACATTAAGGCACAAACATGAAAACAATGTTAGGAAAAAGTGACACTGCTTTGACATTATAGCAACCAAAAGAAAATAAATAAGATAACCTTTACACCTAGCCGAACAAGCTCATAAGCTTCAGTTTTCCGATCCATGCAATTTAAGGTTAACCCCTTCATTGACAATGTTTCTGACAATAATGAATAAAAGCCCATATGACAACATACAAACACAACAAACAAACAGTTACCAGATAGTATAAAATATTGCTTGGAAACTGCATATTTAAAAGGATGGATACATTAAACAAAATGCTACTACACTCTACCAATACCGCACACTAATGAATATTCACAAAACCCAACCAAGATGAAGAAGGTATTCAAATATTGCAGATTTCGAACTGTATAGGTTAAAAATGTAGTTATAAACCCGAAATTAATGCAATATGTTCAGTTGATAGAGAATATCTCCACATTGATACTGCTAGAATGTTCCACTTATCTCTAGAACCATCATAAATCATGGACTAGTCACCATACAGCTAGTGCTTTCAAAAATGCAATTGACATCAATCATAAGACATGAGAAAGGGACATACAGTCTACAGAAACAATCATGTCAAACTTAGAGGCATTCTTGTAAGGATTATCGAAACCAATAACCTTGATAACAACATAAACTATCTAGTGACAGCCCCTTTTTCCTCTAAAGTGTAAAGTTCTTTTTGTTTCAGAGTTCTTGCATCTTTATACAGGTACATTTACAAGAACCATGCAAACATAAACACTAAACAATAAGTGCCTCTCAGCCAAAAACAAATAAATAAATAAGTGCTTAAAATTAAACTACCTCCATGGTCAGGAAACTTTTTCAGTATTGCATCTGCAGCCTTTAGTCCTTTCTTGTACTGTTTAGTTTCATATGATTTCTGCAATGATAAATTATACAAGAGCTTTAGCAATAGCACATGGACCTCCAAAGCAATAAAAATTCAGTTATGAGAATTAGCTAGAGTATAATAACAGATAAATATTAATTACATAAAAATCAGGCAAAAAAACTGTGTCAAGAGTCCATTACTATAGAAGTTAAAATAGAGTAAGAATTCACCCGTCAAAACTCTAGTTTTCACTATAAATTAGAAGCAATAAGAGGGAAGGGGGGAAAACTCTCAATAGCGTGTGGAAAACATCCAAATGTTGCTATTCTATATCTAATATGAACAAGTTCTTAAAATATATAAATATTCAAGTTTAACCAGCAAAGCCTACAATTACATTAAAAATTGTCCCAGTCAATTTATCAAATTCTTAAATAGATTGTTTCACAAAGTTTGTTATTGTCTTGAATGCTTATGTGCATCAAAGCCAAAATGCCACAATTGTTTCCCATTAGGAACCAACAAAATTCCTATTTTAAAAAATTGGCAACATACAAGAGAAATTACTAAAGTAGGAAGAGTCACCAAACCCTTTTATTTTCATTTCTCTAATTTTCTCCGTAATGATACAAATGAATTATCACCAAAAGGAAAGCACAACGAGCATCCTTACTTAAAAAAAAAAAAAAAAGGTCAAAGCAAAATTCAATTTTTTAAAGTTGCTTTTCAACAAATCGAATTCATTGACCTAAATTAAGCAAAGCAATAAACTTAATTAAGCTTCAATCGCTAAACAGAACAAAGAAAATGAATTTAATTTATACGAAAAATTGCCCAAAAGCAAATACCTAATTGACAAACAAGCTTATCTAGTCCAAATTTGCATTCATAATTGATATCCACCGATTTTCTCAGCAAGCAAACAGACCAGTATCCAGCTAGGGTTTTGCAAGCAAAGAACAAAAAGAAAAAAGAAGTGCGATCCAATAAACAAAAAATAAGAAAGCAAAATACAAGTATAAATACCAACTAGAAATACGTAGATACGAACTCAAAAATGAGGGAGAAAAGAGAATCGAAGCCTTACGACAATGAGTTTGAAGAGGTTAGCTTCCTTCGGAGGCAACGAAGCTCCCATTGTTGAAGAAAATTAGAAAATTTTAGAAGAAAAACAAGAATCGTAAGAGAAAAAAAAAATGAGAAGATTGAGACTTGAAGAAGTGAGAGTTAGGGGTTTGCAAGAGAGAGAATAGAGTGGTGGCGTTATCTGCTGCTTCAACCCTACGGTCAACAAGAAGCTTGAACAAGAGTAAAATTAAAAAGGAATAAATAAATAGCTTTTTGATTAATATATATGGACCGTTGGTTCATTTGTCTGACGGAAAATTTACTAAAAGATGATCTCACAAATTTTTATTAATTGATATTAAGATACTTAACATATAAAATTAATAAAAATATAAATTATTTTTATCACTTTAATGTTTAATAGGTATTAATTTAAAATTTAAATGATTATTATACGTTACATATATATTTAATCAAAATATATGTACATTTAAATATTGAGATGTAATTTTAACTTTTTACTAATTTTACTTATAAATATTTTTAATAATTATTTTATTATAAAATCAAATAATAAATATTTTTATGAAGTACTTAATTTTATAATTCTCTCATTGTCTTTTTTCGTAGGCCCAATCATTTTCTAATCATCTATGCTAGTATCAAATATCAATTAAAAATGTCACTTTAGTTTGTTTTTAAATCCGACATACTAAAAGATAACCTCAATCACTAATAAAATATGTTCGATGGTTTGATAAGCAAGTTGTTTCAGAGTACAAACTAATCGAAAATAATTTGAGAAAACTTTTATTTCAAATAATAGCTAAACAAAAATAAAGTGAATACTAAAATTTACCGTTTTAAATAATCGTATTATCTTTGTATTACATATTAAATCAAAAGATCATAAAAATATTTAATTCTTATGATGATTTCAGAAGAAGAAATAGAACCTGTTTTTCTTCGGTTTAAAACTAGCAGGGAAGCCTGCTTTTATAAATTGTGTTACGAATTTTATGAATGACAAAAAATAGGATATATGTTAATTTTAAGTATCCCAATTTTTTTATTTATTAAAATATTTGAATTCAATAAATACTCAAATAATTTTTAATTTTATTATCTAAATCTAACTCACATAATATATAAAAAAAACCCATTATTGTTCAAACTCATTAAATATTCGTTTATTAAGTTAAATTTTAAATTTTAAATTCAAATTTAAAATTGATTTTAAAAAATATTATTAAAAGAAATTAAATTAATAAATGAAAGTAATCCATATAAAATAAATAAAAGCTAAAATTATAAATTAGAACACTGAATGAATTAATTTAAGTATTATCTTCATAACAAATAATTTTTAAATAAATCTATAATATTAAAATATTATTATTTATAATCAAGTTCGAATAATTAGTATCTTTAAAACACTATTCGAACTTTATGGCAACCTACAATGAATTATAATATTTTACTATCAAAATACCATCCAAACCATACTACCCAAATCGACTTTTAGGATGCCCTAATCTTACCATCCAAATTCATACTACCCAAACCGACTTAGAGAATGCCCTAATCCAACCTGTTGTTATCCCTAATAATTTGATAACAAGATCAAAGTAAGAGATGGGGCAAGTATGTTCATTATAAAGATGATTTTTTCTACAATCATATATGATGAAAGAAGAAATTTTCATCGTCAAGTACGGTAGAGCCACCAAATATTCCAACTTTAGTTTAGAAAATTTCAATTTACAACATGGTGAAAAGCAGTGGAGTATTCAAGAACAATACTGATCAAAACAATTTCATGGCAAGGAAAAAGCAAAATTTAAACAGTGGAAGGAAAAAAGAACAAAAGGTAGCTTGAAAAAACAATTTCTTAATAGCCATACACACAGAATCATGAAAAGCCATATTTCACAAGTAAAAAGAATGAGTGTAACATGTACATAAAAGCAGACGAGATTTTGGTGATAAAATAACCAGAAGGAAAAAAGAAGTTAAGAAGAAATGGGTACATTTTCTAATTTTTATTTTTTTCTTGTTTTTCTCTTTTTTTCACAAATTTCTTTTTATTTCTTGTTTCTTTTTTTTTTGCACTTCCTTGTTTTGCTTTTATTTTTATTTTGTATAAACTTTTTTCCTTTGTTAAGTTTTCTTATTACTTCTTATATATATTTTTTGCTTATATTTTCTAAACTAATTTTTTTTCTATTTTGTCATCCCTTTTCATTTTTGAAATTTTTTTATTTGATTTGATTTTATATATTTAGTATTTTCATTTTTTTATTTTTTTTACTTTCTCTTATATCTTTTTTCTCATTTCATTTTGTTTTTATTATATTTTGTATTAACTTTTCTTTAGTTTTTTATATCTTTTTTTCTATATTTGTTTTTTTTTTTGTTTTTCTTTGTATTTTCTAAACTAAAAGTTTTTTTCTATTTTGACATTCCTATTTATTTTTGAAATTTTTAATCATTTTGTCTTTTTTTATTATTTTGTTGATTTGTTAATTTTTTATTTTTTTATTTTTTTTTGTTTATTTCTAATTACTTTTCTTATTTTTATTACTTTTTCGTTAGTATTTTTTTTATTTGTCCTTTTTTATTTATATTTTAAAAAAATTTTATAAAGTTTTGAATTTTTTATTTTTTATTTTTTTATTTACTCATTTCTTGTCCTATTTTATTATTTTTCAATAACTTTTTTCCTACAAAATTTTCTTTCTTTTTACTTATTTTTTCATATGCTTTCATTTTTTTGTTTTAATTTTTATTCTTCTCTTACTTTTCTTATTTTTTCACAATTTTTTTTATTTCTTATTTGCGTTTTTAAATTCTCATACTTTTTTTTTGCACTTCCTTCTTTGGTTTTCATTTTTATTTTATATTAACTTTTCTTTTTTAAAAATTTTTTTTTGTCTTTGATTTTTTATATTGCGTTCTCATTATTTTTTTATTTTTTGTATTTTTTATACTTTTTTTTTTCATTTTGTCATTCCTTTTCATTTTTGAAAATTGTTATTCATTTTTTATTTTTTATTTTTGAGTCATTATTTTTTCATTTCTCACTTTTTTTATTTTTATTATATTTTTGTATATTTTTATTTTTTTTCTTTTCTTATTGGTATTGATTTTTTTTCTTTTTTTGTACTTTATTTATCCTTTTTCTTTTGCTTTAATATTTTTTCTTATTTTTATTTTTTTCAGTTTATTTTTTATTTCTTTTTTATTTATATTTTCATAAATTTTTATAAGGTTTTAGATTTTTTTTGTTCATCTTTTTATCTTTTCTTTTACTTTTTTTTTATTTTATCATTTGTTGGCTATTTTCTTTCTATTGCATTTTTATAATTTTTTATTAACTTTTTTCCTTTTAAATTTTTCTTTTTTTTTTTTAAATATTTTTTCATGTACTTTCATATTTTTTTTGTTTTCACCTTTTACTTTGTTTTAAAATTTTTTATATATATTTTTTCTTTTTGTATGATTTCATATTTGTCTTTTCATTTTTTTCTCTTTTTTTCATAAATTTCTTTTTATTTCTTGTTTCCTTTTTTTTTTTTTTTTGCACTTCCTTGTCTTGTTTTGTTTTTATTTTTATTTTGTATTAACTTTTTTCCTTTGTTAAGTTTTTTTATTACTTCTTATATATATATATTTTGCTTTTATTTTCTAAACTAAATTTTTTTCTATTTTGTCATCCCATTTAATTTTTGAAATCTTCATTTGTTTTTTATTTTGATTTTATTTTATATATTTAGTATTTTCATTTTTTTTACTTTTTCTTATATCTTTTTTCACACTTCATTTTGTTTTTATTATTTTTGTATTAACTTTTCTTTGATTTATATTTTTTTCTATATTTATTTTTTTTGTTTTTCTTTATATTTTCTAAACTAAAAGTTTTTTTCTATTGACATTTTTGTTTATTTTTGAAATTTTTATTCTTTTTCTTTTTTTTATTATTTTGTTGATTTGTTAATTTTTTATTTTCTTTTTCTTTTTCTTGTTTGTTTCTAATTGCTTTTCTTATTGTTATTGTTTTTTCGTTAGTATTTTATTTTATTTTTTTCTTTTTTTATTTATATTTTAAAATATTTTTATAAAGTTTTGATTTTTTTTATTTTTTATTTTTTGAATCTTTTTTTCTTTTTTTTGGTTTTTTTGGTTTTTTTTTATTTTTTTATTTTCTCATTTCTTGTTTTATTTTATTATTTTTTAATAACTTTTTTACTATAAAATTTTCTTTCTTTTTACTTATTTTTTCATATGCTTTCATTTTTTTTTTGTTTTAATTTTTATTCTTCTCTTACTTTTGTTATTTGTTTTCACAAATTTCTTTTTATTTTTATTTTTTTGGACTTCTTCTTTGGTTTTCACTTTTATTTTATATTAACTTTTCTCTTTTTTAATTTTTTTGTCTTTGATTTTTATACTATTTTCTTATTATTTTTTTCATTTTTTTGTATTTTTCATACTAATTTTTTTCATTTTGTCATTCATTTTCCTTTTCTTTTTTTTTATTTTTATTTTTGAGTCATTATTTTTCTTTTTTCATTTTTTATTTTTATTGTATTTTTGTATATTTTAAAATTTTTTCTTATTGGTATTATGTTTTTCTTTTTTTGTACTTTATTTTTTTCTTTTGCTATAATATTTTTTTTCTTATTTTATTTTTATTTTTATTTTTTCATAAATTTTTATAATGTTTTGGATTTTTTATTTTTTCATCTCTTTATCTTTTCTTTTGCTTTTTATTTTATTTTATCATTTGTTGGCTATTTTCTATTGCATTTTTATAATTTTTCATTAACTTTTTTCCTTTTAAATATTTTTTTTTTACTTATTTGTTGTGTGCTTTCATATTTTTTTTGTTTTCACCTTTTTCTTTGTTTTAAAATTTTCTATATACTTTTTTCTTTTTTTCTTGATTTTCTCTTTTTTTCACAAATTTCTTTTTATTTTGTTTCCATTTTTTTTTTTGCACTTTCTTCTTTTGTTTTTATTTATATTTTATATTAACTTTTTTCCTTTGTTAATTTTTCTTATTTCTTCTTATATATATATTTGCTTGTATTTCTAAACTAAATTTTTTTCTATTTTGTCATCCCTTTTCATTTTTGAAATTTTTATTCATTTTTTTATTTTTATTCATTATTTTTTCATTTTCTTACCTTTTTTTTCATTCTTAATTTCTTTTTCCTTATTTTTATTTATTTATTTCTTATTTTAGTACTTTATTTTATCTTTTTTCTTTCATTTTAATATTTTTTATGTTATTTTACCTTTTATTTTTATTTTTAATATGGTTATCTTTTATTTTATTTTTATTTTTAATTGTTGTGTATTTATGTTGAGATGCAAAACTACTTTTTATCTTTGGCTTTTCATTCTAATCTTTTCTTGTTAAGTTTTTGTTGCTTTAGTTTTAATTTATCTTTAGGTTCTTAAAGGCCTTCTACTTTTATATCTTTGGGGTTTTGAGTTAAACATTTCTAATGTTTGATTTAGAGCTTGAGGTTCAATTGATATATGGGACAGTAATGGATGTGATTAGGTTTATCTTGTAGGCAGTCTTTGCCTTGAATCATTTTACTTTGGGATTTGTAGTTCATTATGATCTTAAATGATGAAGTTCAAGTTTGATTGTTTTTGTTTCTAAAATAGCATTGTTCTCTATATATGTGGCATGTTGCTTGTGTTTAACTTAAAGGTAGATCACCTTATTATTAAACATTGTTGAATGAGACTTTGACTTCATTAGAAATGAAAGATGTTATGTGTATGTATACTAATTAGATATCTAATTAAGATTATCTTGTAATTTTTCTTGTAATTTGTTTTTATTAATCATGTATTTTATCTAATTAACAAATTATCTTGTTTTTACTTATTATTTTATTTATTATTTTGGATTATATAAAATTTATCATTTATTTAATAGAATTTGTTAAGAGATAATAATTATCTTTGTTATTTTCTTTTGGAATTTTATTGGCTTATATATAATAACACTAGTTTGGAATTGTTATCTCCATCATTATTTACTTCATGTATCTATATTTTTACATTGTTCAAATTTTATTGGCTCTTATTATAATTTTTAGTTTTGTTAATCATATGGCATGGCCTAGAGCTTGTTAGATGATTCATTTTTAAATAAAGCTTTTGAATATTTTTAATTTTCAAGCATGTTTTAAATTGTAATATTGTTTATGCTATCTTTGTTTTTTAGAATACTAATTTTGTTTACAAAGAAAAAAAAAACCTCTCGAGAAATTTTTTTTTTTAGTATTTTAAGAGTACTTTTAAAGTTTATTTTGAATTTGAATGAAACTTAGAAAAAAATTTAGAAGGCTCAAATTTAAATTACTTCTTCAATAGGTATTGTGCTAAGTTAACCTCAATTATAACTTTTAACAAATTCAAAATACTAATTTGGTTTAAATATACAACTTTAAATCAATAATTACAAATAAAAATATTTTATATCTAAAAGCTTAAAAATTCAAATTTAGTTTTAAAACAAAAAAAACTAAAAGATTCAAATTTAAATTACTCATTCAATTAGATATTTGTTAAATTAAATTTAATTATAACTTTAAATTTTAAAAATTAAAAATTCTAAATTTAAAGCAATAAAGTCAAATCAAAATATTTTGCATTTAAACTTTAAAATTCAAATTAAGTTTTAAAACATAAATTAGAATTTGAGCATTCTAGAATTTTTTTTTATTTCTTTATTTCCTTTTCTTTATGGTTTTTTTAGCTTTTTGTTTTTTTTTTTTTTACTTTTTATGGATTTTCTTAATTTTTCACTTTTTATTTTTCTTTTATTTAGTTTATATATTTTTCTTATTTCCATTCTTTTTTTTTTTTGCTAAATACTATCTTTTTGTTTTCATTTTATTCCTCTTTTACTAAATATTTTCCTTTATAGTTTGATTTTTTTTTGTTACTTCCATTTAATTTGTCATTTATTTTATTTTCTATTAATTTTTTCTTTCTTTTCATACTCTTTACTTTTTATCTTTATTTTTTTGATTTTTTTATTTTTTCTTAAGGTTTTTCTTCTTTTTTTTTTAGGATTTTTTTAGTATTTTCTATCTAATTTTTGTGTTTTATTTTGCATTTATTTCTTTTATTTTTATTTTTATTTTGTATTACCTTTTTTTAATTTTTATCTTCGGATTTTTATATATTTTTCTTATTACTTGTTATATTTTTTAGTTTTTTTTTTGTATTTTTATGAACTAATTTTTTTCTATTTTATCATTCCTTTTCATCTTTGAAATTTGTAATCATTTTTTTTGTCTTTTTTACTTTTTTCTTTTGATTCGTTATTTTTCATGTTCATTTTAATTTTTTAATTTTTCTTTTTTTAATACTTTATTTTATCTTTTATCTTTTGCTTTAATATTTTATTTTATTTTATTTTATTTTTCCTATTTTTTACTTTTATTTTAATTGTTTATTTTATTTTATAAATTTTTATGTTGTTTATGGATACTTTATTTTTTAATCTTTCTTTTCTTTTGGTTTTCTTTATTTTCTCATTTGCTCACTTTTTTGCTATTTTCATAATTTTTGTTTAACTCTTTTTTTCTTGTTAATTTTTTTTCTTATTTGTTCCTATGCATTCATAAGCTTTTTTTTTGTTTTAATTTTTATTCTTTGTTTATTTTATTTTATCTCATATCTTTTGTATTTTTATTTTTGTATTTTTTTTGCTTTTCTTATATATTTTTCACATTTTTTTATTTCTTTATATTTTAAAAATCTTTTCCACACTTTCTTCTTTCATTTTTGTTTTTTATTTTGTATTAACTTTTTTCATCTTTTAATTTTTTATATCTTTATATCTTATTATTTCTTATATTTTTTATTTTTTGTTTGTATTTTATAAACTAAATTTTTTTATATTTTGTCATTTTTTATTAGTTTTTGTATTTTTTAATTTTTTCTTGACTCATTTCTTCATTTCCTTACTTTTTTATTTTTTTCTCTTTTTAGTAGTTATTTTATCTTTTTCTTTTTGCTTTAATATTTTCTCTTATTTTATTTTTTCTTTTTATTTTTTATTGTTAATTTTTGTTGTTTTTTATAAAAAATTTATATTGTTATGGATATTTACTTTATTTTTTAATCTTTTATTCTTTTGGTTTGTCTCATTTTTGTTGTCATTGTTTTTTTTTTTTTTGCTATTTTCTATTCTATTTTTATAATTTTTCATTAATTCTTTTTTTTAAAAATTTTTTTCTTTTTCTTTTAACTTATTTGTTCATTTGCTTTCATTTTTTTTTTTGTTTTAATTTTTTAATATATTTTGTATAATCATTTTTTATTTTTTTTTGCTTTTTGTTATATCTTTTTATTCACATTTTTTTATTTCTTCTTTATAATTTTAAAATCTTAGACTTCTTTTTTTGTGCATTTTCTTTTGTTTTTATTTATGTTTTGTATTAACTTTTATTTTATTTTTTCTCTTTGATTTTTTATATCTTTTTTCTTATATTTGTTATATTTTTTTTTGTTTTTCTTTGTATATTCTAAACTAAAAAGTTTTTCTATTTTATATTTGAAATTTTTATTCATTTTGTCTTTTTCTATTTTTGTGATTCACTAATTTTTTACTTTCTCACTTTTTTATTTTTTGTTTTTGTTTATTTTATTATTTTATTATTTTAGTATTTTATTTTTTATTTTTTCTTTTATATGAATATTTTCTCTTAATTGATTTTTTCATTTATTTTTTATTTATATTTTAAAAAATTATATAAAATTAAAATTTTTTTTTATTTTATCTTATTTTACTTTTTTTGTTCTATTTTGTAATTTTTCAATAACTTTTTTCCTTCAAAATTTTCTTTCTTTTTGCTTTCTTTTTTTCATATGCTTTCATTTTTTATTTGTTTTTAATTTTTTCATTGTTTTTAATTTTTTTATATATTTTTTTCTTTTTTTATTTCAAATCTTTTGTCTTTTCATTTTTATTCTTTTCTAGCTTTTCTTATTTTTTTCACAAATTTCTTTTTATTTCTTATTTGTGTTTTTCAATTCTCATGCTTTTTTTTTTTTGCATTTTGTTCTTTGGCTTTCATTTTTGTTTTGCATTAACTTTTATCTTTTTTAATTTTTTGTCTTTGATTTTTTATATTGTTTTCTTATTATTTCTTATTTGTTTTTGAATTTTATTTTGCATTTTGTAAACTAATTTATTTTTCATTTTGTCATTCCTTTTCATTTTTGAAATTTTTATTCAATTTTTGTCTTTTTTTTTCTTACTTTTATATTTTTATTGTATTTTTGTTTTTTTTTTCTTTTCTTATTGGTATTAATTTTTTTCTTTTTTTTACTTTATTTATCTTTTTTCTTTTGCTTTAATATTTTTTCTTATTTTATTTTTTATTTTGTTTCTTTATTTATATTTTCATAAATTTTTATAATGTTTTGGATTTTTTTATTTTTTTATCTTTTTTTTATCATTGTTGGTTATTTTCTATTGCATTTTTATAAATTTTCATTAACTTTTTTTCCTTTTAAAATTTTCTTCTTTTTTTGTTACTTATTTTTTCATGTGCTTTCATTTTTTTTTGTTTGCACTTTTTTCTTTGTTTTAAAATTTTCTATAATTTTTTTCTTTCTATTTTATTTCATATTTTTGCCTTTTCATTTTTTATTTTTTCTAGTTTTTCTAATTTTTTCACAAATTTCTTTTTATTTATTTTTTCTTTTTTTTGCACTTGTTTTTTTTTTATTTTTATTTTGTAATAACTTTTTCCCTTTGTTAATTTTTTTTATTTTTTTGTCTTTTTTCTTTTTTTGGCTTGTATTTTCTAAACTAAATTTTTTTCTACTTTGTCATCCCTTTTCATTTTTTATTTTCTTTTATTTTTGATCTTTGATTTTTTATATCTTTATTTCTCATTATTTGTTATATTTTTTATTTTTGTTTGTATTTTATAAGCTATTTTTTTATTTTGTCATTTTTTCTTCATTTTTGAAAATTTTATTAGTTTTGGTTTTTTAAAATTTTTTCTTTTGACTCATTATTTTTTCATTACCTTACTTTTTTTTATTTTTTTCTATTTTGTGCTTTTATTTTTTTAATTTTTTTTCTTTTTTTAGTACTTATTTTATCTTTTTCCTTTTGCTTTAATATTTTCTCTTATTTTATTTTTCCTTTTATTTTTAATTTTTAATTTTTGTTTTTTTATAAAAATTTTATAATGTTTTGAATATTAAAACATTGTTGAATGAGACTTTGATTTCATTAGAAATTGAAGGTGTTATGTGCATGTATACTAATTAGATATCTAATTAAGATCTTTTTGTGTTTTATCTTGAAAATTGTTTTTATTTATCATGTAATTTATCTAATTAACAAAATTATCTTGTATAATATTTATCTTTTATTTAATACAATTGGACTATTTTATTTATTGCTTATTTGTATTTATTTATTTATTTTATTGATTACTTATTAATTTATTTATTATTTTGGATTGTATAATATTTATCTTTTTTTTTAATACATTTTGGATTATTTTACATATTACTTATTATTTTATTTATTATTTTGGATTGTATAATATTTATCTTTTATTTAATACAATTTGTTAAGAGATAATAATTATCGTTGTTATTTTCTTTTGAAATTATTATATCTATCACTATTTACTTTATGTATCTATATTTTTACATTTTTAACGATTTAAAAATTAAAAATTCTAAATTTAAATCAATAAATTCAAATCAAAATATTTTGCAACTAAACTTTCAAATTCAAATTAAGTTTTAAAATATAAATTAAAGATTGAACTTTGTAAAATTTTTTTTATTTCTTTATTTACTTCCATTTTCTTTTCCTTTTTTTAGCTTTTTGTTTTTTTTTGCTTTTTATGCATTTTCTTAATTTTTCATTTATTATTTTTCTATTATTTAGTATATTTTTCTTTACAGAATACTTTCTTTCTTATTTTCATTCTATTACTCTTTCACTACATATTTTCTTTTTTTACTTTCATTTTTTTAGTTACTTTAATCCAATTGGTCATTTACATTATTTTCTTTTAATTTTTTCCTTTTGTACTCTATTTACTTTCTATCTTTATTTTATTCATTTTTTATTTTTTCTTAAGATTTTTCTTCTTTAATTTTTTTGGGTTTGTTTTGGCATTTTTTTTGTAATTTGTGTTTTTTTTTCCATGCTTTCTTTTTTTGTTTTTATTTTTTATTTTGTATTAACATTTTTCTTCTTTTAATTTTTTATCTTTGATTTTTTATATCTTTATTTCTTATTATTTCTTATATTTTTTATTTTTTGTTTGTATTTTATAAACTAAATTTTTTTCTATTTTGTCATTTTTTTCATTTTTATTAGTTTTTGTATTTTTTTTAATTTTTTCTTTTGGCTCATTTTGTCATTTCCTTACTTTTTTATTTTTTAGTTTGTGTTTTTGTTTATTTTTAATTTTTTTCTTCTTTTAGTACTTATTTTATCTTTTTTCGTTTTGCTTTAATATTTTCTCATATTTTATTTTTCCTTTTATTTTTTATTTTTTGTTATTTTTTATAAAAATTCTATAATGTTATGGATATTTACTTTTTTTTTTAATCTTTTATTCTTTTTTTTGTCTCATTTTTGTTGTCATTTTTTTATTTTTTTTGTTATTTCTATTCTATTGTTGTAAATTTTCATTAATTTTTTTCTTTTTGTTTCAACTTATATGTACATTTGCTTTCCTTTTTTTTGTTTTTAAATTCTTTGTTCATTTTTTGTTTTGTTTTTTATGTATTTTTATTTTTTTCTTGCTTTTTCTTATACATTTTTGTTCACACTTTTTTCTACTTCTTTTTTTGTGCATTTACTTTTGTTTTCATTTATATTTGATGTTGACTTTTATTTTATTTTTTATCTTTGATTTTTTATATCTTTTTTTCTATATTTGTTATATTTTTTTTTGTTTTTCTTTGTATATTTTATACTAAAAGTTTTTTCTATTTTATATTTAAAATTTTTATTCTTTTGTCTTTTTATATTTTTTTGATTTGATAATTTTTTATTTTTTTACTTTTTTTTCTTTTTTAGTATTTTATTTTAGTTTTTTATATTAATATTTTCTCTTAATTTATTTTTTCTTTTATTTTTATTTATATTTTAAAAAATTTTTATAAGGTTCAAAATAATTTTATTTTTATTATTTTATAAGGTTCAAAATAATTTTATAAGGTTCAAAATTTTTGCTTATTTGTTCATATGCTTTCATTTTTTTTTTGTTTAAAAATTTTCTTTGTTTTAAGATTCTTTATTCTTTTTATTTTTTAATATATTTAATATTTTCATTTTTTTTTATTTTTTTCTTGCTTTTTCTTATATCTTTTTTCTCACTTCATTTTGTTTTTATTAACTTTTCTTTATTATTATTATTTTATAAGCTTTTTTTGTTTTATTTAATATCTTATGATTTTTTTTAATTTTTTTTCTTGATTTTCTTCTTTTTGACAAATTTCTTTTTATTTCTTGTTTGCATTTTTAAAATCTCATGCTATTTTTTTCCACTTCCTTTATTTTTATTTTATGTTGTATTAACTATTTTCTTTTTTAATTTTAATTTTTAATTTTTTTCTTATTGTTTTTGTTTCTATTTTATTAACTAAATTTTTTTTCTATTTTGTCTTTCCCTTTCATTTTGAAATTTTTATTCATTTTTTTGAATTATTTTGTTCTGATTCGTTAGTTTTTTTCATTTTCTATTTTGTTTTTTTGTTTATTTTTTATTTTTTTCTTTTTTGTACTTTATTTTATCTTTTGCTATTTTTTTTCTTATTGTATTTGCCATTTATTTTTTGAAATTTAGTCTATAAAATACAAACAAATAATAAAAAAATATAATAAAGAATAAGAAATAAAGATATAAAAGTTGAACGATACAAAATTAAAGGAAGAGAAAATTTAATTCAAAATAAAAAAATAAGAACAAAAGAAGGAAGTGTGGATAAAAAACCCAAAAAAATAAAGATGAAAAGCCTTAAGAAAAAATAAAAAATAATGAATGAAAGTAAAAAGAGTACAAAAAAATTAATATAAAATAATGTAAATGACCAATTAGATTGAAGTAACAAAAAAAAAATCAAAGTAAAAAAGAAAATATGTAATGAAAGTGTAATAGAAAGAAAACGAGAAAGAAAGTATTCTATAAAAAAATAATGAATGAAAAATTAAGAAAATGCATAAAAAGTTGAAAAAAAAACAAAAAAGTTAAAAAAAGGAAAAGAAAAAAGAAGTAAATAAAGAAATAAAAAAGTTCTACAAAGTTCAATCTTTAATTTATGTTTTAAAACTTAATTTGAATTTGAAAGTTTAAATGCAAAATATTTTGATTTGAATTTATTGATTTAAATTTAGAATTTAGAATTTTTAAATTGTTAAAAATGTAAAAATATAGATACATGAAGTAAATAGCGAGAGATATAATAATTCCAAACTAGTGTTATTATATATAAGCCAATTAAATTTTAAAAGAAAATAGCAAAGATAATCATTATCTCTTAACAAATTGTATTAAATAATATATAAATATTATCCAATCCAAAATAATAAAAAAAATCAAATTTGCATTAAATAAAAGATAAAATATTATACAAGATAATTTTGTTAATTAGATAAATTACACGATAAATAAAAATAAATTTCAAGATAAAATACAAGATGATCTTAATTAGATATCTAGTTAGTATACATGCACGTAACACCTTTCATTTCTAATGAAGCCAAAGTCTTACTCAACAATGTTTTAATATCTATAACATTAAAAACGTTTTATAAAAAAACAAAAATAAAATAAGAAAAAATATTAAAGCAAAAGGAAAAAGAAAAAATAAACAAAAGCACAAAATAGAAAAAATAAAAAAGTAAGAAAATGAAAAAATAACGAGTCAAAAGAAAAAAATTAGAAAAAATGGCAAAATAGAAAAAAAATTAGTTTATAAAATATGAACAAAAAATAAAAAATATAACAAATAATAAGAAATAAAGGTATAAAAAATCAAAGATAAAAAATTAAAAGAAGATAAAAAATGAAAAAAAAGATGACAAAATAGAAAAAAATTTAGTTTACAAAACACAAGCAAAAAAAAAGTAATAAGAAAAAAATAAAAAAATCAAAGATAAAAAAATTAACAAAGGGAAAAAGTTAATACAAAATAAAAATAAAAACAAAACATGAAAGTGCAAAAAAAAATTGAAAAGAAGAAATAAAAAGAAATTCGAGAAAAAATGAGAAAAACAAGAAAAAAATAAAAAATGAAGATGCAAAAATATGAAATAAAACAAGAAGAAAAAAAGTTTATAGAAAATTTTAAAACAAAGAAAAAAGTGAAAAGAAAAAAAATATGAAAGCACATGAAAAAATAAGTAAAAAGAAGAAGAAAAATTGGAAAGGAGAAAAAGTTAATGAAAAATTATAAAAATGCAATAGAAAATAACCGACAATGATAAAATAAAAAAAGAAAAAAAAGATAGAAAAATAAAAAATTCCATAACACCATAAAAATTTATGAAAATATAAACAAAGAAAAAATAAACTAAAATAAAAAAAAGATAAATAACGCACAAGAAAAGAAAAAAAGGAAAAAAATTGAATTAAAATTTCAAAATGAAATGGAATGACAAAATGAAAAAAAATTGGTTCAAAAAATACAAAAAATTGAAAAACATATAAGACATAATAAGAAAACAATATAAAAAGTCAAAGACAAAAAATTAAAAAAGAAAAAATTTAATGCGAAATAAAAATGAAAACCAAAGGAGAAAATGAAAAAAAAAGTATGAGAATTTAAAAACGGAAATAAGAAATGAAAGGAAATTTGTGAAAAAAAAAAGAAAAGCAAGAAAAGAATAAAAATGAAAAGACAAGATTTGGAATAAAAAAAGGAAAAAGAAATATAAAAAATTTAAAACAATGAAAAAATTAAAACAAATAAAATGAAAGCATGTGAAAAAAAAAAGCAAAAAGAAAAAAAATTTGAAGGGAAAAAGTTATTGAAAAATTATAAAATAGAACAAAAAAGAGCAAAAAAAAGATTAAAAAATAAAAAATTGAAAAAGATTCAAAAAATAAAAAAAATTGAACTTGATAAAATTTTGTTAAAATATAAATAAAAAATAAACTAAGAGAAAATATTAATATAAAAGAAAAATTAAATAAACAAAAACAAAAAATAAAAAATTAACGAATAAAAAAAATATAAAAAGACAAAATGAATAAAAATTTCAAATATGAAATAGAAAAAACTTTTAGTTTAGAATATAGAAAGAAAAACAAAAAAAATAACAAATATAGGAAAAAGATGTAAAAAATCAAAGATAAAAAATAAAATAAAAGTTAATAAAAAATATAAATAAAAATAAAAGGAAGTGCACAAAAAAGAAGTCTAAGGTTTTAAAATTGTAAAGAAGAAATAAAAAAAAGTGTGAACAAAAAGATTTAAGAAAAAGCAAGAAAAAAATTAAAAAAATGAAAATTCAAAATATATAAAATAAAATAAAAAGAAAAAAGAATAGAAAATTTTAATAGAAAGAAAAAAAATTAAAACAAAAAAAATGAAAGTAAATGAAGAAATAAGTTAAAAGAAAAAGAAAAAAAGGATTAATGAAAAATTATAAAAATAGAATAGAAAATAGCAAAAACAAATGACAACAAAAATGAGAAAAACAAAAAAAAGAGATTAAAAAATAAAGTAAATGTCTATAACATTATAAAAGTTTTATAAAAATATCAAAAATAAAAAATAAAATGAAAAATAAAATAAGAGAAAATATTAAAGCAAAAGGAAAAAGATAAAATAAGTACTAAAAAAGAGAACAATTAAAAAAGTAAGGAAATGAAGAAATAACGAGTCAAAAGAAAAAATTAAAAATAGTAAAAATGGAAAAAAAATGACAAAATAGAAAAAAAATTTAGTCTATAAAACATAAACAAATAATAAAACAAATAATAAGATATAAAGATATAAAAAATCAATGATAAAAAATTAAAAGAAGACAAAAGTTAATACAAAATAAAAAATAAAAACAAAAGAAGGAAGTGTGGAAAAAAAAAGACATATTAGAAAGAAATGCAAAAAAAAAACCCAAATAAAATAAAAGAGAAAAACCTTTAAAAAAAAGTGAAAGTAAAAAGAGTACAAAAAGAAAAAAATTAATAGAAAATAATGTAAATGACCAATTAGATTGAAGTAACAAAAAAAAAATCAAAGTAAAAAGGAAAATATGTAATGAAAGAGTAATAGAAAGAAAACAAGAAAGAAAGTATTCTATTAAAAAGAAAAAAAAGAATGAAAATAAAAAAAAGAGAAATAATGAATAAAAATTTAAGAAAATGCGTAAAAAGTAAAAAAATAAAAAAAGTTAAAAAAAAGGAAAAGAAAAAGGAACTAAATAAAGAAATAAAAAAATTCTACAAAGTTCAATCTTTAATTTATGTTTTAAAACTTAATTTGAATTTGAAAGTTTAGATGCAAAATATTTTGATTTGAATTTATTGATTTAAATTTAGAATTTTTAATTTTTAAATCATTAAAAATGTAAAAATATAGAAACATAAATTAAATAGTGATGGATATAACAATTCCAAACTACTGTTATTATATATAAGCCAATAAAATTCCAAAAGAAAATAACAAAGATAATTATTATCTTTTAACAAATTGTATTAAATAAATGATAAATATTTTACAATCCAAAATAATAAATAAAATAATCCAAATTGTATTAAATAAATGATAAAATATTATACAAGATAATTTTGTTAATTAGATAAATTACATGATAAATAAAAACAAATTTCAAGATAAAATACAAGATGATCTTTATTAGATATCTAATTAGTATAAATGCACATAACACCTTCCATTTCTAATGAAGCCAAAGTCTCATTCAACAATGTTTTAATATCTAAAACATTATAAAATTTTTATAAAAAACAAAAATAAAAAATAAAAGGAAAAATAATATCATAACATCTAGATCCGGGGATCTATCGCTAGACATTGACTTGAAGGAGTCGCCACCAATCTTTTTTATCTAGGTGTGATTGGCCACCTAAGGAATCTATCTATTCAGGGAACACCTAAGTTTAAGGGTCCCTAAAAGAATAGGTTCGGGTTTACTAACCAGAACAGAGTTCGAGAGTTCGGTTACATGTGAGGAAGGTTATAGCACCCTCACAACGCCCATCGAAAAATGGTACCAACTTAATTTTGTGTTATCCAATAAGCCTTAAAAATTTACCAAGTAATTAGTTATTGAAAATTATTCTCAATTGACTCTAATACTTTTAGCAAAAAATTGAAAAAATCTCCTCACCTCAAGAGTATGCAAGAAAACTATTGTTTCACTTGCAGAGCCTCCATCGTCGAATTATTTAACATTAAAGAAAATAAAAAGGAAGAAAAAATGATTGCTTTTGTGTAGGAAAAATTGATACTTTCAACTTCTCCCTAAAATATTTTTTAGAAACTTTAATTTCGAGGAAAATTGATACTTGCAACTTTTCCTCAAAAAAACTTTATTGAAAATTTATTTTTAAGGAAAATTGATACTTTTAACTTTTTTTAAAAATATTTTTTGGAAACTTTAATTTCGAGGAAAATTGATACTTTCAACTTTTCCTCAAAAAAATTTTTTTTTTGAAAATTCATTTTTAAGGAAAATTGATACTTTCAACTTTTCCTCAAAACAATTTTTTTTGAAAATTTGTTTTTAAGGAAAATTAATACTTTCAATTT
Organism: Durio zibethinus; assembly: GCF_047325235.1. Classification (NCBI taxonomy): domain Eukaryota; kingdom Viridiplantae; phylum Streptophyta; class Magnoliopsida; order Malvales; family Malvaceae; genus Durio; species Durio zibethinus. Next base: position 18,399,270 of record NC_143177.1, read on the forward strand.
TTCCTCAAAAATTCATTTTTGAAAACTTATTTTTAAGAAAAATTGATACTTTCAACTTTTCTCTAAAAATATTTTTTGGAAAGCTTATTTTCAAGAAAAATTGATACTTTCAACTTTTCCTCAAAATATTTTTTAGAAAACTTATTTTCGAGGAAAATTGATACTTTCAACTTTTTCTCAAAAATATTTTTTGAAAAGCTTATTTTCAAGGAAAATTGATACTTTCAACTTTTTCTCAAAAATATTTTTTTTCTTGAAATTATTATTTTTATTATTAACCAATGTTTTTAAATCATGGAACACAAAATAAATTAAAAAAATGAATGAATAAATGACATGCTACAACAAAAAAGTCAAATCGGGAAAGAAAACATCTTACAAAAATTTGGACCATTTCTCGATTCGGGCATGTCATCCTTGCGCAGGGGCCATGCCTACAACCTTCTTCTACAGGATCTGAAATCTTGATTTTTTTGGTCCACTTTACAAGCTTGTCCAGAAATTCTTTTGCAATGCTTTCATGTGCAACAAGACGAGATGTTGTACTGTAGATCTGTCTGTTTATCCAAAAGTAACCAAATGCAGTCCATTCAGTAGCCTTGTCCATATTCTCAATCTCATCCTTTGAAAGATCACCAAATGATCGAATTGTGATCTGTTACTTTTTTCTAGTTGCCTTATCTTTAACAGAAACAGTTACAATCCCATTGGCGTCTATGTCGAATGTGACTTCAATTTGGGGCAAGCCTCTACGTGCAGGTGGAATACCAACAAGATCAAACTCACCCAAAATCTTATTGTCAGCTGCCAGGTGACGTTCATCTTGAAGAACTTTAATTCCAACCTGAGTCTGGTCGTCTGCTACAGTAAAAAAAACTTGTGATTTTTTCATAGGGATAGTTGTATTTCTGTTGATCAACCTAGTGAAAATTCTACCAAGAGTTTCAATACCAAGTGACAGATGAGTTACATTCAACAGAAGTAGCTTCTTAACATCACCTCAAAGGATACCACCTTGAATAGTAGCTCCCATTGCAACTGCCTCATCATGATTAACCCCCTTGCTTGGAAACTTACCAAAAATTTCTAAAACAATTTCTTGCACCTTGGGTACATGAGATGCAGTGTCTTCATGATCAGATACACAGCATTCGGGTTGAAAGTACCTCCCAAAATATGATGCAAAGTATGAATTTCAGTAACCAACTTCTCAGAACCACTTATGCAACCAGCAATAACATCATTGAGGCCCCTCAATCTGTCCACTATAGTTGTCAATACAACTTTCTACAATCGCCACCTCATCAACGAAGGAGATATCGATAGCAGTTGCCTAAACAATAACCACCGTCGAGAAAGGTAAATTCGAAGCAAGATCGTTCGATCACGAAACAACAACTACTTGCACGACACTGATATTACTACAGTTGCGACGAGCTTTGATGCTGAGCTGACACACGAAGTTAGGCGAAAAATGAAATATCATAGACAATAAACTCCCGCCATTGATTTCTCCTCTAACATAAAACAATAATTCATCACCCGTCGCATCAACCCAACACGAGGCTTGTCTCTTATCGATGCACCAGAGAAGTTGAGATTGGAACGGCACTCGAATGAAGAATGAATCTGATTTATTCTAAACTTTTAGTCACTTGGCAAATCCCAGATGCCATGCAACTTCTTAGAAAGATCAAGACAAGCACTTAGATCTGTCTGAACTTTAATTTTCTTACAACTTGACTTGGCTATGTTCAGGCCAACCTGATTTTTACAGCTTGACAAGGATGGGAATCGAGGATAACCAGAAGCAGTAAATCAAAAATCAGTGGTAAACTTGGTTTTTTGAAAGGTTAAATGGAATTGACAAGAAAGACTCTCAATGGGATATTTACAGGTAATGATAGAATACCGAGTGCTAGCTATTGGCTGTTTGGGTTCTATTACCGAATTTGGAATATGGTTAGGTGAAAATTGGTTTTGGATACTGTTGGAAATGGTTATGAATGGAGATAATGGTTCTGGCAGCAATGCTGGGAGTTTGGCTTAAGCGAAAATGGCAGTGTAATATGAGGTCTGTTTTCAATTTGGCAATGGCATCACATGGGACTAAGGCTAGTGATGGCAATGATGAAGAAGGGTGATGTTGGGCTAAGTTGTTGCTAGAGTCAAGGGAAATAGGTGAATATCAGAGTCTTTTTATGACTCTTACTTTATTTTTGTTCTCTCTCTTTTCTTTCATTCGTATTTGGATTCTTCTTCTATCTTGCCTCTTCTCTTTCAAACTATGAATCATAATGATTTATAAAACCATGCCGATAGAGTTTCAGTTCAATTCCAATTAGTCATCCAATGCTAAATATTAGAATCTAATTATGCTTTTTGATCATCATCAAGCCTATCTCAATCTTTTTTTTTAAAAAAAATAATCAGATAATAAAGATAAGAAAATAAACAATAAGTAAACCATAAGATAAAAATTAAAAAATGATAAATATGAAATAAAAAATTGAAATAAAAATGAATAAAAATTTTTACAATCGAGCTTGATTGGTTTTAATTGATAAAGGACCCCGGACAAAATGGAGTGTCTACAGCTGCCCCTCTTTGCACATTTTCTATGAAATAAAAATTGTGCAAAGACGTAGACACCCATTCAAGACTCAACTGGATTTTTTTACCTTTTTTTTGTTTTTTTTATTTTTTAAATTTTGATCAAAGCTCTTCTAAGCAGAGGCTCAATGACTTTGAGAAACATAAACAAAGCTCCTCTAAACAGAGGTAATTTTTTTATTTTTTTTTATTTTTTTAAATTTTAATCAAAGCTCATCTAAGCAGAGGCTCAACGACTTTGAGAAACATAAACAAAGCTCCTCTAAGCAGAGGCTCAACGACTTTGAGAAACATAAACAAAGCTCCTCTAAACCAAGGTAATTTTTTTATTTTTTTGTTTTTTTTTTTAAATTTGATCAAAGTTCCTCTAAGTAGAGGCTCAACGACTTTGAAAAATAAATGGCTCCTCTAATCAGAGGCTCAACGACTTTGAAAAATAAATTGCTCATCTAAATAGAGGCAACGAAACTTTGGAAAAATAAATTGCTCCTCTAATCAGAGGCTTGATGACTTTGAAAAAATAAATGGCTTCTCTAATCAGAGGCTCGACGACTTTGGAAAAATAAATGCCTCCTCTAATCAGAGGCATCGTAACTTTTGGAAAGTAAATTACTCCTCTAAATAGAGGCACCATAACTTTAGAAAGTAAATTGCTCCTTAACAATCATGTTCAAAGGAGTTATAGATCGTCATTGAAGGAATTTTGTAATGGGAACTCAATGATTCACAAATTGAGTTCAACATTTAGAGGTTTAGATTGCAAGAATCTTTCAACTTCATAAGAATTTACTGAAATTTCATTCTCAAAATTTCAATTTCATTCAAATTTGTAATATCTCAAGATTTGCATTTGTAATTTGCAAGACTCGCATTAAAGATCCTCATTTGAATTTTGAAAGTTCATATCCAAAAGTTCGAGGCTTTTTAAAGGTTCGCATTTGGCAAGCTTATGATTCACATCCAAAAATTCAAAGCTTTTCATTTGAGTTCAAAGGTTCAACAATAAAACTTAGAGTTTCACATCTAAGTTCAAAGGTTCTCATTTAAAAATTTAGAGATTCACATCCAAAAAGTTAAAGCTTTGTATTTTGGAGATTCACATCCAAAAGTTTAAAACTTTTCATTCTAGTTTAAAGATTCATATTCGACGAACTTTAAGGTTTCACTCCTCAAAGATTCTTATTTTGAAACTCAAAGATTCTCATTTTAAAACTCAAAGATTCTCATTTGAGTTCTTAAAAATTCTCATCAAAATATTCATAATTTTTTTAAGTGACTCAAAAATTTACATGAATGAATGTTATGACCAAAGATGCAAATGCCTTCTTAATTGTGCAAATGCGATAACCTATATTCTCATAGTGCCATGCATGTCTAAACAAAGTTTAATTCATTGAATTATGTGCATGTATTATTCAAGCAATGATACCCCCGTGGTGCATGTAATGCAGACATCTATGTCACAAAATTTTAAATAATTATGGTAATATGTCTCTCAAAACTCTACCATTTTGCAGGTCTTTCTTTTTCAGTTTCTCAATACTTTGGAATAAGTTTCATTAATCGATCATCACTTGACCACCATTCATGGACTTCTCAGCACTAACAAATTTCAGAACAAGTTTCATCCACCATCACTGGATCATTACTCATAGGTGTCTCAGCATTAACCATTCCGAACTAGGTCACACTTATAGGTTTCTCAACCCTAACCATTCCCAAAATAAACTTTATCCACTGATTATTTTCATCATTCAATCATAACTTGCAAGTTAGGTTGACCAATTCATCCTTGTACTCATCATTTGGTCATAATTCATAAGCTTTTCAGTACCAATTTTGTCTATTGCTCCATATCATTTTCATCACTTAACCATAACTCATAGGTTATATCAATCAATACATCCTCATATTCATCACTTGATTATACCACTTTTCAAGATTTACCCCATCTTCATTTTATTGTCCAATCCATCATCATATTTTTCATTTGATCACATCATATGTCCTTTCAAATCATCTTTTTTAGGTTTCTACCATTTCTTCATTTTGTTACCACCATCATCTTAGATTTCTTTTCAAATGAATGTAAAACTCTTTTAAGCACATATTCATTCATTCATTATCATTTTAATTCTTGACAAATACAATGCAATCAAGCATTTTCTCAATTAATTTTAGGGGTGTAACAATAAGAGAACACAAGGTGAATTATGCTGAAGATAATCAATAAAGATCTATTTTGGTACAAGACAAATGGGAAAGGAAATAAATTAGATACATGTCATTGGGATGAATGGTATGTCCAAACGATGAATATTCAGACAATTCTCAACATTAATCTAGGATTATTTTTTAAAAACTCATTCTATTTACTGTTAAAGTCATTTTGAGCTTGACGAACTTTGCCCTAGTCTTTGAAAGATCTTCATATGTCTTTGATCTTCCATCCATGTGAACCATTTGACCTAAATCTTTTTCTACCAAAATCACCCTTTCAGGTTTTCAATTTGAATCTTTTTTCATTTTCTCAATTTTTTCCTTTTTTTTTCTTAATTTTTTCTTTTTTTTTTCATCAATTTTTTTCTTTTTTCTTATTTTTATCCATTGTTGATATCTTTCACACCTCAAACTTTAGAGTAATATAGCATGATTCTATTGTTTCATCATGAGCATGTCTTTGCCTAATATATGATCATTCAATTTAAGCATTCACACTTGATCCAAATGGGCTTTTCAAGGTTATAATGTAGGTCAAGGTGAAGGGTCATAAAAGAAATAGATATAATAGGCTCAAAACATGTATTAAAAAGGTTCAAGACCAAAAGATCATTTGATGCAACTTGACATTTTGCCCTCACATCATTCTATTATTTTTTCTTTCCTCACACAAAAGATTCTCATTATTTTACCCCAAATCATGTGTGACATTTATTTTTTCTTTTGCTTTTCTTTCTCTTTCCATCTTTGAGACCTTTTATGATATATTTTTTTCAAAAATTACCCCCAGTGTAGAGGGTGATCCTTGGTTATGATTTTTCAGAAAAAGAAATCATAATAGGCTCAAAGGGGTAGCAATAAATGGTTTTTCGAATGGTAAAAGAAAGATGACCATTTTTCATCTCAATTGTGAATACTTTTCTTGAACATTATCTATTGAACAAAGCTCATGAACCTGTATAAAATATTGCACATCTTCAAGACATATCTATTTCACCTCTAGTAACAGTTTACTTTTTTGCTCAAATGATCTCCTCATATTAATGTGAATGAGTTCTCAAAATTAAATCCCAGAATTATTGTTATCATTGTCTAAATACTTATCATCTGAAATTTGAGAATGGGAATGTAAAGTTATGAAAGGTAACAGAGCATGGAATAATGATCGAGTGAAAAAGAAAATGTAATGAAAAGCATTAACTTGCCCTTATTAAGATGATAACAAGTGAAATCATATTACAAAAAAGAAATCCTAACATTACTTTAAAAGAACTATTAGAATGACAAGTAGCATTCAATCAGTTTTAAGATCCTCTTTAAAATCATGCCCCTGTGCAATCAGGTGAAAGATTTTTATCTCTCCCCATTGATTCATTGCGACTCTTCATATTCTTGATCCTCAAACAAAATGATTGGGCTTTTCCTGTGAGTTCTAAAGATACAGGCTTAACAATTTGAGCGGTTGTTTTCATTATCATGCTTCATGTTGTAGTGTTTTTGGTAAAGACAATTTTATCAACATTGGGATGAGATGCCAAAAGAATCGTAACTTTTAGGCTCGATCCAGTCAAAATGTTCAAAATACGTGAAGGAAAACCAACCTTCCTACACACGTCAGCCAGCTTCAAACATGTGATAGATACCAACTCAGAAGGTTTCAGTATTGCAGCACAATCTACAGCCAAAGCAAAAGCTACTTTTCAGACGACCATCAATAGTAAATAATTCCATAGAGTAATCAATCCAATGACCCCAAGTGATTTTTTAAGCAGATAACTCTTAAATGTCTTAATAGAAAGAGAGATAGCAACATTTTGCTTCGCATCTAAACCTTCAGCAAGGTACGTATAGTACTCAAAACATCCAGCAACATCATCAATGTCCCAAGTTGCTTCATCAAGTGGTTTTTCGTAATCAATTGCTTAAGCTTTGTTAATTCAGATTTTTTTTTTTGTTATTTTAAAAATGATGGCTAGTAAATACTTAGCACAAACAGTGCCAGAAGCTGAAGCCCAATCTTTGCCTTTGTTTCTAAAAAGAGCTCTCTAAGTAGCAGCCACCGCAAGCTTCACATCTTCAGCTATAGCTACTGGAATATGATCGATGTTCTGTTCAATTACAGGATAGATAATTGAAATTCACTTTTTGAGAACAGGCTCTCTCCACTCGCTGTCGATAAGTAACATTCGACGTAAAATTTGGACCATCATATTAAATCAGTTTACCTTTTTTTTTTTTTGGTTTCACTCTCATCCTCAAACCAGTGTCTAAAAAACTTTTTTTTTATGATCTTTCTCTAATCTTCGTATTCGTGTTCCCCTGTTGCTCTTTCTTGATCAAAACTTACCATTCCATCTTTGATTAATCGTTGCACCTCATGCTTTAGAGTAATATAATTTTTAGTGTAATGACCAGTAATTCTATAGTAGTAGTCACAGTGAGCTGTAAGATCATATCATTTAAGATAAGATGACTTGAACAGCTCCACACTACTTGGAGGCAATCATGTGACTATTATAGAGCTCTCGGTATAACTTCATATAAGTCATGAGAATTAGATCAAATACAAGCTTTTCTCAAATAGTCCGTTGCTATCGTGAACCACTTGTCAGGCTAATAGGATGAATTTTAGATCTTGCAGGAGTTTAACTATTAATGCTGTATATGGGAGCTTGAAGGATAAAAATGGGCTGGTATATGGATGAATTAGGTGATTGTGGGACTGGTTAGTATGGATAAGATGAAGTATTATTCATAGTAGGATAGTATGGAGAGTAATTTGACGGTGGATAGGGTTGATATCCCCTGAACTATCTATCAAAACCTACAGTTCGAGCTTCAGTCTCTTCTTTCTTGGGTGCCTTCTTGGTTTCTCCTCCTTTCAGCTTGTCATTTTTAATGGCATTCTCAATGATTTCGCCTGAAATCACCATGTCAGCAAAATTCTTTATGACATTTTCTATCATCTTTTCATAATAGGAGAATTTCAAAATGTTGACAAATAATACGGTGGTCTCTTTTTCAGTCAAAAAATGTTGCACCTGAGTAGCCATGTTCTTCTACCTCTGAACATATTCTTTGAATGATTCAGTTACTTTCTTCTTCATATTCTGTAAAGAAAGATGATTCAAAGCCAAGTCTATTATATGCTGATATTGACTAATAAAAGTATGAGCCATATCACTTCAAGAATGAATACGATTTCTACCCAGTTGGACATACCACCTAGTAGCAGAACCAGTGAGGCTGTTTTGGAATGCATGTATCAAGAGCTTTTCATTATTGACATAGGCAATCATTTTTCGATAGTACATAGTAATGTGAATTTTCAGACACTTTGTACCATCGTATTTCTCGAACTTCAGCACCTTGAATTTTGGAGGAATAACCACATCAGGGATTAAACAGGGTCTAAAAGCATCAACTGAGCCATAAAAACTAACTTCATCCACTGTTTGTAGCCTTTTCTTCAACAAGTTTATCTTTTGTTCAGCTTTTAAGGCTTCTAAAGTCCTATTCTCCTTAGGCCTTAACTTTTTTCTTTATTTTGGATCATCCAAATTAGGGACTGATATTGGTTCTACTACTTTTTCAGTAAAGACAAGATTTATATAATTTTGGTACTGTCCTTGATTTAAAGCTGATGGCATTCTGGGATATATGTACCTTACAGGATAGGTGAACAGTTGTGATGGTGGACTTTGTGCAGATTGGACTTGATGTGGCTTGAAACCATGAGGGTATAGTAGGTCATCTTCCTCTTGTAGGGGATGATCTTGTTGGCTAGCATTCTCCTCTATTGCCTTCCCCTTGTTTAACTTGTTCAAAGCCTCTAAAATCCTATTCAATTCCCCTTTTAACTTCTCCTGAGGTTTCTCTATTCTCTCGAGACAATTGAAATTTTCTCATTCCATTAGTCTAGTTTGAGCTCTTGTATTGTATTGGTGAGTGGGGTTATTTGGTGGAGCTATCCTTGAACCTTTAACACTATAATTATGATTAAAAATGCTATGCTAAGCTTTATGTATGATACGTTTATGCACGAATGAAATGTACATTTTTATGAATGAAATCTAATATGAAATGGATGCAAATGATTGTATTAAAACATGATCATGAAAATAATGCAGATGTATAAAATCAGACAAATAACATCGTTAGTTTCATAAATGAAATGAAAGTAATGCCGAGGTATAATGTTACATATGATAATGAAAATGATGCACAAAGTCAGACAATCAAATGATTAGATAAACACCCTTTTTGTGTCCTAGTTTCAGGGTATATCTATCATTAGGTAGAAATTGCTCTATCTTAGGGTTAAGCACTTTTAAGGTTCACTATATGTGGTTCAAGGTTAAAGTCTAAAGGTTTCCAAATTGCTCCTTACATCATTGTCTATCACAGACTAGTAAGGTACCCTAATACTCACCCATTATAGGCTACAAGCGAAAAATGTTCAATTTGAATGAGAGTATTTCATTAGCCACTACGGAGGTATTAAATCTCACGAAAGCAATAGGTACTTTACTCTCTCATAGAGGGACAGAGCTCGGGTATAGAACTCATGTTATGCATATGCATATGAATGACATAATTAATAAAGTAAATAAACATGAATGAATAAAAAATCTATACAAAAAGGTTCAATTTTATTAGGCTTTTAGATAACACAAATTTATTTGTTGGCCTGACTCTCAGAGGTCCCCAGTGAAGTCACCAAGCTGCGTCGAGATCCGGGGATCTATCGCTAGACATTGACTTGAAGGAGTCACCACCAATCTTTTTTATCTAGGTACGATTGGCCACCTAAGGAATTTATCTTTTCAGGAAACACCTAAGTTTAAGGGTCCCTAAAAGAATAGGTTTGGGTCTACTAATCAGAACAGAGTTCGAGAGTTCGGTTATGTGTGAGAAAGGTTATAGCACCCTCACAATGCCCATCGAAAGATGGTACCAACTTAATTTTGTGTTATCCAATAAGCCTTAAAAATTTATTAAGTAATTAGTTATTAAAAATTATTCTCAATTGATTCTAATACTTTTAGCAAAAAATTGAAAAAATCTCCTCACTTCAAGAGTATGCAAGAAAACTACTGTTTCACTTGCAGAGGCTTCATCGTCAGATTATTTAGCATTAAAGAAAATAAAAAGAAAATAAAAAGGAAGAAAAAATGATTACTTTTGTGCAGGAAAAATTGATACTTTCAACTTCTCCCTAAAATATTTTTTAGAAACTTTAATTTCGAGAAAAATTGATACTTTCAACTTTTCCTAAAAAAAAACCTTTTTTTTGAAAATTCATTTTTAAGAAAAATTGATACTTTCAACTTTTCCTCAAAAAAACTTTTTTTGAAAATTTATTTTTAAGGAAAATTAATACTTTCAACTTTTCCTCAAAAATTCATTTTTGAAAACTTATTTTCAAGGAAAATTAATACTTTCAACTTTTCCTCAAAATATTTTTTGGAAAGCTTATTTTCAAGAAAAATTGATACTTTCAACTTTTTCTCAAAATATTTTTTAGAAAACTTATTTTCAAGGAAAATTGATACTTTCAACTTTTTCTCAAAAATATTTTTTTCTTGAAATTATTATTTTTATTATTAACCAATGTTTTTAAATCATGAAAACACAAAATAAATTAAAAAAATGAATAAATAAATGACATGCTACAACCAAAAAGTCAAATCGGGAAAGAAATATCTTACAAAAATTTGGATCATTTCTCGATTTATGCGTGTCATCCTTACGCAGGGGCCTGCCTACAATCTTTTTCTACAGGATCTAAAATCTTGATATTTTTTAGTCCACTTTATAAGCCTGTCCAGAAATTCTTTTGCAATGCTTTCATGTGCAACAAGACGAGATGTTGTATTGTAGATCTGTCCGTTTATCCAAAAGCAACCAAATGCAATTCATTTAGCAGCCTTGTCCATCTTCTCAATCTCATCCTTTGAAAGATCACCAGATGATCAGATTATGATCTACTGCTCTTTTCTAGTTACCTTATCTTTAGCAGAAATAGTTACAATCCTATTGGTGTTTATGTCGAATGTGACTTCAATTTGGGGCAAACCTCTATGTGCAGGTGGAATACCAATAAGATCAAACTCACCCAAAATCTTATTGTTAGCTGCCAGGTGACGTTCACCTTGAAGAACTTTAAACCCGAGTCTGGTCGTCTGCTGCAGTAGAGAAAACCTGTGATTTTTTCGTAAGGATAGTTGTATTTCTGTTGATAAACCTAGTGAAAATTCCACCAAGAGTTTCAATACCAAGTGACAGAGGAGTTACATTCAACAGAAGCAGCTCCTTAACATCACCTCGAAGGATACCACATTGAATAACAGCTTCTATTGCAACTGCCTCATCAGGATTAACCCCTTTGCTTGGAGACTTACCAAAAATTTTTGAAACAATTTCTTGCACCTTGGGTACACGAGATGCAGTGTCTTGATGATCAGATACGCAGCATTTAGGTTGAAAGTACCTCCCAAAATATGATGTAAAGTACGAATTTCAGTAACCAACTTCTCAGAACCACTTATGCAACCAGTAAAAACATCATTAAGGCCTCATAATCTGTCCGCTATAGTTGTCAATACAACTTTCTATAACCGTCACCTTATCAACGAAGGAGACATTGATAGCAGTTGCCTGAGCAACAACCACCGTCGAGAAGGGTAAATCTGAAGCAAGATCGTTCGATCACGAAACAGTAACTACTTGTGCGACACCGATATTACTATAGTTACGACGAGCTTTGATGATGAGCTGACACACGAAGTCAGACGAGAAATGAAATATTAGAAACAATAATCTCTCACCATCGATTTCTCTTCCAATATAAAACAACATTGTCATCACTCGTCGCGTCAACCCAACACGAGGCTTGTCTCCTATTGTTGTGCCAAAGAAGTCAGGATCGAAATGGCACTCGAATGAAGAATGAATCTGATTTTTTCTAAACTTTTGGTCACTTGGCAAATCTCAGATGCCATGTAACTTCTTAGAAAGATCAAGACAAGCACTTAGATTTGTCTGAACTCTAATTTCCTTACAACTTGACTTGGCTGTGTTCAGGCCAACCTGATTTTTACAGCTTGACAAGGATGAGAATCGAGGATCACCAAAAGCGATAAATCAAAAATCAGTGGCAAACTTGGTTTTTTGAAAGGTTGAATGGAATTGACAAGAAAGACTCTCAATGGGATATTTACAAGTGCTGATAGAATATCGAGTGCTAGCTATTGGCTGCTTGGGTTCTATTATCGAATATGGAATTGTGGTTAGGTGAAAATTGGTTTTGGATACTACTAGAAATGGTTATGGATGGAAATAGTGGTTCTGGTAGTAATGGTGAGAGTTTGGCTTAAGCAAAAATGGCAGTGTAATATGAGGTCTGATTTTCAATTTGGTAATGGCATCACATGGGACTAAGGCTAGTGATGGCAATGATGGAGAAGGGTGATGTTGGGCTAAGTTGCTACTAGAGTCGGGGGAAATAGGTGAATATCGGAGTCTTTTTACGACTCTTACTTTATTTTTGTTCTCTCTCTTTTCTCTCTCTCTTATTCGGATTCTTCTTCTATCTTGCCTCATTCTTTTCAAACTATGAATCACAATGATTTATAAAACCATGTTGATAGAGTTTCAGTTCAATTCCAATTAGTCATCCAATGCTAAAGATTAGCATCTAATTATGCTTTCTGATCATCATCACGCCTATCTCAATCTTTTTTTTAAATAATCAGATAATGAAGATAGAAAAAGAAAATAAACAATAAGTAGACCATAAGATAAAAATTAAAAAATGATAAATATGAAATAAAAATCTAAAATAAAAATAAATAAAAATTTTTACAATCGAGTTTGCACTGGTTTCAATTGATAAAAGACCCCGGACAAAATAGGGTGTCTACAAATAAAATAAGAAAAAATATTAAAGTAAAAGGAAAAAGAAAAAATAAGTACTAAAAAGGAGAAAACAATTAAAAATAAACAGCACAAAATAGAAAAAATAAAAAAGTAAGGAAATGAAAAAATAACGAGTCAAAAGAAAAAAATTAGAAAAAGTGACAAAATAGAAAAAAATTAGTTTGTAAAATACGAACAAAAGATAAAAAAATATAACAAATAATAAGAAATAAAGGTATAAAAAATCAAAGATAAAAAATTAAAAGAAGATAAAATATGAAAAGGGATGACAAAATAGAAAAAAAATTAGTTTAGAAAACACAAGCAAAAAAAAGTTATAAGAAAAAAATAAAAAAATCAAAGATAAAAAATTAACATAGGGAAAAAGTTAATACAAAATAAAAATAAAAACAAAACAAGGGAGTGCAAAAAAAAAATTGGAAACAAGAAACAAAAAGAAATTTGAAAAAAAAAATGAAGAGGCAAAAATATGAAACAAAACAAAAAGAAAAAAAGTGAAACGAAAAAAAATGTGAAAGGACATGAAAAAATAAGTTAAAAAAAGAAGAAAAATTTGAAAGGAGAAAAAGTTAATGAAAATTATAAAAATGCAATAAAAAATAACCTACAATGATAAAATAAAAAAATAAAAGAAAAAAGATAAAAAAATAAAAAAATAAAAAATTCCAAAACATTATAAAAATTTATGAAAATATAAATAAAAAAAATTAAACCGAAATAAAAAAGATAAATAAAGCACAAGAAAAGAAAAAAATAAAAAATAAAGAAAAATATAACAAAAATATAAAAAGTAAGAAATTAAAAAAAGACAAAAATTGAATAAACATTAGTTCAAAAAATACAAAAAATTGAAAAACATATAAGACATAATAAGAAAATAATATGAAAAGTCAAAGACAAAAAATTAAAAAAGAGAAAAGTTAATGCGAAATAAAAATGAAAACCAAATGAGAAAATGGAAAAAAAAAGTATGAGAATTTAAAAATGCAAATAAGAAATGCAAGGAAATTTGTGAAAAAAAAATAAGAAAACCAAGAAAAGAATATAAATGAAAAGACAAAATATTTGGAATAAAAAAAGGAAAAAGATATATAACAAATTTTAAAACAATGAAAAATTATAACAAATAAAAATGAAAGCATATGAAAAATAAAAAAGCAAAAAGAAAGAAAATATTGAAGGGAAAAAGTTATTGAAAAATTATAAAATAGAACAAAAAAGAGCCAAAAAAAGATAAAAAATAAGAAAATGAAAAAAGAAAAAACATTCAAAAAATAAAAAAAAAATTGAACTTGATAAAATTTTTTTAAAATATAAGTAAAAAATAAATGAAAAAATAATTTAAGGGAAAATATTAATATAAAAGAAAAAATTAAATAAAATACCAAAAATGGAAAAAATAAAATAAAAGAACAAAAAAATAAAAGAAAACAAAATGAATAAAAATTTCAAATATAAAATAGAAAAAACTTTTAGTTTAGAATATGGAAAGAAAAACAAAAAAAAAAAAAACAAATATAGGAAAAAGATATAAAAAGTCAAAGATAAAAAATAAAATAAAAATAAAAGGAAGTGCACAAAAAAAAGTCTAAGGTTTTAAATTTGTAAATAAGAAATAAAAAAAAAGTGCGAACAAAAAGATATAAGAAAAAGCAAGAAAAAAATAAAAAAATGAGAATACAAAATATATAAAATAAAATAAAAAGAATAAAGAATTTTAATAGAAAGAAAAAAATTAAAACAAAAAAATGAAAGTAAATGAACAAATAAGTTAAAAGAAAAATAAAAAAAAAGGATTAAGGAAAAATTATAAAAATAGAATAGAAAATAGCAAAAAAATAAAAAAGTGACAAAAAAATGAGAAAAACCAAAAGCATAATAGATTAAAAAATAAAGTAAATATCCATAACATTATAAAAAAGTTTTATAAAAATAACAAAAATTAAAAATTAAAAATAAAAGGAAAAATAAAATAAGAGAAAATATTAAAGCAAATGGAAAAAGATAAAATAAATACAAAAAAAGAGAAAAATTAAAAATAAACAAAAACACAAAATAAAAAAATATAAAAAAGTAAGGAAATGAAGAAATAACAAGTCAAAAGAAAAAATAATAAAATAATAAAAAAGGAAAAAATGACAAAATAGAAAAAAATTTAGTCTATAAAATACAAACAAATAATAACAAATATAACAAATAATAGGAAATAAAGATATAAAAGATCAAAGATAAAAAATTAAAAGAAAAAAAAGGTTAATACAAAATAAAAAATAAAAACAAAAGAAGGAATTGTGGAAAAAAAAACATAAATTAGAAAGAAATGCAAAAGAAAAAACTCAAAAAAATAAAGAATGAAATTAAAGAGAGTACAAAAAGAAAAAAATTAATAGAAAATAATATAAATGACCAATTAGATTGAAGTAACAAAAAAGAAAATCAAAGTAAGAAGGAAAATATGTAATGAAAGAGTAATAGAAAGAAAACAAGGAAGAAAGTATTCTATAAAAAGAAAAAAAAAATGAATGAAAATAAAAAAAAAGAGAAATAATGAATGAAAAATTAAGAAAATGCATAAAAAGTAAAAAAAAAAAACAAAAAAAGTTAAAAAAAAAAGAAAAAAGAAGTAAATAAAGAAATAAAAAAATTCTTCAAAGTTCAATCTTTAATTTATGTTTTAAAACTTAATTTGAATTTGAAAGTTTAGATGCAAAATATTTTGATTCGAATTTATTGATTTAAATTTAGAATTTTTAATTTTTAAATCGTTAAAAATTCAAAAATATAGATACATGAAGTAAATAGTGATAAATATAACAATTCCAAACTAGTGTTATTATATATAAGCCAATAAAATTCCAAAAGAAAATAACAAAGATAATTATTATCTCTTAACAAATTGTATTAAATAAAAGATAAATATTATACAATCCAAAATAATAAATAAAATAATCCAAATTGTATTAAATAAAAGATAAAATATTATACAAGATAATTTTGTTAATTAGATAAACTACACGATAAATAAAATCAAATTTTAAGATAAAATACAAGATGATCCTAATTAGATATCTAATTAGTATACATGCACATAACACCTTCAACTTCTAATGAAGCCAAAGTCTCATTCAACAATGTTTTAATATCCATAACATTATAAAATTTTTATAAAAAAAACAAAAATAAAATAAAAGAAAATATTAAAGCAAAAGAAAAAATAAGTACTAAAAAAGAGAAAAAAAATTAAAAATAAACAAAAGCACAAAATAGAAAAAATAAAAAAGTAAGGAAATGAAAAAATATCGAGTCAAAAGAAAAAAATTAAAAAAAGTGGCAAAATAGAAAAAAATTAGTTTGTAAAATACGAACAAAAGTTAAAAAATATAACAAATAATAAGAAATAAAGGTATAAAAAATCAAAGATAAAAAATTAAAAGAAGATAAAAAATGAAAAGGGATGACAAAATAGAAAAAAATTTAGTTTAGAAAACATAAGCAAAAAAAAAACTACTAAGAAAAAAATAAAAAAAATTAAAGATAAACAAATTAACAAAGGGAAAAAGTTAATACAAAATAAAAATAAAAACAAAACAAGGAAGTGCAAAAAAAAAAAAATGGAAACAAGAAATAAAAAGAAATTTGAAAAAAATGAGAAAAACTAGAAAAAAATAAAAATGAAAAGGCAAAAATATGAAATAAAACAAAAAGAAAAAAAGGTTATAGAAAATTTTAAAACAAAAAAAAAATGAAAACAAAAAAAAAATGAAAGCACATGAAAAAAAAGTAAAAAAAGAAAAATTTTAAAGGAGAAAAAGTTAATGATACATAGTCATAATTGTTCAAATAGTAATAATTGTTTGCATTGGTCAAGCCAAATGATACATTTTCTAAATCCATTACTTATTAATTATCAAAATATTAATAAAGTAGCATTACTTTATTCCGAATAAGATTATATGAACAGAAACAATTGTTTTATGATAAAACAAATGGTCATAACAATTTGAAATAAATATTTGGTCAAATAGTTATAACTAATTGAACTGGTATGACAAACATATTTATTTTTTAAATCTCTTATGTATTAATTTTTGAAATATTAATAAATTAATATTATTTATTCCAAACAAATTTATATGAACAAAAACATTTGTTTTATGATAAAACAAAAGGTAATAACAATTTGAAATAGATAATTATTCAAATAGTCATAATTATTTGAAATAGTTTTGTAAACAAAATTGTTATGACTTTTTATTTTGTATTAAAACAATTGTTTCTGTTCATACAAGCTTATTCAGATTAAAATAATATTAATTTATTAATATTTTGACAATTAACAAGTGAAAGATTTAAAAAATAAATATGTTTACCAAACAAGTTCAAATAGTCAAGACTATTTGAATAATTATCTATTTCAAATAATTATGACCATCTATTTTGTAATAAAATAATTGTTTCAGTTAACATAAGCTTATTTGAAATAAAATAGCTGTAATTTATTAATATATCAAAAATTAATGAGTAAGAGAATTAAAAAATGAATCTATTGATAGAACAAGTTCAAATAGTTATGACTATCTAAATAATTATCTATTTAAAAAATTATGACCATTTGTTTTGTCATAAAATAATTAGTTTTGTTCATGCAAGCTTATTTCGAATAAAATAATATAAATTTATTAAAACGCCAAAAATTAATAAATAAAAATTTAAAAAATAAATATGTTTTTTGAACACATTCAATAGTTATGACTATTTAAATAATTATCTATTTCAAATCGTTATAACAATTTGTTTTGTCATAAACCAATTATTTCTATTCATACAAGCTTGTTCGAAATAAAATAATATTAATTTATTAATATTTCTAAAATTAATAAGTGAAAGATTTAAATAATAAATTTGTTTACCGAGCAAGTTTAAATAGTTATTACTATTTGAACAATTATATATTTCAAATCTTTATGATCTTTTGTTTTGTCATAAAATAATTGTTTTTATTCACACAAGTTTATTCGAAATAAAATAATTCTAATTTATTATTATTCTAAAAATTGATAAGTTAGAGATTTAAAAAATAAATCTGTTTATCGAATAAGTTTAAATAGTCATGTCCATTTGAACTGTTATTTATTTCAAATCATTATGATATTTTGTTTTATTATAAAATAATTGTTTCTATTCATACAAAATTATTCAGAATAAAATAATGTCAATTTATTACTATTTTGAAAATTAATAAAAATTTAAAAATAAATGTGTTTTTCGAATCAATTCAAATAGTTAAGACTATTAAAACTATTATCTATTCCAAATTATTCTGATATTTTGTTTAGTCAAAAAATAATTGTTTTAGTTCATACATGCTTATTCGAAATATAGTAATACTAATTTATTAAAATTTAGAAAATTAATAAGAAATTTAGAAAATTAATAAAAAATTTTAAAAAAATCGATCTACTGAATAAATTCAAATAATTATGAATATTTGAACAATTATCTATTTAAAATCGTTATGACCTTTTATTTTATCATAAAACAACTGTTTCAGTACATAAAAGTTTTTCCAAAATAAAATAATATTGCTTTATTAATATTTCAAAAATTAAGAAGTTGGAGTTTTAAAAAATAAATCAGTTTATAAAATTATTCAAATAATCCTGGGAATTTGAATAATTATCTATTTCAAATCGTTATAAACTTTGTTTTGTCATAAAACAATTGTTTTTTATCATACAAGCCTATTTGGAACAAAATAATACTAATTTATTAATATTTCAAAAATTAATAAAAGATTTAAAAAATTAATTTGTTTACTGAATCAATTCAAATAGTTATGACTATTTAAACAATTATATATTTCAAATTGTTATAACCTTTTGTTATCTCATAAAACAATTATTTCTATTCACACAAGTTTATTTGAAATAAAATAATAGTAATATAATAATATTCTGAAAATTAATAACTAAAAGATTTAAAAAATAAATTTGTTTACTGAACTAGTTCAAATATTTAGGGCTATATAAACAATTATTTACTTCAAATCATTATGACATTTTGTTTTGTCGTAAAACAATTTTTTTCATTTCTAAGTAACTTATTCGGAATAAAGTAAAACAAATTTATTAATATTTCAAAACTTAATAAGCAAAAGATTTAAAAAACAATTTAATTTGCCTAACCAGTTCAAATAATTATGACTATTTGAACAATTATCTATTTCTAATCATTATGTTTTTTTTATTTTGTCATAAAACAAATGTTTTTGTGCATATAAGTTTGTTCAGAATAAAACAATATTAATTTATTAATATTTTGAAAATTAAGAAGTAAGAAATTAAAAAAAAAATGTTTACTAAATCAGTTCAATTAGTTATAACTATTTGAACAATTATTTATTTCAAATCATTATGACCATTTGTATTGTCATAAAATAATTATTTATGTTTATACAGTCTTATTCGAAATAAAGTAATACTAATTTATCAATATTTTGAAATTAATAAGTAATAGATTTAAAAAATGAATTAATTGACCTGACCAGTGTAAATAGTTATGGCTATTTAAATAATTATCTATTTCAAATCATTATGACATTTTGTTTTATCATAAAATAATTATTTCATCACAAAACAATTGTTTCTATCTGTACTAGCTTATTTGAAATAATATAATTCTATTTTATTAATATTTAAAAAATTAATAAGAGATTTAAAAAATAAATCTGTTTATCGAACAAGTGCAAATAATTATGACTATTTGAATAATTATCTATTTCTAATCGCTATAACCTTTTATTTTGTCCTAAAACAAAATTTTCTATTCATACAAGCTTATTTCGAATAAAATTATACAAATTTATTAATATTCAAACAACTAATAAGTAAAAGATTTAAAAAATAAATCTATTTATCAAATAAGTTTAAACAATTATAACTATTTGAACAATTACTTATTTTAAATTGTTATGACTTTTTATTTTCTCATGACACAATTTAATATTTATTAATTGAAATACTCATTATTATAATACTTAACTTTATATTTAATTAAATAATAATTTAATAAAGATTAAAATTAAATAGTTTTGATAATAAATTTAGATAATTATTAGGATAGTTAATTATTTTAATTAATTAAGATAATAATATAGTTATTTTTTGAGAATAAATAATAATTATCTAATTATGAAATTTTTAGAAATTTCAAATATTAGTATCTTATTATTTAAAATAAAACAAATTTAAACTTAAATTAAAATAATATTCAAATAGTTATGAATATTTGAATGCATTGACATAACTATATTTATTGTTATAAATAATTTTTAATTAGCTACTTAATAAATCAAATAATATATATTTAACAAAATAGCTACAATTAACACAAATATTAATTATTAATTAAAAATAAATTATAATAAAAATAAACTATTCGTTATTTAATATAATTATATTACATAATTATATAAATTTATAAGCATTTATATTAATTTATAATTATTTATTAATTATGAATAAATTTATAAGCAATCTAATAAATTTATTCATAATTAATAAATAATTATAAATTAATATAAATCATAAAAATTAATATTTAAATATGTTTACTGATTAATAATTATATTCTGAATAAAAGCTTTAAATTTGTCATGTGATCTTATAACTACTATTAGCTAATTTGTAATAAATAAATTTAATTCAAATTGAATTATCTAATAAAATATATATAATAATAATTAAATAAGAATATTAAATTCTTAGTTATAATCTATACAGTTAGAATGAATTTAATTAAATAATTTTAATTATCAATTAATTTATAATTAATAAAAACTATAGCTATTTCTTAGTTTATTTATTTATTATTTATAAATATTTAATTAACTTAATTCAGTTAATTTTAATAAATTAAATTATTTCTTAGTTATAATTATTATTATAAATACTTATAATTTATTATTAATTATCTTAATATTGATTTTAATTTAAATATTTTAATTATTAATTTTTATTAATTAATATATATCTAAAAAGATTTATTTTTTAGATCTATTATTAATTTTTAAAATATTAATAGAGTAGTATTAATTTATTCCGCACAAACTTATATAGAGAAAAACATTTGTTTTATGACAAAACAAAATGTCATAATTATTTAAAATAAATAATTGTTCAAATAATTATAATTATTTGAACTGGTTAGATAAGCAGAATTATTTGTTAAATATCTTATTAATTTTTGAAATATTAATAAATTCATTTTATTTTATTCTGAATAAGCTAGTATGAATTGAAAAAATTATTTTATGATAAAACCAAAGATCATAACAATTTAAAATATATAATTGTTCGTATAGTTTTAACTATTTAAACTAGTTTAGTAAATAAATTTATTTTTTAAATCTCTTAGTTATTATTTTTAGAGTATTATTAGATTAGTATTATTTTATTTCAAATAAGCTTGTATGAACATGAATAATTGTTTTATAACAGAACAAAAAGGTTTTATTTTTTAAATAACTGATTTAAACTATACATTTGTTCAAATAGTCATAACTATTTAAATGGGTTTGATAAATAAATTTATTTTTTAAATTTCTTACTTAATAAATTAATATTATTTTATGCTAAGGCTTATATGATAAAAAAACAATTGTTATATGACCAAACAAATGGTAGTATTGATTTCAAATAGATAATTGTTGAAATAGCCATAATTATTTGAACTAATTCGGTCAACAAAATCATTTTTTAAATCACTTACTTATTAATTTTTGAAATATTAAGAAATTACTATTATTTTATTTCGAATAAGCTTGTATGAACTGAAACAATTGTTTTATGATAAAACAAAAGATCATAATGATTTTAAATAGATAATTGTTGAAATGGCCATAATTATTTGAACTAATTCGGTAAACAGAATCATTTTTTAAATCACTTACTTATTAATTTTTGGAATCTTAATAAATTACTATTATTTTATTTCGAATAAGCTTGTATGAACTGAAACAATTGTTTTATGATAAAATAAAAGATCATAATGATTTTAAATAGATAATTGTTCAAATAGTCATAACTATTTAAATTTGTTAAGTAAACAAATTAATTTTGTTAAACTCTTGCTTATTAATTTTTGAAATATTAAGAAATTGGTATTATTTTATTTTAGATAAGCTTTTATGAACTAAAACAATTTTTTTTTGTTAAAACAAAAGGTCATAACGATTTTAAATAAATAATTGTTCAAATGGTCATAACTATTTAAACTTGATTAGTAAATAGATTTATTTTTTTATATA
Organism: Durio zibethinus; assembly: GCF_047325235.1. Lineage (NCBI taxonomy): Eukaryota > Viridiplantae > Streptophyta > Magnoliopsida > Malvales > Malvaceae > Durio > Durio zibethinus. The sequence continues at coordinate 18,421,351 of NC_143177.1, forward strand.
TTTTGCTTATTAATTTTTTGAATGTTAATAATTAAAAATTTTAAATTTTAAATTTTAAATATTTAATTTTTATTATTTAATTATCGATATTTATTAATAAATAAGCTATAAAATAATAATATAATTTATGAAATTTGTTAAATAATTATTAAAAATAATCATAAATACTTTAAAAATGTATATTTGATCTTTTATAATAAATTATCGATAATTAAAATAATAATTATACAGAAATATGATATTTGAGACAAGGCAAATATTAATCAATTGTTTTATAAGCTTGTATGAACTAATAATTAATATTATAAACTAATATTAACAAATTTAAATAGCTACGACTATTTGAACAATTGTCTATTTAAAATCATTATGACCTTTTGTTTTGTCATAAAATAATTATTTTAGTTCATACAAGCTTATTCAAAATAAAATAAAATAAATTTATTAATATTCCAAAAATTAGTAACTAAGTGATTTAAAAAGTTAATTTGTTTATCGAATTAGTTCAAATAGTCATGTCCATTTGAATAATTATTTATTTCAATTCATTATGACCTTTTATTTTTTCATAAAACAATTCTTTTTGTTCATGCAAAATTATTCAAAATAAAAAAATACTGATTTATTAACATTATGAAAATTAATAAGAGATTTGAAAAAATAAATATGTTTACTAAACAAGTTCAAATAGTATAATTATTTGAACAATTATCTATTTAAAATTGTTATGAACTTTTGTTTTATCATAAAACAATTGTTTTAGTATAAAAGCTTATGCAAAATAAAATAATACTACTTTATTAATATTTCAAAAATTAATAAGAGATTTAAAAAATAAATCAGCTTACCAAATTAGATCACATAATTATGGCCTTGAATAATTATGTATTTCAAATCATTATTACCTTTCGTTTTGTAATAAAACAATTGTTTTCCAACATACAAGCTTATTAAATAAAATTGTTATTACCTTTCTTTTTGTCATAAAACAATTGCTTTTCAACATACAAGCTTATTTGAAATAAAATAATACTAATTTTTTAATATTTGAAAAATTAGGAAGAGATTTAAAAAATAAATCTATTTACCTAACCAATTTAAATAATTATGACCAGTTCAAACAGTTATTACTATTTGAATAATTATCTATTTCAAATTATTATAAATAAAAAAAGCCATATAGATAATAATTATGATTTATAAATCTAATATAGATAATAATTATAATTTATAAATCTAATTGGTTTTTTATTATTATTTCAAAAATTAATAATAGGTATGATAATTAGATTTTTAAAGATTTGTATAATTATATTGATTTTAATATTATTCATACCTACATCCATGGAAAGCCAAATGCAATCAAAGTCTACATCAATTTATTATGAATCTACTCATTAATTGAAAATCAAGTTAGAGAAAGGTCAAAGAAAATAGGGTAATTGTTTGCCTAAGGGTTTTATCTCATCATTGCCTGAAAGAGTTCATCTCAATCTCTAACAAAATAACCTAATTGACCCAAGTAATATTTAGAGATGCATGAGTAAGACAAAGAAAAAGGTATATAAGAATAAATATAGACACACAGCTTCACTACTCCAAGTGGATGTGGACAATAATCTGATCAAGGCCATCCTTAGTTTTGGGATCCTTCTTATAAGTGTTTCATCTTTAATGAAACAAATATAGTGCCCACAATTAAAGAGTACATTGTTTTACTTCATTTTGACTTGCCAAACCCAGAGAAGATTTATTGGTCAAATAAGGTGGGTTATCGTAAAAAGCTTGTCCAAATGCTTGGACTTAGCTTGCCTTAAATTGATACATGTGTCAAGACAAAATGTGAAAGTAAGGTTATCCTATAAGGTTTTTTGTGAGACTTCATCTAGGGGTATTTGGATGATAATCAGGGGTTAATGGCAATGGCTATAGCTCTATATGGATTGGTAGTCTTTCCAAAAGTCATTGGACATGTTGATGTCATAGTAATAGACTTTGTTGATCAATTATAATACAAAGTCAATGCAACACTAACCATTCTAGCAAAAGCCATCCATTCCTTGAATTATTATTGCAGAAATATAAGACATTAAAACTAGTTTAAAAAACTTCAAATTGTTAGTCATTTTATGACTACTATCCACTGAACCCAAACCTAGGTAGGTTGCATACTAAATAATTAAACCTTTACACCATTCTGATTGATAAACATCTAAAGTGGATTGTGTAATAAAGATTTCAACATTAGACTTCAATTAAGTAGAAAGTTGAGATAGAACATTCTAAACACGAATATAAAAAAGATAGAGAAAAAAAGATAAAAAGAAAAGAGTTGATTGTGACAACATGCAAATGAGACATTCAAATAAATCTAAAATCAATAAAGAAATAACTTCATCTCCTAAGAATTCTTTTTCAATAGAAATATCCATACTTGAAATGAAAAATGGCCATCCTTGAAATTCACTTAAAAAAAAAAAGAAAATATCCATTTGCAATCCTTTTTAGGCCTATTGATTTTTTTTTCTAAATTAATTAGCATTATTTTAAGTTCAATTTGAAATAGATAATTGTTATGACTTTTTGTTTTGTCAAAAAAACAATTGTTTCTATTCAACAAGCTTATTCGGATTAAAAAAATATTAATTTATTAATATTTCGATAATTAATAAGTAAAAGATTTTAAAAAATAAATATATTTATTGAAGAAGTTCAAATAGTCTGACTAGTTGAATAATTATCTATTTCTAATCATTATAACATATTGTTTTGTAATAAAACAATTGTTTCAGTTAATATAAATTATTTAAAATAAAATAATACTAATTTATTAATATTTCAAAAATGAATGAGTAAGAGAATTAAAAAAATGAATTTGTTTACTGAAAAATTTTAATAGTTATGACTATCTAAACAATTATCTATTTTAACACATTATGACTTTTTGTTTTGTCAAAAAGCAATTGAATTTATTCAGGAAAGCTTATTTTGAATAAAATAATATAAATTTATTAATATTCAAAAAATTCATAAATAATAATTTAAACAATAAATTTATTTTTCTGAACATGTTTAAATAGTTATGAATATTTAAATAATTATCTATTTCAAATTGTTATGACTATTTGTTTTGTGATAAATCAATTGTTTCTATTCATACAAGCTTATTTAGAATAAAATAATATTAATTTATTAAAATTTAAAAAATTAATAAGTAAAAGATTAAAAAAAATTTGTTTACCAAGCAAGTTCAAATAGTTATGACTATTTGAACAAATATTTATTTCAAATCATTATGATCTTTTCTTTGGTCATAAAACAATTGTTTCTATTCATAAAAGTTTATTCGAAATAAAATAATATTAATTTATTAATATTCTAACAATTAATAAGTTGGAGATTTAAAAAATAAATCTATTTAGCAAACAAGTTCAAATAGTCATGTCCATTTGAACTATTATCTATTTCAAATCGTTATGACATTTTGTTTTGTTGTAAAATAATACCAATGATTTAGAATAATTGGTATTCATGCAAAATTATTCAAAATAAAATGATATTAATTTATTACTATTTCAAAAATTAATAAAGATTTAAAAATAAATGTGTTTGTTGAATTAGTTTAAATAGTTAAGACTATTAGAACAATTATCTATTTCAACTCGTTTTGAGTTTTTGTTTAGTCATAAAATAATTGTTTCAGCTCATACATGCCAATTTGAAATATAATAATACTAATTTATTAACATTTAAAAAATTAATAAGCAAGAAATTAAAAAACATAAATAAGGTTACTGAACAAGTTAAAATTGTTATGACTATTTGAACAATTATATATTTAAAATCATTATGACCTTTTATTTTATCATAAAACAATTGTTTCATTGCATAAAAGCTTATTCGAAATAAAATAATATTACTTACTAATATTTCAAAAATTGATAAGTTAGAGATTTAAAAAATAAATTAGTTTATCAAATTAATTCAAATAATTACAGCCATTTAAATAATTATCTATTTCAAATCATTATGAACTTTTGTTTCGTTACAAACCAATTGTTTTTTTATCATACAAGCCTATTCAGATTAAAATAAAACTAATTTACTAATACTTCAAAAATTAATGAGTAGGAGATTTAAAAAATAAATCTATTTACTGAACCAATTCAAATAGTTATGACTTTGAACAATTATATATTTCAAATTATTATAACCTTTTGTTATCTCATAAAATAATTATTTATATTCATACAAGTTTATTAAAAATAAAATAATACTATTGTAATAATATTCTAAAAATTAATAACTAAGAGATTTAAAAAATTAAATAAATTAGAATATATTTAATTATAATTAAATATTAATAAAGTAAACAAATAATTAAAAGATTAAATTTAATTAATTTTAAATAATTATTGTTATAATTTATAATTTAATTATAAGCAATCTAATTATTTAGTTATGTATAATATTAACTAAATTAAGTAGAGATTTTTACTTAATTATTATTATATATTTATATAATTAATATTATATTATATTATATTAATTTATAATATTAATAATTAATTAAAAACCAATTAGATTTATAATCAATATTATCTCGATATTAATTTTAATATAAAATAAATTAATTGATTTTAAATATTATTATATAATCTTTATAATAATTCTTATAATATTAATAATTTATATAATTTATTCAATTAAACAATAATATTAATAATTTATATTCTTATTGTTTTATTATATAATAATTATTAATGAGCTACATATCATATAATAATCTTTATTATAATTGATAAGAATAATATATATAATTAATACAATTATATATAATAATATTTCATTAATTAATATTATTAACCATCTTATATAACTTAAGTTACATCATGTGAACCAAGACTATTAGTTTGCAATAAAACTATCAATTGATGCTTGATCCAGCCTTTCATCCCTTATGAGAAAAATGAAATTGGAAGCATAGGAATTGCATTAAGGTAAGTTTATCCAATGCTACTCAGGCCCCAGATGTGAACTTATCAACTAGATTTTGCAATTTCCTTCCCTCAAGAAATCCAAGTTTTTCTATAGAATAATGCCAATATGTTATTCGGAAAGAAAAAAAGTACCGATAATGCATGGTAGTTGGTGTTTCATTGTATATCTTCCGATTCTAAATTTTGTTCTGTCACATTCTTAATTATAGATTCTTCCATAGTTTCATTTACCTTATTGGTACAATGTATTGGAATTCTAAGCTCAACATTTTCAATTAACATTATCATAAATATAGAAAGTCAAAGTTTAGAATGAAACATCAATTATGAATAGGAGAATTTTCATTTTTATTTGCAGCTCTTGCTTGATTTCGTCCTTCACTTTCTCATCTAATTTTTATTGAATTATTTAAAATAGATAATAATAATTAAAAATGACCTTTTTAATCACTAAAAAAACAATTATAAAACTTAACTTATATGCTTGATAGTGGGTTAGGGTAATAATTCAAATTATTACTAAAAAATTCCATCATTTGACCAATTATTAGTTTCTATTTCCAAATCAATTATTTTATACAATCATTTGATTAACTTTAATATTGGTTAGCTCAAATTGTATCCTTTTTAATGAAATGATTTAAGATTTAATTATAAACAACACAATAAGACTTAAGAGAAATAGATATATCTTAAATTTATTGTTATATATATAAAAAAGTTTCAAGCCTTAGTTAATTGTTTTAATAATCAACAATAAAAAAAACTTGATGTAAAATAATATTTGAATTCTCTCTCCATAAACTTTAATATCTAACTCAACTGTATGAAAATTCTAATTGAATTTCATTTTCACCAATAAATTGGAGACTAAAGACCTACATTGTTATTAGTCTTATCCAAGAAAATTTGTATCAGCAATTAGTTTGAATTAATTTACTTTTCAATCTTATAAAATGGATATCTCCATTTTTTAATAAAAAAAAAGTTTACTGAAGTTAACAAAATTGAATTGAACTTTAAATAATTATTAATCATTATTTTAATATTATAAGATAATATTGATAATTCTTTATGAGTAGTTTTTCAATATACATTTAGTTTTACTCTTAGTTTTCCACACAGTTTTATTTCTTAGTTTTTCCACATGGTATGAGAGCTAGGACTTTCTTTCTATTGCCCTTTCCTAATTTGTCACATGGAGGGCTTCTTTCCTCTTTACCTATACATGATGGGGGCCTATTAAAAGTTTAAATAACTAATATTATATCTAAAAATTATTTAATTTTTATTTTAATATTAATAATTTAATAAGTTTATTATACAAGCACATAATTGCTTGTATAATTCTTTATGAGCAATTTTTCAATATACATTTAGTTTTACTCTTAATTTTCCACATAGTTTTATTTCTTAGTTTTTCCACATGGTATAAGAGCTAGGACTTTCTTTTCGTTGCCCTTTCCTAATTTGTCACGTGGAAGGCTTCTTTCCTCTTCACCTACACCTGATGGGGGCTTGTTAAAAGTTTAAATAACTAAATTATATCTAAAAATTATTTAATTTTTATTTTAATATTAATAATTTAATAAGTTTATTATACAAGCACCTTAGGTTTATATGCAACTAACTAGTGAGTAAACTAAGAAACTAAATCTTCCTAAAACTAATCCTATAATTGAGGTGTTGTCTATCCTAATTTTTTGTCCTTAATTCTAGGGATATAAATACTTAATTCTAGAGATACAAATGTAAATATACAGATTACAAGATTACAACCAATTATAAATAAGTGTTTTCCCACAAATAGCAAATCAAAAAAGAGATTTTCTCTCTACACATAATTAAAAAAATAACTAATGGATTCGGTATAATTACCCAAATCACTCATTATTCTAAAAATAAGAGACTTAACTAAAATAAACAAAGTCAACTAATCAAGCAATAGTGAATATTAGATTTCCATAAAAGTTATAGGGTACACTTGATGGAAAATTATGAGATGTTTTGAGATTAATATCAAATAAAAGAAACCTAAATTTTGTAAGCTATTTTAGGGCTTCATGATACTTGTTGAACAATGCTGATGAAAGGTAGGTTTAATAACCAATAATTCATATTTAATTATAATTAATTAAATTATAATAATTAATAATTCTAATTAATTAATATTTCAAAATTAATAAGTAAAAGATTTAAAAAATAAAATTGTTTACCAAGTGAGTTCAAATAGTTATTATTGTTTGAACAATTATTTATTTCAAATCGTTATGATCTTTTGTTTTGTTATAAAACAATTGTTTCTATTCATACAAGTTTATTTGGAATAAAATAATACTAATAGATTAACATTCTAAAAATTAATAAGTTAAAGATTTAAAAAATTAATTAGTTTATGGAACCAGTTCAAATAGTCATGTCCATTTGAACTATTATCTATTTCAAATTATTATGACATTTTATTTTGTTGTAAAACAATTGTTTATCGATCAAGTTGAAATAATTATGACTATCTAAACAATTATCTATTTCAAAACATTATGACATTTTGTTTTATTATAAAACAATTGGTTTTGTTCATGCAAGCGCATTTTTAATAAAATAATATAAATTTATTAATATTTCAAAAATTAATAAGTAAAATTTTAGAAAATAAAGCTATTTTGTTAAATTAATTTAAAATGATAATTTTAAAATAATTAATAAATTATTATCGATAATTTTATAATTATAATATTTTTATTAAAATTATTATTCTTATATAATATAGTTATTATATATAGTAATAATTAATTGTTCTAATTAATATTTTAATTAATTAAATTATTAAAACTAATCATTATTATTTAATTGATTATAATTTTATTAAGAAAATTATTTGTTCAATATAATTATTTATTAAGCCCAATTATTGGATAATAATTATATATTTTATCAATTAAACCATAATTACTAGATAAATTATATTATGATTAAGCTTGTATGATAATAAAAATGAAGATATTAATATGAATTATTTATTTTAATTTAATATAACTAATAAATAAATAATTATATTTATTAATTTTCAAAATATTTAACAAATTTTTTAATAATTATTATTAAATATATTTTTACTAGTTATATTTAATACTATAATATATATTAATTTTAAATATTAAATCTAATTTATTTATATAATTAAAATTAATTAAAAATTTACTTATTAATTTAAAATTAAAATAATTGTTATAATTAAATAATAATCTAATTTAATTATAATATATAACTAATTAAAATATAATATAAATTTTTAAATATTAATTTTAAATATTAAAACTAATATATATTGTTTTAATATATTAATTTCTTTAAATTAAAAATAAATATTAAAATTTATTTTAAATAATAAATATTGCAATAGCTTAATAATTAATACAAATAAATCTAATTATTTAATCTAATTATTAATAAAGTATTAATTAGTTTATATACATATGACAATATAAACTATTACATAATTAATTAATATTAATTGATTAGTATTAAACTATAATACATTGAGTCATTAAAAATTATAATTAATATTGTTTAATTAATTATTAACTATTTGACTTAAATAAAAGTTTACTAATTTTGACTATTAATTACTACTTTAATAAATATTTAATTTATTAATTAAACTATAAATAAATTATTAGCCTATAATAAATAATGTAAATTATTTATATTAAATTTATATTATTATTATTCAAATATTAATCTACTTTAAATTTTATATTAAATATAATATTATATTATACAATAAACTTACTTACTAATTATTATTATTATTAATATTTGTTATTACTTAAATATTTAATTCCAAATGTAAATAGTTATTATATTTTTATTTGGAATTAAATAAAAATCATAAAAATAAAATTGTACTAATTTATAATTAATAATTTAAAATAAAAGTAATAATTTATAATCTTATTAGAAATATTAAGAGATTATAAATTTAGTATAATAAATTTATTATAATTTAAAGTAAGTATTAATATTAATCATTATCTAAATAACAAATAGATAGGACATGACTAGATAATAATATTATTAAATTAAAAATTAATGAATTATAATTGATATAGTAAAATAATTATTTAAATAAACTAGTTAAATAATAATAATTTATTATAATTTATCTATATTGCCATGCTTATTTAATTATAATTTAATTAAACTAGTAATAACAAATTATATTTGATGTAGTATATTAACATTCAGAAAATTAATAAGCAAGAAATTTTAAAAAATAAATTTGTTTACCGAACAAGTTTAAATAGTTATGACTATTTTAATTATTTTATTGATTAAAATATATTATATAATTATAATGTAATTAATAATTATATTAACAATTAAAAATATTATTGGTTTTAGGATTTAAATAATAATAATACTTAATTATTAAATAATTAAATTAATATATAAGATTAATAAAAATAACCTTTTATTTTAGTAATTAATATACAATTAATCTAATAAAATAAAATTAATTATGTTATAATAATAAATTAATTATTATTAATTTAATATATAGATTATTAATTATAGATATTAAATATTATATATTATTTAAAAAAAATTATTTACCGAATTAATTAAAATAATTATGACCATTTGAATGATTATCTGTTTCAAATCGTTATGACCTTTTGTTTTATCATAAAATATTTGTTTTTTATCATACAAGCTTATTCAAAATAAAATATTACTAATTTTTTAATATTTCAAAAATTAATAAGTAAGAGATTTTAAAAAATAAATATGTTTGTCGAACCAGTTCAAATAGTTATGACTATATGAACAATTATCAATCTTAAATCATTAAGATCTTTGTTTTGTATAAAATTATTATTTCTTATCATAGATCAGTTAAAAATAATACTAATTTAATAATATTTCAAATTTTAATAAAAGATTTAAAAAAGAAATTTTTTTGCCGAACTAATTCAAATAGTTAAAACTATTAGAATAATTATCTATTTCAAATAGTTTCAATCTTATGTATAGTCATAAAATATTTGTTTTATATCTTACGTGCTTATTTGGAATAAAATAATTTAAATTTATTAAAATTAAAAAATTTAATAAGCAAAAGATTTGAAAAAATAAATTCATTTATTGAACAAATTTAAATAGTTATAACTATTTAGACAACTAAACAGTTAATAATTTTAACAGTTAATAATTTTAATTAAATTATTAATATAAAATTAATTAATAGTAATTAATATTGATATTAATAATAAATAATATTAATATTTAGTTATAATAATATTAATATTAATATTATTATGTATTAGGATAATTTAATAATAAATTCTATTATTTGTAGTTTTTTCCTATAATATTTTATAAATATTTATAAATTATTAGTAATAAATATTTTAATTAATTACAATAACTATTATATTGTTCTAATTATTTAGCTATTGTTTTATGACAACCCAATTAAAAAACTTTTAATAAGTTTAAATTACAAAAAGGTACGATTCAAATTTATTAACAAACTATTAATTTAGTACTATTTGAAATAAATAAATGTTCAAATTGTTATAACTAATTGAACTAGTATGGTAAATCGATTTATTTATTAAATCTCTTGTTAATTTTTGAAATATTAATAAATTAATATTATTTTATTTTGAACAAAAGGTCATAATAATTTAAAATAGATAATTATTTATATAGCCTTAACTATTTGAATTAGTTTGGTAAACAAATTTATTTTTTAAATCTATCAGTTATTAAATTTCATAATATTACTATATTAGTATTATTTTATTTTGAATAAGCTTGTATGAAGATAAATAATTGTTTTATGACAAAACAAAATGTTATAACGATTGGAAATATATAATTGTTCAAATAGTCATAACTATTTGAACTAATTCAATAAACAAATTTATTTTTTAAATTTTCTACTTATTAATTTTTCAAATATTAATAAATTAGAATTATTTTATTCTAAATAGGCTTGTATGATGAAAAACAATTATTTTATGACAAAACAAAAATTCATAATGATTTGAAATAGATAATTGTTTGACCTAATTTGATAAACTGATTTATGTTTTAAATCTCTAACTTGTCAATTTTTATAATATTAATAAAGTAATATTATTTTATTTCGGATAAGCTTTTATGAACTGAAACAATTATTTTATGACTAAACAAAATGTCAAAATGATTTGAAATAGATAATTGTTCTAATAGTCTTAACTATTTGAACTGATTTAGTAAGCACATTTATTTTTTAAATCTTTACTTATTAATATTTAGAATATTATTAATTTAGTAATATTTTACTCTAAATAAGCTTGTTGAACAGAAATTAAATGTTTTAAGACAAAACAAATATCATAACAATTAGAGATAAATAATTGTTCAAATAGTCATAACTATTCGAATAGGTTTGGTAAAGAGATTTAGATTTTAAATCTCTTATTAATTTTCAAAATAGTAATAAAATAGTATTATTTTATTCTGAATAATTTTGTATGAATAGAAACAATTGGTTTTGAAACATTAATTTTTAAATAAATTTATTTTTAAAAATTTCACTTATTAATTTTTGGAACATTAATAAATTTATATTATTTTATTTGAAATAAGCTTGAATGAATAGAACCAATTGTTTTATTACAAAACAAAAGATTGTGATGTTTTGAAATAGATAATTATTAAGATAGTCAGAACTATTTGAACTTATTTGATAAACAGATTTATTTTTTTAATTCTCTTACTTTTTAATTTTTGAAATATTAATAAATTAGTATTATTTTATTTCAAATAAGCTAACATGAATTGAAACAATTGTTTTATTACAAAACAAAATGTTACAATGATTTGAAGTATATAATTATTCAAATAGTCATGACTATTTGAACTTATTTAGTAAACTTATTTTTTTTTTAAATCTTTTACTTATTAATTGTTGAAATATTAATAAATCAACATTATTTTAATCCGAATAAACTCATATGGACGGAAACAATTGTTTTATGACAAAACAAAAAAATCATAAGAATTTGAAATAAATAATTATTTAGATAGTCATAACGATTACTTTTTAAATCTTTTACTTATTAATTGTCTTCATATTAATAAATTTGTATTATCTTATTCAAAGTAAGCTTATATAAACAAATAAAATCATTATATGACAAACCAAAAGGTTATAGCGATTTCAAATCAATAATTGCTCAAATGGTCATAATTATTTAAACTCGTTCGGTAAATAATACTAATTTATAATTAAATAATATTTAATTAGATATAACTTAAAAAATTATTCGAATATTATAATTATTATAATATTGTAGTATATTATTTTAACTACTTATTCAAATATATATAAATATATATTTATTGATTTGAATAATTGCTTGAAAAAATTAAACAATATAATATTTTTATTATAATATTATAATTTTATTACGATACTTGGATTAATATATATATTAAACTAATTATTAAAATTATAATAGAAAATTAATATATATTAAATAATGTTTATAATATTAATAACTAATATTTTAAATAAATATTTGTATTTAATTAATTATTATTTATATTATTATAAATTTTTTAATATTTTAATTAATTAATATATATTATTAATTAAAATAATATTTATAATTACTAATATTATTAATATATATTATCATTATATATTAGGATAGTTATTAGGAATAAAGTAATGCTAATTAAACTACTATTGTATTAATTTGTTACTTATAAAATAACTATAATTAATCATTATAATTATAATTTAAAATATAACATTTAACTAATCAATAAGTATCTCTTTTATCTTTTTTATAATATTAAAATACCAATAAATTAAGTATGTTTATTTAATTTATATTTAATTAATATAAACTTGTTTACTGAATTAAATTTAAATAGTTTATTGTTATCGATTAATATAATATAATAAATATTATATAATTATAATTAAAGTTTAGGTATTTTAATATAAAATTAATATATCTATTTTATTTAATTCGATAATTAAACTAAGTAAAATAGTTTATGATTATTCTTAATAATATTATATTATTTAATTAAATCCTTTCTATAATATTAACTTATAGAATTATTTTTTAAATCTCTTATAATTTTTTGAAGTATTTATTTAATTAAAATAATATCATAATACTAATTTTAATTTTATTAATGTTCATTTAAATTTAATAATATTTGAAAATTTTTAATTGAAAATTTTTAATATTCATATAAACTTGTTACATAATTTAAAATAAATAAATAGAGATAAACCATTTATATTATTATAAATATTTGAAATAAATAATTGTTCAGATAGTTAAACTAATTGAACTAGTTTAGTAACCAATTTATTTTTTAACTCTCTTACTTATTAATTTTCATTATATTAATAAATTAATATTATTTTATTTTGAACAAATTTATTTGAAAAAAATTGTTTTATGACAAAACAAAAGGTCAAAACAATTTGAAATCAATAATTGTTCAAATAGTTATAATTATTTGAATTGGTTCGGTGAATGGAATTATTTTTTAAATCTCTTGATTATTATTTTTGAAATATTAAAATAAATAAATTTTATATAATTAATAATTAATTCTATAATTAATCTAATAATTAATATTCTAAATAAATTATTAACAGGTATGAATAAATTATTAATATTATTAATAATATTATATTAATATATTTAATAATTCAATTAAAATTTAACATATATTAATTTTCTGTTATAATTTTAATAGAAAATTGCAAATTATCATAAAAATTAATCACTTAGTTATTATTTACTATTAATAAATAAGTTAAAAAATAATTCTTTTTATCCAACTAGTTCAAATTGTTATGACTTTTTATTATGTTATAAAACAATAGTTTCTATTTATACAAACTTATTCAGATTAAAATAATACTAATTTATTAATATTTCAACAATTAATAAGTAAAAAATTTATAAAATAAATATGTTTATAGAACTAGATCAAATAGTCATAACTATTTGAAAAATTCTTTATTTCAAATCGTTATGACTTTTGTTTTGTCATAAAAAATTATTTCAGTTCATATAAACTTGTTCAAAATAAATAATTATGGATAATTGTAATTAAATGCATTGACAAAACTATTGTGAGTTATTTCAAATAGATTTGAAATAAATTAAATAAGATTTAAAAGATAAATCTATTTGTCAAACCAATTCAATTAGTTATAATTATTTGAACAATTGTTTATTTCAAATTGTTATGACCATTTATTTTATCGTAAAACAATTGTTTCTATTCATATAGTTTTATTCAGAATAACGTAATGCTAATTCAAAATTAATAAGTAACGGATTTAAAAAATGTATTTGTTGGCCGAATTAGTGCAAGTAGTTATGATTGCTAAAACAAATATATATTTCAAATCGTTATAATATTTTGTTTTGTCACAAAATAATTGTTTTTGTTTGTACAAGCTTATTCGAAATAACATAATTTTAATTTATTAATATTTCAAAAATTTACAAGTAAGAGACTTAAAAAATGAATCTATTTACTAAACAAGTTCAAATAGTTATGGCTATTTAAACAATTATCTATTTCAAATTGCTATGACCTTATGTTTTGTCATAAAATAATTTTTTCTATTCATACAAACTTATTTCAAATCTATTTACCGAATAAATTTAAATAATTATGGCTACTTGAACAATTATTTATTTCAAATCATTATGACCTTTTGTTTTGTCATAAAACAATTATTTTTGTTCATAAAAGCTTTTTGGATTAAAATAATATTAATTTATTAATATTTTGATAATTAATAAGTAAAAGATTTAAAAAATAAATATGTTTATCAAATAAATTCAAATAGTAATAACTATTTAAATAATTATCTATTTCAAATTGTTTTAATCTTTTGTTTCGTCATAAAAAATTGTATCAATATATATAGGCTTATTTGAAATAAAACAATACTAACTTATCAATATTGAAAAAATTAATGAGTAAGAGATTTAAAAAATGAATCTGTTTACCGAACAAGTTCAAATAGTTATGACTATTTGAACAATTATCTATTTCAAATAATTAAGACCTTTTATTTTATCATAAAATAATTGTTTACGTTCATACAAGCTTATTTCAAATAAAATAATATAAATTTACTAATATTCTAAGGATTAATAAGTAAAAATTTTAAAAATAAATCTATATTAGTATTATTATAGAATACTACAAATCAATATCTATTTTATCTATTAAATATATCTATAAAACTAATTTATATAATATTGATTAGGCCATTTACACAAGATATCTATTATTTTAAATTATTAATAATTAATAATTTATATATCAATAAAAATATTAAATATATTAATATTAATATTATTTCAAATACACTTATTATTCTTAATAGATTAATTTTATTAATTAATCTAATATTTTATGTTTATTAGTAAGAGCTAAAAAAATTATTAGATAAATATTAATCAAATTATTTAATAATATATAGCTATTATATATTTTAATTATTAAAATAATTAATATAATTATAACGATTTAAAATTCATTCAATCCTTATAAATTGTAAGGATTTATAATAATTAATAAATCAATTAAGTCATGAGTATAATTAATAATTCATACCTATTATTATTAATTTTTAATATTGATTATAAAATAAATTAAACATAATATATATTGATCTATTAATTTTAATAGATAAATTATTTAATTTTTATTTTAATATTAATAATTTAATAAGTTTATTATACAAGCACATAATTGCTTATAGAAAATCAATAATTCAAATAAGCCTATATAAATTGATACAATTTTTTAATAATTAGTTATAACTAAATAACTATTTTTATTATCAATATTATTAATTGTATAGATTAAATATATATTTTAAAGCGTATTTTCTTATTAATTTTAAAATTAAGTATTAGTCAAAAAAGCCATATAGGTAATAACTATGATTTATAAATCTAATTGGCTTTTTATTATTATTTCAAAAATTAATAATAAGTATGATAATTAGATTTTTAAAGATTTATATTAAAACTAATTAATAAAAATCAAATAGATTAATAACCAAATAGATTAAGTCTTTTAATCGTAACAATTAAAATAACAATTAAATAAATTGATTATTAAAATTAATAAAAAGTTTAGTAGTATTTATATATTATATTATAATAATTTAAATATATTTTTACTAGTTATATTTAATACTATAATATATATTAATTTTAAATTTTAAATCTAATTTATTAAGGAATTATTATCTGTATAGATTATAACTAAGAATTTAAAATATTTTAGTTAATTATTTAATACATAATATTTTTTAAATCTCTTAGTAATGAATTTCTAGAATATTATTAATTTAGTATTATTTTATTTCGAATAAATTTATATGAACAAAAATAATTATTTTATGATAAAACAAAATATTATAACAATTTGAAATAGATAATTATTCAAATAATCATAATTATTTGAACTTATTTGGTAAACAGATTTATTTTTTGAATCTCGCACTAATTCTTGAAATATTAATAAATTAGTATTACTTTATTTCAGATAAATTTATACATTCAAAAATAATTGTTTTATGACAAAACAAAAAGTACTAACAATTTTATTTCAAATAAGCTTGTATGTTGAAAAACAATTGTTTTATGACAAAATGAAGGGTAATAACAATTTGAAATAAATAATTGTTCAAATAGTCATAATTATTTAAACTAAGTCAGTAAATTGATTGATTTTTTAAATATCTTAATTTCCAAAATATTAAGAAAAATAGTATTATTTTATTTTGGATAAACTTTTATGAACTAAAATAATTGTTTTATGACAAAACAAAAATTCACAACAATTTTAAATATATACTTGTTTAAATAGTCATAACTATTTGAACTTGTTCGGCAAAAAAATTTAGTTTTTCAAATATCCTGCTTATTAAACTTTCAAAAGTTAATAAATTAGTATTATTTTCTTTCGAATAAGCTTGTATGAATTGAAATAATTATTTTATGATTAAACAAAAGGTTAGAACGATCTGAAATAGATAATTATTTTAATAATCTTAACTATTTGAACTAATCAACAAACACATTTATTTTTTAAATCTCTTACTTATTAATTTTCAAAATATTATTAAATTAGTATTATTTTTATTTGAATCAACTTATATGATAAAAAAACAATTGTTTTATGACAAAACAAAGATCATAACTATTTGAGATTAATATTTATTCAAATAGTCATAACTATTAGAATTCCTTTGAAAAATAGCTTTAGTTTTTAAATCTCTTAATAATTTTTGAAATATTAATAAAGTAGTATTATTTTATTTCAAATAAGTTTTTATTAACTGAAACAATTGTTTTAAGACAAAACAAAATTTCAAAAGAATTTTAAATAGATAATTGTTTAAATAGTCATATCTATTTGAAATTGTTCAATAAACAGATTTATTTTTTAAAATCTCTTGCTTTAATTTTTTGAATGTTAATAAATTAGTATTATTTTATTCTAAATAAGCTTGTATGAACTGAAATAATTATTTTATGACTAAACAAAATGATAGAATGATTTGAAATAGATAATTATTCTGATAGTCTTAACTATTTGAACTAGTTCGGCTAACATATTTATTTTTTAAATTTCTTATTAATTTTTGAAATATTATTAAATTAGTATCATTTTAATCGGAATAAGCTTGTATGAAAGGAAACAATTGTTGTATGACGAAATAAAGATCATTATGATTTGAGATAGATAATTATTCAAATAGTCATAACTATTTGAACTAATTTAGTAAATAGATTTAGTTTTTATATCTCTTATTAATTTTCAAAATATTAATAAATCAAAATTATTTTATTTTGAATAATTATGTATGAATAGAAATAATTGTTTTATGACAAAACAAAAGGTCATAACAATTTGAAATAGATAATTGTTCTAATGGACATGACTATTTGAACTTATTTAGTAAACAGATTTATTTTTTAAATCTCTTTCATATTTATTTACAAAATATTAATAAAGTAATATTATTTTATTTTGAATAAACTTGTATGAATAGAAACAATTGTTTTATGACAAAACAAAAGATCATAACTATTAGAAATAAAAAATTGTTCAAACAATTATAACTATTTGAGCTTAATAATAATTAAATAATCAATATTAAATAATCAATTAATAATGATTATTAATATTAATTATCTAATAATCAATATTTATTATATAATAAAACAACAAGAACGAAATAAACATTATATATTTAATAACCAATAATTAAAATTGAAATCAAATTAAAATTGAAAAACTAACATAGTCTAAACAAAGACAGATGGGAGCAAGTAAGGAAGCAATTTACTTACGATACATTGCCCAAGAATGTGTTAAAACTTAAACCATTTAATGCGCTATGATACAAGAGCATACCATTTAATGCCCAAGAATGTGTTTAAACTTAAACCATTTAAAAATAAATCTATTTATCAAACAAATTCAAATAGTTATAACTATTTAAACTATTATTTATTTCATATCATTATGACTTTTTTGTTTCATTATAAAACAATTGTTTCTATTTATTCAAACTTATTCAGATTAAAATAACACTAATTTCTTAATTTTTAACTAATAAGTAAAAAATTTTAAAAATAAATCTATTTAATGAGCAAGTTTAAATAGTCATAGTTATTTGAATAATTATCTATTTCAAATTGTTATGACCTTTTGTTTTGTGATAAAATAATTTTTTTCTGTTTATCTAATATTTGAATTGTTTCAACTTATTAAATTAATAAGTAATTTATTAATTACTCTTTGACTCCATTTTCAAAGTCCTTTCATCTTTCCCTTACGAAATTTATTCACTATCAGTCTCTCGCCTATATTCAGCCTTGGACAGAATTTACTATCGATTGGGGCTGTATTCCAAAAAAAAACTTGATTCACAGACAATGCCTCATGGTGCGATAGGGTCTAGGCATAACAAGGCTCTCATCCTTTACGGTGCCTTTTTTCAAGGGATTTAGGCTCGGTCCACCATTGAGGACACTTCTATAGACTACAATTCAAACACGAAGATGCTCGGTTCACTTGTCGTTACTAAGGGAATCCTGGTAAGTTTATTTTCCTCCACTTATTGATATGCTTAAACTTAATGGGTCACAATGTGAGTATCAAATGAATGATATGGGGGGTTCAATGGGGTTTAGATGGACAATGTGCACATCTCACCGGAACAAGGCATGCAATGAGCTTTACCATTGATGGTCATGACACTATCGTTGTTAGGGACTCATTTTTGGACCAACCATGATCAACGCGATCATAGGAAGCCATTTTTCACCTTTTCAATCGGAGCTAATAAGCAGGAGGTTGGAGGGCGATGATGCATGACACCCAGGCAGGCGTGCCCTTGGCCTAAGGGTTTGGGGTACAACTTGTGTTCAAAGATTCAATAGTTCACGAGATTCTATAATTCACACCAAGTATCACATTTCATTACATTCTTCGTTGATATGAGAGCCAAGATATCAATTACCGATAGTCATTTTAGTTTTTCTTGACAAAAAGAGCCATGGTGCTGCCCACGCATGCATCACAAATGGGGTGGTGACAGCACATGTGCTCTTTTCATTTAGGTTCTTTGGCATGATTCATGGTTGAGGTTTGTTATTTGGTCATAGGCAATGATGCTGATTATTTTATATGCTTGGAAGGCGAAACGAAACGATCATCGCACATGCCTAAGGCCATAAGGGGCTCAGGCCATAAGGGGCACCTTCGCCCTCTTGGTGTTTTGTTACACATTCATGGGTTATTCGTTGAGTCAGTTTTGACAATGATCCTTCCGTAAATTCATCTATGGAAATCTTGTTACAACTTTTTCTTCCTCTAAATGATAAGGTTTAGTGGACTTCTCTCAATATCACAGGTAGTGAACCATCCATGTCGTTGTAATCTGAATACTTGACCAGACCATTCAATTGGTAGGAGTGACAGGCGATGTGTACAAATGGCAGGGACGTAGTCAACGTGAGTTGATGACTCGTACTTACTAAAAATTCTTCATTGAAGATTAATAATTACAATGATCTATGCCTATCATGATGAAGTTTCAAAGATTATTCAGGCCTATCAACCAAGGCTATAGACTCATTGAATACATTAGTTTAGTGCACGTACAGCCCAAAATATCTAAAGGCATCATAGACCTGTTATTACCTCAAACTTTATTGGTCTAAACAGCCATAGTCCCTTTAAGAGGCTAACAATGAATGATCATCTCTTTGTAGCTAGTTAATAGGCTGAGGTCTCGTTCATTAATAAAATTAAGCAGACAAATTACTCTACCAATTAAGAACGGTCATGCACCACCACCTATAGAATCAAGAAAGAGCTCTCAATATGTCAATCCTTACTATGTCTGGACCTAATAAGTTTCTTTCTGTTAAATCAAATTAAACAACAAGCTTCACTCTTGTTGGTGCCTTTCCATCAATTTCTTTAAGTTTCAGCCTTGCAACCATACTCCCCTTAGAATTCGAAGACTTTGATTTTTCATAAGGTGCCGACAAAGTCCTAAAAGTAACATTCATTGATCCCTGGTTGGCATCGTTTATAGTTGAGACTAAGATAGTATTTGATCAACTTTAAGCCTCCAACTTTCATTCTTGATTAATGAAAATATCTTTGGCAAATGTTTTTGCAGTTGTTCATTTTTCATAAATCCAAAAACTTCACCTCTGAATATAAAATACGAATGCCCCTAACTGTCCTTGTTAATCATTACTCCGATCCTAAAAGCCAACACAATAACACCAAAATCCTATGATGTTATCCTATACTAATGTATACAAACATAGGCCTACTTTGAGCACTCTAATTTCTTCACAGTAACATTGCAAGAAGAATGACCTGGCTAGTTAAGGTCAGGAGCACATCATTGGTTATAAGGATAAATAGACTGGTGCTTACCGTGAGGTAGAACAGATAACCTAACCCTAGTTCCAACTACGAGTTTTTTAATTGTAACAACTTAAATATATGCTTTTGAAGCTAGAATTACTGTGGTTACTGGCACCAAACTTGCCTTCCAATGGATGGCCTTCAAATGGATCCTCATTAAGGGATTTAGATTATATTCATTTCAATTACTAGACTCATAGAGTCCGATATTATTATTTATTATCACAACCTCCCCATGTCAAAATTGGGTAATTTTTCACCTGCAGCCTTCTTTAGATGTGTTAGCTTTTTTTCAAGTTCTCTCTCCAAAATTGAACCTTAATTCTTCATCACCGGTCGTCATCATAGTAGGCCATTATCCTACCATTAAAAGTTGATAGGGTAAAATTTTGAATGATGCATCACTGGTATAAAGGCCATGCGATCTGTCAAGTTATAATGAACATTAGAGCAAAGGGAAAAGCCTGCATCGACCTTTTATCTAATAAATGCATCCTTTCAGAAGCAAAGGTTTGTTGTATACTTCAGCTGTAGAATTACTACAGTTATCTGAGTAGTAGATACCATAAAATAAACTATAACTGATTTAATGAGCCATTCATAATTTCATAGTCTAAATTAGTTCATACTTACACATGCAAGGCTTAATCTTTAATACAAGCATATGACTGCTGGCAAGATTAACCAAGTAACATTTTTTTAGGACATTGGGACTACATAAGCCTCAACACACTAACTAAGAGGTAGAAATAGCCAACAGGAAGCACAAGCATCGTGTATGTCGAGCATGTAAAATGCATAGTTTTGGACGAACAAAGGTTGAGGGCCAGTGCCCATAAAATGTTCTGCATTCGAAAGCATGAATGAACACTAGTGTGTACCAATGCAACCACGGGGGTTTGGGTGGCACACTTACGACACGAGGCATAATTAAGGTTTGACCCGTAACCCCTAAGGACACAAAGTAGATGAGGGATACCAAGACATTCGATTTCCTTCAATTTAAGTATGCAACACAAGATCCTAATTGCACCTTTAGGGTACGATAACCACATAAGAGAGATGAAGAGGGTGACAATCGACAGTTCGATGCATCGAGCATGAGCCTGCCAACACGCATAACTATAGTACTACTCATATGCCCATTGCATACAAGTGGTAGCATTCATGCACACCAGTCCATAACCTACCCAATCGATTACACAATGAGCAAGCGAAAAAAATGATGCATGAGTCACACCACAACCACTTGATAGGGAAAAAACATAAGCAAGGGCCACAAGACTACACCTACCATCCAATAAGTAATAACAGCAGAACACCACCAGTGCTTGATTTAGCCAGGACTGCATTTGCAAACTCTGTTGTCACCACTCAATAGGGATATTACCCAATTCAAAAACTTGTTCCTAGGGTCTTAGACAGCATCGACTGTATTCACTAGCTTGGTTAGGCTAAGGCATTTTTTGTGGCTGATGAGAAAAGATCATAAAACTATCAAATACCTAAAAGACTTGGCCAACCTAAGCCTGTTATCACAGCTTTTGCTTACACCTTCCTAGAAAGTCATTACGTGATTCAAAGACTTGGTCTTAAGGTATGGGACAGCATTAGTTGAGGCACAGGCTTGAGCTCTACCTTGTTTGAGTGTATACCAACCGGTCAAGGCCATAGGCTCTTATGAGTCACTAAAGCAACTAGTCTTCGAACAACACGGCCAAAAGGCATACATGGCCTGGATTTTACCTCAAGGATGTTACCATCGATGTAAGCAATGAGATGCCCATCATGCACACCTACTCCCCCTGAGGAAGGGAGAGAGAGCACCTAGACAACCAACTTTTAAAGAGTATAAGAGATTTTATAGATATGCTAGCATATACATTAAAGTGTCTGAAATGGGGATACTTTTTTCAAATGGGCATATCCCACACCAAAGGTCCACAGGTACCGATGGTGGTCGAGGCTTGTGCCTATACTAAGACCTAGCATATGCTAATGGTGTTCAAGGTAAGTACCCGCAGCAAGGGCCAGCATGTGCCAATAGTGATAGAGGCAACTGTTTGCATGAAGGGCCATATTTTTTTTATGTTGATCAAGGTATGTGCATGCACTAAGGGCCAGCATGTGCAGATAGTGGTTAAGGCAAGTGCCCATACCAAAGGTCAGCTTGTGCTGATAATAGTCAAGGCCTTGGTCAAAGTTCAATTCTAGGCCACGGTGCACACGCTGGGCTTAGGCATGCACTGGTGCCATATTTTTTTGCCTAGGACACCATTACTGAAGCATCGTTAAAGAACTTGATCGACAGCATTGGGGGTTTCGGCAACTAAGGGGGGGTTAAGGGATGTGCGCACATGATATTTGATGGGTGGTGGCCCTTGACCCTTATATTGGCTTCTTATCCCCCAAGCAACCTCGACTACTCAACCCCTTTAAAAAGCATAAGAGCTTTTATTGGTTTGTAGCAATAGCCATTCAAGTGTCTAAAATGGAGACTTTTTTTAAAATGGATACAAAATCTTCCACACTTTAACATTTTAGCTTAATTTTTTTATGGATGCCAACAAAAATACAATGACCAAATATACCAAATTTGAGGCCAAAACTCTTAAAAAATTTTCAAAAAATCCCATATTGTAAAAAATTCTAAAAATCACAAAAAATAGGAAATAAGTCATCTTGCTATGAAACTTCACAATAAGACTTAGAGGGACCATTATATGAATTTACAATCCATAAAAATGGCATTGGCATGGCAAAAATATGAAGATGTGTCTAATAATAAAACTATTTAATATATAATAATTATAATATTAATTTATAATTATTAACTATTAATAATGATAAACATTTTCATTCAATTATTATATTAACGATAATTTGGACTAATAATTTATAAACAGTTATTATTGTGTTAATTTAATAATATTATAGTATTATTTGAATATAACTAAAAGTCAAATTATTTAATATAATTTGTATACTATTGTTTAAAATTATTAAAATTAATTAATAATTTTATTGATTAGTTAATAATAAATTACTAATAAATTAATATTTATACTATAATATCTATATAAGTTATTATTAATAATAAAATAATATTATTATTATTAATTTATTAAAATAATAATTAAAAATTGATTATTTAGATATTCATTAAAATAATTATTAATATTTATAATTTAAATAATATAATAATTAATTATTTTATTTTAATTATAATAAATTATAATTTATTTAATTATAAATGAATAAGTTTTAATATAATAATATTAAATACAATTTAGATTATTATATATTATATTTATATTAAAATATTATTTTTTTAATTATTTAAATTAAATTATAAATATTGTAATATATTATAATGAATATTATAATTGCAAATTATAATTAAGATAATTTTTAAATTAATTATAATTTAATTTAATTATAATTTATATTATAATATTATATATTTGAACAATTATTTGTTTATACTATATTTATACTTATAAATTTATCTAATTTAATTTGTTTATCATTAAATTTATAAAATATAATTAAATTAAATAATTTTAATTTTAATATTAAATTATTAAAATGATTTATCTATTTATTAATTATTAATTTATTTAATGATTAATAACTATATATAATAATAATAAATATATAATAAAAATTAATAATTAATATATATGGGAGCTTTTTATTGTTTAATAAATATAATAAAAATTATATTATGCTGCTAGATAATAATATTAATAATAACTAAATTAATTAATATAATTAATTATTAATTTACTAATTAATAATTGATACTAATAATTAATTTAATAATCAAAATAATTATGTCACTAAAGTTATATATATAAGTTATTTTAAATTAGTATTAAAAATATTCATTTTTTAAATAATTTTGTTACTGAATCATTCAATTACTAATTAATTGATAATAGATTAGTATTTTTAGTGCTAATACTAATCTAATAATATTTCGAAAATAAATAACTAAGAGATTTAAAAAATAAATTTATTTACGAAACTAGTTCAAATAGTTAAGACTATATGAACAATTATCTATTTCAAATCATTATGACATTTTGTTTTGTCAAAAAATAATTTTTTAATAATATTATTAATAACTTATAGATTTGTTTACTAACATAATGTTAAGACTCTATGACGATTATTAATAACTTTTACAACAAATAATATTTATTAAAAGTATTAAGTTAATAATTTTAAATAGATTATTAAAATCATTAATAATTATAATTGGTTTAGATCATTATAAATTTTAAATGTTTAAAAATAGTATTAAAAATAGTCATTTTTTAAATAATGACTACAATGTAATTAGCTTATTTTAAATTTTAAATTATAATTTATATTATTAACATTTGAAATAAAATTATTATCTACTAATTATTAATTACAATATTAATTTTAATTGAAATTAAAATTAAAACTATTATCTTTGTACAACAAGAATATTATTATACAATTACATTGTACAATTAACAAATATTAAAAAATTACGAATATTAAATATAAATATAAATTATATGAATTACTCTTGCTTATAACAATTAATAATTAATAATTAATATTTTAAATAACTAATTTTATTTACTATAATTAATTATAATAAGTTTTATAATTTAATAATTAGTGCGAGTGAAGATTTTGTTATAATATATATTATTTTTCAATCTATTTTTAGAATAAGTTATATCTAATAAATATAAATAACTTATATTTATTAGTAATTAATAAAATAGGTAAATTATACAATTAGTTCAAATAATTATGACTATTTGATTTTACTAAATTATAAAATCAATTAATTATTATTTATGTTAGCTCAAAGACTTTGAATAAACCAAGAGGGGGTGAATTGGTTTTAATAAAATTTTCAAAGATAATATTCAATAACCACAAATTATCAAAACAGATAAGCACAATAGATGAATATTAAAAAGAGATAAGGTTAGAGAATTTAACACCGAGATTTGTAGAGGTTTGGTCCTTTCTTAGGCACCTACGTCCTCTCCCTTAGCCTCTCTTGCTAAGGAGTTCAATCCACTATTAGATGAAGATTACAACTAAGCTTTCACAAAGCTTTACAAACTCAACAGCATACTCTTAAGGGTTATCCTCCCCCTTAAGCTTACACACTCACAATACAAAAATTTAGAAGTGTTTGACAAATTTTAAGAACCTCACAAAGGCTAGGTGTTTGCTAAGTTGAAGTACATAGATGTATAGATAAGAAAGTAGAGAAAAACTGATATGAATTCTGCAATTTTTTTTTTACAGCTTTGAATGCTTGAACAGATTGGTAGGTGAATAGCAATAAGTTTCTTTAGCTCTTGTTGTTCTTGGTCTGCAGTGGAATGCTTGATTTATAGTTAGAAAGTAATTGAGAGCTGTTGGATTGCATTTAATGCTTCAAACCTGCAAAAATTTTAGACAGAAAATAGCCATTACGAGTTTCAGACCTTCAGGGGATCAATCCCCTCCCTTAGGGGATCGATTGGTTCATGTTTGAG
Source organism: Durio zibethinus (assembly GCF_047325235.1). NCBI lineage: Eukaryota > Viridiplantae > Streptophyta > Magnoliopsida > Malvales > Malvaceae > Durio > Durio zibethinus. Next base: position 18,447,920 of record NC_143177.1, read on the forward strand.
AAAGCCTGATTTTGCGCCTATTTTGCCTTACCCGATCGATCCCTTGCTTGAGGGGATCAATATGTTCTTTTAGGTGATCAATCCTCTATGTGGGGGGATCGATCTTTTTTCTGGGTTTCCACACTTGGAGGACATTTTATTTGAACAACCGATCGATCCTTTTAAGAGGGGATCGATCCCTTACCTTAGGTGATCGATCCTCTATATGAGGGGATCGATCTGTTTTTTGAAAAATTGAATGAGGAAAACATTCTGTATGAAAAAATGATCAATCCCTTGAATGAGGAGATTGATCCATTCTGCTAACCAATCGATCCCTATAGGGAGGGGATGGATCGATTTTTGTCAAATCTTGAGAACTTTCGATTTTGGTTGAAAATAGGATCGATCCCTTTTGCTAAAGGATCGATCCCTTCTATCAAAACTTGCATAAATCATGTTTTGTTATGAGAATTTGAGTTGTTTTGGTTCTCAAATGAATTTTGGCAAGATAGAAGGATGGAAAAATGTTGAATTTAAGCTTAGACAAGATTGAAACAAGTTTGGCAAATTTTTATTTTGTCAAATCAAAACTCTTAATCAATTCAAGGCCAACAATTTATTAATTATTTATTTATTTATATTTGATAAATATAATAGATATAATTAAACATAATCTTTTAATTTATAATTATAATTAACATATATATTGTTATAATTAACATACTCAAGTAGTCAGAACTGGTTAACTAGTTTGATGAACAAATTTATTTTTTAAATCTTTTATTAATTTTTGAAATATCAATAGGTTAGTATTATTTTATTCCAAACAAACTTATTTAAACAAAAACATTTGTTTTATGATGAAGGGACATAACGATTTGAAATAGATAACTGTTCAAATAGTCATAATTATTTGAACAGGTTTAGTAAACAAAATTATTTTTTAAATCTCTTACATATTAATTTTTAAAATATTAATAAATTCATTTTATTTTATTCTAAAAATGCTAACGTGTAATTAATTACTTATTACTTATTTAAAAGTAATAAATGTGTAATTAATTACTTATTTAGTTATAATTATAATTATTAATTACATATTAAATAACTATTTAATTATAAAATTAGTAATTAAATATTACTAATATAAAAATTATAATATTAAAAATAAATTAATATTAAAATTAAAATCCTTATAATAATTTAGTTAAATAAAATAATAATTATTTAAAACAAACTTGTAAGATATGAAACAAGTATTTGATAACCAAATTATATATTATTTAATAAATAATATAACTAATATATTTATATTATAAATATAAAATTATTATAATATTAGTAATAATATTTAATACTAATAATAATATCATCATTAATGATACTAATTTTTAATATATTTCAAATCTATTTGAATATTACTATTAGCATTATTATAATTTTAAAAATTATTTTTAATATAATATTTTAAAAATAATTAGAAAGAATATTAAAAAATATTATTAATTAATAATAATTAATTTAAATTATTTAATTATAAATTTGATAATTAAATTTTTAATTTTTATTTAATTATTACTAATTATTATTGATAATAATTTATAATATATTAATACTACCAAATTAATTATAATAATTAGTTACCAATAATTATTAAATTATTTATAAATTATTAAATTATTATATTTAATATATTATCAAATATAATTATATAATATTTAATTATATAATTAATAAATTATTTATTATGATAAAGTAATTGATACTATTAGTTAACATATTATTAGTTAATATAATAAAATAATAATTATAATATAGATATAACTTATTAATAGTAAGATATTTAAAAAATAAATGTATTTGTCGAACCAGTTTAAATTATTAAAGCTATTAACATTTTATTTAGTCATAAAATATTTGTTAGTAATCATGTAACAAATAAATATTTAAGTTATTTATATAATTACTTATATTATCGAATAATCTAATAAGAATTAATTATATTAATCAATAGTTAAAATATATATTCAATTATATTATAATTATATACTGTTATTAAATCTCTTCCTCATTAATTTTTTTATTGTTATTTTTTGTTATATATATTAATTATATTAGTTAATTAAATTAAGATAAATAAATATAATATTTTGATATAACTATTTTATGTTATAACTAAATATATTAGTAATAAATATTAATTACTATAGTATAATATTATTAATTTATTATTACTATTAAATAAGTTAATTAATTATTTTTATTAATATTAATACAAGTTCAAATTAATTAAATACAATATTTATCTTCATACAAAATTTATTTTTTTGACCCGAAAAACTCCCAAAAATGTTTTTGCTTTATGCTTTTCTCTCTCTATATTTTCGTTTTCTTGTGTGTTCTTTTCTGTGTGTTCTGTCTGGTATTTATAGGATGAATTAGGAAAGTTCTTAATTAACTCTAATATATTATAATTATATTATAATATAATTTATTAAATATATAATTTATTATAATTATTCTATAATATAAGAGTAATATATTATAAAGTTATAATTTAATAATTTAATAAATTATATTGTATTATTATAATAAATAATTTAAACATTATATTATTTAAATATAATATAATAATTATAAGTTAATATATTAATATTATTTTCATTTTTATTATTCATAATATAAAATAATTATTTTTATTAATATAAGTTTGTTCGAAATAAAATAATATTAATTTATTAATATTTAGAAAATAAATTCGTAAAACATTTAAAAAGTAATTCTACTTACCAAACCATTTCAAATAGTTTTTACAATTTCAATAATTATTTATTTCAAATCATTATTTGATTTAATATTAACGAGATTTAAAAATATTTATTTTATCTTTGATTAATTTTTACGATATTAATATTTTAAATATTAACAATTATTCATATTAATATTTATTATTAATATGATAAGCTTATATAAGATTTAAGGTTATAAATCCTTACTTATCAAATAATTAATAAAAATATAATAAATTTATTATTAATTTATTATATTAATATTTATAATAATATTATCCAAATATTATACATTTAAATAACTAATATTTAATAATATAAATACTATTAATAATATAAATTGTAGTTAAAAATTTAATTAAATATTATATAGATATTATAGTATCTATAATAATACTTATTAATAATTATAATAAATGATTAACAAATTCTTATTAATAATATTATCTATTACAAATAATAGAATTATATATAAGGGGTTATATTATAATAACCCCTTATAAATAACATTCAAATTTTAAATGTAATATTAATTTAAAATAATTTAAATTAAATTAATAATAATATTAACAATAATATGATTTACGTTAATAAAATTAATATCATAAAAATTAATTAATAATTTTTTAATTATTAATATTATTAAAATATTATTAAAATAAATCTAATACATAATTATTAATATATAATAATTTATTCTAATAATTAATATCAATTCAATATTTTAAATTATTAGAATTAACTATAACTATTTGTTACTATTATATTTAATTTATAATCTTTAATTAATTATAATTAATTATCATATATTATATATAGCAATAATTTATTAAAATTAAATAATTATAATTAATTATAATTAATTAAAGATTATAAATTAAATAGATTTATTTTTTAAATATTATGATAATTATTATTTACAATAATCATGTATTAATTTGAGTATCATTAACTATTAACTTATAAACTTAATATTATAATTAATTTACTAATCTAATTAACATTATTACTTTTGATTAAAGTATTATCAATAATATAATCAAAATAGATTTAATATTAAATTAATCAATTAATATACTAATTTTATAATTAATTATTTAATAATAAATTATTAAATTATAATTATATTGTTTAATATTAAATTGATAAATTATAATAATTTAAATACATAACTAAAATAATTTATTAATATAGTTATAATAATTAAATAATTTATATTAATATATATTTAAATTTAAGAGGTTATTAATATTTTAGATAAATAATATTTTTATAATTTATCAATTTAATATTATAATTATAATTTAATAATATTTAATAATTATAAATTACTAATAAATGTATCTATTAATAATTAATAATTATACCATAATACTATTAGTATTATTAATTAATTTATAATATTTATATGAAATATAAATTTATCCAAAAATAGATTATAAAGTATAATTTTTATAATTATATTATAATAAATATAATATATATAAATATAATAATAAATATAATAATTATAATGGTTTAATAATCCATAACCAATTAATAATAATAATAATAATAATAATAATAATAATAATATATTATATTAATTACTCATTAATAAAATAATTTATTAGCGGCCCCTTTGAAATACATCCTTCATATCTCTTCATTATCTTCCTCTAACTCTGAGATGGCTATTAGTTCCTCATCTAAAAAATCAAGCTTATTATTAACAATTGTAATAAGTTTATAATACTAATTAAAAACTAAATAGATTATAATAATTTTTTTACTTATTAATTTAGAAAATATTAATTATAATATATCATTAACTATTAATAATTTAAATATAAATATAAATATAAATTAATTATAATTTAATTATAATTCAAAATTGATATAAATAAAATTAATTATTATATAACAAAAATTATGAAATAATAGAATTAATAAATTCTTGTTTATCATATAAGTAATACTATAAATAACTATTAATTATAGTTATAATTACTTAACCTAATATAATTATATTATTATTTATTATAGTAATTTAGTTAGATAATATATACAATAATAAAATATCATTAATTATTAACAATTATAATAATTATATATAATTATACATAATATAGTTTATTAATAATATTATAATATTAATTATTTATTCTTAATTATAAAAATATTAATTGAACTTATTATATTAATTTATTAATATAAATTAATTATATGTATAATTATTAGTATAACAATATAGATTTTAATATAATAAATTTATCTTTAATAAATATAATCATAAAATAGTATAGATTATGTATTATAATTATAATTATAATTATATCACTAGAGAAATTATATATTAAATTGTTAATTATATAATATAATAATTAATATATATATAATATTCATTATATACTCAAATAAGTTTATAATTATTATATATAAATATTAGGTACATAATAATAAGTATTTAATTATAAATAGAAATATAATATTTAATAAGTTAATTAATTATATAATATTTTTTATATAATATTATATAATAATTATACTTTTTGTTTTGCAAATATTATACTATAACTATTTATAGTATTAATAATGATATTGTTTATTATTAATTTGTTTATAATTGTTATAATTAATAACAATTATAATTTATAATAAATTATTTAATTCATTTTATTATATTTGAATTATTAATATTATGATTATAATATTATAATTGTAAATTCATTCAAGCTAATTTATAATTATATTAATAATAGATATAATTTGACTATATTAATTATAATATTATTATATTTATTATATATTATAATAATATTTTATAGTATTAAATAATATTAATTCATTAATGTTAATTAAATAATAAAATATTAATTATTGATATAATTAATAACAATAACAAATTATTGCTAAATATTATAATCTAATATTAAATAATTAGATTCATAAATTATAATTAAAAATATATAAATAAATAATTGTTCAAATAGTCATAACTATTTGAACTTAATCGTTAAATAGATTTAGTTTTTAATATCTTTTGCTTATTAATTTGTATGATTTTTGTTTTGTCATAAGACAATTGTTTCTATCCATACAAACTTATTCGGAGTAAAATATTGCTAAACTAATAATATTCTAAAAATTAATAAGTAAGAGATTTAAAAAATAAATGTATTTATTGAACCAATTCAAATAGTTAAGACTATTATAATAATTATCTATTTCAAATCATTTTGACATTTTGTTTAGTCATAAAATAATTATTTAGTTCATACATGTGCATTCGAAATAAAATAATACTATTTTATTAACAATCAGAAAATTAATAAGCAAGGAATTAAAAAATAAATCTGTTTACCAAACAAGTTTAAATAGTTATGACTATTTAAACAATTATCATTTTAAAATTGTTATGACCTTTTATTTTATCATAAAACAATTATTTCATTTCATAAAAACTTATCCAAAACAAAATAATATTACTTTATTAATATTTCAAAAATTAAGAAGTTGGAGATTTAAAACATAAATCTTTTTATTGAATCAGTTCAAATAGTTATGGCCATTTGAACAATTATCTATTTCAAACCATTTTGAACTTTTGTTTTGTCATAAAACAATTGTTTTTCATCATACAAGCCTAATTAGAATAAAATAATACTAGTTATTAATATTTCAAAAATTAATAAGTAGGAGATTATCTGTTTACTGAACTAACTGAAATAATTATGACTATTTAAGCAATTTTATATTTCAATTCATTATAACCTTTTGTAATTAGTTACAAATATATTTATTTAAATAATTTTAATATTTACTTTGTTTATTTAAATAAACATAATAGTATAATAATTTATTACTATACTATTATAATTATATTAATTATATAATAATTATAATACAATTAATATTAATTATTTATTAATAAAGTATTATATATCAATCTAAATTATATTATAAAACAAGCTATAAACTAATCTTGCTTATAATATTACTATTAAATTATTATAATCTTTAATAATTATATTAAATACTATATTATTTTAATATTAACTATATTTATTATTATTATTATTTATAATAGTAATTTTATTAGTTATAATTATAAAAATTATGACATATAATATATTTCATCCAATATTTTAATAATATAAATTATTTTAACATATAATTATAAATAAACAATCATTTTATAATTGAAATATAATTATAACTAGATTTTTATTACTGATTCAAAAAATAAATTTATTTTTTAAATCTCTTACTTATTAATTTTAGAAATATTAATAAATTAGTATTCTTTTAGTCCGTGTAAGCTTATATTAGCTAAAACAATTGTTTTATGATAAAACAAAAGTAATAACGATTTAAAATAGGTAATTGTTCAGAAAGTTATAATTATGTTTTTGTTTAGTCAAATAATTATAATTATTTGAACAATTATCTATTTTAAAATCGTTATTACTTTTTGTTTTGTCATAAAACAATTGTTTTTGTTCACATAAGTTTGTTTGAAATAAAAAATATTGTTTTATTAATATTTAGAAAATAAATCTGTAAGAGATTTAAAAAGAAAATCTGCTTACCAAACCATTTCAAATAATAATATTATTAATAGTAATAACAAATTACAGTGTTATTAATTTGTTCAATATTATTTTATTCTAAATAATTTTGCATGAACAAGAACAATTGTTATGAATAATAACCAATTATCACTTACTATTTAATGATATATATAATAATAACCAATTAATTAAGTTATTTAATTAGTATATTTTAAATTAATAATATAATTAATTTATATAATAATCAATTTATATAATTATTATATAATTATTAATATTATTATATAATAATAATAAAATATTATATATGATATTTAAACTTAAAGTTATAATTATTAAACTATTAATATAAATTTATAATTTATAATAAGTTATTATATATAATAATAATTATAATTAATTAATTATATCATACTTATTATTTGATATAACTAAAATTATTAATATAATAATAAATATAATAATACTAATTTAATTAAACAAAAAGTCAAATTATATCTAATTTATAATAAATTAGATAATAAGGTAATATACAAATTATAATCTATTCAATAAATAATTATATTAATATAATTTATTTAATTAATATTATTAATTATCTTAGATTTATTATTAATATAATTAAATTATTTTATTATAATATTATTCTATAATTTATTATCAATAAACTAATACTTATTATTAATTAAATAAATTTAAAATTAATAAATTATATTAATATTAATTATTATTAACATAATAATTATCATTATTAAACAAATTTAATTAAAAATATTATGATATTAAATTATTATAATATTCATTATTATAAAACATAATATTACCTTTATATATTAATAATTATGTTAATTATTATTACTAAAATATTAATTAATATTTAATTAAGTTTAAGACTCAAAGAGTCTCATTTAAAGATTTCTTAAAGATTCTCATTTATGATTCAAAATTTCTTATTTGAGGATTTCTTAAAGATTCTCATTTAAGACTTAAAGTTTCTCATTTCAGGATTTCTTAAAGATTTTCATTTAAGACTCAAAGATTCTTATTTGAGAATTTCTTGAAGATTCTTATTTAAGACTTAAAGATTCTTATTTAAGACTCAAAGATTCTTATTTATGACTCAAAGATTCTCATTTGAAGATTTCTTAAAGATTCTCATTTATGACTCAAAGATTTTCATTTGAAGATTTATTAATTATATTTAAATTAATTGAATCTATTTTTTAGGCTAGACTTAACAAATACATGGAGTCGCCACCAATCTTTTTATCTAAGTATGATTGGTCACCTAAGGAATCTATCCTTTTAAGAAATTCCTAAGCTTAACTAAAGGTCCTTAAAAGAATAGGATTAAGTAGTTCGGTTACATGTGGGGAAGGTTATAGCACCCCCACATGCTCATCCAAAGGAAATTTTGTTTTAAATTTATCCTAAAGTCTTGATTCTAATGGTTTTAATTTTTATGTTAAATATTGAAAATAATTTATAAGATTTTTTCATCAATTTGATAGAATTCTTAAAAATATTTTCTCATATCAAGAGTATTCAAGGATCCCATTTGTTTCCTTGAAGAGGCTCTATCATAAAAAAAAAGGTTTAATTAATTTTTATTATTATTATTTTGTTGAAAATATATCTAATTATTCCACCATTTGGGTCAAATTAGAAATATTTTCTCTTTTGAATTTCTAAATTTTCCACCATTTGGACCTATTTAGAAATTCTCTTTATTTATTATTATTTATTTTATTTGGATTTCTAAATTTTTTAACATTTGGGTCAATTTAAAAATATTTTCTTTTTCGAAATTTCTAAATTTTTCACCATTTAGGTCTATTTAGAAATTCCTTTTATTTCTTTTTTTTTTAAGGGGAATAATATGACAATTACTTTTGTTGAAATTTCATTTAAATTCTTCCACCATTTGGGATAAATTTAAAGAAATTTCTCACTTAGAGATTTCTTAGAAAATTTACCATTTGAAATTTCTAAGATTCTCATCCTTGGATAATTATCAAATATTTTCAACCAATTTTTTATTTTTTATTTTTTGTTTGAAAATAAATATTAATTATTGTTGTTGAAACCTTATCTAAATTATTCCACCATTTGGGACAAATTTAGACAAAATTTCTCACCTAGGAATTTTATAGAAATTTACCATTTGAAATTTCTATAAATTCCATCATTGGATAATTAATATTTATTCCCAAAATTTATTTTTTTAATTTTTTATTCTTTTAAAATAATATTAATTAATTATAATTAATTTAAATATAATATTATAACTATTACTTCTTAGTTTATAAATTATATAATTTTATTATGAAAGTTATTATTTTAATAACTTATATTAAATAATATTAATATTATTTTAATCTATTTATATTAATTATTTTATTTAATATATTAAATTATAAATAATTAGATAATATCTTATATTAAATATTATAATAGTAATTATAATATATAATGATTAATTTACAATATAATTATTTTATACTTATATATTTATTATATATGTTAGCTTTATAAGTTAGATGGTGATCCAAGAAGGGGGTGAATTGGACCTCTCCAAATTTTTCCCAAATAATGATTTCAATATGGTTGAATGGAAATTAAGATAATAAGCCCTTTTGATGAAAGTATAATGAAAACAATAACAATGAACTTAAAATCAAATATGAACAATAATAAATTATAAGAAAATAAGGATAAAGAAATCAAACACAATGATTTATAAAGGTTTGGTCCTTTTCCACAAGGCACCTACGTCTTTTCTTTTGGTTGTCCACACCAAGGCTCCAATCCACTATGTGTTGAAGATTACAAACAAGCTTCTCAAAGCTTTACAAACTTAACACTACCCACTCTTAAGGGTTATCATCCCCCTTAAGCTTACAAGCACACAATACAAATTTTTTGAAGTGTTTTGCAAACTCTAAGAACCTCTCAAAGGTTGGGTGTTTGCTAATTTGAAGTATACAATGGTATAGACAAGAAAATGATGAATGAACAAAAAAAATAATTTGGATACAAAAAATGCAAAGATATAGACTTTGAAGCTCTAAAAACTCTTGATTATTTGAGAAAATAAAAATATTGCTTGTTAGCTCTTGCTCTCTTGATTCATCAATCTTCTTGGTGTGTTGGAGTGCCCAATTTATATAGAAATTGAAAAAGTAGCTATTGAATCCTTGATAAAATAGCCGTTCGAGTGATTTTGGCCTTCAGGGGATCGATCCCCTCCCTTAGGGGATCGATTGGTTCATGTTTTGAACCAATTTCCCTTTGAAAATAGCCTAACCGATCAATCCCTTTTGTAGGGGATCGATCCCTTTTCTAGATTTTCGATCCTGGGAGCATTCTGTTTGAAAATCAATCGATCCCTTTTAGAGGGGATCGATCCTGTCCATGCTGGGTGGTAGTTTCCCATTTTGCACTCTACTTACTAATTTATCATAACTTGAGTTATACAAATCCAAATCACAAACCGTTTGAAGATTTAGAAACTAGACTTAAAGGAATTTCTATCCATGTAAAGTTCATAACATAATTCATTGTATACGAATTATAGTGAATTTTCAAAATTACACATTATGTAATTTTTCTGACAACTGTAGAGTGTCTAGTAAAAATTCAAAATCTTTTCTTAGAAAATTTGGATTTTCATTTTGTTTAATCCATTAGAAAGTAGACTTAAAGAGCTTTCCAACCATATAAAATTCAAATATTAAGACTTTGTGAATTAATACAGAAAAATAAAAACAAATTTGATATTGGAAAACTTTATTCTTGTAAAACAGTTTTCTTAAGTTAATCTATTTCTCAAAACCAATATTATCAAAATTGTATTAGGTCCAAAATGAATAAGTTCACTTTAAAAACAACAATTGGACTTTCATTTAAGCTCAAATAAATAATATTTAAAGATAGATTTGGTTTGAGAAATATGAAAACAAAGAAAGGTTTGTTTAAGCTTGAAAATCATATTACTTATTTAGTACCAAAATATAAAACTTAAGAACATGTACTAAATAAATCCTTTCTCAAAATCTTGATCAAGTTTATTTAGCTTTAATGTTTTGTCATTTCAAAATAAGGATCAATTCAAGGCTAACAATATATAATCAAAATTATTTGAAATTAATTATTTAATTTATAATGTTTAGTTATAGTTAATAATATTATTAATTTAAATAATAATTTATAATACATGTAATAACCTAAAGTTATAATTATTATAATTATTTATAATATTTATATATAATTTAATATCTAAATTGTATGAAAATTATATGTTTTATTTGTTATAATATTTAATTTATAATAATTAATAACTATTATTATAAATATTAAAAGTATATCCTTTTAATAATTATATGATTAATATATTAAAGCATATAATATAAATATAATTAAAATACAAAATAATAGATAAAGTACTATAATATAGTATCTTCCTATTAATATAGTATTTATTATTACACTTAATTAATATTTATTTTAATTATAATTAACTATATTTGAATATAAATATATTTTAAATATCTTAACAATTATATTAAGATAATTATATTATTTATAATATATTATTAATTATAGTAAAAATTAATATTTAAATTATAAATGTTTAATTTGAAATAATATTAATAATTTATTTTATAATTAATACAATTAATTTAACTACTAATAATTTATTTAATATAATAATTATAATATACTATGTAAATTTATATAATATAATTATATGAATATATTAATAAATATTAAATTAATTAATCTATAATAATTTATAGATCTTATTAAGATATATAAATTAATTAATAATATATAAATTTTTTTAAGTATATTAATAAAGTTTTAAGTATATAAACATAACCTAATATTTAAATAATAATATTATTATTATAATATTATATTATTTTATAACAAAAGAGAATTCAATTATTCCATTAATTAATAAAATTAATTTAGAATTATAATTATGTATATTAATAAATATTTAATATTAATAAATATTTAAATAATATACTTAATAATAGTTAATATTATATATATAATTAAATAAACATAATTATTTAAATTTGTTCAGTAAATAGATTCATTTTTTAAATCTCTTTATTATTAATTTTTGGATTATTAATAAATTAGTACTATTTTATTTTGAATTAGTTTATATGAACTGAAACAATTCTTTTATAACAAAATAAAAGGTTATAACGGTTTGAAATAAATAATTATTCAAATAGTCATGATTATTTGATCTAGTTTGGTAAGCATATTTATTTTTTAAATTTTTTACTCATTAATTGTCAAAATATTAATAAATTAATATTATTTTAATTTGAATAAGCTTATATGAACAGAAACTATTGTTTTATAATAGAACAAAATTTAATAAATTAATATATAACCTATACCTTTTAATTGTTAATACTATTATTATATTATTATAATAATTAATACCATTTATTCAAATTTAATAAATTTATAATAATATTAATAAATATTTAATTTTTATTAAATTATAATCTTTAATAAAAAATATAATAGTTTTTATCAATTATAGTATATCTTAATAATAAGCTTATTATAAATTTCTAATAAATATATGTATAATTTATATTAATTATTAATATTAAACATGACCTTAGTTATAACCTACTCTGATACCAACTATAATTGGGCTTGGGACTTATGCCAACACTTTGTGGAGCATTAGGTTAGAATATTAAATAATTTAATAGATTATAATAATATTATTTTGATTTATTATTTTGAAAATATAGTTTTTTATGCTTTTAACTATTAATCATTAAATCATTAAATTAGTTATGAAAAGTAAATTTTACGTATATAATTATTTTATTATAATTAAATTAATAATTGCTTGTTATTAATAGTTAAATATTAATGTTGTTTTATTAAAAATAAATTATGAATTAAAATATTAATTATTAATATTTCAAACATTAATAAGTAAAAGATTTAATAATTGAAATTATAAACTATCACAAGAGGGTAGATTTGATCAATTTTATAATAAATTTATGTTATTTTATTCAAAAAAGCTTTTATGAACAGAAAAAATTATTTTATGACAAAGCAAAAGGTTATAGCAATTTCAAATAGATAAATGTTCAAATAGTCATAATTATTTAAACTTGATCAATAAAAATATTCATTTTTTAATATTTGTTAATTTATTTTAATTAATAACTATATTAATAATAATAATCTACTAAATAGTCATAACTAATTTTGGATAACAAAATTACTAATATTTTAAAAATATTGTAATTATTATATTATAATAATATTAATTATTAGTAATATTATAAATATTAATATTATAAATTAAATAATGACAATATTAATTACTAGTTTAATAATAATATAATAATACTAATTACAATTTATTATTAAATTGTTAATAATAAATAATCATAATAATAAAAATTAATCAGTAAATAATTAAATGTTATTATTAAAATCAATAATAATTAAATAACTAATAAACAAATAAAATTAATATTATACTTTAATTATAAAACTTGTATAATGAACATTTAAATGACAAACAATATTAAATAATTATAATATATGCTCTAGAAAATTTTTAATTTAATAATTATATAAAATTGTTAATATTAATATAACATTTAACTATTTAAATCTCGATTTATATAATAATTAGAACTCTGTTTTATTATATAAGCAATTATTTGTATATTAGTAATAATTGATATTAACAAGCAATTTTATAATATATCAATTTATATACTAATAATTTAGATAATTATTCTATTTTTAAAATTATTATTATTTGAAATAAAATAATATTACCTTTTTAAATTTGTTCGATAAACAAATTTATTTTTTTAAACTTTTGCTTATTAATTTTGGAAATATTAAGAAATTAGTATTATTTTATTCTAGATAAGTTTTTATAAATTGAAACAATTCTTTTATGTCAAAATAAAAGGTTATAATGATTTTAAATAAATAATTATTCAAATAGTCATAACTATTTGAACTTGTTCTATATTATTAATATAAAATTACTTTAATGTAATATATGTATAATTCAAACAAATATTTTAAAAGTAATAATGTTAAATTAATATATTTAATTTGTAAATCAATAATTTTACAAGCATATTTACTTAATTAATAATGTTATAATAATAGTATAATATTTTAATACTAATTTAATAATTATAGTGAATAAATTAATGATTAATATCAATTCAATATCAATAACACTAATTTATTAATATTTTGAAAAACTGAATCTAAAAAATAAATCTTTTTAAATATCTATTAATTAATAAAAATCAATAATTAAAATATTTAAATTAAAATCAATATTCAGATAATTAATAATAAATTATAAGTATTTATAATAATAATTTAATTAAATATTTATATTTTAATTAATTCAAATAATTGTTAATAGATTAAATTTTACGATTAATCCTTAAATATTAATCTAATTCATTTTAAATTTAATAGAAATAGCATTTTAAATTAATAACAATTATTTTAAATATTAACAATTATTTATATTTAATTAAAATAAGGAACTATATTGTCAAGATTTATTTTAATATTAATAATTAATCAATATTAATATTAAATAAAGACTAAATTAATTAATCTTTTAATTATAATATAACTGTGTGTTTTTCTTGTTAATGTTGCAAGAACACTTTCTATTCAGCCGTTATTATTAATATTAATAATTCAATATTATTATTAAAATATAATAATATTAAAATATTAATTTAAATAATTAATAATTAATTATTTTTAATTAATTAAATAATATTAAATAATAATATTTCATATTATTAATTTGTTAATTAATATTTCTATGATTTAATGCCCAATTAATATAAATATTAATAATGAGATATTTATTTAATAATGATTAACAAAATATTCATTATTTAATTAATTATTAGTTAGTGATTATTTAATAACTAAAATATTAAATATAAATATAATATTCATTAATATGCCAAAAATTCCCTTTAAAGATGAGTATTATCATTCAATAATATTATCAAATAAAACAAATAGAAATAAAGCAGTTCAATTATATATTTGAACTATTTAAATTTGAACTATTTCAAAAATTAATAAGGACTTAGAGTAGTGTTCTAATTATTTAATTATTATAACAACTTGTAATATATTTTAATTAATTAAATAAATTTAATAATAATATTTTATTTTATTTTAAAATATTAACAAGTTCAAATATTAATATTTATAATAATATTAATTAAATAATTAGGAATAAAATAATGCTAATTAATTATTTAATTAATGAATATTAAATTAATTACTAATAATTAATTTATTATATTAATAAATATTTGTATTTAATTAATATACTAAATTAATAAGGACTTAGTATTTATTAGTAATTATTATAATAATGATAATCTATTATTAATACTAATTATATTTATTAATATTATAAATATATATTTAATTTTAATATATATTTCTTATTAATTATTAAATAATATAATAATTATTAGATATATTATAAAATAATAGGTATGAATAAATCTAAGGGGTTATGGATAATTAATAAAATTATTAATAGGTATGAATAAATAATTAGATTTATTTGTATTAATTATCCAAAATAAAAATAATTAATTATCATAATTTAAATTATTATCATGTATTAGTTTTGATAATATTATTAATACGATATATATTATAAATATTTATTTTAATATTTAAATAATTAATATTTATTATATAATTATAAATTTATTATTAATTTTTATTAATATATAATATAATATTAATAATAGATTAATTAATTAAAATTAATAAATAGATTTAAAAATTAATAAAGTAAAATCAATATTTAAAGTAATTGTTAATAGGTTAAAGATATCTTAAATTATTTTAAAATAATTATGAATTTTATTTAAATTAATTATTTAAATTTTAATAATTAATAAGAATATTTGAATTATAAAATAGATGACAAAACAAAAAGTAATAACGATTTCAAATAGATAATTGTTTAAATAGTTTTAATTATTTGAACTAATTCGATAAATAGAATTTTTTAAAAAAAATCTCTTCCTTAAAAAATTTTGAACTATTAACAAATTATTTTTATTTTATTGCAAATAAACTTGTATGAGCTAAAATAATTATTTTATGACAAGACAAATGGTCATAACAATTTGAAATAGATAATTGTTCATATAATTTTAACTATTTGAACTAATTTAGTAAATGGATTTATTTTTTAAATCTCTAAATTATGAATTTTCAGACTATTATTAAATTAGTATTACTTTTTTTGAATAAATTTGTATGAACAAAAATAATTGTTTTATGATAGAACAAAAGGTTATAATAATTTGAAATAGATAATTGTTCAAATAGTAATAACTATTTGAACTAGTCATAATTATTTAAACTTGTTTGGTAAATAAATTTATTTTTTAAATCTCTTAGTTATTAAATTTTGAAATATTAATAAAATAGTATTATTTTATTTTGAATAAGCTTGTATAATAAAAAAAGAATTATTTTATAATAAAACAAAAGGTTATAATGATTTGAAATAAATAATTATTTGAACTGATTTGATAAAATGATTTATTTTTTAAATCTCTAACTTCTCAATTTTTGAAATAGTAATAAAGTAATATTATTTTAATAGTCATAATTATTTATTTATTTAAATAAATAATTATTATATATTATATAATTTTTATATTTGATAATATAATTAATAAATATAATATATAATTGGATACTACATATAATAAATCATATAATAAATTATAGAGATATACTAATAAATTAATTATTTACATACTATTAATTATTAATATTATAATTACAATATATTTATCTTAATAAAAATAATTTTATATGTATTATATAAATATTAAGTAATTTATTAGTTAATTTATAACTATATTATCATTTATATTAAATAATAGTGAAAACTATTTGAAATGGTTTGGTAAGCAGATTTACTTTTTAAATCTCTTATTGATTAATTTTTTAAATATTATGTTAGCTTTATAGGTTAGATGGTGATCCAAGAGGAGGTGAATTGGATCTCTCGAAATTCTTCCTAAATAATGATTTCAATATAGTTGAATGAAAATTAAGACAATAAGCTCTTTTGATGAAAATATAATGAAGGCAATAACAATCAATGAACTTAAAATTAAATATGGACAACAATAAATTATAAGGAGATAGAGATAGAGAAATCAAACACAATGATTTATAGAGGTTCGGTCATTCTCCACAAGGTACCTACTTCCTCTCTCTTTGTTGTCCACATCAAGGCTCAAATCCACTATGTGTTGAAGATTACAAACAAGCTTCTCCAAGCTTTATAAATCAGCACAATACACTTTTAAGGGTTATCCTGCCCCTTAAGCTTACAATCACACAATATAAAATTTCAAGTGTTTGGCAAACTCTAAGAACCTCTCAAAGGTTGGGTGTTTGCTAATTTGAAGTATACAAAGGTATAGACAAGACAAAGATGAATGAATAACAAAAAGATAATTTGAATACAATGAATGCAAGGATATAGACTTTGAAGCTCTAAGAACTCTTGATTATTTGAGAAAAAGAAAATATTACTTGTTAGCTCTTGCTCTCTTGATTCATCTTATTTTCTGTTGCTTCTTGGTGTGTTGGAGTGCCCAATTAATAGAAAAATTGAAAAACTATCCATTGGGGAAGCTTGGAGTGAAGAAATGCCCATTGGAATGATGACAAGTAGCCGTTGGAGGCCTACACGCCCAAAACCGATCGATCCCTTCTTGAAGGGATCGATTGGTTCATGTTGGTTCAAGCACAATTTTGTGCTTGAAAAGCCTTACCCGATCGATTCCCTCCTTGAGGGGATTGATCCCTTGCCTGGGTGATCGATCCCTTATGTGGGGGGATCGATCCCTTTTCTGCATTTTCAGCTTGGGAGGCATTCTGTTTGAAGAAGCAATCGATCCCTTCCAGAGGGGATCGATCTTGTCCATGCTGGTGGTTGTTTCCTGTTCTGTACTCTACTCACTAATTTGATCATAACTTGAGTTATAAAAATCCAAATCACAAACTGTTTGAAGATTTAGAAACTATACTTAAAGGGCTTTCGATCCGTATAAAGTTCATCGCCTAATTCACTTTGTATGAATTATATTTAATTTTCAAATCTACCCCTTGTGCAGTTTTTTGGACAACTACAGTGTGTCTAGTAAAAATTCAAAATCTTTTCTTAAAAAATTTGGATTTTCATTTTGTTTAATCCATTAGAAAGTAGACTCAAAGAGCTTTCCAACCATATAAAATTCAAGTATTAAAACCTTGTGAATTTATACAAAAAAATAAAATAAATTCAATGTTGGAAAACTTTGTTTTTGTAAAGCAACTTTCCTAAGTTAATCTATTTCCGAAAACCAATATTATCAAAATTGTATTAAGTCCAAAATGAATAAGTTCACTTTAAAAACAACAATTGGACTTTCGTTTAAGCTCAAATAAAGGAAGATTTGGTTTGAAAAATATGACACCAAGAAAGGTTTGTTTAAACTTTGAAAATCATATTATTTATGTAGTACCAAAATATAAAACTTAAGAATATGTACTAAATAAATCTTTTTGAAAATCTTGATCAAGTTTATTTAGCTTTAATGTTTTGTAATTTCAAAATAAGGATCAATTCAAGGTTAACATATTAATATAATATTATTATATAAGATTATATAATTGTTATTATATTAGTTATAATTGATAATTATAGTAATAATATCATATTATTCATTCTAATTTGATGGTAATTAAAACAATAATAATTACAATTAAATATAGTAATAATATTATTATTAACTTCTGTTTAATAATTTGTATATTTGATTATATATTATTTAATTTAACATAATTAAATTTCTTATACTATTAATTAGCTATCATAACTACTTTATATAATATTTAATAATAAATTATTAAATTGTTAACTATATTTAAACTATTAATTAAATATAATTAATGAAATAATTGATTAATATATTAATATAAATTAATATAATATTTAGTTTAATTAAATTATTTAGATAATAATTATTAATTTAAAAGATAATTATATTCCTTATAGTCTTAACTATTTAAACTTAAATTAGAATAATATTCAAATAGTTGTTTGTTCAACTTATTTTATTTTAATAAGTTTATTATTTTATCTAATTATAAGTTAAAATTGGTTTATAACAAAACAAATGGTCATAATGATTTGAAATATATAATTGTTCAAATAGTCATAACTATTTGGAATAAATTTAAACTTAAATTAGAATAATATTCAAATAGTTATATAAATATTAAACAATTAACAATTTCAAAACTGAATAAGTAAGAGTTTAAAAAATGAATATGTTTACCAAATCGGTTTAAATAGTTATGACTATTTGAACAATTCTATACTTCATATCATTATAACCTTTTGTTTTGTCATAAAATAATTATTTTTATTCATACAAGCCTATTCAAAATAAAACAATACGAATCTAATAATATTAAAAAAATTAATAATTATTTGATTATATATTTTAACTAATATTATATTATTGTTATTAATTTAATAACAATTAAATTCATAGTCTATAACAAACATTATAAGCAAGATTAGTCTATAGCTTGTTTTATAAAAATATTGTTATTCATATATTAAATATTTTATATTTATATGTTAAGTAAAAGATTTATTACATATTAAATTAATAGAATATTATTATATATAACAGTTATCATTAGATTTTTAATAATATCTTAAAGGATAATTTTTCTTATCAATTTAGTTAATAAATATTTATACTTGTTTAATTTTATAAAAATATACTCATTCATTATAATATAAAACAATAAATATTTAATATTGTTATACAAATAATATATAATATATATATTTATATATTTGAATAATATAATATTATTTTACTATTTGATTAATTAATAATTGTTGAAATATTACTACTATTATTAAAATTGAATACTATTAATATAAAAAGTCACTTGTTAATTTATCATTAATTTTATAATATTAATTAATTATAAAATATTATAATACTTATAATATTATAAGTAATATTATTAAATTATTAAATTATTTATAAATTTAAAGTAATAGATAATTTAATAAATTACTACAATAATTTATTTTACTAATTTAACAATTAGGATTTGAAAAGGTTTTAACTAGGCTTCAAAAATAACGATAATTATAATTATTAAATATTAATAAATTAGTTAAATCTATTAATTGTTAAATTATAATGTGATTTAAAAAATAAATATATTTATCAAACTTGTTCAAATTGTTATGACTATTTGAGCAATTGTTTATTTCAAATCTTAACATATTAATATTATATAATTTATCCAATATTAGTAATAATTAATTGTATATTAATAAATTTAATATATTAATTTAACATATTATAATTAAATAATATAATTTCAATTAGTTATATTAATAATAATAATAATTAAATAATTATAAATATTATATATTATACTTATATTTATAATATAAATTAATAAATTATATAATTACTTATAATTATAAATAATTATATTTATTAAATATATAAATAGATTTATTTTACAATTTATCAAATATAAATTATAAGATTATTAGTTATTGCTTATATAATAAATCTAAAAGTCTTAACCATTTGAATTTGAATCATTTAAATTAAATTTATGCTATTTAATATTATTAATTATTTAAATAGTATTAGCATACTATATATATTATTAACAATTGTATATTAATTTATGATATTGAATTAATTAATTCATGAGATTTATCTAATTAAATTATTTGTATATTAGTAATAATCGATTCTTAGTTATAATTATTAACTGTATAGATTATAACTAAGAATTTAAATGATTATTAGTTATAAATCTAATTATATTTATTTTAAATATTATTTTATTTAATTTTAATAATCAATTTAAAATAAATATTATATTCAATATATATTAAATAATATAAAAGATTTTAATTTAATTATATATATAAATTGTTAAATATTAAATATTAATTATAATTTAATTAATTATTCAAAATATTTATTTTTATATCAAATAGATTCGTATTTTAAATTATTATTTAATAATAATTATTATAATAATACTAAATAATAATAATATTATTATTATTATAAAATAATATTAAATCTAAGGGGTTATAGATAATTAATAAAATTATTAATAGGTATGAATAAATAATTAGATTTATTTGTATTAATTATCCAAAATAAAATAATTAATTATCATAATTTAAATTATTATTATAATGTATTAGTTTTGATAATATTATTAATATGATAATAATAAATATTTATTATAATTATTATATATATTAAAATAAATTTAAAATAATTATTATTTTGTATTTTACATATTAATAATGTTATAATAGTTTAATAGATATAATAATGATAAACTATATTATTATCTTCATAATAACAATTAAAGTTATTAATTATATTTTAGAATATGAATTAAAGTATTTAATTAAACTACTAATTAATAATATATTATTAAGTTATAATAATCTCTATTTTAAAATTAGTTTTAAATATATTTAAAAAATTTATTATATAGAATTATTATATAATTTAGTATTTTATCCAATAATTATATTAATGTATATATATTAAATAAAAATATTATTTTAATAATAAATTGTTTGCTTAACTTATATGCTTGATAGTGGGTTAGGATTTTTATGAGGGCTCATAAAACTCTTATTATATCACTGGCAATTGGATCAAAGTTATTAGGTGTGAATTTTATTACTTTCTGTTATTAGTTGTGCAAATGTACTAGTAAATTTAATTAACATTCTAATACTAAATCTTGTTTAGTATTAATTATATAATTAAATTAAATTATTAAATATTAAATATCCTAAATGTTCCAAAAATTATTAATAGTAATTGGAAAATTTGATAATTATACAAATATAATTATTGTATTAATATTTATAATTTAAAAATTATTACTAAAATTAGCAATTTCAAATAATTGTACTAATTTAGTATTAACTATTTAAAGAAAATAATATATCTTTAACAATATATTAAATAAATTCTTATTAATTATTTAATTTTGAGATTGATATTTCAAAAATCATTATTAAATCATTATTAATATATGTTTATTAATAACTGAAATTTAAATTTTGATAAAAATAAATAGATTTATTTCTTCAAATCTTACTAATTCTTTAAATATTAATAAATTAGTATTTTTTTATTTCAATAAGCTTGTATGTTGAGAAACAATTTTTTTATGACAAAATGAAAGGTAATAATGATTTGAAATATATAATTGTTCAAATGACCATAATTATTTAAATTGATTTGGTAAACTGATTTATTTTTTAAATTTCTTGCTTATTAATTTTTGAAATATTAATAAAGTAGTACTATTTTATTTTATTAATTAATAAGAATTTATTTAATAATTATATTATTAGTAACTAACAATAATAAATGATAAAAGAGGAACTAATTTAATAATTATATTTAACTAATATAAATAGAAAATTATAAAATAACTTATATTATATTTAAAAATTAAATAAGTTAAATTATTTAATTATTATTTTATCAAAAAAATTAATTTGTAATATTTAACTAATAAACTACTATTATTATGTTATCATAATATAATTAAAATTATTTATTTAAATAATAAATTATTTTGAATAAATTATAAATTTAAAATAATATTCCAATAATTAAAGAGTAACAGAATTAAAAAAATGAATTTTCTTATTGATCAAGTTGAAATAGTTATTACTATCTAAACAATTATCTATTTCAAAACATTATGACATTTTGTTTTATCATAAAACAATTGGTTTTGTTCATGCAAGCGTATTTTGAATAAAATAATATAAATTTATTAATATTATGAAAATTAATAAGTAAATTTTAGAAAATAAAGCTATTTTGTCAAATTAATTTAAAATGATAATTTTAAAATAATTAATAAATTATTATCGATAATTTTAATAATTATAATATTTTTATTAAATTTATTATTCTTATATAATATAGCTATTAATATAGTAATAATTAATTGTTCTAATTAATATTTAAATTAATTAAATTATTAAAAATAATCATTATTATTTAATAGATTATAATTTTATTAGGAAAATTATTTGTTCAATATCCTTATTTATTAAACCCAATTATTGGATAATAATTATATATTTTATTAATTAAACCATAATTATTAGATAAATTATATTATGAGTAAGCTTGTATGATAATAAAATAAAGATATTAATATGAATTATTGATTTTAATTTAATATAACTAATAAATAAATAATTATATTTATTAATTTTCAAAATATTTAACAAATATTTTAATAATTATTATTAAATATATTTTTACTAGTTATATTTAATACTATAATATATATTAATTTTAAATATTAAATCTAATTTATTTATATAATTAAAATTAATTAAAATTTTTACTTATTAATTTAAAATTAAAATAATTATTATAATTAAATAATAATCTAATTTAATTATAATATATAATTAATTAAAATATAATATAAATATTTAAATTTTAAATATTAAAACTAATATATATTGTTTTAATATATTAATTTGTTTTAAATTAAAAATAAATATTAAAATTTATTTTAAGTAATAAATATTGCAATAGCTTAATAATTAATACAAATAAATCTAATTATTTAATCTAATTATTAAATAAATTAACAATTAAAATATAGATATTAATTGTAATTATTTAAATTACTACTTTATTATATTATAATTAATTATATCTATTAAATATTGCAATAGTTTAAATATTACTTTTATATTAGTTTAAATATTAATATATAGATTAGTAATTAATATTTAAAGTTTATCCAAAATAAAAATAATTAATTAATAATTATTATTAAATATAATAAACAATTATTTAAAATTAATTTACTTTAAATTATTTTTTAATTTTAGGTGAAAAAATTATTTTACTATAAAACAAAATGTCATAACATTTTTAAAAAAAGAATTGTTCCTATAGCCTTAACTATTTGAACTGGTTTATTAAAGATATTATTTATATATAATTTAATAAATATTATTAATTTAATTGTTTATATTATATATAATATAATTATAATTTGATTAATAATAAATTAAATGGAGACGAATAATAATGTACCCACCCTACGTATATATTTATATATATTTAGTATATAGATTTTTTATTAAATAATATAAATTATTATTTTAAATTAATTAGAATTAATATATTGTTATTGAAAAATATATATTTATAAAAAATTATCTAACTATACAAGATAAAAATTAAAAAATAAATTTTATTTATTATTTCTTTTAAAAATTATGGGTATGAAAATTACTCATATAGATTAAATACCTGCAAAGATAAATTTAAAATATCATTTTCGTATAGGTATGAGAATGGATATAATATAAAAATCTGAAAATGATAATGAAACCAATTAAAATAACTTGGCTTATAAATTACAATATTATTTTTAATCTTTATTTAGTAATTATATAGTATAATTATCAATTTGGCTATTATAATTTAATATATTAATATAATTTTAATTTTAAACTAATAGTCATATATTAGTTAATATTTATAATATTATTACAATTTATTATAATAATTAATTTATATAGTATCGTGTAATAATTTAATAAATTATTATAATTAAATATTATTAATAATATTTTATGAATGATATTAATTATTATAATATGTAATTATAATTGTATATTATCTATTATATAATAATTATTTATTATATGTTAGCTTTTTAGGTGAGATGGTGATCCAAGCGGGGGATGAATTGGATTTCTCCAAAATTTTTTCAAACATGATTTCAATATAGTTGAATGAAAATTAAAACAATAAGCACTTTTGATGAAAATATAATACAAACATTAACAATTAGTGAACCTAAAATCAAATATAAACAATAATAAATTGTAAGGAGATAGGGATAGAGAAATCAAATACAATGATTTATAGAGGTTTGGTCCTTCTCCACAAGGCACCTACCTCTTTTCTCTTGGTTATCCACACTAAGGCTTCAATCCACTAATTGAAAAAAAAATTGTTACAAGATACAAACCTATCTTGTACTAAATCTCTATCTTTTTCTCAAGGCTTAGATAGCAACCTCTAACCTTACAATATCAAGAAGTACCTCACCTCTTGTTCTCTTCCACCCTTGTATATCAAAGGTAATTTTTCAAATAATAGAACAACCTCTCTAAGGTTAAGTGTTTGCTATGTTTAAGTACAAGAAAATGATGAATGAACAACAAATATAATTTGGATACAATAAATACAAAGATATGGACTTTGAAGCTATAAAAACTCTTGATTCTTTGAAAGAATGAAAATATGGCTTGTTGGCTCTTGTTCTCTTGATTCATCAATCTTCATGGTGTGTTGGAGTGCCCAATTTATAAAGAAATTGAAAGAGTAGCCGTTGGGGATATTTGGGAGAAGAAAATAGCCGTTGAAAACATGAAAAAATAACCGTTGGTATAATTCTGCCCAAACCCGATTGATCCCTTCCTTGAGGGGATTGATTGGTTCAAGTTTTATGCCATTTCATGCTTAAAAAACATGACCCGATTGATCCCTTCCATAAGGGGATCGATCCTGTCAATGGCTGGGTGGTTTTTCCTATTTTGTACTCTACTCACTAATTTGATCATATCTTGAGTTATATAAATCCAAATCAAAAACCGTTTAAAGATTTAGAAACTAGACTTAAAGGGCTTTCTATCCATATAAAATTCATCACCTAATTCACTATGTACGAATTATAGTGAATTTTTAAATCTACCCTTTGTGCAGTTTTTAGACAGCTACAGAGTGTCTAGTAAAAATTCAAAATCTTTTCTTAGAAAATTTGGATTTTGATTTTGTTGATCCATTAGAAAGTAGACTTAAAGAGCTTTCCAACCATATAAAATTCAAATATTAAAACTTTGTGAATTAATACATAAAAATAAAACATGTTCAATGGTGGAAAACTTTGTTTTTGTAAAACAACTTTCTTAAGTTAATCTATTTCTCAAAACCAATATTGTCAAAATTGTATTAAGTCCAAAATAAATAAGTTCACTTTAAAAACAACAATTGGACTTTCATTTAAGCTCAAATAAATAATCTTTAAAGGTAGATTTGGTTTGAGAAATATGAAAACAAAGAAAGGTTTGTTTAAGCTTTGAAAATCATATTATTTATTTAGTACCAAAATATAAAACTTAAGAATATGTACTAAATAAATCTTTTTCAAAATCTTGATTAAGCATATATAAATAATATGCTTTTGTTATAAATTGAGGGATCTTCTCAATAAATTATTAATATTAATATTATAACTAGGCGACATCTAATAGCTTTGGCTAGTCCCTTTGCATGGCACTTACTTAGTGCCTGAGGTAGACCTCCAACGGTCCATTCACTCGTTTGGTCTACCCATCAGTCTGTAGATGTATGCTAGTAGAAAACTTCAAGTTTGACCCCAATAGCTTGAACAACTCAATCCAAAACAAATAATAGTTATTAATTATTAATTATTTATCTATTAATTAAGATAATTTAGTAGTAATGCTAATTTACTAATATTTTAAAAATTAATATTAATTTTTATATAAATTAATATAAAAGCTTAATTAAATATTTGAACTTAGTAATTAATATTTATTATTAATTATTTAAATTAATTAATATATAAAAATAATTTAAATATAATATAAATATTTAATTGAGAAGGCTAAATTAATTTATAGTTATTTAATGTATTAGATACTATTTAATTTATATAGTTTATAAATATAGTATCATTTATATTACGTATAAATTAATAGATTTAAATCATTAATAATTATTATTATAAAATAGTATATATTGAATATATTAATATATTAAACCTATATATAATAATAATTAGATCAATATTTATTATTTATATATAAAATTAATAATATTATTTATTTCATTATAAATATTACTATAATAATTATTAATTAATTATAAGTATACTTATAATAATAATATAAAAGTATTAATATTAGTTTTTAATATATTAAATTAATAATTATTTAGTAACTAATAAAATTATAACTTATTATAATTATAATATGTATAAACTAATGTTATACTCAAATTATCAATATTGTAATATTATATAAATTAAATTATTTATACATTATATTAGTATAAAAATTATATCAAACAAATAATATTTAATTTATTATAATAAAATTATAATTATAGTATTAATTAAATTTAACAAACTTATTTATTAATAATTTATTTTGAACATTTATTTACTTATATTTATAAAAACATATAAATAGTTTATATAATTGTTATTATCATACCATAGTTAACTAAGAGTTGTTTAAGTTCATATAAGCTTATTCAAAATAATATAATTTATAAATAGCAAAATTAGTAATCAAATTGGATATATAATACTAAAATTTAAATTCACTTGACACATTCATAATTTAACTAGTATATTATATTTATAAACTAATATTATAAGCAATTATTATAATAATTAATTATTTAATAATTATTTTAAAATATATAATGACATTTATTATTTAATTTATTATTATATTACATATTATATAATAAATATTAATTATTTAATTTTAATAACCAAGAAAATTAAAAAATAAATCTAATTGTCAAACCAGTTCAAATAGTTAAGACTTTATGAATGATTATTTATTTCAAATTGTTATGACCTTTTCTCTTAACGTAAAACAATTGTTTTGTTTGTACAAGCTTATTTGGATTAAAATAATATTAATTTAATAATATTTTAAAAATTCATAAGAGATTTAAAAAATAAATTTATTTACTGAATCAATTCAAATAGTTAAAATTATTAGAATAATTATCTATGTCATATCATTTTGATCTTTTGTTTAATCATAAAACAATTATTTCAGTTCATACAAACTTATTCAGAATAAATTAATACTAATTTATTAACATTTGAAAAATTAATATGAAAGAGATTTAAAAATATTTTTTTATCTTTGATTAATTTTTACGATATTAATATTTTAAATATTTTAAATTTTAACAATTGCAGATTGGACAATTATTAACAATTATTCATATTAATATTTATTATTAATATGATAAGCTTATATAAGATTTAAGGACATAAATCCTTACTTATTAAATAAATAATTAATAAATTTATTATTAATTTATTATATTAATATTTATAATAATATTATCCAAATATTATACATTTAAATAACTAATAATTAAATGATAGTAAATATTAATAATATTATTAATGTATTAAAAATAGATAACCATTAATATTAAACTATTTAATTATAATTTTTTATTAACATTTAAATTATATGTAATTAAATTAATTAAAACTTTTGAAATTACTATTTAATTTAATTATATAAATAAATTAGATTTAATATTTAAAATTAATATATATTATAGTATTAATACTCTATAACTATTTAATAATATTAATTATTTTTAAAATTAAATATTATAAATTATAAATTGTTTATATTCATACCAATAAAATAATCTAATCTATTAATATTTCAAAAATTAATAAGAAATTTAAAAAATAAATCTTTTTATCAAACCAATTCAAATAGTTATGATTATTTAAGCATTTATTTATTTCAAATCGTTATTACTTTTTGTTCTATTATAAACAATAGTTTCTATTCATACAAGCTTATTCAGATTAAAGTAATACTAATTTATTAATATTTTGACAATTAATAAATAAAAAATTAAAAAAATAAATATGTTTACCAAACTAGATCAAATAGTTATGACTATTTATTTTCAAATAATTTAAACAATTGTTTAAATTAATTATTATTTGTGATTTATACTATAAATTAATAATTAACAGATATCTAAAAGTCAATTATTGTTTTAAATACCTACTGTTTGCTTAAGAAAATAATTTATTAACAAATATTAGATAATATTTAAAATGATTTATTGTATAATAAATATTTGTTAACAAATTTAACAATTACCATTATATTAATTAATGATATTATAACATTCTATCATAATAAGTAATTAAATTATTAATTAATAATAATAATAATTAATCATTATTATAAATATATTATTCAGTATATTAATAAATTATATACTTAATTATTATTTAGTAATTTAATATCATAATGTATTAGATAAAATATATTTATTATGAATAATTTTATATATTGAATTGAATTATAATAAATAATTCAATTATGAAATATTAATAAATTCATAATTTTATAATTATAATAATATTAAATTATTATTATAACTTATAATAAAATAACTTAATTATATTAATAATTAAATTAAAATTAAAATATAATTATATCAAATAATTTTAACTATAACTTATAATTAATTATAATATTAATAGTTATTGTCAAACAATTATCGTTATGTTATTTAATTATTAATATATATGTCCAATTAAATTATATAATGTTAGCCTTGAATTGATCCTTATTTTGAAATGACAAAACATTAAGCTACTAATTTAGGGTTTATAAATTTTATTAAATAAATAATTTAATCTGCTTATTAACAAATTTATTACAGTTAAATTAGTTAATAATTTTATAATAATTAAATGTATATAATCAAATTATATTACAATTAATTTATTTTAATATTAAGTTAACTAATTATAATATAAATAGACAAAGCCTATTTAGAATAAAATAATACTAATTTATTAATATTTGAAAAATTAATAAGTAGGAGATTTAAAAAATAAATCTGTTTATTGAATCAATTCAAATAGTTATGACTATTTAAACAATTATATATTTTCAATTGTTATGACCTTTTGTTTTGTCATAAAGTAATTATTTATCTTCATGCAAGCTTATTTGAAATAAAATAATACTAATCTAGTAATATTATGAAATTTAATAACTGATAGATTTAAAAAATAAATTTGTTGACTAAACCAATTCAAATAGTTAAGGCTATATGAATAATTATCTATTTCAAATCGTTATGACTTTTTGTTTTGTCGTAAAACAAATGTTTTTGTTCATATAAGTTTATTCAAAATAAAATAATATTAATTTATTAATATTTCAAAAATTAATAAGAGATTTAATAAATAAATCTATTTACTATACTAGTTCAATTAGTTATAACAATTTGAACATTTATTTATTTCAAATCGTACTAAAGTATTTTATATCATTATTTAAATTTTTATATATAAATAGATATTATATTAAATAATCATATGATAAATTATTTTTAATTAATTAATTTAGTAAACAAAACTTACATATTGTATATAATTTATTATAAATATTTATTTTAATATTTAAAACTAATATTTATTATTTATAAAGTGTTATAATTGATTATAAATATCTATTTATAACTATTGACTATTATCATTTATATTTATTATTACAAAATAATAAATATACTATAATATATCAATTGTTATTATATAGTATAATAATAAGTATATTATATTATATTATCATATTTTAATATAATAATATTGTAATAATTATAAAATAAATATAATTTTATTATAATATATCAATTGTTAACTTAAACTATAATATAATAATAATTAATTAAGATTAATATTATATTAATATTAATAAGTAATAATTAAATAGATTATATTATATTTTAATATTTAATAAGGATTTTAATAAATATTAAATTATTTATTTGATTTTATAATTTAGTATAATTATACATAAATTAAATTTTTACTAGTTAATAATTTATTATTAATAATAATACTAATTTATTACCTTTTATTTAAATATGTAATATTATATTTAATTTATTTCTATCTTAAATTAAATATTATTTAAGATAAATTAAATAATTTAAAGAATTAAATTAATATTTATATTTAAAGTAAATATTTAATTATCTATTAATATATTACTAATATATATTTAAAATTTTAAAATTTAAAATATATCAATATCTATTAAATTAAAAATATTTAATTGATTATTTCTATTTGTTAAATATAAATAAAATAGTCATTTTATTTATATTAATTAACATTTAATATTTAATTAATATTGATTAATTAATTAATTATAATAAAAATAGAAATTAATAATTAATATTATATTAAAAATAATTAGTTCTTTTTTTAAAAATATAAAGAAATAACTTTATATTAATTTATTAAGTTAATATTTGAATTATGTTTTAAATAAATGTTTTTGTTCATAAAATTGATAGATAATATCAATTTAGTATAATTATAATATACTAATAAATCTTCATAATTTAATAATCATTTTTAACATTAATAATGAGATTATTATTATTATTATTATTAAATATTATAATTTATTAATTAAATTTATTATTAGTTATAAGCAATAAATTATAATATTAAATAATTCAAATTAATTATTTATAAGTTTGTATAACTATTTGTTATTATTAATATTAAATATTATTAAGTTTTAAATTAAATTTATATAAATAGAATTCTAAAATTGATTTAAATTTATAAAAATTTAATAATATTTATATTTTTTAATTTAATTTTAAATCAATAATTATTTAATAATAATTAATTCAATAATTCAATAATTAATTAAGTTATATCAATAATATTAAACCAGAATAGAATAATTATATTAATTTAAATTAATTATTAATACAATATTAATTTTTTATAATTTAATAAATTTATATAATTATGTAATATTAAATTTATTACTTATATAATAATTTCTTTAAATTTTAAATTATATTTGTTTCAAATTAAAAATAATATTTATTTGATAATTCAAAATTAAATTTATTGATAAATAATTAAGACAAAAATTTAATGTTAAATAGTTTGAATTATAAATTAAATATAATTTATTTTTGTTATCTGATAACATTATCAGATATTAATAAGTTCATACAAGCTTAATATTGTAATAGATAATAATATTAATTTTAAGTATTCTAAATATAAATTTTATTAATATAAATTTGGTTTAATAATTATTTTAATAGTATAAATAATTACTTATAATTAGTTTATTAACTTATATAAGTATATTAATAATTCCAATAAAGCTTACCTATTGAGAAAATAATTAGTTATAATTGTTATAAATAGTTACTTATTTGATTTTATAAATTAAATAGTATTAATTAATTAAGTTGTATAAATAAATTAATATTTATACAATTATTACTATTAGTTTAACAATTTGTGTTAACAATTGGAGATAGATAATTGTTAAAATAGTTATAACTATTTGAATTTTAAATCTCTTATTAATTTTCAAAATAGTAATAAAATAGTATTATTTTATTCTAAATAATTTTGTATGAATAGAAATAATTGGTATTGGAACATTAATTTTTAAATAAATTTATTTTTAAAATTTTTACTTATTAATTTTTGGAACATTAATAAATTTATATTATTTTATTTGAAATAAGCTTGAATGAATGGAGCCAATTGTTTTATAACAAAACAAATGGCTATAATGTTTTGAAATAGATAATTATTAAGATAGTCATAACTATTTGAACTTGTTCGATAAATAGATTTATTTTTTTAATTCTTACTCTTTAATTTTTGAAATATTAATAAATTAGTATTATTTTATTTCAAATAAGCTAACATGAATTGAAACAAATGTTTTATTACAAAACAAAATGTTACAATGATTTATTAATATATTAATGAATGATTAGGTTTTTATATAGTATTAGTAATAATAGTTATTAATAGTTATAAATTATAAGAATATAATTATTTATCTCAATTATTTAATTTATCAAATAATATAATTTAAATAATAATATAATAATAGTATATAAAATTTAAGATTTGAAATAATACTAATTTAATAATATTCTAAAAATTAATAAGAGATTTAAAAAATAAATATGTTTTCTAAACCAATTCAAATAGTTAAAATAATTATCTATTTCAAATCGTTCAAAATTTTGTTTAGTCATAAAATATTTGTTTTGTGTCTTACAAGCTTATTTGGAATAAAATAATCCAAATTTATGGACATTGGGAAAATTAATAAGCAAAATATTTGAAAAAATAAATTTGTTTATCAAACAAGTTTAAATAGTTATAACTATTCGATCAATTATTTTTATAAAATCATTCTGACTTTTTGTTTTGACATAAAATAATTATTTCAATTCAATTAATAATTTATAATAGTTATTATTAGTGTATGAATATATTTTATAATCAATAGTCATTACTATCTTATATATATAATTTAACCATCTGATTAATTAATTTTATATTGTTTAATTAGTATTTTATTCTATATAATAATATTATTAATTAATATTTCCTAAATTATTATTTTGTACAATAAATTAATAGTGAATTATATTAAATCTATTATAATTATGATTCTTTCCATCATAATTTAAAGAATTAATTAAAATATTAATTACTAATTAATAGTTGTCAATTTTATAAGCTTATAATTTAATATTATTAAAATAGAAATATAATTACTAATTAGTTACTATTTATTTATTATTAATTCTATATTTTAAATAAAGAATGACATAATATTTATTTATGTTATATGACCAAACAAAAGATAACGAATTTATTATAAATTATTTTAATAATTATTATATTATAATTAAATATTATATTATAATAAGTTATAATTTTTAAATTATATATAACATAAATTATTAATTATTAATAAATTAATAAAATAAATATATTTTATAATTATTAATTTATAATAGTATTATAAATTATTTATAATTAAATATTATTAATAGTACAATAAACTAAATTATTTGTTTTATAATTGGATATTAATTGTAAATAATTTATAATATTATTATAAATATTAATTATATTTATTACAAATTAATAAAGTTAATTTATAATAAGTTAAAATTTATTTATGTTAAATATTATTAAGTTATTTATGTATTATATTAAGTTATTTACAATTATAACTTATATATATTGTTATAGTTATATTAATTATTTTTGTTTATATAAATTATTTATTAATAATTATTATAAATATTTATAATCAAATATTAATAATAAATATATTTTTATAACTAATATAACTTATATTTAATAAGTATTATTAATTAATTATTAATATTATAATTAATATTAATTATTTAATAGTATATAATTAAGTAATATTAAAATTATTATATAAATTATGATTAATATATAGTATATTAGATTTATTTGTATTAATTATTAAGTTATTGCAATATTTATTTTTAATTTAAACAAATTAATATATTAAAACAATATATATTAGTTTTAATATTTAAATTTTAAATATTATATATATTATCTATTATTACAAATATATAATATTATAAATTATTGCTATAAATATTAATTTTAAATTATATAGTTATTTATCATTAATAATAAATATTAGGTATCTAATATAATTATGATATAATTGTGTAAACAGTTATAATTATTTGAATTGGTTTCGTAAGTAGAATTATTTTCTAAATTTCTTATAAATTTTTGAAATATTAATAAATTAATTTTATTCTATTCCAAACAAGCTTCTATGAGCTTAAATAATTGTTTTATGACAAAACAAAAGGTTATAACAAGTTGAAATAAATAATTTTTCATATAGTCTTAACTATAATTAATAAGCAAAAGATATGAAAAAATAATTAATAAATCTGTTTACCAATCAAGTTCAAATAGTTATAACTATTTTAATAATTATTTATTTAAAATTGTTATGACCTTTTGTTTTGACAAAAAACAATCGTTTCAGTTCATAAAAACTTATCCAGAATAAAATAATACTAATTTCTTAATATTTCAAAAATTAATAAGCAATTATAATTATTATTATAATAATATTAGTAATTAATATGAAATAGTTAATACTAGTTAAATAAATAGTAACAATAATTTTTATGACTATTTATTGATATTAATAAATAGTAATAAAAATTTTCATGATTTTTATAAATTTGTTACAAATTTATACTAAAACATTCAATTATTATATTAACGATAATTTAGACATATAATTTATAAACAATTATTATTGTATTAATTTAATAATATTATAGTATTATTTGAATATATCTTAAAGTCAAATTATTTAATATAATTTGTATACTATTGTTTGTTAGTAAATAAACAATCCTTAATAATTTAAAAAATTTAGTGAATAAATAATTTACTAATTAAATAATTAAAAATTATATAATTATATAATTATTTATACTTATTAATTATAATTATAATTATTAATAATTATTAATAACTAATTAAAATAAATAATTATAACTCTAAAAATAAAGGTGTATTTATTATTGCTATTAATAAAATAAAGGTTTGGTATAGCTTATATTATATTATAATTTAACTATTATTAATATTATAAGTTATATGTTAGCTAAATTATGTATTAATTCATAAATTATATTTATATATAAACTTACTAAGTATATATAATTGAATTGTTTACTAATTGTTTAAAATAATAGTATACTAATAATTTATATATAATTATAAATAATTTCAAAATTTAATAATTGTAAAATATTATTTACAGTATTCTTAAAAATAAACAAGTATAAATATTTATTAACTAAATTGATAATAAAAATTATCCATTAAGATATTATTAAAAAACTCATGATAACATATCAAATAAATAACTTAAATATCAAAATTAATTTTAATATTATTAATAAAATAAAGATTAATATTTAAATCAAGTATATTATAGAGCTTTAAAAAATTTATAAATACAATTTATATTTATTTTATAATAAAATATTTATAAATAAATATTATATTTAATCTATTTCTATCTTAAATTAAATATTATTTAAGATAAATTAAATAATTTAAAGAATTAAATTAATATTTATATTTAAAGTAAATATTTAATTATCTATTAATATATTACTAATATATATTTAAACTTTTAAAATTTAAAATATATCAATATCTATTAAATTAAAAATATTTAATTATTTATTTCTTTTTGTTAAATATAAATAAAAGAGTCATTTTATTTATGTTAATTAACATTTAATATTTAATAAATATTGATTAATTAATTAATAATAATAATAATAATAGAAATAATTAATTAATATTTTTAACAATATTAAAAGTAATTAGTTATTTTATTTATAAAGATATAAAAAATAGCTTTATATTAATTTATAAAGTTAAATATTAACAATCATTATAACATTAATTATTTTATAATAATTAAATAAAATTAATAATATAATTAT
Source organism: Durio zibethinus (assembly GCF_047325235.1). NCBI lineage: Eukaryota > Viridiplantae > Streptophyta > Magnoliopsida > Malvales > Malvaceae > Durio > Durio zibethinus. The sequence goes on from NC_143177.1 coordinate 18,484,658, forward strand.
TATTATATAATAAATAGATTAATTTAAACAAAATATTAATTTATATATGTTAAATATAAATTATCTTTTAAATCTTATAAAATAACATAATTAATTAATACCATTCCAAAAAATAATTGTATAATTATTATATTTATTTGTATTTATTTAAGATATTTTAGTATATTTTTATTTAAATAATACTTATATTAGAAAAATTAATATTTTGTTAAAATTTGAATTTTTAATTTATTTTAATAACCAAGATCATTCAAAATAAAAAATTAATAAGTTATTAAATATAATAATAATTGAATATATCAATTTATAGGATATATAATTAATTAATTATAATTCAAATATTCTGAATATGTTATTAATTTGGCTTACCCTTGTTTTTGACGGTTTGCTTATTATAAGTTAGATTATTATATTTTTATAAATATAAGATTAATTAATTTATCATAATTAAATATAAGAATATAATATAATATAATTATTTAATTATTAAATACTAATTAATTAAATTAGTATTAAGTTACTATATAATAAGAGAATTAAATATTTAAATTATAATACTTATATATAAATTTATTTAATTGTTTAGAAATAATTATTAAATTATTAATTAACTTATTATCAAGTTATTTAATAATTAATATTAATACTTAAATTATATTTATATTAATATAATTTTAATAATTTATGACAATTAATATTATAATTATATATTAATATTATTTACTTATAAATTTATAATTATAATATTAATAATTTGTTAATAATAATTTATAATACTATTAATAATATATTATAAAAAATAATATTATAATATAATAATTATATTAAATAATTTAAAACTTATAATGTTTAGTTAATATTTATGAAATAATTATTAAATAATATAATTATTATTAATTTATAGTATTAAATTACATTATAATTTGTTTATTTAGTACAAATATTAATATATTATAAATACTATTAAATTAATTAAAATTATTAAAATATTTTTAATAATTTTCTCAATTATTTTATTAATTTATTAAACTCAATTAAATATTAATTAATATTTTAGTAATAATAATTAACATAATTATTAATATATAAAGGTAAATTATGTTTTATAACAATGAATATTATAGTAATTTAATATCATAATATTTTAAATTAAATTTGCTTAATAATGATAATTATTATGTTAATAATAATTAATATTAATATAATTTATTAATTTTAAATTTGTTTAATTAATAATAAGTATTAGTTTACTAATAATAAATTATATAATAATATTATAATAATATTAGAAATCTAAGATAATTAATAATATTAATTATAATAATGATTAAGTAAATTATATTAATATAATTATTTATTGAATAGATTATAATTTGTATATTATTTTATTATCTAATTTATTACAAATTAGATATAATTTGACTTTTTGTTTAAGTAAATTAGTATTATTATGTTAATAATTTTAGTTATATTAAATAATAAGTATAATATAATTAATTAATTATAATTATTATTATATATAATAATTTATTTATAAATTATAAATTTATATTAACAATTTAATAATTATAACTTTAAGTTTAAATATCATATGTAATATTTTATTATTATTGTATAATAATATTAATAATTATATCATAATTATATAAATTGATTATTATATAAAGTAATTATATTATTAATTTAAATTATACTAATTAAATAACTTAATTAATTGGTTATTATTATATATATCATTACATAGTAAGTGATAATTGGTTATTATTCATAACAATTATTTCTGTTCATGCAAAATTATTTAGAATAAAATAATATTGAAATTTGTTATTACTATTAATAATTAATAAATTAATTTGTTTTATCATAAAAATTAATAACTATTTTATTATACTTACAAAAATTAAGTATAATTTTTAATAATAAATAGTATAGATAATTTATAAAATAATATTAAAATTTAATAAACTAATTTATTTTTTAAATCTCTAACTTCTTAATTTTTGAAATATTAATAAAGTAATATTATTTTATTTTGGATAAGCTTTTGTGAACTAAAATAATTGGTTTATGATAAAACAAATAAACTATTTTAATTATAATAAAATAATTTTATTAAAAATATTGTAAATGATATTCAAAAGGAATTATTAGATTAATTAGATTTAATAATTAATAATAAAATTATTATTATTAATATTATATGAAATAATCTAATAATAATATAGGATTAATAATAATCATTAATTAATAATACTATAAATAATATTATAATATTTATAATGGTATATATTTTAAATAATATTAATATAAATTTTTATAATTAGATATTTATTACCATTACTATAAATAGTAATTTATAATAATATTAGATACTATTATGAACATTTAATAATTTAATAATTTAATTATAGTTAATATAATTTAACTTATTATATTAGTTTAATAATCCCTATTAACTTATTTAATATTAATATGACTATTTGAAAAATATTAATATGAAATCATTATGATCTTTGTTTTGTCATAAAATAATTATTTTTATCATATAAGCTGATTCAGATAAAAATAATACTAATTTAATAATATTTTAAAAATTAATAAGTAAGAGATTTAAAAAATAAATGTGTTTGTCGATCAGTTCAATAATTAAGATTATTAGAATAATTATCTATTTCAATTCATTCTGACCTTTTGTTTAATCACAAAATAATTGTTTCAATTCATACAAGCTTATTCGAAAGAAAATAATAGTAATTTATTAACTTTTGAAAGATTAATAAGCAGGATATTTGAAAAACTAAATTTGTTTACCGAAAAAGTTCAAATAGTTATGAATAATTATCTATTTAAAATCGTTGTGAATTTAAATTAGTCATAAAATATTTTAAAATATTTAACTAATATTAAATATTAGTAACATTAAACAATATACTATATATTATATTAGCTTATATAATAATTACTATTATTAGAAACAATTGTAAATATTTTAATTATTGTTATTAATTAACATTTATTAATTAGTAAATTAATAATATTTAATTAATTAATATTTAATTTAATAAATTAGTGTTATTTTATTTTGAATAAAATATTTCATATTATTTGTTAAATTATAAAACTAATTTATTAGCTTAATTATATATTAGATAATTATTATAACTAAACAATATAATAATTAGTTATTATTAGCTTATAATTAATTTAATTAACAAAAATAATTTTTTTGTCATACAACAATTGTTTTAGGAAATAATAATTATTTCATTATAAATATTTAATAGAATTACTAAATTATTTATTTATAATTAAGTATAATATTAATTTATAATAATACAAATTGTGTAATGAATTATAAATAGTATTATAATTGTATATTTTAATAAATTTATTACAATTAAATTGTTAATAATTTTATAATAATCAAATACTATAATAATTAAATGTGTATGCGAATAGTCTATTGAATCAATAATTTATTAATCAATAATTAAAATATTTATGATTATTTTTAATAGTTATTTAACAAAATTCATAAATTATATTATTATTTCATAGCTTATTTATTAATAAATATTGATAATTAAATAATAAAAATTAAATATTTTAATTTAAATATTTAAAATTTATAATTATTAACATTCAAATAATTAATAAGCAAAAGATATGAAAAAATAAATCTGTTTACCAATCAAGTTCAAATAGTTATAACTATTTTAATAATTATTTATTTAAAATTATTATGACATTTTGTTTTGACAAAAAACAATCGTTTCAGTTCATAAAAGCTTATTCAGAATAAAATAATACTAATTTCTTAATATTTCAAAAATTAATAAGCAATTATAATTATTATTATAATAATATTAGTAATTAATATAAAATAGTTAATACTAGTTAAATAAATAGTAACAATAATTTTTATGACTATTTATTGATATTAATAAATAGTAATAAAAATTTTCATGATTTTTATAAATTTGTTACAAATTTATACTAAAACATTCAATTATTATATTAACGATAATTTAGACATATAATTTATAAACAATTATTATTGTATTAATTTAATAATATTATAGTATTATTTGAATATATCTTAAAGTCAAATTATTTAATATAATTTGTATACTATTGTTTGTTAGTAAATAAACAATCCTTAATAATTTAAAAAATTTAGTGAATAAATAATTTACTAATTAAATAATTAAAAATTATATAATTATATAATTATTTATACTTATTAATTATAATTATAATTATTAATAATTATTAATAACTAATTAAAATAAATAATTATAACTCTAAAAATAAAGGTGTATTTATTATTGCTATTAATAAAATAAAGGTTTGGTATAGCTTATATTATATTATAATTTAACTATTATTAATATTATAAGTTATATGTTAACTAAATTATGTATTAATTCATAAATTATATTTATATATAAACTTACTAAGTATATATAATTGACTTGTTTACTAATTGTTTAAAATAATAGTATACTAATAATTTATATATAATTATAAATAATTTCAAAATTTAATAATTGTAAAATATTATTTACAGTATTCTTAAAAATAAACAAGTATAAATATTTATTAACTAAATTGATAATAAAAATTATCCATTAAGATATTATTAAAAAACTCATGATAACATATCAAATAAATAACTTAAATATCAAAATTAATTTTAATATTATTAATAAAATAAAGATTAATATTTAAATCAAGTATATTATAAAGCTTTAAAAAATTTATAAATACAATTTATATTTATTTTATAATAAAATATTTATAAATAAACATTATGAAAAAATATGATTAGTTTCCTCATACTAATCTGTATATTAATATAAATTATTAATATATATTATGGAATATGAAATTATATTATTAATCTAATTTGATAATAAGATAAACTATAATAGTTATATTTTATTAATATTAAATAGTTAATATTAATATTTTATTAAATATAAATTATTTACTATAATTTATAATATATTTAATATAATTAATTTCATTAATCTTATAAATAAATTATATTTTTTATAATTTTCAAGATTAAATTATATAAATATTATTAATATTACTAGTTATATAAATAATTTATTAATTGCTTAATTAATATTAAGTTATAATTATTATTAATTATATGACTAATATAAATAAATTTGTTTATCAAACTAGTTTGAATAATTATGACTATTTGAATAATTATCAATCTCAAATCGTTATGATCTTTGTTTTGTCATAAAACAATAGTTTATGATCGCAGAAGCTTATTTGATTAAAACTAATACTAATTTAATAACATTAAAATTATTAATAAGTAAGAAATTTAAAAAATATATATGTTTTTATTATTAATCATGAAATTATTATAATTTATAATAATAAATTTATATTATTAATTAATTTACAATAATAAATTATTATTTAATTTAATCAAAAGCATATAATAATTTAAAATAATTATATTTATAATATAACTAATTGAATATTAAATTATTAATAATTTATTATTAAATTAATTAATAATAAATTTAATTATTAAATAAAAGGCTTATTATAATTTCTTACTTAATTAATATTCATAACAAAATATTTTATATATAGATTTATTATACAATTTAATTATATTTTATTATTAGTTTCAGGTTAATTATACTAATTTAATATTTTTTATTATTAAATATTAAATTTTAATTAAATAATCTTATTATAATAATTTATATGTTCAGTATTATATAATTATAGTAGTATATATAAATAATACTATAATTAATAATTTATTATTTTATATTATTATATTTGTAATATAAAATATTAATTTAATTAAACAATTGTATATTTGATTTGATTTTATTAAAATTATAATTATTTTAATAAATAATGATATTATTTATATATTATAATATATAATATTCTTTTATATTATAATCATATTAGTAGTTTAATCATATTAGTATTGTTGATATTATTAATTTTTTAATAGTTTAAAATTTAAACTAAATGTGTTTAAATAAACTAATCATATATGATTATTTTAAAAAACTAATAATATATATTCTATGTTTTGTAATAATTATATAAATAATTATTATAAATATTTTTATTATAATGAAATAAATTATATAAGTTATATACTATTATTTTAATGTTTTATAATATAATATATATTATTATTTATAATAGTTAATTAGATATTAGTTTAATAATAAACTAATTATTGTTATTAATAATTAATTATAATAACAATAATTATAATAATATATTATAATAATTATATAATTATATTATTTATTAATGATTATTTATTATTTAATAAATTAATTATTTTATTATAATAATAGATATTTCAATTTATAATATATAAATTAAAAAATAATTAAAAATATAATCATTCATATTTTCATTATTATTATAATGAAAATATAGTCTTAAATATATTTTAGATAATATATAAATTTTAAAATATATATTATTATAGAAATTATAATTTTAAATTATATATTATTAAAATGAATATATACTTATTAATCAATAATTGGGCTTGTATGATGAAAAATTAATTTTTGAAATATTAATAAACTAGTATTATTTTATTCTAATTGGGCTTGTATGATGAAAAACAATTGTTTTATGACAAAACAAAATTCAAAATGATTTGAAATAGATAATTGTTCAAATGGCCATAACTATTTGAATTGATTTGATAAAATGATTTATGTTTTAAATCTCCAACTTCTTAATTTTTGAAATATTAATAAAGTAATATTATTTCTCAATTTTTGAAATATTGATAAAGTAATATTATTTTATTTTGGATAAGCTTTTATGAAATGAAACAATTGTTTTATGATAAAACAAAAGGTCATAACGGTTTTAAAATGATAATTGTTTAAATAGTCCTAACTATTTAAATTTGTTTGGTAAACAAATTTATTTTTTAATTCCTTGCTTATTAATTTTTTGAATGTTAATAAAATAGTATTATTTTATTTTGAATAAGCATGTACGAACTAAACAATTATTTTATGACTAAACAAAAGGTCAAAATGATTTGAAATAGATAATTATTATAATAGTCTTAACTATTTAAACTAGTTCAACAAATACATTTATTTTTAGAATATTATTAGTTTAGCAATATTTTACTCCGAATAAGTTTGTATGGACAGAAACAATTGTTTTATGACAAAACAAAGATCATACCGATTTGAGATAGATAATTATTCAAATAGTCATAACTATTTGAATTGGTTCAATAAACAGATATAGTTTTTAAATCTCTTATTAATTTTTAAAATATTAATAAATTAGTATTATTTTATTTTGAATAATTTTGTACGAATAGAAACAATTGTTTTATTACAAAACAAAGGATCACAACAATTTGAAATAAATAATTATTTGAACTCACTCGGTAAACAAATTTATTTTTAAAATATTTTACTTATTAATTTTTAAAATTTTAATAAATTAGTATTATTTTATTTCAAATAAGCTTTTATGAATATAAACAATTGGTTTATGACAAAACAAATGGTCATAACGATTTGAAATAGATAATTGTTCAAATTGTCATAATTATTTTGAACTTGTTTAAAAACTGAATTTATTTTATATATTTTTACTTATTAATCTTTGGAATATTAGTAAATTTATATTATTTTATTTGAAATAAGCTTGTATGAACAGAAACAATTGTTTTATGTCAAAACAAAAGGTCATAACAATTTGAAATAGATAATTGTCCAAATAGTCATAACTATTTGAACTTGTTTGGTAAATAGATTCATTTTTTAAATCTCTTACTCAATAATTTTTTGGAATAGTAATAAGTTAGTATTATTTTATTTCGAATAAGCCTATATGAATTGATATAATTATTTTATGATGAAACAAAAGGTCATAACAATTTGAAATAGATAATTATTCAGATAGTTATTACTATTTGAACTTGTTCGGTAAACATATTTATTTTTTCAATCTTTTACTTATTAATTGTTGAAATATTAATAAATTAATATTATTTTAATCTAAATAAGCTAATATAAACAAAAATAATTGTTTTATGACAAAACAAAAGGTCATAATATTTGAAATAAATAATTGTTCTAATAATCATAACTATTCAAAATTATTCAGTAAACAGATTTGAAATAAGCTTGTATGAATAGAAAAAATTATTTTATGACAATAAAAAAGTTTATAGCAATTTGAACTAAGTAATTGGTCAAACAGCCATAATTATTTGAACTTATTTGGTAAACAAATTTATTTTTTAAATCTCTCACTTATTAATTTTTGGAAATTAATAAATTAGAATTATGTTATTCTGAATAAGCTTGTATGAACAAAAGCAATTGTTTTGTGAGAAAACAAAAGGTCATAACAATTTGAAATGGATAAGTGTTCAAATAGTCATAATTGTTTGCACTAGTCAAGCCAAAAAATACATTTTCTAAATCCATTACTTATTAATTTTTAAAATATTAATAAATTAACATTACTTTATTCCGAATAAGATTATATGAACAGAAACAATTGTTTTATGATAAAACAAATGGTCATAACGATTTGAAATAAATATTTGGTCAAATAGTTATAACTAATTGAACTAGTATGGCAAACAGATTTATTTTTTAAATCTCTTACTTATTAATTTTTGAAATATTAATAAATTAATATTATTTTATTCCAAACAAACTTATATGAACAAAAACATTTGTTTTATGACAAAACAAAAGGTAATAACAATTTGAAATAGATAATTATTCAAATAGTCATAATTATTTGAAATAGTTTTGTAAACAAAATCGTTATGACTTTTTATTTTGTAATAAAACAATTGTTTTTGTTCATACAAGCTTATTCGGATTAAAATAATATTAATTTATTAATATTTTGACAATTAACAAGTGAAAGATTTAAAAAATAAATATGTTTACCAAACAAGTTCAAATAGTCAAGACTATTTAAATAATTATCTATTTCAAATAATTGTGACCTTCTATTTTGTAATAAAATAATTGTTTCAGTTAACATAAGCTTATTTGAAATAAAATAGCTTTAATTTATTAATATACCAAAAATTAATGAGTAAGAGAATTAAAAAAAAAATGAATCTGTTTATCGAAAAAGTTTAAATAGTTATGACTATCTAAATAATTATCTATTTCAAAACATTATGACCATTTGTTTTGTCATAAAATAATTAGTTTTGTTCATGCAAGCTTATTTTGAATAAAATAATATAAATTTATTAAAACTCTAAAAATTAATTAATAAAAATTTACAAAATAAATATGTTTTTTGAACACATTCAATACTTATGACTATTTGAACAATTATCTATTTCAAATCGTTAAAACAATTTGTTTTGTCATAAACCAATTATTTCTATTCATACAAGCATATTCAAAATAAAATAAAATTAATTTATGAATATTTCTAAAATTAATAAGTAAAAGATTTAAATAATAAATTTGTTTACCGAGCAAGTTTAAATAGTTATTATTATTTGAACAATTATATATTTCAAATCTTTATGTTCTTTGGTTTTGTCATAAAACAATTGTTTCTATTCACACAAGTTTATTTGGAATAAAATAATACTAATTTATTATTATTCTAAAAATTAATAAGTTAGAGATTTAAAAAATAAATCTGTTTACCAAATAATTTTAAATAGTCATCTCTATTTGAAATGTTATCTATTTCAAATCGTTATGATATTTTGTTTTATTATAAAATAATACTAATTTATTACTATTTCAAAAATTAATAAGGATTTAAAAATAAATGTGTTTTCCGAAACGATTCAAATAGTTAAGACTATTAAAACAATTATCTATTCCAAATTATTCTGATCTTTTGTTTAGTCAAAAAATAACTGTTTCAGTTCATACATGCTTATCTGAAATATAGTTATACTAATTTATTAAAATTTAGAAAATTAATAAGAAGTTTTAAAAAAATTTATTTACCGAATAAGTTCAAATAGTTATGACTATTTGAATAATTATCTATTTAAAATCATTATGACATTTTATTTTATCATAAAACAACTGTTTCAGTACATAAAAGTTTTTCCAAAATAAAGTAATTTTGCTTTATTAATATTTCAAAAATTAAGAAGTTGGAGTTTTAAAAAATAAATAAGTTTATAAAATTATTCAAATAATCATGGCCATTTGAATAGTTATCTATTTCAAATCATTATGAACTTTTGTTTTGTCATAAAACAATTGTTTTTCATCATAAAGCCTATGTGGAATAAAATAATATTAATTTACTAATATTTCAAAAATTAATAAAAGATTTAAAAAGTTAATTTGTTTACTGAACCAGTTCAAATAGTTATGAGTCTTTGAACAATTATATATTTCAAATTGTTATAACATTTTGTTATCTCATAAAGCAATTATTTCTATTCACACGAGTTTATTCAAAATAAAATAATACTAATATAATAATATTCTAAAAATTAATAAGTAAGAGATTTAAAAAATAAATTTGTTTACTGAACTAGTTCAAATATTTAAGGCTATATGAATAATTCTTTATTTCAAATAATTATGACATTTTGTTTTGTCATAAAACAATTTTTTTCATTTCTTAGTAACTTATTCGGAATAAAGTAAAACAAATTTATTAATATTTCAAAACTTAATAAGCAAGAGATTTAAAAAATAATTTAGTTTTCCTAACCAGTTCAAATAATTATAACTATTTAAACAATTATCTATTTCAAATCATTATGTGCTTTTATTTTGTCATAAAACAAATGTTTTTGTACATATAAGTTTGATCGAAATAAAATAATATTAATTTATTAATATTTTGAAAATTAAGAAGTAAGAAATTTAAAAAGTAAAACTATTTACTAAACCAATTCAATTAGTTAAAACTATTTGAACAATTATTTATTTCAAATCATTATGACATTTGTAATGTCATAAAATAATTATTTATGTTCATACAATCTTATTCGAAATAAAGTAATACTAATTTATCAATATTTTGAAATTAATAAGTAATAGATTTAAAAAATGAATCAATTGGCATGACCAGTACAAATAATTATGACTGTTTAAATAATTATCTATTTTAAATCATTATGACCTTTTGTTTTATCACAAAATAATTGTTTCATCACAAAACAATTGTTTTTATTTGTACTAGCTTATTTCAAATAATATAATTCTATTTTATTAATATTCTAAAAATTAATAAGAGATTTAAAAAATGAATCTGTTTATTGAACAAGTACAAATAATTGTGACTATTTGAATAATTATCTATTTTTAATCACTATAACCTTTTGTTTTGTCCTAAAACAAAATTTTCTATTCATACAAGCTTATTTCAAATAAAATTATACAAATTTATTAATATTCAGACAACTAATAAGTAAAAGATTTTAAAAAATAAATCTATTTATCAAATAAGTTTAAATAATTATGACTATTTGAACAATTATTTATTTCAAATTATTATGACTTTTTGTTTTCTCATGACACAATTGAATATTTATTAATTGAAATAGTAAATTATTATAATACTTAACTTTATATTTAATTAAATAATAATTTAATAAAAATTAAAATTAAATAGTTTTGATAGTAAATTTAGATAATTATTAGGATAGTTAATTATTTTAATTAATTAAGATAATAATATAGTTATTTTTTGAGAATAAATAATAATTATCCAATTATGAAATTTTTAAAAATTTCAAATATTATTATCTTATTATTTAAAATTAAACAAATTTAAACTTAAATTAGAATAATATTCAAATAGTTATGAATATTTGAATGCATTGACATAACTATATTTATTGTTATAAATATTTTTTAACTAACTACTTAATAAATCAAATAATATATATATATATATATTTAACAAAATAGCTACAATTAACACAAATATTAATTATTAATTAAAAATAAATTATAATAAAAAAATAAACTGTTTGTTATGTAATATAATTATATAACATAATTATATAAATTTATAAGCAATCTAATTCATAATTAATAAATAATTATAAATTAATATAAATCATAAAAATTAATATTTAAATATGTTTACCGATTAATAATTATATTATAAATAAAAGCTTTAAATTTGTCATGAGATTTTATAATTACTATTAGCTAATTTATCATAAATAATTTAATTCAAATTGAATTATCTAATCAAATATATATATATTAATAATTAAATAAGAATATTAAATTCTTAGTTATAATCTATACAATTAGAATTAATTTAATTAAATAATTTTAATTATCAATTAATTTATAATTAATAAAAACTATAGCGATTTTCTATAGTTTATTTATTTATTATTTATAAATATTTAATTAACTTGATTAAGTTAATTTTAATAAATTAAATTATTTCTTAGTTATAATTATTATTATAAATACTTATAATTTATTATTAATTATCTGAATATTGATTTTAATTTAAATATTTTAATTATTGATTTTTATTAATTAATATATATCTAAAAAGATTTATTTTTTAGATCTATTATTAATTTTTAAAATATTAATAGAGTAGTATTTATTTATTCCGAACAAACTTATATGGATAAAAACATTTGTTTTATGACAAAACAAAATGTCATAATTATTTGAAATAAATAATTGTTCAAATAATTATAATTATTTGAACTGATTAGGTAAGCAGAATTATTTGTTTAATCTCTTATTAATTTTTGAAATATTAATAAATTTATTTTATTTTATTCTGAATAAGCTAGTATGAATTGAAAAAAATGTTTTATGATAAAACAAAAGATCATAACGATTTAAAATATATAATTGTTCATATAGTCTTAACTATTTAAACTGGTTCAGTAAATAAATTTATTTTTTAAATCTCTTAGTTATTAATTTTCAGAGTATTATTATATTAGTATTATTTTATTTCAAATAAGCTTGTATGAGCATGAATAATTGTTTTATGATAGAACAAAAAAGGTTCATTTTTTAAATAACTGATTTAAACTATACATTTGTTCAAATAGTCATAACTATTTAAATGGGTTTAATAAATAAATTTATTTTTTAAATTTCTTTCTTACTAACTTTTGAAATATTAATAAATTAGTATTATTTTATTCTAAATCTTATATGATAAAAAACAATTGTTATATGACCAAACAAAAGGTAATATTGATTTCAAATAGATAATTGTTAAAATAGCCATAATTATTTGAACTAATTCAGTAAACAAAATCATTTTTTAAATCACTTACTTATTAATTTTTGGAATATTAATAAATTACTATTATTTTGTTTCGAATAAGCTTGTATGAACCGAAACAATTATTTTATAATAAAACAAAAGATTATAATGATTTTAAATAGATAAATGTTTAAATAGTCATAACTATTTGAATTTGTTCAATAAACAAATTAATTTTTTTAAACTCTTGCTTATTAATTTTTGAAATATTAAGAAATTAGTATTATTTTATTTTAGATAAGCTTTTATGAATTGAAACAATTGTTTTTTGTCAAAACAAAAGGTCATAACGATTTTAAATAAATAATTGTTTAAATAGTTAGAACTATTTGAACTTGATCGATAAACAAATTTATTTTTTTATATCTTTTGCTTATTAATTTTTTGAATGTTAATAATTAAAATTTTTAAATTTTAAATATTTAAATTAAAATATTTAATTTTTTTATTTAATTATCGATATTTATTAACAAATAAGCTATGAAATAATAATATAATTATGAATTTTGTTAAATAATTATTAAAAATAATCATAAATATTTTAAAATGTGTATTTGATCTTTTATGATAAATTATCGACAATTAAAATAGATAATTATTCAAAAATCTGATATTTGAGGCAAGGCAAATATTAATCAATTATTTTATAAGCTTTTATGAACTAATAATTAATATTATAAACTAATGTTAACAAATTTAACTAGCTATGACTATTTGAACAATTGTCTATTTAAAATCATTATGACCTTTTGTTTTGTCATAAAACAATTGTTTTAGTTCATACAAGCTTATTCAAAATAAAATAAAACTAATTTATTAATATTCCAAAAATTAATAACTAAGTGATTTAAAAAGTTAATTTGTTTATCGAATCAGTTCAAATAGTCATGTCCATTTGAATAATTATTTATTTCAAATCATTATGACCTTTTGTTTTTTCATAAAACAATTCTTTCTATTCATGCAAAATTATTCAAAATAAAAAAAATATTTATTTATTAACATTCTGAAAATTAATAAGTAAGAGATTTGAAAAAATAAATTTGTTTAATAAATAAGTTCAAATAATTATGATTATTTGAACAATTATCTATTTAAAATTGTTATGAACTTTTGTTTTATCATAAAACAATTGTTTCAGTATAAAAACTTATGCAAAATAAAATAATACTACTTTATTAATATTTCAAAAATTAATAAGAGATTTAAAAAATAAATCAGCTTACTAAATTAGATCAAATAATTATGGCCTTGAATAATTATCTATTTCAAATCATTATTACCTTTCATTTTGTCATAAAACAATTGTTTTCCAATATACAAGCTTATTAAATAAAATTGTTATTACCTTTCTTTCTGTCATAAAACAATTGCTTTTCAACATACAAGCTTATTTGAAATAAAATAATACTAATTTTTTAATATTTCAAGAATTAGTAAGAGATTTAAAAAATAAATCTATAATACTAATTTTTTAATTTCAAGAATTAGTAAGAGATTTAAAAAATAAATCTATTTACCAAACCAGTTTAAATAGTTATTACTATTTGAACAATTATCTATTTCAAATTATTATAAAACCAAAAAAGCCATATAGATAATAATTATGATTTATAAATCTAATTGGTTTTTTATTATTATTTCAAAAATTAATAATAGGTATGATAATTAGATTTTTAAAAATTTATATAATTATATTGATTTTAATATTATTCATACCTACATTCATGGAAAGCCAAATGTAATCAAAGTCTACATCAGTTCGTTATGAATCTGCTCATTAATTGAAAATCAAGTCAGAGGAAGGTCAAAGAAAATAGGGTAATTGTTTGCTTGAAGGTTTTATCTCATCATTATTTGAAAGAGTTCATCTCGATCTCCAACAAAATAACCTAGCTAACCCAATTAATATTTAGGGATGCATGAGTAAGACAAGGAAGAAGGTATATGAGAATAAATATGGAGACATAGCTTCATTACTCCAAATGGATGTGGACAATAATCTGATCAAAGCCATATTTTAGTTTTGGGATCCTTCTTATAAGTGTTTCATCTTTAATGAAACAGATATAGTGCCCGTAATTAAAGAGTACATGGTCTTACTTCATTTTGATTTGCCAAATCCAAACAAGATTTATTGGTCAAATAAGGTGGGTTATCGTAAAAAGCTTGTCCAAATACTTGGACTTAGCTTGCCTTAAGTTGATACATGTGTCAAGACAAAAGGTGAAAGTAAGGTTATTACAGAAAGTTTTCTGTGAGACTTCATCCATGGCATTTGGATTATAATCAAGGGTTAATGGCAATGGCTAAAGCTTTATATGGATTGGTAATCTTTCCAAAAGTCATTGGACATGTAGATATCGTAATAATAGACTTTATCGATCAGTTAGAATACAAAGTCAATGCAACACTAACCATTTAGCAAAAACTATCCGTTCCTTAAATTATTATCATAGAAATATCAAACATTAAAACTATTTGAAAAAACTTCAAATTGTTAGTCATTTTATGACTACTATCCACTGACCCCAAACCTAGGTAGGCTGCATACTAAATAATTAAACCTTTGCACCATTCTGATTGATAAATATCTAAAGTGGATTTTGTAATAAAGATTTCAACATTAGACTTCAATTAAGTAGAAAGTTGAGATAGAACATTCTAAACACGAATATAAAAAAGGTAAAGAAAAAAAGATAAAAAGAAAAGAGTTGATTGTGACAGCATGCAAATGAAACATTCAAATAAATCTAAAATCAATAAGGAAATAACTTTGTCTCCTAAGAAATCTTTTTCAATAGAAATATCCATACTTGAAATGAAAAATGGCCATCCTTCAAATTCGCTTTAAAAAAAAAAATCCATTTGCAATCTTTTTTAGGCCTGTTGATTTTTTTCTTTCTAAATTAATTAGTGTTATTTTGAGTTCAATTTGAAATAGATAATTGTTATGATTTTTTGTTTTGTCATAAAACAATTGTTTCTATTCAACAAGCTTATTCGGATTAAAATAATATTAATTTATTAATACTTCGATAATTAATAAGTAAAAGATTTTAAAAAATAAATATATTTACTAAAGAAGTTCAAATAGTCTAATTATTTGAATAATTATCTATTTCAAATCATTATGACATTTTGTTTTGTAATAAAATAATTGTTTCAGTTAATATAAATTATTTAAAATAAAAATAATACTAATTTATTAATATTTCAAAAATGAATGAGTAAGAGAATTAAAAAAATGAATTTGTTTACTAAAAAAGTTCAAATAGTTATGATTATCTAAACAATTATCTATTTCAACACATTATGACTTTTTGTTTTGTCAAAAAGCAATTGGATCTATTCATGAAAGCTTATTTCGAATAAAATAATATAAATTTATTAATATTCAAAAAATTAATAAATAATAATTTAAACAATAAATTTATTTTTTTGAACATGTTTAAATAGTAATGACTATTTAAACAATTATCTATTTCAAATTGTTATGACTATTTGTTTTGTGATAAATCAATTGTTTCTATTCATACAAGCTTATTCATAATAAAATAATATTAATTTATTAAAATTTCAAAAATTAATAAGTAAAAGATTAAAAAAATCTATTTACCAAGCGAGTTCAAATATAATTTTTATAATAATTCTTATAATATTAATAATTAATATAATTTATTCAATTAAACAATAATATTAATAATTTATATTCTTATTGTTTTATTATATAATAATTATTAATGACCTGCATATCATATAATAATTTTTATTATAATTGATAAGAATAATATATAATTAACACAATTATATATAATAATATTTCATTAATTAATATTATTAACCATCTTATATAACATAAGTTACATCATGTGAACCAAGACTATTAGTTTGCAATAAAACTATCAATTGATGCTTGATCTGGCCTTTCATCCTTTATGAGAAAAATGACATTGGAAGCATAGGAATTGCGTCAAGGTAAGTTTATCCAATGCTACTCAAGCCTCATATTCGAACTCATTAGCTAGATTTTACGATTTCTTTCCTTCAAGAAATCTAAGTTTTTCCAAAGAATAATGTCGATATGTTATTTGGAAAGAAAAAAAGTACTGATAATGCAAGGTAGTTGGTGTTTCATTGTATATCTTCTGATTCTAAATTATGTTCTACCACATTCTTAATTATAGATTCTTCCATAGTTCCATTTACCTTATTAGTACAATGTATTAGAATTTTGAGCTCAACATGTTCAATTAACATGATCATAAATATAGAAATTCAAAGTTTAGAATGAAACACCAATTATGAATAGGAGAATTTTCATTTTGATTTGCAGCTCTTGCTTGATTCCGTCCTTCACTTTCTCATCTAATTTTTATTGAATTATTTAAAATAGATAATAACAATTAAAAATGACCTTTTTAATCACTAAAATAATAATTATAAACCTTAACTTATATGCTTGATAGTGGGTTAGGGTAATAATTCAAATTATTACTAAAAAATTCCATCATTTGACCAATTATTAGTTTCTATTTCTAAATCAATTATTTTATACAATAATTTGATTAACTTTAATATTGGTTAGTTCAAATTATATCCTTTTTAATGAAATGGTTTAAGATTTAATTATAAACAACACAATAAGACTTAAGAGATATACATATATCTTAAATTTATTGTTATATATATAAAAGTTTTCAAGCCTTGGTTAATTGTTTTAATAATCAACAATAAAAAAAACTTGATGTAAAATAATATTTGAATTCTCTCTCCATATTCTTTAATATCTAAATCAACTGTATGAAAATTCTAATTGAAGTTCATTTTCACCAATAAATTGGAGACTAAAGACCTATATTGTTATTAATATTATCCAAGAAAACTTGTATCAACAATTAGTTTGAATTAATTTACTTTTCAATCTTATAAAATGGATATCTCCATTTTTTAATAAAAAAAAGTTTACTGAAGTTAAAAAAATTGAATTGAACTTTAAATAATTATTAATCATTATTTTAATATTACAAGATAATATTGATAATTCTTTATGAGCAGTTTTTCAATATACATTTAGTTTTACTCTTAGTTTTTCACACAGTTTTTATTTCTTAGTTTTTCTACATGGTATGAGAGCTAGGACTTTCTTTCTATTGCCCTTTCCTAATTTGTCACATGGAAGGCTTCTTTCCTCTTTACTTACATGTGATAGGGTCCTGTTAAAAGTTTAAATAACTAATATTATATCTAAAAATTATTTAATTTTTATTTTAATATTAATAATTTAATAAGTTTATTATACAAGCACATAATTGCTTGTATAATTCTTTTAGAGTAGTTTTTCAATATACATTTAGTTTTACTCTTAATTTTCCACACAGTTTTATTTCTTAGTTTTTCCACATGATATGAGGCCAGGATTTTCTTTCTGTTGCCCTTTCCTAATTTGTCACGCGGAAGGCTTATTTCCTCTTCAACTATACGTGATGGAGGCCTGTTAAAAGTTTAAATAACTAATATTATATCTAAAAATTATTTAATTTTTATTTTAATATTAACAATTTAATAAGTTTATTATATAAACACTTTAGGTTTATATACAACTAACTAGTGAGTAAACTAGGAAACTAAATCTTCGTAAAACTAATCCTATAATTGAGGTATTGTCTATCCTAATTTTTTGTCCTTAATTCTAGGGATACAAATACTTAACTCTAGAGATACAAATATAAATATACAGATTACAAGATTACAACCAACTGTAAATAAGTGTTTTCTTACAAATAGCAAATCAAAGAAGAGATTTTACTCTCTACACATAATAAAAAAATAACTAACGGATTCGGTATAATTACCCAAATCACTCATTATTCTAAAAATAAGAAACTTAACTAAAATAGACAAAGTCAACTAATCAAGCAATAATGAATATTAAATTTCCACAAAAGTTTCTTATCGATTGTTTCTTATCGATCAAATTGAAATAGCTATGACTTTCTAAACAATTATCTATTTTAAAACATTATGACATTTTGTGTTGTCATAAAACAATTGATTATGTTCATGCAAGAATATTTTGAATAAAATAATATAAATTTTTAATATTCCAAAAATTAATAAGTATAATTTTAGAAAATAAAGCTATTTTCTGAATACATTCAAATTGTTATGACTATTTGAACAATTATCTATTTCAAATCATTATGACCATTTGTTTTTTCATAAACTAATTATTTCTGTTCAAACAAGCTTATTTGGAATAAAATAATTCTAATTAATTAATATTCCAAAATTAATAAGTAAAAGATTTAAAAAATGAATTTGTTTATCGAGTAAGTTCAAATAGTTATGATTGTTTGAATAATTATTTATTTCAAATCATTATGATCTTTTGTTTTGTTATAAAACAATCGTTTCTATTCATACAAGTTTATTTGGAATAAAATAATATTGATATATTAACATTCTAAAAATTAATAAGTTGAAGATTTAAAAAATTAATTAGTTTACCTAACCAGTTCAAATAGTCATGTCCATTTCAACTATTATCTATTTCAAATTGTTATGACATTTTATTTTGTTGTAAAATAATTGTTTCTTATCGATCAAGTTGGAATAGCTATGACTATCTAACAATTATCTATTTCAAAACATTATGACATGTTGTTTTGTCATAAAACAATTGATTCTGTTCATGCAAGCATATTTTGAATAAAATAATATAAATTTATTAATATTTCAAAAATTAATAAGTATAATTTTAGAAAATAAAGCTATTTTCTGAACACATTCAAATAGTTATGACTATTTGAACAATTATCTATTTCAAATCATTATGACCATTTGTTTTTTCATAAACTAATTATTTCTATTCAAACAAACTTATTTGGAATAAAATAATTCTAATTAATTAATATTCCAAAATTAATAAGTAAAAATTTAAAAAATAAAATTGTTTATCGAGTAAGTTCAAATAGTTATGATTATTTTAACAATTATTTATTTCAAATCATTATGATCTTTTGTTTTGTTATAACACAATTGTTTCTATTCATACAAGTTTATTTGGAATAAAATAATATTAATATATTAATATTCTAAAAATTAATAAGTTGAAGATTTAAAAAATTAATTAGTTTACCAAACCAGTTCAAATTGTTATGACATTTTATTTTGTTGTAAAACAATTGTTTCTTATCGATCAAGTTGAAATAGCTATGACTATCTAAACAATTATCTATTTCAAAATATTATGACATTTTGTTTTATCATAAAACAATTGGTTCTGTTCATGCAAGCGTATTTTGAATAAAATAATATAAATTTATTAATATTTCAAAACTTAATAAGTATAATTTTAGAAAATAAAGGTATTTTGTTAAATTAATTTAAAATGATAATTTTAAAATAATTAATAAATTATTATCAATAATTTTATTAATTAAATATTTTTATTAAAATCATTATTCTTATATAATATAGTTATTATATATAGTAATGATTAATTGTTCTAATTAATATTTAAATTAATTAAATTATAAAAACTAATAATTATTATTTAATTGGTTATAATTTTATTAAGAAAATTATTTGTTCAATATGCTTATTTATTAAACCCAATTATTGGATAATAATTATCAATTTTATTAATTAAACCATAATTATTAGATAAATTATATTATGATTAAGCTTATGATAATAAATAAAGATATTAATATGAATTATTGATTTTAATTTAATATAACTAATAAATAAATAATTATATTTATTAATTTTCAAAATATTTAATAAATATTTTAATAATTATTATTAAATATATTTTTACTAGTTATATTTAATACTATAATATATATTAATTTTAAATATTAAATCTAATTTATTTATATAATTAAAATTAAATTAGATTTAATAAATAATAAATTATATATTATTATAATTAATATTTAAATAATTCATATGAGTTAAATTATAATTATACTATTTGTTTTATAATATAATTAATTAATTTGTTAATTAATAAATAATAATTATATTATATATTGTTAGTAACTTTAATAATTATTAAGATATATAATTATAAATATATAATTAATAGTATAATTTAAAATTTTAACAAACTATTTAAACTATGTATTTATTTATATTATAATATTTATATGAAATATTATAATTGATTAAGTTAAATAACTTAACTAATATAATCTAATATTATATAATTATATATTATAATAATTTAATATTATTAAATTTATTAATTAATAATTTTGGATTATAATAAGTCACAAAACAATTGTTTTTGTTTGTACAAGCTTATTCGAAATAAAATAATTCTAATATAATTATACGATTATAATTTATAATTATATAAATTATAATTACTAATCAAATACTTCTATATAAATTATAATTATATATAAAGTACAAAAAAATAACTTAATGGAGTAATTCAAATACTATATTATAGAAATATAAATTTAATTTAATTTTATAACTTGTATTATAATTTGATTATAAATTGATTAATATATTAATCAAATATATATTATAATATTATATATAATATAATATTAGTTAATTATATTCATTAATTATATAGATTATTAGTTATATAAAATATATTAATTATATTTAATAAACTATTTAATCATATATTATTAAATATATTAATATAATTAAACATAAATATAGTTTTGATATATATTATAATAATTTACTATTTATGTAATTATATATATTTTAATAAATATTGACTCAATTGTCAATATTTATTTATTTATTTCAAATCGTTATTAATTTTTTGCAACCGAAAATAATGATATAATTCTAATAACTAATTATTTATAAAACTTATCCAAAATAAAATAATATTATTTTATTAATATTTCAAAAATTAAGAAGTTTGAGATTTAAAAAATAAATCAGTTTATCAAATTTTAATATTATTTTATAAATTATCTATACTATTTATTATTAAAAATTATACCTAATTTTTATAAGTATAATCAAATAGTTATTAATTTTTAAATAAATATTATTGATTATAATTTTGTAATAGATAATAGTTATATAATTTAATTTATTAATAAATATTAAAATTATTAATATTTTAAATAGTTTATTAATTAAATAATATTTTATTTAACATATATACATACGTTAATATTTATTAGTTAATTATAAAATTTATAATGAATAAATTAAAAATTATATAATAATATGAAGTATATTTAATATTAAATTTAATTATAGATTTATAATTAATTAATTATAATAATTTAATATACTATTTTATCATTTATTTAATTGTGTTAGTTATATTAATAATTATATTGTATTAAATTGTATCAAACAATTTGTAAATTATCAAATAATTTATATAAATTATTTATTTATTAATATTATTAACTAATTATGAATTATGTTAAACATTAGTTTATATGAATATAATTAATATTTTCTTAAGGGATTTAATTATATTAATTATAATTATTTAACAAGTTAATAGGGATTGAACTATTTAGAAGTTTTGTTATTGTAGTCATTTAATTAGATAATTATACTATATTTATATTCTATTATAAATTATAATAATATATAAATTATTATTTATAAATTATTTAAAATTTATATTAATAAAAATTATAAATTTATTAATAAATTTATTATTACTATAAGTATAAAGTATCATTAACTATTAACTTATGAACTTAATATTATAATTAATTTACTAATCTAATGAACATTATTACTTTTGATTAAAGTATTATCAATAATATAATCAAAATAGATTTAATATTAAATTAATCAATTAATATACTGATTTTATAATTAATTAATTTAATAATAAATTACTAAATTATAATTCTATTGTTTAATATTAAATTGATAAATTATAATAATTTAAATACATAAACTAAAATAATTTTATTAATATAGTTATAATAATTGAGTAATTTATACTAATATATATTATAATTTAAGAGGTTATTAATATTTTAGATAAATAATAGTTTTATAATTTATTAATTTAATATTATAATTATAATTTAATAATATTTAAAAATTATAAATTTTTAATAAATGTATCTATTAATAATTAATAATTGAACCATAATACTATTAGTATTATTAATTAATTAAAAATATTGATATGAAATATAAATTTCTCCAAAAATAGATTATCAAATATAATTTTTATAATTATATTTTAATAAATATAATATATATATATATAAATTTATAATAAATATAATATATAATATAATAATTATAGTGGTTTAATAATCCATAACCAATTAATAATAATAATAATAATAATAATAATAATAATAATAATAATAATAATATATTGTATTAATTACTCATTAATAAAATAATTTATTAGCGGCCCCATCAAAATACATCCTCTATATCTCTTCATCATCTTCCTCTAACTCTGAGATGGCCATTAGTTCCTCATCTAGAAAATCAAGCTTATTATTAACAATTGTAATAAGTTTATAATACTAATTAAAAACTAAATAGATTATAATAATTTTTTTTACTTATTAATTTAGAAAATATTAATTATAATATAACTAATTATAGTCAAATAATTAACTATTAATATTATAATTTAATAAATACTCTTTATAATTTAATGTATCAATTATTAGTAAATTGATATAATTATTTGTTATTAATAATAACTTATATTTATTAACATAGATTTAAGGTTTAATTAAATAATTATGAAGGTTTTATTAAACTTATTATAATAAATAATAATAATTGTTATTAATTTGATTAATTATTAACTAATAATAATTAATATATTATACAATTAAAAATAATAATAAATTATGACAATTATTATATTATATTAATAATTAATATATAATATTAAATCAGATTATATTATTAATAATACATTAATTATGTAATTAATACTAAACAAGATTTAGTAATTGTTATTAATTACTAATAATTTTAATAATTATACAAATTATAATATAATTAATTGAAAAAATATTATAATAATATTTTAAAATTATTTTGAATTATAATGAATTATAATATATTAGTTATTTTTTCAATTAATATTATTTTAATTAAAATAAGCATAATTATTAATTAAATAGTATAAATATATTATTTTACTATTTTAGTATAATTAATTATATTAATTCGAATAAGCTCGTATGGACGGAAATAATTGTTTTATGACAAAACAAAAAAGTCATAAGAATTTGAAATAAATAATTATTCAAATAGTATAATGATTTCAATTTGTTTGATAAATAGATTTATTTTTAAATCTTTTACTTATTAATTGTCTTAATATTAATAAATTTGTATTATTTTATTCAAACTAAGCTTATATGAACAAATAAAATCATTATATGACGAACCAAAAGGTTATAGTGATTCCAAATCAATAATTGTTCAAATGGCCATAATTATTTAAACTTGTTTGGTAAATAGATTCATTTTTTAAATCTCTTAATTATTAATTTTTAGAATATTAATAACATGGTGTTATTTTATTTCCAATAACCTTATATTAACTAAAATAAGTTTTTTATGACAAAAAAAAAGGTCGTAACGATTTGAAATAGGTAACTATTCAAATAATCATGATTGTCTAGGTAAACATATTTATTTCTAAAATTTTTAACTTATTAATTGTCAAAACATTAATAAATTAGTATTATTTTAATCCAAATAAGCTTGTATGAATAGAAACAATTGTTTTATAATGAACAAAATGTTATAAAGATTTGAAATAAATAACTGCTCAAATAGTCATAACTATTTGAATAAGTTTGATAATTAGATTTATTTTTTAAATCACTTTTTAATTTTTGAAATATTAATAGATTAGTATTACTTTATTCCTAATAAACTTATATGAACAAAACCATTTGTTTTATGACAAAACAAAAAGTAATAATGATTTGAAATATGTAATTGTTCAAATAGTCACAATTATTTAAACTGATTAGGTAAATTAAAAAAAATTAATGTTATAATTAATTATTATTTCAATTAATAATATATATTAATTAATTAAAATATTAAAAATTTTATAATAATATAAATTTAAATTAATATAATAATAATAGAGATAGTAAATATTAATAATATGAGACATTTAAATAACTAATTAATAAAATATTATATCAATAACTTGTTAATATAAGTTAGTTCTATTATTTAATATTTTAATATTTTGAATATTAATTATATAAATATTAATATAATATTTATTGAATAATATAATAATTATTATATTATATTTTATTATAAATATATAAAATTAGTTAAATAAAATATTTTATATTGATGTGGAAAGAATCATATCAATAATTTTATTACATTCAAATAATTCTATTATTTGAAATTTTAATATTTGTTTAGTAACATTTTATTAAATATTATAGTATAAATTATATAATAGCTAATAATATATTGTTAGCTATAAACAAATTAAAAAATTAATAATTTTTTAAATTGTTAAAAATAATTTATTTAATAGTACAAAACTATTATTGAACTAACAATAATTAAATGTTTATTATGGATAATTTATATATTTAAATTAATATATCTATTCTATATATAATAATTAGTTACTAATAATTATTAAATATTATTATTAACATAACAAAACAAAAAATCATAAATGTTGAAATAAAAAATTGCTCAAATAGCTAGAATGATTAGAACTTGTTTGGTAAATAGATTTATTTTTAAATCTTTTACTTATTAATTATCTTAATATTAATAAATTTATATTATTTTATTTGAAATAAGCTTCGATGAATAGGAAAAATTCTTTTATTACAAAACAAAAGGTTATAGCTATTTCAAATAGATAATTATTCAAACAATCCTAATTATTTAAATTTGTCTAGTAAACAAAGTCATTTTTTAAATCTCTTTATTATTAATTTTTGGATTATTAATAAATTAGTATTATTTTATTTTGAATAAGCTTATATGAACTGAAACAACATTTAATTAACTATAGGTATGATAATAACAATTATATAAACTATTTATATGTTTTTATAAATATAAGTAAATAAATGTTCATAATAAATTATTAATAAATAAGTTTGTTAAATTTAATTAATACTATAATTATAATTTTATTATAATAAATTAAATATTATTTGCATAATATAAATTTTTATACTAATATAATGTATAAATAATTTAATTTATATAATATTACAATATTGATAATTTGAGTATAACATTAGTTTATACATATTATAATTATAATAAGTTATAATTTTATTAGTTACTAAATAATTAGTAATTATTAAATTATTTTAATTCAAATATTTAATTATGCAAAAGGTCATAACTATTTAAAATAGATAATTAATTAAATAGTCATGATTATTTGATCTAGTTTGGTAAACATTTTTATTTTTAAAATTTTTTACTTATTAATTGTTGATATATTAATAAATTAGTATTAGTTTAATCCAAATAGGGATTAATAACTATTTGAACTAGTTTGATAAATAGATTTATTTTTTAAATCTCTTATTAATTTTTGAAATATTAATAGATTAGTATTACTTTATTCTAGAACAAACTTATATGAACAAAAATATTTATTTTTTAACAAAACAAAAGGTCATACTTATTTGAAATAGATAATTGTTCAAATAGTCATACCTATTTATTAATATGGTTATTAAAATAGTTAAACAAATTAGCATTATATAATTACTATTATATATAAGTACAAGATATATTAAAATTATAACTATTAAGTCTATAACAATTAATACTAATATTTATATTAATAAAAAATTCAAATTTAATAAATTAATATAACTTATAGAAAAGATAAGTTAATATAAAAAATAACAAATATATCTATTATTTCAATTAGTATAGAACTTATAATTACTTATAAGTATTATTTAATTATTTATATATAACTAAAATATTATTTTAAGATTATTTAATAATACATTTGAATACAATTTTATTATGTATAATTATATAATAATATTTAAATAAATTAAATTATTATATATATTAATTATAAATTAATTATATATTTAGATTATAAAAGTATATTAATTAATATTATTTCAAAATATTAAATTGAAATAAATATGCTTATAAAACAATTGATTAAATAATAATATAAATTATTTAATAATTTGTATTTAGGATTTGTTATAAATTATTTATTTATAATTAAGTATAATATTAATTTATAATAATACAAATTGTGTAATGAATTATAAATAGTATTATAATTGTATATTTTAATAAATTTATTACAATTAAATTAGTTAATAATTTTATAATAATCAAATAGTATAATAATTAAATGTATATGTGAATAGTCTATTGAATCAACAATTAAAATATTTATGATTATTTTTCATAATTATTTAACAAAATTCATAAATTATATTATTATTTCATAGCTTATTTATTAATAAATATCGATAATTAAATAATAAAAATTAAATATTTTAATTTAAATATTTAAAATTTAAAATTTTTAATTTTTAACATTAAAAAAATTAATAAGTAAAAGATATGAAAAAATAAATCTATTTACCGATCAAGTTCAAATAGTTATAACTATTTGAACAATTATTTATTTAAAATTGTTATGACTTTTTTGTTCTATTATTTAAAAGGTCATAACAATGTTCTATTATCTAAGTATTATTAAATAATGTTCTATTAATTTTATTATTTAATACTTAGATATTATTAAACCAATTTTATATATTAATTAATCTATTATAAACTATTGTAAGAAGACCTTAAATTAATAATTGAATAAGATTATAATTATATAATCATTAATATTATTACTTATTAGTTTCCATAAATAGTAATTTTATTATTTGTTTTTGATAATTGATTTTAAATTAATTAAAATCCTCTTTCTTAAACAAATATTAAGATATCCAATAATATTCAAAAATTGGAGAATTCGTTAAACAATTTCAATAACTAATAGTATAATATTGTCAAAATTATTATATTATATTAATAAATATTGTTATAAATTGCCCTAGAATTTAAGTTAATAATAAATTTTTTACTTAACTTATATGCTCAATAGTGGGTTAGAATTTTTATGAGGGCTCATAAAACTCTCATTATATCACTGGCAATTGGATCAAAGTTATAATATTCAAATAATATTAATAAACAATTATATTCTTTAAATTAATATAAATAGACATTATTTAGTATATTATTTAATAATTTAATATAATAATACTAATATTATTATAATTAATATATTCTTATTATAAAATAAGAATAATAATATAACTTATTTTCAAAAATTATAAATAAAATGTTTATAATATAATTAATTAATATAATATTTATTAATATATCTACTTTGATTATAATTTGACCCATACTAGATTATTTATATAAGCTTTAAATAATATTTATAAAAATTAAATGAAAAATAAAATTGATAAATATAGTTAATAATAATAAAATTAAATTGAAATTATAGTTAATTATAATTAAATAGATATATCAAGTTTATTATAATATTCTAATAATATATATTATTATATAATTATTTATAATTTAATAAAACTAAATAACTATTTAATTATGTACTATAAATGTTTTTGTAGGTGGATGAGCATTGCTACAAAGCAAATTCAAACAAGAACAATCCATGGTACCTTGGTAGTGGATGCTCAAAACACATGACCAAACTCTTTTTAAGGACTTAAAAGATGTTACATTTGGTGACAACTCCAAAGGCCAAATTAAACTAATTTATCCTTAATAATTTAGTAATTATTATTTAAGTTACTATATAATTACTAAATAAAGATTAATATTATAATTATTTAAAATTTATTTAAATTTTTAAAATTTTGAAATAGTTAAATTTATTAATAATTATAAAAAAAATGAGATTTAAAAACTAAATTTATTTCATATTTTATGTTATTATTTAGTTAATAATTTATCTAAAATAATTAGCTAATTTATTAAAATAATAATAAATTATGACAATTTATCTGTATATATATTTATATAATTATGAATAAATCAAAGCTCTAATTAATTATTCCTAATTATTCATGATTTAAATAAAATAAAATAAAATAATATAGTCTAATTAAATATTTATTAAAATCCTTATTAAATATATAATTCAATAATTTAATTTATTAAATTATTAACTGTATAGATTATAACTAAGAATATTTGAACAAAAGGTAATAAATTAATATTATTATTAATAATAAATTATTTCATAATTGCAACAATTATCACTATTTAAATTTTTTATTATTTAATTAAGAATGTAATAAATAATGTTATAATAATAGATATAATAATAAGCTATAATAAAATAATAAGCTATTATTTAAATTATTTGAAATAGATAATAGACAATTATTTATTTGAATAATTATACCTAATATTGATATTATTATTTGTAATCTGTATATTAATTAGTTATAATATTATTTTATTATAATATAGATAATATATTTTTAAAAATTATTTACTACAAATAATAATTTAATTATTTAGTTATCATTAAATAGGTTTAAAGATAATTAAAAAATATAATATATTCTATATTAATATATCATAATATAGAGCATTTGTTTATAATATAAAATTAATTTGTTTAATTATATAAATATTTGTTTAATTAATAAATTGTTGTTACTAAAATGGATAATTATTCTAATCATTTTAACTATTTGAACTGGTTTCACAAACAAATTTATTTTTTAAATCTCTTACTTATTAATTTTTGAAATATTATTAAATTAGTAATATTTTTAACCGAATAAGCTTCTATGATCGAAAACAATTGTTTTATAACAAAAAAAGATCTCAATGATTTGAGATTGATAAATTTAATACTATATAATTGGAGAATTAATGAGTAATTGTTCTCCTCAAAAATTACAGATAATAATTGTATTCATTATTTATTATATAATTAAGACTATTAATAATAAAATAACTATATAATTATTATAAATTAAATATATTATTATTAATAACTTAGTTAATACTAATCTAATTTAAAATTTGATTATTTAATATTTTTATTCTAATATTATTTGATATAATATTTTATGCATAAATATAGTTTCTATTAATATACTTAATAGTATATTAATATTATTATAATATTAATTTATGGCAAGTTTGTATGGTTAAAATTATTATAAGTTATTATATAAATTATTCATTTTAAATTATACTTTAAAATTATAATGAATTTTATATTATTATTTTAATATTATAACATTAATATAATATAAATTATTATATTAATTATATAATTAAATTATTTGATAAATTATAATTTAATATAATTATAAATTCTTAACAAAATTTCATAATTAATTAAATAAATACTTAATAATTTGTAATTATTTATTTAATTTTAATTATTTTACTAGAACCGGGAAGAGTTTTTTATCATACAAGCTGCAGAATAAAAAATACTAATCTAATAATACTCTGAAAATTAATAACTAAGAGATTTAAAAAATAAATTTATTTTCTGAACCAGTTTAAATAGTTAAGATTATATGAACAATTATCTATTTTAAATCATTATGACCTGTTGTTTTATCATAAAATAATTTTTTCAATTCATACTAGCTTATTCAAAATAAAATAAAATGAATTTATTAATATTTCAAAAATTAATAAGAGATTTAACAAATAATTCTGCTGACCTAACTAGTTCAAATAATTATGATTATTTGAACAATTATTTATTTCAAATAATTATGACCTTTTTTTTGTCATAAAACAAATGTTTTTGTCCATATAAGTTTGTTCAGAATAAATAAAAACTAATCTATTAATATTTTAAAAATTAATAATAGATCTAAAAAATAAATCTATTTAGATGTTTATTAATTAATAAAAATCAATAATTAAAATATTTAAATTAAAATCAATATTTAGATAATTAATAATAAATTATAAGTATTTATAATAATAATTTAATTAAATATTTATATTTTAATTTATTCAAATAATATTATATTTGTTATAATTAAAATTTAATATTATAATTATTAAATATAATGTGAATAATATTGTAAGTCCAATTTTAATTATTTTATTATAAATATATAATTATAATAAATATATAATATAACCACTATGGATATAATTATTATAATTATTTGAACTGATTTGATAAACTGATTTATGTTTTAAATCTCTAACTTATCAATTTTTATAATATTAATAAAGTAATATTATTTTATTTCAGATAAGCTTTTATGAATTGAAACAATTGTTTTATGATAAAATATAAGGTTATAACGATTTTAAATAGATAATTGTTCAAATAGTCCAAAATATTTGAACTTGTTCGGTAAATAGATTTTTTTTCTAATTTCTTACTTAATAATTTTTTTAATGTTAATAAATTAGTATTATTTTATTTCAAATAAGCTTGTATGAGTTGAAGCAATTATTTTATGACTAAACAAAAGGTCAAAAAAATTTGAAATAGATAATTGTTCTAATAGTCTTAGCTATTTGAATTAATTCAACAAACCCATTTATTTTTTAAATCCTTACTTATGAATGTTTAGAATATTACTAATTTAGTAATATTTTACTCTGAATAAGCTTGTTGAATGGAAATTAAATGTTTTAGGACAAAACAAAAATCATAACAATTGGAGATAGATAATTGTTCAAATAGTCATAACTATTTGAATTGGTTTGGTAAAGAGATTTAGTTTTTAAATCTCTTATTAATTTTTAAAATAGTAATAAAATAGTATTATTTTATTACTATTAGTTATTCAGAAGTTATTTATAATACTTGGACCATACTCTGTAAATTTCTTGCTCAAGTAATAAATAACTTTCTCTTTCTTACTGGATTCATCTTGTAATTTAAATAAATTTGTATTTCTAATATAATATTTATTTAATTATCTATTACTTATTAATATTATTATAATTATATAATTATATAATTATATAATATAATTAATAAATACTAAGTATATTATTTCAATATATAATAAATTAGATTAATAAGTAAGATATTTATTCTAATACTTATTTAATTCATTATAATATACAAATAATAAATTATATTAATTTATATATAATATTATAATAAAATTAATATAGTTTTGTTAATAATTATTGTTAATATTTATTTAATTATTATTTCAAATAATTTAAATATAGTTTTTATTAATGTTTGATATATATTATTAAATTAATATAGTTAATATTATCAAATAATAATATTAATTATTAATATTATTAATATTTAAATTAATAATATAATATATTTATATTACTAGATTTATTGTCGGATTATACAATTAAATTACTATATAATGTAAATATATTAGTAACAAATTAAATATAATTAATATTAATATATATTATTAATAAATTAATAAAATATTGTTTTATAAAGTTAGTACTATCGATTAGTACTTCTTAAATAGTTTATTGTTATTGAAATTAAGAACTAGTTATGCTAATCATGTGAAATATTTATATTAATAGATATAATAATATATTAGTATTAATAATTAATAAAAAATTAATAATTATTTAACAATTTAATATATTTAATATTAATATAATTAATATTATATTTTTTAATATAATAATTTTAAATAATCAATTAAATATCTTATATTTAATTATTAATAACCTTTAATTATAATTAATTTACTTAAAATATTATTTAATTATTAAATATAATTAATTTAATTTAATATTCTATTAAATATTTAATAATAAAATTTTCTTATTATTATTATTATGCTATTAATTAATTATCTTAATTAATATTATTATATTATTATATTATTTTTTATAATAAATAATTATAATTTATTATAATTAGCAAATAACTATATATAAATTATTTTATATATAATAGTATAATAATTTGATAATATTATAACTATTATAATATTATTATTTGATAATATTAACTATAATAGTTGTAGTTATTAAAAAATAATAATTATTATAAATATCTTATAAATTTTTAGTAAATATTATTAATAATTTATAATATTTGATTTATAGTATAATATAATATTATATAATTTATAGTTTAATATA
Organism: Durio zibethinus; assembly: GCF_047325235.1. Classification (NCBI taxonomy): domain Eukaryota; kingdom Viridiplantae; phylum Streptophyta; class Magnoliopsida; order Malvales; family Malvaceae; genus Durio; species Durio zibethinus. The sequence goes on from NC_143177.1 coordinate 18,518,051, forward strand.
AATTACAAGTAACAATTTATAGTGTGACTAGAATAATATAATATACTATGATATAATTAATTATTATTAATTAATATTTTATAATTAATTTATAATTTATATTATAAATTATTAAATATAATATAATATATTATGATTTATTAATAATATAATTAAAATATTGAATTAATAATTAGTTATAATTATAATTAGTTTTATGAATAACTTATTAGTTAATATTACTAGTTATACATATATTATTAATAATACATATATTATAAAATATTATAATAAACAATTAGAATACTATAGTTATAGTAATTATTTTATAAACTATAAATAACTATTAATTATTTTTATAATTAAAAATAAGTAAGAACTTATTATAGTATTATACTAATTTATATATTTATTATAATTATTAAATAATTATAATAATTATAATTATATTAAGGTATTAATAGTTAAGGTTATAATATTAAATTATATAGACAGAAACAATTGGTTCATTACAAAACAAAAGGTCATAACTATTTGAAATAGATAATTATTCAAGTAGTCAGATTTATTTGAATATGTTCAAAAAACAAATTTATTTTTAAAATTTTTACTTATTAAATTTTAGAATATTAATAAATTTAATTATTTTATTCGAAATAAGCTTATATGGACAGAAACAATTGGTTTATCACAAAACAAAAGGTCATAACTATTTGAAATAAATAATTATTCAAATAGTCAGAACTATTTAAACATGTTCAAAAAATTAATTGTATATTTTATAATTAGTCAATAGTTATAAATAGATATTTATAATCAGTTCTAACACTTTATAAATAATAAATATTTATAATAAATTATATACAATATGTAAGTTTTGTTTACTAAATTAATTAATTAAAAATAATTTATCATATGATTATTTAATATAATATCTATTTATATATAAAAATTTATATAATTATATAAAATACTTTATATTAATATTATTATCTTTATGACTTTAATATTTTTAATTTAATAATATTTATTTATAATATGACTTGTTAGGTCATAAGATTTATTATTTAAATCTCCAACTATTTCAAAATATTCAATTTATAAGATAAGGGCCATAATTTATTGACATTTAAAAAATTAATAATAATGAGATTTGAAAAAATAAATCTATTTACCAAACAAGTTCAAATACCTATGACTATTTTAACAATTATCTATTTAAAATCATTACTAATAATAATATCAATATTAGGTATAATTATTCAAATAAATTACAATTGTTATTAAATAACAAACTCTTTATTATTATTTTGACTGAATTATATTAATAAGTTTAAATGTTATTGACTTTTAGGTATTTGTTAATTAACATTATAATCTTATAAATTTTTTAATATATTATAATTTAAAATGATAATTATTTTAAATATATATAATAATATTTATTATAATTTAATTACTAATAATAATATTAACGATTATTAATAATTTTTATAATTTGATAATTATACATTATACATTCATTTTACTACATACTAATAAAATTTATTAGTACATATGAATAGATAACTTGCTTATCAATATTATTAATTAATAACTAATAAATTATTAGTATTATAATTCTAATTGTCTATTTATGTTATGATTAGTTAACTTAATTATATTATAATTATATATAATAATTGCTATAATATTATTAATTTATTAGTTCATTATGGATATTCAAAAAATTATCATTAATTGTTATAATAATAAATAATTACTATAATTAATTTAACTAATAAATTAGATATTATTATACTATAAATTATAATATAATTTTAAGTTAATAATTATTAACTAATAATTATATTTCAGTTCATACAAGCTTATTCAGAATAAATTAATGCTAATTTATTAACAGTTGAAAAATTAATATGAAAGAGATTTAAAAAAGCAAATTTGTTTACCGAAAAAATTCAAATATTTTTATAATAATAAAATTATCTACTGTTCATAAATTAGTATTTCATTAAATAATTTTAAAAAATATTAATAAATGACAATACTTATTCAGATTTAAATGATATTATAAACTACCTAGTTATAATTATCAGTGGATATCTTATTATATATTCTACTTTTGTTTATTATATTTATAACTATAATTAATATAATATATTACTTATATGTATATTTATAAGTATATATAAATTAATTATTATTAATAATAAATAATATAATAATTATTATAAAATTATTATTTCAATAATATAAATTATAAGCAATAATTATTAAATAGTACTTATTATAATAATCATAAAAGATTATCCACACTTACAATTAAATTATAAATATAATTTATTATTTATTAATAATAAATTACTTTTTTATTTTATCAATAATATTATTGTTGATACTTATAATTAATATTGTATTTTAATAATTTGGCCAATTACATTATTTTCTATTAAATGTTTTCTTCCTATACTCTCTTTACTTTCTATTTCTATTTTTCTCAGTTTTATTTTTTCTTAAGGGTTTTCTTCTTTATTTTTTGGGTTTTTTTTCCATATTTCCTTCTTTTGTTTTTATTTTTTATGTTCTATTAACTTTTTTCTTCTTTTAATTTTTTATATCTTTATCTCTTATTATTTGTTATATTTTTTATTATTTGTTTGTATTTTGTAAACTAATTTTTTTCTATTTTGTAAACATTTTTTGTTCTATTTTATAATTTTTCGATAACTTTTTCCCTTCAAAATTTTCTTTCTTTTCGCTTTTTTTTTCATATGCTTTCATTTTTACTTATTTTAATTTTTTTTGTTTTAAAATTTTTTATATTTCTTTTTTCTTTTTTTATTCCAAATCTTTTGTCTTTTCATTTTTATTCTTTTCTTACTTTTCTTATTATTTTCACAAATTTCCTTTCATTTCTTATTTGCGTTTTTAAATTCTCATACTTTTTTTTTTTGCATTTTCTCATTTGGTTTTCACTTTTATTTTGCATTAACTTTTCTCTTTTTTAATTTTTTGTTGACTTTTTATATTGTTTTCTTATTATGTCTTATATGTTCTTTGATTTTTTGTATTTTTTAAACTAATTTTTTTTTTCATTTTGTCATTCCATTTCATTTTTTGAAATTTTTATTCAATTTTTATTCTTTATTTTCTTACTTTTTATATTTGTTATCATATTTTTGTTTTGTTTTTTTTATTTTTTTCTTTTTTCTATGCTCTATTTACCTTTTTTCTTTTGCTTTAATTTTTATTTCTTTCTTTATTTATATTTTCATAAAATTTTATAATGTTTCAATTTTTTTTATTTTTCTATCTTTTTTCTTTTCTTTTTTTTATTTTATCATTTTTTTGTTATTTTCTATTGCATTTTTATAATTTCTCATTAAAATTTTCTCCTTTCATATTTTTCTTCTTTTTTTCACTTATTTTTTCATGTGCTTTAATAATAAACAAAAACACAAAATAGAAAGAAAAGGGAATGGAAAATAACAAATCAAAAGAAAAAAATAGAAAAGAGCAAAAAAAGATAATTGATAAAAAACCAAAAGAAAAGCAAAAATGCAAAACATTATAAACTAAGAAGAATAAACAAAAACACAAAATAAAAATATAAAAATGGAAGAAAATGAAAAAATATCAAAAATGAAAAGAAATGAGAAAATAGAAAAAAATTTAGTGTTGCACAAACAAAAATAAAAAATTTTATAAATAATTAAAAATATATGTGCAAAAGAAATGAGAAAAAGAAAAAATGTATGTGCAAAAAAAAAAAAGTATGAGATTCTAAAATGCAAACAAGAAATAAAAAATTAAAAGAGAAAAAAATGAAATAAGTTAAATGAAGAAGAAAAATCTAAAAGGAAAAAAAGTTAATGAAAAATTAAAAATAAAAAATAAGAAAAACCACAAGAAAAGAAAAAAATTCAAAAATAAAAAATACAGAATGTTATAAAATATAAAAAAAAGGAAATAAAAAATAGAAGGCAAAACAAAATAAAAAAATATTAAAGCAACAAAACAGATAAAATAATGCATTACATAAAAATAAATAAAGAATAAAACAAAACACTAAAAATTAGTTTAGAAAAGACAAACAAAACCAAAAAAATATTAAAAATAATAAGAAAAAAATAAAAAATCAAAGACAAAAAATTAACAAAGGAAAAAAGTGAATGCAAAATAAAAATAAAAACAAAAGATGGAAGTACATAAAAAAAAGTACGAGATTCTAAAAATGCAAACACAAAATACAAAAAATTTTCTTAAAAAAAGAAAATAAATTAAAAATGAAAATATAAAAGATATGAAATAACTCAAAAAGAACAAAATACTAAAAATATTAAAGCAAACAAAAAAATAAAATAAGTAAAAAGAAAAGAAAAAACTAAAAGAAAAAAATGTTAATGAGAAATTATAAAAATACAACAAAAAATAAAAAAAATAAAAAAGATAAAAAAATGAGAAAATAAGAAAAAGCAATAAAAAAGAAAAAATTCAAAAAAAATCCAAAACATTATAAATATAAATATAAATTCATAAAATAGAAATAAAAAAATAACCAAATTAACCAAAATAAAAAATAAACCAAAAAAACAAAATAAGAAAATAAGAAAAAATGTCTAAAAATTAGGAAAAGGGAAGAAAATGAGAAAAAAATGAATCAAAACAAAAAACAACAAAAAATGAATAAAAATTTTAAAAAGAAAAAAGAATGACATAATAGAAAAAAATTTAGATTAAAAATACAAAAAGAAGGAAAAAATAATAAGAAAAAAATAGTAAGCCAAACATTAAAAAATTAACAAAGAGAAAAAGTGACGACAAAATAAAAAATAAAAACAAAACAAGGAAGTGCAAAAAAAAAAAGTATGAGATTCTAAAAATGCAAACAAATAATAAAAAATTTTGTGAAAAAAAGATATAAGAAATACAACAAAAAATGAAAATAAAATGCAAAAGGTATGAAATAAAACAAAAATAAAAAAAAACAAATACAACAAATTTTAAAATAAACAAAAAAATATAAAATTATGAAAGCACATGAAAAAATAAGTGAAAGGAAAAAAGTTACTGAAAAATTATAAAAATACAATAAAAAAACAAAAAAAAAAGTCAACAAAGACATTAAGAACACAATAATAACAAAAGAATTACAAAAAATGGTAAAATAAAAAAACCAAAATGGAAAACAAAATAAGAATAAAAATAAAATACCAAAAGAAAAATAAAATACCAAAAGAAACATAAAAAAAACACAAAATGAAAAATTAATGAATCAAAAGTAAAAAAATAAAAAATTAAAGTGAATAAAAAATTTTTCAAAAATGAAAAGGAATGACAAAATCAAAAAAATTAGTTTAAAAGCAAACAAAAGCCAAAAACTATAAGAAAAAATAAGAAAAAATTTAAAAAATCAAAGCCAAAAAAATTAAAAAGAAAATAAAAATAAAAATCTAAAAAGTGCAAAAAAAAGTATGAAATTTTTAAAATGCAAATAAGAAATAAAAATAAATTTATGAGAAAAAAAAAGGAAAAGTAAGAAAATACAAAAGATATGAAATAAAAGAAAAAAACAAGAATATAAATAATTTTAAAACAAATAAAATTAAAATAGAAATATATGAAAGCATATAAAAATTTCAGTAATAGGCAAGGAAAATTATAATGGAAAAAAATTATTGTAAAATTACAAAATTTGAATAGCAAATAAAAAATAAAAAATAGAAAAAAATTCAAACAATAAATAAAAAAAGAAAAAATATTAAAGTGAAAGAAAAAATAAAATAAAGTACAAAACAAAAAAAAATCAATTAAATAAGCAATTAAAAAAAAACAATAACAAAAAACAAATAAATAACAAATAAAAAGATAACAATGAATAAAAATTTCAAAAATGATAAGGAATGATAAAATAGAAAAAAATTTAGTTTAGAAAATACAAACAAAACAAAAAAATATAACAAATATTAAGAAAAATAGATATAAAAATTAAAAATTAAAAAAATTTAATGCAAAAAAATAAAATAAAAGAAAAAAGTGTGAAAAAAAGATATAAAAAAAGCAAGAAAAAAATAAAAATACAAAAGATATGAAATAAAATAAAATAAGCAAAGAATTTTAAAACAAAAAAAAAAACTTACGAATGCATAAAGTAAAAAGAAAAAATTTAACAAGAAAAAAAGAGTTAACCAAAAATTATGAAAATAGCAAAAAAGTGAGAAAATGAGAAAATAATGAAAACCAAAAAAAAAAAAAGAAAGCTAAAAAAATAAAGTGTCCAAAACAATATAAAAATTTTATAAAATATGACTAAAAAAATTTAAACTAAAATATAATAGAAAAATATAATAAAAAATTAAAGCAAAAGATAAAAGATAGCAAAAAAGTGAGAAAATGAGAAAATAATGAAAACCAAAAGAAAAGAAAGATTAAAAAATAAAGCACCCAAAAAATATAAAAAATTATAAAAATTAATTAAAAAATTAAAAATTAATTAAAATTAAAAATAAAAAATAATAGGAAAAATAATCGAAAAGAAAATATTAAAGCAAAAGATAAAAGATAAAATAAAGTATTAAAAAAAGAATAAAATAATTAAAAATTAGAAAACAAAAAATATTCAAAATTAAAAAAATTACAATCACCATGAAAAAATAACGAATCAAAAGATAAAAAGATAAAAAAATGATTAAAAATTTCAAAAATGAAAAAGAATGATAAAATAGAAAAAATTTAGTTTATAAATACAAACAAAAAGTAAAAAATATATAAAAAAAACCAAACATAAAAAATTAAAAAAAGAAATAAGGGTAAAATAAAACACAAAAATTAGATAGAAATGCCAAAAAAAAAACTATAAAAATAAAGAAAAAAAGCCTTAATAAGAAATAAAAAACGAAAAAAAAAAAGATTATGAAAAGAAAGAAAAATTAATAGAAAATAAAATAAATGACAAATTAAATGGAAGTAACAAAAAGAATCAAAGTAAAAAGGAGAATATTTACAAAAAGAGGAATAACATGAAAAAAAAAAAAAAGAAGGAAAGTATTTAGCAAAAAAAAAGAAGGAAAATAAGAAAAACTATATATACTAAATAAAAGAAAAATAAAAAATAAAAAAAGCTAAAAAACCACAAAGAAAAAAAAAATAAAGAAATAGAAAAATAAAAAAATTCTAGAATGCTCAAAATTTAATTTATGTTTTAAAACTTAATTTGAATTTTAAAGCTTAAATGCAAAATATTTGATTTGACTTTATTGCTTTAAATTTAGAATTTTTAATTTTTAAAATTAAAGGTTATAATTGAATTTAATTTAAAAAATATCTAATTGCAAAAATAATTTAAATTTGAATCTTTTAATTTTCAAAATTAAAAGTTATAATGAGTTTAACTTAGCACAATATCTATAGAAAAAGTAATTTAAATTTTGAGCCTTCTAAATTTTTTTGTAAGTTTCATTCAAATTCAAAATAAAACTTTAAAAGTACTCCTCAAATACTAAATAAAAAAATTTCCCTAGAGTTTTTTTTTTCTCTACAAACAAATTATTCTAAGAAACAACGATAGCATAAACAATATTACAATATAAGACATGCTTGAAAATTAAAATATTCAAAAGCTTTCTTTAAAAATGAAGCATCTAACAAGCTCTAGGCCATGCCGTATGATTAACAAAACTAATAATTATAATAGGAGCTAATAAAATTTGAACAATGTAAAAATACATATGCATGAAGTAAATAATGATGGATATAACAATTCCAAACTAGTGTTATTATATACAAGCCAATAAAATCCAAAACAAAATAACAAAGATAATTATTATCTCTTAACAAATTGTATTAAATAAAAGATAAATATTATACAATCCAAAATAATAAGTAAAGACATGATAATTTCTTAATTAGATAAAATACACGATATTGAAAAGAAATTTGTGAAAAAAATAAGAAAAGTAAGAAAAGAATAAAAATTAAAACAAAAAAATGAAACCATAAAGAAAAATATGTAAAAACAAAGAAAAATTAGTAGGAAAAAAAGCTATTGAAAAATAATAAAACAGAACACGCAATGAGAAAATAAGAAATACAAAAATACAAAACTTTATAAAAAAATTTTACAGTATAAATAAATATAAAGGAAAAAAATAAAATACTAACAAAATAAGAAATAAAAATAAGAAAAGCAACTAAAAACAAAAAAATACAAAAAATAGAAAAAGTAAGAAAATAAAAATTAACAAATCAACAAAATACAAAAAAAGACAAAATGAATAAAAAACTAAAAAATAAATAGGAATGTCAAAATAGAAAAAACTTTTAGTTTAGAAAATACAAATAAAAACATAAAAAAAAAAAAACAAATATAGAAAAAATGATACAAAAATCAAAGAAAAGTTAATACAAAATATAAATAAAAACAAAACGAAGGGTGAAAAAAGATATAAGAAAAAGCAAGAAAAAATAAAAAAATGAAAATACTAAGTATATAAAATAAATAAAATGAAAAAAAGAATAAAGAATCTTAAAACAAAGAAAAACAAAAAAAAAGCAAATGAACAAATAAGAAAAAAGAAAAAGAAAATTTTAAATAGAAAATTTTATAAAATATAAATAAAAAAAGAGATTAAAAATAACCAAAATTTAAAATAAAAATAAATGAAAAAATAAAATAAAAGAAAATACTAAAGTACTAAAAAAAGGAAAAAAATCAATATGCATAAAAAAGAAAAAGCAATTAAAAATAAACAAAAATAAAAAAGACAAAAAGACAAAAATGGATCAAAACTTCAAAAATGAAAAGGAATGACAAAATAGAAAAAATAGTTTAGAAAATACAAAGAAAAATGAAAAAATATTACAAATAATAAAAAATAAAAAATTCAAAGATATGAGATAAAAAATAGAGATGCAAACAAGAAATAAAAGGAAATTTACGAAAAAAAGATATAACAAAAACAAGAAAAAAGTTAAAAAAATGAAAATACTAAAGTTATGAAATAAAACAAAAAGAAAAAAAAACAAAATACATAGAATTTTACAACAAACAAAAAAAGTTAATGAGAAAAACATAAAAATACAATAAAAATAGCAAACAAATAAAAAAACAGAAAAAATGAGGAAATGTGGAAAATAAGAAAAACAAAAAGAAAAGAAAAAATTCAAAAAATTATAAAAATTTACAAAAAATAAATACAAAGAAAATAAAAGGTAAAATAAAATAAGAAAAATATTAAAACGAAAGAACAAAGATAAATAAAGTACTAAAACAAGGAAAAAACAATAAAAATAAATAAAGAAAATGAAATTAAGAATGAACAAAAACATAGTAAAAAATAGAATAAAAATTTCAAAAATGAATAAGGATGACAAAATGGAAAAAAAAATTAGTTTAGAAAATACAAGCAAAAAAAAAGGTAATAAGAAAAAAATTAACAAAGGGAAAAAGTTAATACAAAATAAAAAAAAAACAAAGAAGTGGAAAAAAATAAAAAATGAAAAGACAAAAACATGAAATAAAACAAAAAAAAAGTTTATAGAAAATTTTAAAATAAAGAAAAAAATAAAAAAATAAAAATTTAAAAGGAAAAAAAATAAAAAAAAAACCAAATTTTCAAAAAATAAATGGCAAATACAAGAAGAAAAAATAAAAGATAAAAAAGTATAAAAAAACAAAATAAAAAATAATAAAAAATAGAAAAAGTAAGAAAATGAAAAAAAAATGAATCAAAAGAAAACATTTCAAAAAATGAACAAAAATTTCAAAACGAAAGGGAAAGACAAAATAGAAAAAAAATTCAGTTAATAAAATAGAAACAAAAGCAATAACAAATAATAATAATAAATTAAAAAAAAATAGTTAATACAAAATAAAATAAAAATAAAAGGAAGTGCAAAAAAATAGCATGAGATTTAAAAAATGCAAACAAGAAATAAAAAAGAAATTTGTCAAAACAGAAGAAAATTAAGAAAAAAAAAGAAAATTCATAAGATATGAAATAAAACAAAAAGAAAAAAGCTTACAAAATAATAATAATAATAATAAAAAGTTAATACAAAATATAAATAAAAACAAAATGAAGCGCGAAAAAAGATATAAGAAAAAGCCAAAAAAATATATGCAATATTAAATATATAAAAAAATAAAAAGAATAAAAGAATAAAGAATCTTAAAACAAAGAAAAAATTAAAACAAAAAAAATGAAATTATATGAACAAATAAGTAAAAAATAGAAAATTTTAAATAGAAAATTTTATAAATTATAAATAAAGAAAGAGATTAAAAATAACCAAAATTAACAATAAAAATAAATGAAAAAATAAAACAAGAGAAAATATTAAAGTAAAATAAAATACTAAAAAAGGAAAAAGCAATTAAAACTAAACAAAAACAAAAAATAAAAAAAGTGGATAAAATTTTAAAAATTAGTTTAGAAAATACAAAAAAATGAAAAAATTAGAAATAATAAAAATGAAAAATCAAAGATATGAGACAAAAAATAGAAACGCAAACAAGAAATAAAAGGAAATTTATGAAAAAAAGATATAAGAAAAGCAAGAAAAAAATAAAAAAAAATGAAAATACAAAAGATATGAAATAAAATAAAAAGAAAAAACAAAATACATAAAATTTTACAACAAACAAAAAAATAGAAATAGAAAATTTTAAAACAAAAAAAGTTAATGAAAAAATATAAAAATACAATAAAAATAGCAAACATATAAAAATGAGAAAATAAGAAAAAAAGAAAAGAAAAAAGAATATAAAAATTTTAAAATGATGACAAAAATTAAAACAAATAAAAAAATGAAAGAATATGAAAAAAAAAAAAAAAGCAAAAAGAAAGAAAATTTTGAAGGAAAAAAGTTATTGAAAAACTACACAATATAACAAAAATAGCAAAAAAAAAGACAAAATAAGAAAATGAAAAAACAAAAAAGATTCAAAAAATAAAAAAAATTTGAACTTTATAAACATTTTTTAAAATATAAATAAAAAATAAATGAAAAAACAAATTAAGAGAAAATACTAATATAAAAAAGTATTACTAAAACATGAAAAAATAAATAAAATAATTAAAAATAAATAAAAACAATAACTTAAAAAGTAAAACAATAAAAAATTAGCGAATAAAAAAATATAAAAAGATAAAATGAATAAAAATTTCAAATAAAAATAGAAAAAACTTTTAGTTAAGAATATACAAAGAAAAACAAAAAATATATATAACAAATATAGAAAAAAGATACAAAAAATCAAAGATAAAAATAAATAAAAGTCAACATAAAATATAAACAAAAACAAAAAGAAGTATGCAAAAAAAGAAGTATTGTGCAAAAAATAAGAAAAGCAAGAAAAGAATAAAAATGAAAAGATAAAAGATTTGAAATAAAAAAAGAAAAAGAATATAAAAATTTTAAAACAATGAAAAAATTAAAGTATAAGAAAAAAGAATATAAAAATTTTAAAACAATGAAAAAATTAAAGCATAAGAAAAAAATAAGCAAAAAGATAAAAAAATTTTGAAGGAAAAAAGTTATTGAAAAATTAAAAAATAGAACAAAAAAGCAAAAAAAAAAGATAAAATAATAATAAAATAATAAAGATTCACAAAATAAAAATAAAATTATTATGAACGTTATAAAAAAATTTTAAAATATAAATAAAAATAAATGAAAAAATAAATTAAGAGAAAATATTAACATAAAAAAATAAAAAAATACTACAAAATCAAAAATATTGAATCAAAAAAATATATAAGAAGACAAATGAATAAAAATTTCAAATAAAAAATGGAAAAAACTTTTAGTATAAAATAGACAAAAAAAATAAAAAATATAAAAAATATAGAAAAAAGATATAAAAAATCAAAGATAAAAAATAATATAAAATTCAACATAAAATATAAATGAAAACAAAAGTAAGTGCACAAAAAAAGAAGTCTGAGATTTTAAAATTGTAAAGAAGTAAAAAAAAGTGTGAACAAAAATGTATAAGAAAAAGAAAGAAAAAAAATAAAAAAGAAAAAAAGAACAAAGAAAAAAATTAAAACAAAAAAAATGAAAGCAAATGAACAAATAAGTTAAAACAAAAAGAAAAAAATTAATGAAAAATTATAAAAAGAGAATAGAAAATAGCAAAAAAATAAAAATAAAAAATAACAACAAAAATGAGACAAAACAAGAGATTAAAAGATTAAAAAATAAAAGTAAATATCCATAACATTATAAAATTTTTATAAAAAATAACAAAAATAAAAGGAAAAATAAAATATGAGAAAATATTAAAGCAAAAGGAAAAAGATAAAATAAGTACTAAAAAAGAGAAAAAAATAAAAAATAAACAAAAACACAAAATAAAAAAATAAGTCAAAAGAAAAAATTAAAAAAATACAAAAACTAATAAAAATGAAAAAAATGACCAAATAGAAAAAATTTTAGCTTATAAAAACAAATAAAAATAAAAATATAACAAATAATACGATATAAAGATATAAAAAATCAAAGATAAAAAATTAAAAGAAGAAAAATGTTAATACAAAATAAAAAATAAAAACAAAAAAAAAACGTGGAAAAAAAAACACAAATTACAAAGAAATGCCAAAACAAACCCAAAAAAAATAAAGAAGAAAAACCTTAAGAAAAAATAAAAAATGAATAAAATAAAGATAAAAAGTAAAGAGAGTACAAAAAGAAAAAAATTAAAAGAAAATAATGTAAATGACCAATTGGATTGAAGTAACTAAAAAAATGAAAGTAAAAAAGAAAATATGTAGTGAAAGAGTAATAGAATGAAAACAAGAAAGAAAGCATTTTGTTAAAAAAAAAGGAATGAAAATAAAAAAAGAAAAATGTACTAAATAATAGAAAAATAATAAATGAAAAATTAAGAAAATGCATAAAAAGCAAAAAAACAAAAAGCTAAAAAAAAGGAAAAGAATAAAGAAGTAAATAAAGAAATAAAAAAAATTCTACAAAGTTCAATCTTTAATTTACGTTTTAAAACTTAATTTGAATTTGAAAGTTTAGATGCAAAATATTTTGATTTGAGTTTATTGATTTAAATTTAGAATTTTTAATTTTTAAATCGTTAAAAATGTAAAAATATAGATACATGAAGTAAATAGTGATAGATATAACAATTCCAAAAGAAAATAACAACGACAATTATTATCTTTTAACAAATTGTATTAAATAAAAGATAAATATTATACAATCTAAAACAATAAATAAAATAAATAAAATCATAAGTAATATGCAAAATAATCCAAATTGTATTAAATAAAAGATAAATATTATACAAGATAATTTTGTTAATTAGATAAAATGCAAGATAAATAGAAACAAATTTCAAGATAAAATACAAGACGATTTTATTAGACATCTAATTAGTATACATTCACATAACACCTTTCATTTCTAATGTAGTCAAAGTCTCATTCAACAATGTTTTAATATCCATAACATTATAAAATTTTTATAAAAAAACACAAATAACAAAAATAAAAATAAAAGGAAAAAGATAAAATAAGTACTAAAAAAGAAAAAAATTAAAAATAACGCAGGCACAAAATAGAAAAATAAAACACCGAGGAAATGAAAAAATGAGTCAAAAGAAACATTAAAAAAAAATAGATAAAATTTTTAAAATGAAGAAAAAATGAAAAAATAGAAAAATTTTAGTCTATAAAATACAAACAAAAAAAATATAACAAATAATAAGAAATAAAGATCTAAAAAATCAAATATAAAAAATTAAAAAAAGATCAAAATTGAAAAGGGATGACAAAGTAGAAAAAAATTTAGTTTAGAAGATACAAGCAAAAAATAAGTAATAAGAACAAAAATCAAAGAAAAAAAATTAACAAAGGGAAAACGTTAATACAAAACAAAAATAAAAACAAAATAAGGAATTGCAAAAAAATAAAAACAAGAAATAAAAAGAAACTTGTGAAAAAAATGAGAAAATGAAGAAAAAATAAAAAATGAAGAGGCAAAAATATGAAATAAAACAAAAAGAAAAAAAGTTTATAGAAAATTTTAAAACAAAGAAAAAAGTGAAAACAAAAAAAATATGAAAGCACAAGAAAAAATAAGTAAAAAAAAGAAGAAGAATTTAAAAGGAAAAAAAGTTAATGAAAAATTATAAAAATGCAATACAAAATAACCAACAATGATAAAATAATAAAAAGAAAAGAAAAAAAGAAAGAAAAATAAAAAAATCCAAAACATTATAAAAATTTATGAAAATATAAATAAAGAAAGACATAAAAAATAAACCAAAATTAAAATACAATAAGAAAAAAATATTAAAGTAAAAGAAAAAAGATAAATAAAGTAAAAAAATTAACATAATAAACAAAAATACAAAAAAATATGAGAAGTAAGAAAATAAAAACTAATGAATAAAAATTAAAAAAATTGAATAAAAATTTTAAAAATTAAAATTTATGACAAAATGAAAAAAATAAATTAAAAAATACAAAAAATTGAAAAACATATAAGAAATAATAAGAAAACAATATAAAAAATCAAAGACAAAAAATTAAAAAAGACAAAAGTCAAGGTAAAATAAAAATGAGAACCAAAGAAGAAAATGGAAAAAAAAAAGTATGAGAACTTAAAAAAGCAAACAAGAAATAAAAAATTTGTGAAAAAAATAAAAAAAAAGCAAGAAAAAAAATAATAAGATAAAAGATTTGACATAAAAAAATATAAAAAATTTTAAAACAATTAAAAAATTAAAACAAATAAAAAATGAAAGCATATGAAAAAAAATAAGCAAAAAGAAAGAAAATTTTGAAGGAAAAAAGTTATTGAAAATTTATAAAATAGAACAAAAATAGCACAAAAAAGGATAAAAAAAATAAGAAAATGAAAAAATATAAAATTTTGAAAAAAAAAACAAGAAAAGAATAAAAATGAAAAGACAAAATATTTGAAATAAAAAAAAGAATATAAAAAATTTTAGAACAATGAAGAACTTAAAACAAATAAAAAATGAAAGCATATGAAAAAAATAAGGAAAAAGAAAGAAAATTTATAAAATAGAACAAAAATAGCAAAAAAAATGACAAAAAATAAGAAATGAAAAAATAAAAATGAAAAAGAAAAGCAAGAAAAGAATAAATATGAAAAGATAAAATATTTGAAATAAAAAAAGAAAAAAGAATATAAAAAATTTTAAAACAATGAAAAAATTAAAACAAATAAAAAATAAAGGCATATAAAAAAAAAGCAAAAAGAAAGAAATTTTTGAAGGAAAAAAGTTGTTGAAAAATTATAAAATAGAACAAAAAAAGCAAAAAAAAAGACAAAAAATAAGAAAATGAAAAAATAAACATATTTTGAACTTTATAAAATTTTTTAAAATATAAATAAAAAATAAAAATAAAAACGTATGAAAAGAAAAAATTAGGTAATCAAAAAAATATAAAAAGACAAAATGAATAAAATTTTCTAATATAAAATAGAAAAAACTTTTAGTGTAGAATGTACAAAGAAAAACAAAAAAATATATAACAAACATAGAAAAAAAGATATAAAAAATCAAAGATAAACAATAAAATCAAAGTCAATACAAAATATAAATATAAACAAAAAAAAAGTGTGAGATTTTAAAATTGTAAAGGAAAAATAAAAAAAAGTGTGAACAAAAAGATAAAAGAAAAGCAAGAAAAAAATAAAAAATGAAAAAAATAAATAAAAAAAATTAAAATAAAAAATGAAAGCAAATAAACAAATAAGTTAAAAGAAAAAGAAAAATTTTTAAAAGAAAAAATATAAAAATAGAAAAACAAATAGCAAAAAAATAAAAAATGACAACAAAAATGAGACAAACCAAAAGATTAAAAGATTAAAAAATAAAGTAAATATGCATAAAATTATAAAATTTTTATAAAAAACTAACAAAAATAATAAAAATTAACAATAAAAAATAAAAAGAAAAATAAAATAAGAGAAAATATTAAAGCAAAAGGAAAAAGATAAAATAAGTACTAAAAAAGAGAAAAAAAAAAACAAAATAAAAAGTAAGGATAAGAAAAAATAACGAGTCAAAAGAAACAATAAAAAAAACATAAAAACTCGTAAAAATGAAAAATGAAAAAAATGACAAAATGGAAAAAAATTTAGTTTATAAATTATAAACAAATAATAACAAATATAAGAAATAATAAGAAATAAAGAAATAAAAAATCAAAGATAAAAAATTGAAAGAACAAAAAAGTTAATACAAAATAAAAAATAAAAACAAAATAAAGAAGTGTGAAAAGAAAAACACAAATTAGAGAGAAATGCCAAAAAAACCCAAAAAAATAAAGAAGAAAAACCTTAAGAAAAAATAAAAAATGAGAAATATAAAGATAAAAAGTAAAGAGAGTAAATGACCAATTAGATTGAAGTAACAAAAAAAATCATAGTAAAAAGGAAAATATGTAGTGAAAGAGTAATAGAATATAATAAGAAAGAAAGTATTCTGTAAAAAAAAAAAGAATGCAAATTAAAAAAAAGAAAAATATACTAAATAACAAAAAATTAATAAATGATAAATTAAGAAAATGCATAAAAAGTAAAAAGAAAACAAAATGATAAAAAAAGGAAACGAAAAAAAAAGTAAATAAAGAAATAAAAACAATTCTACAAAGTTCATTCTTTAACTTATGTTTTAAAACTTAATTTGAATTTAAAAGTTTAGATGCAAAATATTTTGATTTGAATTTATTGATTTAATTTACAATTTTTAATTTTTAAATCAATGAAAATGTAAAAATATAGCTACATGAAGTCAATAGTGATAGATATAACAATTCCAAACTAATGTTATTATATATAAGCCAATAAAATTTCGAAAGAAAATAGCAAAGATAATTATTATCTCCTAACAAATTGTATTAAATAAAAGATAAATATACAATCCAAAATATAAATAAAATAATAAGTAACAAATAAAAAATAAATAAAAAAATAAGTAATAAATAAAAGATAAATATTATACAAGATAATTTTGTTAATTAGATAAATTACACGATAAATAAAAATAATTTTCAACATAAAATACAAAACAATCTTCATTAGATATCCAATTAGTATACATGCACATAACACCATCCATTTCTAATGAAGTCAAAGTCTCATTCAACAATGTTTTAATATCAATAACATTATAAAATTTCTATAAAAATAACAAAAATTAAAAATTAAAGGAAAAATAAAATAAGAGGAAATACTAAAGCAAAAGGAAAAAGATAAAATAAGTACTAAAAAAAATAAAAAAAAGCATAAAATAGAAAAATAAAAAAAGCAAGAAAATGAAAAAATAACGACCCAAAAGAAAAAATTTTAAAAATACAAAAACTAATAACATTTTCAAAAATGAAGAAAAAATGACAAAATAAAAAAAATTACTTTATAAAATACAAACAAAAAATCAAAAATAAAAGAAAATAAAAACTGAAAAGGGATGACAAAGTAGAAAAAAATTTAGTTTAGAAAATACAAACCAAAAAAAATAAAAAGACAAAACAAATAAAAAAATCAAAGATAAAAAAATTAACAAAGAGAAAAGGTTAATAAAAAAAATAAAAACAAAACAAGGAAGTGCAAAAAAAATACAAACAAGAAATAAAAAGAAATTTGTGAAAAAATTAGAAAAACAAGAAAAAAATAAAAAATGAAGAGGCAAACATATGAAATAAAACAAAAAGAAAAAAATTTATAGAAAATTTTAAAACAAAGAAAAAAAAAGCAAGCAAAAAAAACATGAAAGCACATGAAAAAATAAGTAAAAAAAATTTAAAAGGAAAAAAAGTAAATGAAAATTTATAAAAATGTAATAGAAAATAACCAATAATGATAAATAAAAAAAGAAAAAAAAAAGATAGAAAAATAAAAAAATTCAAAACATTATAAAAATTTATGAAAATATAAATAAAGAAAGAAATAAAAAATAAACCAAAATAAAAAATTAAAATAAAATAGGAAAAAAATTAAAACAAAAGAAAAAAGATAAATAAAGTACAAAAAAGAAAAAAAATAATACCAATAAGAAAAGAAAAAAATAAAAATACAATAAAAATATAAAAAGTAATAAAATAAAAATAAAAAAGATAAAAATTGAATAAAAATTTTAAAAATGAAAAGGAATGACAAAATGAAAAAAAATTTAGCTTAAAAAATACCAAAAAAATTGAAAAACAAATAAGAAATAATAAGAAAACAATATAACAAATCAAAGACAAAAAATTAAAAAAGATAAAAGTTAATGCAAAATAAAAATGAAAACCAAAGAAGAAAATGCAAAAAAAAAAGGATGAGAATTTAAAAACACAAATAGGAAATAAAAAGAAATTTGTCAAAAAAATAAGAAAAGCAAGAAAAGAATAAAAACAAAAAGACAAAAGATTTGAAATAAAAAAAGAAAAAAAGAATATAAAAAATTAAAACAAATAAAAAATGAAAGCATATGAAAAAAAGAAAGCAAAAAGAAAGAAAATTTTGAAGGAAAAAAGTTATTGAAAAATTATAAAATAGAACAAAATAAAAGCAAAATAAGACAAAATAAAAAAGTAAAAAAATTTTGAACTTTATAAATTTTTTTAAAATATAAATTAAAAATAAATGAAAAAATAAATTAAGAGAAAATATTAATATAAAACAAAAATAAATTACTAAAAAATAAAAAAAACAAAAGCAAAAAATAAAAAAGTAAGAAAATAAAAAAATTAGCGAATCAAAAAAATATAAAAAGATAAAATGAATAAAAATTTCAAATATAAAATAGAAAAAACTTTTGGTTTAGAATATACGAAGAAAAACAAAAAAATATAAAAAATATAGAAAACAAGATATAAAAAATCAAAGATAAAAAATAAAACAAAAGTCAATACAAAATATAAATAAAAACAAAAGAAAGTGCATAAAAAAAGAAGTCTAAGATTTTAAAATTGTAAAGAAGAAATAAAAAAAAAAGCATGAACAAAAAGATATAAGAAAAAGCAAAAAAATAATAAATGAATATACAAAATATAGAAAAAAAAACAAAAAAATGAAAGCAAATGAACAAATAAGTTAAAAAAAAATAAAAATTGTAAAAAGAAAAAAAGAATTAATGAAAAATTATAAAAATAGAATAGAAAATAGCAAAAAAATAAAAAAAATGACAACAAAAATGAGACAAACCAAAAGAATAAAACATTAAAAAATAAAGTAAATATCCATAACATTATAAATTTTTTATAAAAAAGAACAAAAATTAACAAAAAAAAATAAAAGGAAAAATAAAAGAAAAGAAAATATTAAAGCAAAAGGAAAAATATAAAATAAGTACTAAAAAAAAGAAAAAAATAAAAAATAAACACAATAAAAAATAAAAAAGTAAGGAAATGAAAAAATGAGTCAACAAAAAATTAAAATACACAAAAACTAATAAAAATGAAAAAAATGACAAAATAGAAAAACAAATTTAGTTTATAAAATACAAACAAAAAATATAAAATATAAAAAACAATAAGAAATAAAGATAAAAAATTAAAAGAAGAAAAAAGTTAATACAAAATAAAAAATAAAAACGAAAGAAGGAAGTGTGGAAGAGATTTTAAAAAATAAACAAATAAAAAAATGTGAAAAAAATAAGAAAAGCAAGAAAAAATACAAAAAAATACAAAAGATATGAGATAAAATAAAATAAACAGAGAATTTTAAAAACAAAGAATAAAAATTAAAACAAACAAAAAAAGCTTATGAATGCATACGAACAAATAAGAAAAAAAAAATTAACAAGAAAAAAAGAGTTAACCAAAAATTATGAAAATAGCAAAAAAATGAGAAAATGAGAAAATCAAGAAAACCAAAAGAAAAGAAAGATTAAAAAATAAAGTATCAAGAACAACATAAAAATTTATAAAATATAAATAAATAATTAAAAATAAAAATAAAAAAAATAATAGGAAAATAAAATAAAACAAAATATTAAAGCAAAAGATAAAAGATAAAATAAAGTATTGAAAAAAGAAAAATAAAAAAATAAAAATAAAAAAACAAAAAAAAATTAAAAAAATTAAAATGAACATGAAAAAATAATGAATCAAAAGAAAAAAGTAAAAATGATTAAAATTTTCAAAGATGAAAAGGAATGATAAAATAGAAAAAAAATTAGTTTATAAAAATACAAAAAAAAAACTAAAAAATATAACAAGCAATAAGAAAACATATATAAAAAACCAAAGATAAAAATTAAAAAAAGGTAATACAAAATAACAATAAAAACAAAAGAAATAAGTGCAAAATAAAACACAAAAATTAGATAGAAATGCTAAAAAAAACCTAAAAAAATAAAGAAGAAAAACCTTGAGAAAAAATAAAAAATGAAAAAAATAAAGTTAAAAAGTAAAGAGTATGAAAAGAAAGAAAAAATTAATAGAAACTAAAATGAATGACAAATTAAATGGAAGTAACAAAAAAAATCAAAGTATAAAGGAAAATATTTAGTAAAAGAGGAATAGAATGAAAATAAAAAGATAGTATTCAGCAAAAAAAAAAAAGGATGAAAATAAGAAAAAATATATAAACTAAATAAAAGAAAAATAAAAAGTGAAAAATTAAGAAAATCCATAAAAAGTAAAAAAAAAAAAAAAAAGCTCAAAAAAACCAAAAAGAAAAAGGAAATAAAAAATAAAAAAATTCTAGAATGCTCAAATTTTAATTTATGTTTTAAAACTTAATTTGAATTTTAAAGTTTAAATGCAAAATATTTTGATTTGACTTTATTGCTTTAAATTTAGAATTTTTAATTTTTAAAATTAAAAGTTATAATTGAATTTAATTTAACAAATAACTAATTGAATGAGTAATTTAAATTTGAATCTTTTATTTTTTTTTGTTTTAAAACTAAATTTGAATTTTTAAGCTTTTAGATGTAAAATATTTTTATTTGTAATTATTGATTTGAAGTTGTATATTTAAACCAAATTAGTATTTTGAATTTGTTAAAAGTTATAATTGAGTTTAACTTAGCACAATACCTATTAAAGAAGTAATTTAAATTTGAGCCTTCCAAATTTTTTTTGTAAGTTTCATTCAAATTCAAAATAAACTTTAAATGTACTCCTAAAATACTAAACAAAAAAATTTCTCGAGAGGTTTTTTTTTCTTTGTAAACAAAATTAGTATTCCAAGAAACAAAGATAGCATAAAACAATATTACAATCTAAAACATGCTTGAAAATTAAAATATTCAAAAGCTTTATTTAAAAATGAATCATCTAACAAGCTCTAGGCCATGCCATATGATTAACAAAACTAATAATTATAATAAGAGCCAATAAAAATTTGAACAATGTAAAAATACATATACATGAAGTAAATAATGATAGAGATAACAATTTTAAACTAGTGTTATTATATATAAGCCAATAAAATACCAAAAGAAAATAATAAAAATAATTATTATCTTTTAACAAATTGTATTAAATAAATGATAAATTTTATACAATCCAAAATAATAAATAAAATATAAGTAAAAACAAGATAATTTGTTAATTAGATAAAATACATGATTAATAAAAACAAATTCCAAGAAAAATTACAAGATAATCTTAATTAGATATCTAATTAGTATACATACACATAACATCTTCCATTTCTAATGAAGTCAAAGTCTTATTCAACAATGTTTAATAATAAAGTGATCTACTTTTAAGTTAAACACAAGCAACATGCCACATATATAGGAACAATGCTATTTTAGAAATAAAGACAATCAAACTTAAACTTCATCATTTAAGACCATAACGAACTACAAATACCAAAGCAAAAAGATTCAAGGCAAAGATTACCTACAAGATAAACCTAATCACATCCATTGCCATCCCATATATCAATTGAACCTCAAGCTCACAAATCAGACATTCTAAACGTTTAACTCAAAACCCCAAAGATATGAAAGTAAAAGGCCTTTAAGAACCTAAAGAGAAATTAAAACTAAAGCAACAAAAACTTAACAGGAAAAGATTAGAATGAAAGGCTAAAGATAAGAAGTAGTTTTGCATCTCAACATAAATATACAACAATTAAAAATAAAAATAAAATAAAAGATAACCTAATTAAAAATAAAAATAAAAGGTATAATAAAATAAGAAAAATATTAAAACGAAAGAAAAAAGATAAAATAAAGTACTAAAACAAGAAATAAATAAATAAAAATATGAAAAAAAAATTAAGAATGAACAAAAAGGTAAGAAAATGAAAAAATAATGAATCAAAATAAAAAAATGAATAAAAATTTCAAAAATGAAAAAGAGATGACAAAATAGAAAAAAATTTAGTTTAGAAAATACAAGCAAAAATATATATAAGAAGTAATAAGAAAATCTAACAAAGGAAAAAAGTTAAAATAAAATAAAAATAAAAACAAAAGAAGGAAGTGCAAAAAAAAAAAAAGAATTAAGAAATAAAAAGAAATTTGTGAAAAAAAGAGAAAATTTTAACACGAAGAAAAAGGTGAAAACAAAAAAATATGAAAGCACATGAAAAATAAGAAAAAAAAAGAAAAATTTAAAAGGAAAAAAGTTAATGAAAAATTAGAAAAATGCAATAGAAAATAGCCAACAAATGATAAAATAAAATAAAAAAGCAAAAGAAAAGAAAAGATAAAGAGATGAAAAAATAAAAAATAAAAATAAAATAAGAAAAAATATTAAAGCGAAAGAAAAAAGATAAATAAAGCACAAAAAAAGGAAAAAATAATATCAATAAGAAAAATTTTTAAAATATACAAAAATACAATAAAAATAAAAAAGTGAGAAATGAAAAAATAATGACTCAAAAATAAAAATAAAAAAAATAAAAAGGAAAATGAATGATAAAATGAAAAAAATTAGCATGAAAAATACAAAAAAATGAAAAAAAAATAAGAAAATAGTATAAAAAATCAAAGACAAAAAAATTAAAAAAGAGAAAAGTTAATATAAAATAAAAGTGAAAACCAAAGAAAGAAGTGGAAAAAAATAAAAATAAAAAGAAAGTTGTGAAAAAAATTAAGAAAAGCAAGAGAAGAATAAAAATTAAAACAAAAAAATGAAAGCATATGAAAAAATAAGTAAAAAGAAAGAAAATTTTATAGGAAAAAAAGTTATTGAAAAATAATAAAATAGAACAAGAAATGAGAAAATAAAAAAATAAAAAAACCAAAAAAAAGAAAAAAAGATTCAAAAAATAAAAAATAAAAAAATTCAAAACTTTATAAAAAAATTTTAAAATATAAATAAAAAAGGAAAAAATAAAATAAAATACTAACAAAAAAGCAATAAAAATAAGAAAAGCAACTAGAAATAAACAAAAAAAAAAAGAAAAGGAAAATAAATATTAACAAATTAACAAAATAATAAAAAAGAGAAAATGAATAAAAATTTCAAAAATAAATAGAAATGTCAAAATAGAAAAAAAAACTTTTAGTTTAGAAAATACCAAGAAAAACAAAAAACAAATATATAAAAATCAAAGAAAAGTTAATACAAAATATACTAAAAACAAAATGAAGTGTGAAAAAAGATATAAGAAAAAGTAAAAAAATAAAAAAAATGAAAATACTAAATATATAAATAAAATCAAAATAAAAAAACAAATAAAAATTTCAAAAATAAAATGGGATGACAAAATAGAAAAAAATTTAGTTTAGAAAATATAAGCAATATATATATATATATATATAAGAAGTAATAAGAAAACTTAACAAAGGAAAAAAGTTAAGACAAAATAAAAATAAAAAAAATGCAAAAAAAAAAATGGAAACAAGAAATAAAAAGAAATTTGTGAAAAAAAAATGAAAAAATAAAAAAATGAAAAGACAAATATGAAATAAAAAAAGAAAAAAACTATATAGAAAATTTTAAAACAAAGTAAAAGGTGAAAACAAAAAATAATGAAAGTACATGAAAAAATAAGTAAAAAAAACAAAGAAAATTTTAAAAGGAAAAAAAGTTAATGAAAAGTTATAAAAATGCAATAGAAAATAGCCAGCAAATGATAAAATAAAAAAAGCAAAAGATAAAATAAAAAGATAAAAAAATAAAAAATCCAAAACCCTATAAAAATTTATGAAAATATAAATAAAAAAGAAATAAAAATAAATCAAAAATAATAAAAATAATAAAAAATATTAAAGCAAAAGAAAAAAGATAAATAAAATACAAAAAAAAGAAAAAAAATCAATTCCAATAAGAAAAGAAAAAAATTAAAAATATACAAAAATATAATAAAAATAAAAAAAGTGAGAAATGAAAAAATAACGACTCAAAAATCAAAAATAAAAAATGAATAACAATTTCAAAAATGAAAATGAATGAAAAAATGAAAAAAATTCGTATAAAAAATACAAAAAATGAAAAAAAAATTAGAAAGTAGTATAAACAATCAAAGACAGAAAAATTAAAAAAAGAGAAAAGTTAATATAAAATAAAAATGAAAACCAAATAAGGAAATGCAAAAAAAAAAGTATGAGAATTTAAAAACGCAAATAAAAAATAAAAAAAATTTGTGAAAAAAATAAGAAAAGCAAGAGAAGAATAAAAATTAAAACAAAAAATGAAAGCATATGAAAAAATAAGTAAAACGAAAGAAAATTTTGTAGGAAAAAAAGTTATTGAAAAATAATAAAATAGGACAAGAAATGAGTAAATAAAAAATAAAAAATTCAAAACTTTATAAAATTTTTTTAAAATATAAATAAAAAAGGAAAAATAAAATAAAATACTAACGAAAAAGCAATAAAAATAAGAAAAGTAATTAGAAATAAACAAAAAAATAAAAAAAATTAACAACTCAACAAAATAATAAAAAAGACAAAAATGATTAAATTTTTCAAAAATAAATAGGAATGTCAAAATAG
Source organism: Durio zibethinus (assembly GCF_047325235.1). Classification (NCBI taxonomy): domain Eukaryota; kingdom Viridiplantae; phylum Streptophyta; class Magnoliopsida; order Malvales; family Malvaceae; genus Durio; species Durio zibethinus. The sequence continues at coordinate 18,542,913 of NC_143177.1, forward strand.
AAAAAACTTTTAGTTTAGAAAATACAAAAAAAAAAAAAACAAATATAGAAAAAAGATATAAAAAACCAAAGAAAAGTTAATACAAAATATAATAAAAACAAAATGAAATGAGAAAAAAGATATAAAAAAAAGTAAAACAATAAAAAAATGAAAATACTAAATATATAAAATAAAATCAAAATAAAAAATTTTCAAAAATGAAAAGGGATGACAAAATAGAAAAAAAAATTTAGTTTAGAAAATACAAGCAAGATATATATATATATAAGAAGTAATAAGAAAACTTAATAAAGGAAAAAAGTTAATATAAAATAAAAATAAAAACAAAACAAGTGCAAAAAAAATGGAAACAATAGAATTTGTGAAAAAAAAAGAAAAACAAGAAAAAAAATATAAATTAGAAAACCTACCCATTTCTTCTTAACTTCTTTTTTCCTTTTAGTTATTTTATTGCCAAAATCTTGTCTACTTTCATGTACATGTTACACCCATTCTTTTTACTTATGAAGTATGGCTTTTCATGATTCTGTGTATATGGCTATTAAGATATTGTTTCTTTAGGCTACCTCTCATTATTTTTTCCCTCAACTGTTTATATTTTGCTCTTTCCTTGCCACGAAATTGTTTTGATTGGTATTGTTCTGCTATACTTGATGATGAAAATTTCTTTTTTCATCATATATGATAATAGAAAAAATCATCTTTATAATGAACATACTTGCCTTATCTCTTACTTTGATCTTGTTATCAAATTATTAGGAATAACAATAGATTAGATTAGGGCATCCTCTAAGCCGATTTAGGTAATATGGATTTGGATGGTAAGATTAGGGCATCCTAAAAGTCGGTTTGGGTAGTATGGTTTGAATGGTATTCCAATAGTAAAATATTATAATTCATTGTAGGTTGCCATAAAGTTCGAATAGTGTTTTAAGGGTACTAATTATCTGAACTTATTATAAATAATAATATTTTAATATTTTAGATTTATTTAAAAATGATTTATTATGAAGGTAATACTTAAATTAATTCATTAAGTGTTCTAATTTATAATTTTAGCCTTTATTTATTTTATATCGATTACTTTCATTTATTAATTTAATTTCTTTTAATAATATCTTTTAAAATCAATTTAAAATTTGAATTTAAAATTTAAATTTTAACTTAATAAATGAATATTTAATGAGTTTGAACAATAATGGATTTTTTTTATATATTATGTGAGTTAGATTTAGATAATAAAATTAAAAATTATTTGAGTATTTATTAAATTCAAATATTTTAATAAATAAAAAATTTTGATACTTAAAATTAACATATATCTTATCTATTGTCATTTATAAAATTCGTAACACAATTTATAAAGCAGGCTTCCCTGCTAGTTTTAAACCGAAGAAAAATAGGTTTTATTTCTTCCTCTGGAATCATCATAAGAATTAAATATTTTTGTGATCTTTGATTTAACATGTAACGCAAAGATAATATGATTATTTAAAACGGTAAATTTTGATATTCACTTTATTTTTGTTTAATTATTATTTGAAGTGAAAATTTTCTTCAATTGTTTTCGATTAGTTTGTACTCTAAAATAGCTTGCTTGCATGATATCAAAACATCAAACATATTTTGTTAGTGATTAAGGTTATCTTTTAGTATGTCGAATTTAAAGACAAGCCAAAATAGTCTTAATTGATATATGATATTAGCATAGATGATTAAAAAATGATTGGCCTATGAAAAAAGACAAAGAGAGAATTATAAAATTAAGTACTTCATAAAAATATTTATTATTTGATTTTATAATAAAATAATTAATAAAAATATTTATAAGTAAAATTAATAAAAAGTTAAAATTACATCTCAATATTTAAATGTACATATATTTTGATTAAATGTATATATAACATATAATAATCATTTAAATTTTAAATTAACACCTATTAAACATTAAAGTGATATAAATAATTTATATTTTTATTAATTTTACATATTAAATATCTGATTATGATATCAATTAATAAAAATTTGTGAGATCACCCTTTTAGTAAATTTTCCGTAGACAAATGAATCAACGGCTCATATATATTAATCAAAAAGTTATTTATTTATTCCTTTTTAATTTTACTTTTGTTCAAGCTTCTTGTTGACCGTAGGGTTGAAGCAGCAGATAACGCCACCACTCTATTCTCTCTCTTGCAAGCCCCTAACTCTCACTTCATCAAGTCTCAATCTTCTCATTTTTTTTTCTCTTACGATTCTTGTTTTTCTTCTAAAATTTTCTAATTTTCTTCAACAATGGGAGCTTCGTTGCCTCCGAAGGAAGCTAACCTCTTCAAACTCATTGTCGTAAGGCTTCGATTCTCTTTTCTCTCTCATTTTTCAGTTCGTATCTACGTATTTCTAGTTGGTATTTATACTTGTATTTTGCTTTCTTATTTTTTGTTTATTCGATCGCACTTCTTTTTTCTTTTTGTTCTTTGCTTGCAAAACCCTAGCTGGATACTGGTCTGTTTGCTTGCTGAGAAAGTCGGTGGATATCAATTATAAATGGAAATTTGGACTAGATAAGCTTGTTTGTCAATTAGGTTTTTGCGTTTGGGCAATTTTTCGTATAAATTAAGTTCATTTTCTTTGTTCTGTTTAGCGATTGAAGCTTAATTAAGTTTATTGCTTTGCTTAATTTAGGTCAATGAATTCGATTTTGTTGAAAAGCAGCTTTAAAAAATTGAATTTTGCTTTGACTTTTTTTTTTTTTTTTAAGTAAGGATGCTCGTTGTGCTTTCCTTTTGGTGATAATTCATTTGTATCATCACGGAGAAAATTAGAGAAATGAAAATAAAAGGGTTTGGTGACTCTTCCTACTTTAGTAATTTCTCTTGCATGTTGCCAACTTTTTAAAATAGGAATTTTGTTGGTTCCTAATGGGAAACAATTGTGGCATGTTGGCTTTGATGCACATAAGCATTCAAGACAATAACAAACTTTGTGAAACAATCTATTTAAGAATTTGATAAATTGACTGGGACAATTTTTAATGTAATTGTAGGCTTTGCAGGTTAAACTTGAATATTTATATATTTTAAGAACTTGTTCGTATTAGATATAGAATAGCAACATTTGGATGTTTTCCACACGCTATTGAGAGTTTCCCCCCCTTCCCTCTTATTTCTCCTAATTTATAGTGAAAACTAGAGTTTTGACGGGTGAATTCTTACTTTATTTTAACTTCTATAGTAATGGACTCTTGACACAGTTTTTTTGCCTGATTTTTATGTAATTAATTTTTATCTGTTATTATACTCTAGCTAATTCTCATAACTGAATTTTTATTGCTTTGGAGGTCCATGTTTTGCAGAAATCATATGAAACTAAACAGTACAAGAAAGGACTGAAGGCTGCAGATGCAATACTGAAAAAGTTTCCTGACCATGGAGGTAGTTTAATTTTAAGCACTTATTTATTTATTTGTTTTTGGCTGAGAGGCACTTATTGTTTAGTTTTATGTTTGCATGGTTCTTGTAAATGTACCTGTATAAAGATGCAAGAACTCTGAAACAAAAAGAACTTTACACTTTAGAGGAAAAAGGGGCTGTCACTAGATAGTTTATGTTGTTATCAAGGTTATTGGTTTCGATAATCCTTACAAGAATGCCTCTAAGTTGCCTCTAGGTATTTGGAGCTCATAAAAAAAATAATAAAAAAAAGAGATACAAAACAGAAAATGAAATTAATATGACTAACAGTTAAGACATAATAAAACAGTTTAGACTAGCACATTCCACCACTAGGGAGTTTCTGTTCATTATATTTACTCTGGATTTCTTCTCTCTCTCTCTCTCTTATTTATGGAATCACATGATGCAAATCCAACGAAAACCTTACTTTTCTGCAGAGCTGTCAAGCTTTCTCCCCTTTTCTAGAGAGAGGAGGGGTGGCTATTTTTACAAATACTCTTGTAGGGATCTTATTTTTCTTGATGGCTTGATAAGAAATTATTTGACAAAAATGTAGTGATTTGCTTCTACAACAGACACAATCCATTCAATGGCTTGTGATATTCTTAAATAATCTAGAAATAGATAGTTGTGGTATTATGCTGAAATACTTAATTGATGTCTTGATGTGACAATTGTAAGAACTCTAGGTGGTTAAAATTATGCTTTCATATGCTTCACCCTTAGAGATTTGACATGGACTTATATTAGAACTTTGTTTTCTCAATTTTTAGAGGATACCTCTTGATTTTCTGCAAGGAGACAAATTTTGTGAAGCAGCATTTAATTACATTAAGCCTCTTCTAACAAAGGTATATACATCCAATGAGATTTTTTTTTTTTTTTTGTGTGTTAGTTTGACTGGTGTTTTTAGTTTGTTGGGTGAAATAATGATATATTTTCTTGGTGGTCTCAGGAGGTTCCATCTTTATTCTCAGACCTTTCTCCCTTGTATGATCACCCTGGAAAGGTAAGTTTTCTTACTTACATATTCTAAAAATAGAATTAAGTTTCTAAATATTGATTATTCTAAACTGCTTAGCAACTGGTTGGAGCTTGATTTCATTAGGATTGATTGCCTACTTTGTTGACACTTGCACAGGCAGACATATCGGAACAACTTATTCTTGAGTTGAAGCATTCAATTAGGACCACCGGCAGATACCCTGATAGCTAGTATATGCTTTAAACCCTTGTGTAATATTTTATTAAGTCTTAAAAGCAAATAAATGTTTAGATTTACTACTCTTTGAGGTAATATAGACTTCCAGCCCTTATGTGATATTCTAGTAAGTCTTAACAGTGTCTAAATGTTTAGATATTGGGTGCGGTCTGAGTGCATTTTTTTCTTTTACTGCTTATTGTTTGGTGAAGTCCTCAGTCATTTATGTGTTGTTATCTGTTAAACAAGTACATAATGGTTGCCCATATGGTTGCATGTAAAATTCCTATATGTTTTTGTTTGTATGCTAATACACAAGCACACATTTTGTATTATAATGCGTCATTTATTGCTTGTGTTTCATATTGAGTGCAGGACAGAGAAAGAGCCCCCTTCAACACTTTTATGGATTTTATTCTTTTTGGCTCAGGTGGGTAACCATCAGGTTTCCTCACCCCGTGGGCCATGGCCTTTTCTTCTTTTCTTGCTATAAATGTTTGGTGCTTTCTTTGCATTTGAGTAACTTTGAATTTATTGATGCAGCATTATGATAGAAAAGGCCAATATGATGTTGCTCTTTCAAAAATTAATGAGGCCATACAGCACACACCAACTCTAATTGATTTATACTCTGTCAAGGTTTGTTCTCATCTTCAATCTTCAAATTTTTGCATTGGCTTCATCTGCTGGGTTTTATATTTTTGTTAGCTGTATTCTTTTATTTTATTTTTTAATCTTATATTTTGAAATCTTTTTGCCTGGTTTGTCTCGCATCTCTCAAGGCATAGCAATACCTGAAAATCTTTCTAGATATTTCCTTGTAGTTATCGTTCACTTGTAAGAGACTTATCACTTTCTATGATACTGACCTTGATTGAATATATTGTTTTGCACTAAATTGTGCAAAGTTGATATACATTCATTTAAAATGCATACTAGTTTTTCTTTGTGGACCTTAAGTCTTGATGGGCATTGGGCAGGCATATGACCTCCTTTCTTAGGTTTTAGGGTTTTTGGTACATGGCTATTGTTTCTTGATGAACGTTTTTACTATCTTTTGGAGAAGTTCTTGGAATTTTCTTGAAGCTGGTTCTATGTGTATATTATTTACTTCTCTTTGGTGACAGAGTCGGATACTGAAACATGCTGGTGATTTGGTAGCTGCAGCTTCATTGGCAGATGAAGCTAGGTGTATGGATCTCGCAGACCGTTATATAAACAGTGAATCTGTGAAGCGAATGTTGCAGGCTGATCAGGTTCTAAAGCTCCCCCCCTTCATCTTTTATCATAGTTAATATTTGTCACTGTAAATTTCTTTCAGTATTACTGTACTGTTCACAAACTTTTTCCACTCCTGAAGGTGGCTTTGGCAGAAAAAACTGCTATTTTGTTCACAAAAGATGGGGACCAGCACAACAACCTTCATGACATGCAGTGCATGTGGTCTGTTTTTGTTTATTACCTTCGACATGTTGTTGTCTCTAATTACAATTTGGGTGCACCTACTGAGTGTTATCCATCTTTTGAAGGTATGAACTTGCTTCTAGTGAAAGTTACTTTCGACAAGGTGATCTTGGACGGGCCCTGAAGAAATTTTTAGCTGTGGAGAAGCACCATGCTGATATTGCTGAAGATCAATTTGATTTCCATTCTTATTGTTTGGGGAAAATGACACTCCGTGCATATGTTGAAATGCTAAAATTTCGAGATTGGTTGCATTCACATGCTTATTTTCACAAAGCAGCAGCTGGTGCCATCAGGTGAACATTTTTGTTAGGATCTGCAAGCCTTTCAATGATTTGCAATAGACTTATTATGTTTGGTTGTGGCCTGTACGTGAAAAATGCTATGTAATCTCTGTTGTCTACTTGTCTGGGTGCTTTTAGCGTCTGTCACCTATTGTTGATCAACACATGCATGTGATGCTTCACTTTGGATTAGATTTTCTTTGCCTCCCTCTTTTTCCTTTTGTCTTTTGGGGAATGGGGGATTATTGCATACGTATATGTTGCATTAATCATATGTTGTAATGATGTGTTGTCTGAACCTTGCTTTCAAAGCATGAAAAACTTCCTAAAGGTAACTGTTGTTCATTACTTACCCTTGTACAACCATTCATTTGTTAATTAGACACTCCCATTATGATATCCAGTCTAATTCAAGACTCTTCTAGCAGCCCCTCCATTAATAGGGGAGGGGCTATCATATGAAGATTTCTGATTCCCTTCCACTATTCTAGTTTTTCCTTGAATCTTGGATGTACGGATTTACAACATTTTTCAAGACAAAACCTCGCTAAGTTTATAATCAAGAAAGTATCAAGAGTCCTTTTCTTACATTTGTTTTTGCTAGAGAAAATTTTTCGAGTTATATGAGCAAAACAGAATATAGGGTTCCAAGTTTTTTGTTGATCAAGCAACAACCTGATTTGAACCGGGGAATAAGGGATTTGCAGTCCCTCACCTAACTGGTTGGTCATGTCACCAAAGGTTAGAAACAAAAAAAATGAGAGTATCCCCTTTTTAGTTATAGATTAGCACCATACCTTCAATTAGTTCTAGTATCTCAAGTAAAAAATTAGTATTGTTCTTTTTTTCAATAAAAAAAATTTTCTTAATTTGATTTATATTATAATATAATGATATAACAACAATTATGATTCTATGTAAACCCCAGAACAAAAGTTATTACACAGCTATAGTTATCTAATAATGTATTTCATCTATCTAGATATGATGTCCATAGGGAATTAGCAAAAAATTATCATGTTTCAATTTTTCATTGAATAGATTAAAATTAAAGAAAAATAGAATTTTTCATAGAGCATGTTGTGTGTTTCTCCACTAGAGTGCTATAATGGAATAAAAAAAGGAAAGAATATAAATAGAAATGCTATATCTACGCATGTTTAATAAATACAAGCCTCTTTTTGTGCACACTTCAATCATATTCTAAATATTCTACTAAAAAATAAAAAACTAAAAAGTTGGTGAAACATCTCTTTGCAAATCATTTTTTGAACAATGGAATCTATGAAAAAGTTAAGTTCTAGAAAAATCAACTCTCTCCCTATATATATTTTATGATTATTTTCTCTTTATCTAAATGAATAGATAAAATTAGGAATTCATTTTATTTTTCTAGTATTCAATTGGATTGGAATATGTAATATCATAATAATGGTAGCAATGGAATTATTATTATTATTATTATTATTATTATTATAATGGTAGCAATGGAATTATTATTATTATTATTATTATTATTATTATTATTATTATTATTGATATTCTATACAAAACTCCATTTGGCTAAATGGCTATCATATTGACTATCCTAAGGCCTTTTTTTGTAACTGATAGATTCATAAGTTTTTCCTTAATTCACTCTTACATGGATTATTGAAAATTAAAAGTATATCAAAATGAAATATCTAACAAATTGACTAATTCAAAATTTTCAAATTACCGATTTTTTTATTCCTGAATATCCAACTCACAAATTAATTCTTTATAATGTATTTTATTTTTCTTTGATAAATAAGATAGTAGCCATTGATGTTTTCCTATAATTTTACATAAACATTTTTGAGGTAAATAATCTTTTTTGTGCAATTCCTAATTTGAGGTAAATCCTTGTATCTTATTGGTGAAACTAATTAGTTGAAATTCAATGGACTCCTTGTTTTCTTTTTTCTCCCCTTGAAAATTAATTGAGATCCATGAATGAATTTTTTATCATAAAACAAAATTTTCTCTCTTCTTTTTGAATGTGAATTTTAATAATCAGTAATAATAATACTAGTCATTTTGATATGCACAATGATTTTAAGTTCGTTATGAACTTTATGATTTTTTCAAATAATGTTCATCAATCTGTTTTTCAATTTCATTTGTATAGGAATACAAAAGAGAATTTTAGAGTTCAAATAAGAGGCTGTTGTTGATTCATTTGTTGATCTAGTTGATATGTATGTGATTAAATTAGTATTATGTATCAGAATGCTATGCAAGACAATCCTTGTGCCCCGTCTCTTTGTTTTATATACCTGATGGACCACATACATAATATATAGGAAAATGTACTATTAACGAATTTTCAACTGTGGATACATGTCTATCCTTACCATACAGAAACAAATGCTATTAATAAGCCAATTATGTTATATTATAAAGCAATTTTTTTTTTGTGGCTTTACACATACCTTAGTTGCAATAACTCCTCTTGCCCTGGTAGGAGGTCTGAAGTTCAAATTCTCTCCCACAAATTATTAACTATTAAAAGAAGATGCAAATATTTGGATCTGCTTAAAAAATTTGTGTTCAAATGATGCTCAAGTCAAATTTAATTTAACAAGTATTCTAGATTATAGTTTCTGATTTTTATAAGGTTATATACTTGTTTCATGCTTAGGATGGTGTTTTACGTTGTACTTAGGGGATTCTTATTATGTCGAGACCTTGTGGTATATGCCAAACAGGATAAAAATTTTGCTTGGTAGTCTCAATTTGCTTTCGTTATATCATTTGTAAGTTCATATTCTCGTGATGTTATTACTGAAAGGATTAAATGTTCCTTGCGGGCATATTGAAATTTGAGATTGTGGCTTTTTAAATGATAGGAAGGCGGCACCTGGGATTTCTGTTGGTTTAAGGATGGAGAATTGCATGTTACTGTACCAGAATTTATTTGTTGATTATAGCTATTTATATTGATCTTATTGATTTGATGGTGAAATGGAATGGGATGATATAGTGACAGGCCATGCAACAATTAAGTAATAGTTTTTGTGATTGATCCATTGTCCCATTTCTATGTTGGTGTTTCTTTCTCTGAAACTCTTGGCTTGAAACTGGTGATTACTTCAATTTTGAACCTTTTCTTTCTGCATTGTGATAATTATTGGATTTTGAAGTGCAGATGCTATCTAAAGTTGTTTGATTCTCCTTTGAACTCACTGGCTGAAGAAGAGGATGACACATCAAAGACTCCTTCTCAGAAAAAGAAAATGAAGAAGCAGAGGAAGGTGGAACGAGCTAAGAAAGTATATCAGCTTGTTTTGGTGATTCTTGGCTAACACTCTCTTTATGATTTCATTCTGATGCCGTGTATTATTTTAGAAGGCAGAGGAGAAAAATGAAGAATCAAGTTCTAGTGGCATCTCTAAGTCTGGGAAACGACATGTTAAACCTGTAGATCCTGATCCTTTTGGAGAAAAATTATTGAAGTTTACCTATTACTATCTTTTCCCTGTGCTTTAGATTCCTGATTAAAGTCCTTGTGCTGTAAAAATGTGTTACGCTAATGCCTATTAAGCTAAGATTGTTTAATCTGTATTTTTTTTTTCAGAGTATCCCTTGTCAGAAGCAACAAAGTACTTGAAGTTGCTTCAGAAGAACTCACCTGATTCTTTGGAGATGCACTTACTTTCTTTTGAAGTAAATATGAGAAAGCAGAAGATTTTGCCTGCCTTTCAGGTATTATATTTTCCAAGAATCGAACATGAGATGTGTTTCTTGTTCTTTTTGTGTTTGGTCAACTAGAACTGATATTTAATTATCAGCTAGTGGTTTGTGAGGAAGCCCCTTCTCTTGTTTTCTCCTCTCTTTTTTCACTTGCTGCCTGTGGATATGTTCTTGAAGCAACCAGAACTAATATTTAATTGTCAGCTAGTGGTTTGTGAGGAAGCCCCTTCTCTTGTTTTCTCCTCTCTTTTTTCACTTGCTGCCTGTGGATATGTTGTTGAAGTAAAGAAACTGTACCTTTTAACCAAACATCTTTTTCTTATTACTCTACTCACTCAATGAATTTATGTGTGAATTAGATAGTGTGTGCAACATATCTTTGAGTTGTAGAACAATGGTTTTGTGCAGTAGGACTTTTACTATTTCATGAGCTCATATTAGTCCGTTTGTCTTGGTTTTATTTTGTTTTCCTGAAGGCTGTAAAGCAACTGCAAAGGCTGGATGCTGAGAATCCAGATTCACATCCCTGCTTGGTATCTAACATCTGCCCTACCATATTTGTGCACTGCCATGCACAACTGCATTCTTTTCTGTTCTTAGATACAAAGATCATGTAATCTTTACAATGCTTATTTGAATTTAATCTAATGCAGATTAAAATTTTCCATAAATTGGGCTCAATGCCTGCTCCATTAACTGATGCTGAAAAACTTGTTTGGAGTGTCTTAGAAGCTGAGCGTCCATCCATCAGGTTCTCTTTGAAATGGCTTTATGATAGCTTTTCCCCCTACTAGAATTTTGTTGTATTACTGTTACTATTATTATTTTGATCCCTGATGCATTAAATCCCTTTATTTTCTCTTTCCGCAGTCAATTGCAGGAGAAAACTCTTAGTGAGGCGAACAAAGTTTTCCTTGGTAAACATGAAGGTATTATGACCTTTGCATAACATGATGCATTTTAGGTTCCTTGAGGTAGGTTGTATAATCATGCAATTTTCACTTTTTGGTTCTGCAGAATCTTTGATGCATATAGTGGCAGTTGCAGAAGTGTTATATACCTTGGAGCACACCAAGAAACTTGAGGCTGTTAAGTTAATTGAAGATTCATGCAATAAAGTCATGCCAATGTAATGCTCTCAGTGTACATTAAAATTTTTATTGTTTGATGTTGATTCCATGCATTGTAACTTACTCTTGAGATTAATTGTTTCTTTCTCTTTTGCTTGTCCAGGAATGGGGCACTTGGACCAGTACTGGTGTGGAAACTCAAGGACTGTATTGCAGTCCATAAACTCTTAGAAAAGGTTCTTATTGACCAAGATGCTGCTTTGAGTAAGTATAATACTCCACATAAATTGATGCTGACAAGAAATTTGACTGACTCCATTAACAACTAATGAAATTAATTACTGTTGTTTGTTTAGAAAGTATTTTAGTAAGAATGTTAATGGTATTGAAATTTTGATATACTGTTAATTGAGAATATTATAGATTAGATGCCTAAAAATAAAACATTAAATTAGGATTTTTAAATTTATGGTTTCAACATCATTCGGTGATTTTTTTGAGATGTATCTCACGAGTTCTGATTGCTTGTTGGTTTTTGTTATTATGATGCTTAATCTTTGAAAGTTGGATGCTGTGATTATTATTGGCATTTTAAAGAAAGGTGGACTTTCATGATAATAATTTTCTCACTTTCTTATTGATGTTTATTTAATTGAAGTTGCAAGCTATGTGACAAAATTATTCAAGAAATGATTGTTTATTCTTTGATTAGACCCTCTTTATTGATAGCTTCTTAGACAATTGAAGTAAAATTATGTAGACAATTTGAAAGAGTGCTTTTCAGCAGGCGGAAAAAAGGAGCATCTTGAAGTTGTGCAAGCCATGACAACGCTTTCTTCTGTTGCTTTGAGATCAAAATTTTCACTGCCTTTCTAATCGTGAAATGCATTCCTTTGCAAATGTGTATAATTTATCCACATTTATGATTTTAGGGTTGAAATATATATATATATATATATATTTCTTTAATTTGCTCACCATTTGGTTGAGATCTTTAGAGATATCTGGCTCCATAGTTTTGCCCCAAAATTTGAGGCGCTATAGAAAATTTTTGGGTACTGCTGATGAAATCTTCTGGTCAGCATGGGAAGAACACTGTTTTAGAGCTAATCTTTGCCTTTGGAGCATGTTGTACTTCGCCCCTTTTATTAGTTGCCATTTATAAACACTGCATAATGTGGAAAATTTTGCTACGGAGCTGACAAGAGTGGCTATCAAAAATTCCCAGTTTTATTGTTCTAAGTCTCGTCTCTTATGGTTTGCTGTTTGAATTTTATTATGGAGGAAAGGTTGATAATTAGCAACAAAAAGTGGATTTTGATTGGATTATAAAATTTTATTATTAGTTGGAAAAGGTTAACCAAATCTTGTTGAGATGCTACAGAAAATTATTTCTCTTTAAAATTTATATAATTTAAATTATTAATATAATTCTTAATGTTATAATAAAATATATAAATTTAATATCGTCAATAAAAAATAGTTATTTTTATTTTCGAAAAATTAAATCATTTTATACCAATACGATTAATTAGATATAAATTAAATATAATATAAAATTATTGTCTTATCTATTATTTTATGCACTAAAAATATTAAATAATAAGTATTATATGTAATTAGATGATTAAATTATTAAACACTTAATTTTTTTTTGTTTGAGTAATTGTTAATTATTAGATTTTTAAAAAATTTTTAACCAATCAAATTTGAATTTCGTCATATTATATTTTGATTTGTTATTTTTTTTTAATACATTAAAAGTTATTTGATTATAATTATAATTTTTAATGGTATATAATTTTATAAAAAACTAAAAGAAGTGTTTTCGTATATTTATAATTTTATTTCCTCAAACCCAACGATATGAAAAAACATGAAATCTCAATTTTTAAGCTTTGGAATATTCTTTAAAAAAACCTCAAAGAAAAAATAAGATCTAAGTGATTAATTTTTAAAAATTTTAATTTATTAATTTAATTTGTATGAAAAAAAAAATTAAACATTTAAAATATTTCAAATTTATAATTTTAAAAATTTAACTAAATTAAAATTTAATTAAATTACATATTATTTGAATCAATAATTACCTTAAAAGATCTCGCACCACAAGTTTTAAAAAAAAATTTATATATATCCTTGTTAGTTTGCATGAACAATTTTATAGTGTGTCATGAATTTTTTTTTTCTTTCAGCATTTTATTGAATTTTTTTTTTACTAATTATTATCAAATAAGCCAATAAAGATTGGTGCAAATGATTAAAGCTTAAGATTTAGATGTAAAATATATAGATTTATGATAATTAGATTCAAATCTTTAGTGATTTTTTATTAATAAATAATTTATTAATTTTTAAAAATAAGATAACTTCTCTTATTTTTAAAATTTTTTTTACAAAAAAAAATAATAAAATAAAAACGTCATAAATATAAAGAGAATCTAAGAACACACAATGTCTTCAAAAAAGATTTGATATATTTAACTTGGTTTTCTTCTCAATTGATTCATTATTTCAATTTTTCGTTCATGATTTTGTTAATTTTCTCCTTGATAATATAGTTATCAACAATGTTTTAGAAGCTGATCACGGGGTGCAGTGATGGTTGACCTCATAGAATCATAAACACTACCACGTGTCTTTGGGAATGGGACTAATGAGAAGGGGGGGCCTTCCCTTTATTTTGAGAAAAACCTAAATTTCTAAACCACCAAATAAAATGATCAGCTCTTTTTTTTTTTGGTGAATTGGTGAGGGGTTTTTTTGTAATTGCATATATTTATCAGTCTTTCACCATACTTTTGGCCAATTTTGAGAAATGATGCTATTCCTTCTCACTAGTCATCCTTGCAACTTTTAAGCTTTGGCTTGGCTAGGCTTTTGGTTAAAGTTTGGTGTGGGGGTAATTTAGATTTTAATTCAGAATTGCTTTTGCTAACATTCACATCCTCCATTCTTCTTCAACTTTGTTTTCATTAGAAAAATGAAATTTCTTTTAAAATTGATGGGGCTCCTCCACTTTTTCTATTTGCATTTTTTTTTCTTTTGAAGTGCATTTTTTTTTCATTTATATAAAAGAAGCAAAGCTGATTTTCATCAAATATGTTTTTCATTTAGTCACTACATTTATTTTTAAAAAGTCAATTTTTAATTTAAAATTTAATTGGTTAAGTTTCAACGGTTAGATTTTTTTGCATTTTAAATTTAAAACCCACTGTCTTCAGCCATTCTTCTCATCATTTCAATTTTCTTTCTCTCAAATTTAGGTTTTTCGTTTTTGGATTCCCTTTTGGCTTGGAATATAGATTATTGTTGATAATATCGACATCAAGCAAGTAATGAGTCGATTTAATTTTTCTTGAGATTGGGCATCAAGATTAGGTTGGGAAATTAGGGTTCTTGATCTAATAAGAGGGAAATTAATTCCTTTGAGGGGAATGAATTTTTCTCGGCCATTGGTCAATCCAAACAAAGTAGAGAATTAGTTGGTGGAGGACAAATTGGAATGTGTGAGGAATTTGGAGACCTTCTGAAGTTTTGATATCTACCATCTTAATTTTATTTAAATTTTTTTACTTCAAATAATACCCGATTTGATTTTTTTCTATTTTTTTCTGATGATAAAATGTGTTCTCGTTATAGACTGTAGATAATGATATTGCTAGTGTAAGCTGTTTTATTATGTCTTAGCTGTTAGTCATATTAATTTGATTTTCTGTTTGGTATTGTTTTTTTAATGAGCTCCAAATGGTACCTTGGGATGTTTTGTTCATTATATTTACTCTGGATTTCTTCTCTCTTTTATTTATAGAATCACATGATGCAAATCCAACGAAAACCTTACTTTTTTGTAGAGCTATCAAGCTTTCTCCCCTTTTCTAGAGAGAGGAAGGGCGACTATTTTTACAAATACTCTTGTAGGGATCTTGTTTTTCTTGATGGCTTGATAGGAAATTATGTGACAAAAATCTAGTGATGTGCTTCTACAATAGACACAGTCCATTCGATGGCTTGTGATATTCTTAAATAATCTGGAAATAGATAGTTGTGGTATTATGCTGAAATACTTCATTGATGTCTTGATGTGACAATAGTAAGAACTTTAGGTGGTTAAAATTATGCTTTCATATGCTTCACCCCTAGAGAGTTGACATGGTGGCTAATTCTTTTATTAGTGGCTATCTTTATCTCATTCTTTTAGTTAAACTGACTTTCCTATATAAAAACCTTTTGACGATGGGCCAGGTTATGGCATGATTGAAATAAAGTGTCAAACTCTAGAGCTTTTGGAATTTGACTCATGCAATGAGGATGTATTTAAATTGTTTTCTTCCTATAACCCACATTTGTTATGTATTCGTTCATGAGAATTGTAATTATTGTTGTTACAATGTGCATCATTATTGCCAATAAATGCTACTTCCTTTATGATGTGTGATGAATGTTCTAGGACTTATATTAAAACTTTGTTTTCTCAATTTTTAGAGGATACCACTTGATTTACTGCAAGGAAACAAATTTCGTAAAGCGGCAATTGATTGCATTAAGCCTCTTCTAACCTTTATATCCAGGTGAGGTTTTTTCTTTGTATTAGTTTTACTGGTGTTTTTTAGTTTGACTGGCTATTGTTTCTTGATCTTTTGGAGAAGTTCTTGGAATTTTCTTGAAGCTGGGTCTATGTGTATATTATTTACTTCTCTTTGGTGACAGAGTCGGATACTGAAACATGTTGGTGATTTGGTAGCTGTTGCTTCATTGATAGATGAAGCTAGGTGTATGGATCTTGCAAATCGCTATATAAACAGTGAATCTGTGAAGCGAATGTTGTAGTCTGATCAGGTTCTAAGGCTTCCCCACTTCATCTTTTGTCATAGTTAATATTTGTCACTAAATTTCTTTCGGTATTATTGTACTGTTCACAAACTTTTTCTACTTTTGAAGGTGGCTTTGGCAGGAAAAACTGCTGTTTTGTTCACGAAAGATGGGGGCCAGCACAACAACCTTCATGACATGCAGTGCATGTGGTCTGTTTTTGTTTATTACCTTCCACATGTTGTTGTCTCTAATTATAATTTGGGTACACCTACTGAGTGTTATCCATCTTTTGAAGGTATGAACTTGCTTCTGATGAAAGTTACTTTCGACATGGTGATTTTGGACGAGCCTTGGAGAAATACTATGCTGATATTACTGAAGATCAATTTGATTTCATTCTTATTGTTTGCGGAAAATGACACCATGTGCATATGTTGGAAAGCTAAAATTTAAAGATTGGTTGCATTCACATGCTTATTTTCACAAAGTAGTAGCTGGAGCCATTAGGTGAACATTTTTGTTAGGATCTGTAGCCTTTTCAATGATTTGCAATAGACTATTCTGTTTGGTTGTGGCCTATATGTGTAAAATGCTATGCAAGCTCTGTTTTCTACTTGTCTGGGTGCTTTTAGCGTCTGTCACCTATTGTTGATCAACACATGCAAGTGATGCTTCATTTTGGGTTAGATTCCTCTTTGCCTCCAATGAGGGATTATTGTATACATATATGTTGCATTAATCATATGTTGCAATGATGTGTTGTCTGAACCTTGCTTTCAAAGCATGAAAAACTTCCTAAAGGTAACTGTTGTTCATTATTTACCCTTGTACAACTATTCATTTGTTAATAATTAGACACTCCCATTATGATATCCAATCTAATTGAAGACTCTTCTACCAGCCCCTCCATTAATAGGAGAGGGGATATCATATCAAGATTTTTTATTCCCCTCCCCTACTCTAATTTTTCCTTGAATCCTAGACGTAAGGATTTACAACATTTTTGAAGACAAAACCTTGCTAAGTTTATAATCAAGAAAGTATTAAGTGTCCTTTTCTTGCACTTGTTTTTGCTAGAGAAAATTTTTTTAGTCATATGAGCAAAGCAGAATATAAGGTTTCAAGTTTTTTGTTGATCAAGCAACAACATGATTTGAACCGGGGAATAAGGGATTTGCAATCCCCTGTCTTACTGGTTAGCCATGTCACCAAAGGTTAGAAACCAAAAAGAATGAGTGTATCCCCTTTATAACTTTAGTTATAGATTGGATCCATACCTTCAATTAGTTATAGTATCTCAAGTAAAAAAATTAGTATTGTTCTTTTTCTCTTTCAATAAAAAAAATTCTTAATTTGATTTATATTATAATGTAATAATATTACAACAATTATGAGTCTAGGTAAACCCCATAACGAAAGTTATTGCACGGTAACAAAAAATTCAACCCAACAATGAAAAGCAGCTTAAGGTTTTTGTTCTTTTCATCCCTATGCCATTATGAAAAATTTTATCTTTACGAGTACCCATTTGCATGTTCATTGATTTATGATTGGGGTGAGTGTTTTTTTATTTCATTTTGTGTCTTTTGTCATCTATTATCTTGCTTATAAGTACTCCAGTTTAAGGGTACCCATTTGCCTGTACTGCTAGTTCATACATTTGAAGATTTTATCTTGGTTAATGAGGAGGTTAAATAATTTGATAGAATTTCAAGCTATTGCTATTGGAAATTACCTTCTGTAGATGTTTAGCTCAGAAATCAGATTGATTTAGTTAGATATATGAGGGTTGATTAGGAGACACTGTCTGGTGTAATATAAAAGATTTTGGCTGAAGGGCTCAAATGAGCAAGTTCAAGTCCTGAAAGTAGCCTCATTGTGTAAAAAATGCTGAATCCTAAAGGCTAGGAACATTTTTCAAATGACTCTTCTTGGTTTTTCATCCTTCATTGGTAGGATTAAGGCTGAGTAATGATCCTCTTTATGAGGGAAGATTACTCAAAAGGTTGTTTAGAAAGCATTCTCCAAATTGCTATAAAAACCAACCATCATAGCAAAACGACAATGTCTGTGTTTCTTCATTTTTGGGTTTTTCCACACACTGAAATAACCTTTGCATATCAACAGGAGCTGACCTCAACCTCTGGACCTTGTGATCCTTTATGTTGAGTTGATGAAGCTAGCTTGTTAGATTTTGAAGTTACTTACCAGCCAAAGACTAATTTGTTGAAAACTATTGGTGTTTTCACAGCAGCTTTAACAGGGACTGTGGCAATTAACCTATCATGGGTTACCAACATCCAGGTTTATCTTTAATTTCTTGTGCAGTCCTTTCTTTGTAAGTTGTAATCATTTTTTCATCTTTGGCCAATATTTTGTATATTCTTGTATTATGCACAGAAGCCTTTCTTAATTTGATCTAATTTCATAATGCATATTTCTATGGCATTGCTTTTTGTAATAAGATATGCAGGCATTATCTTTGAAGAATTTCTAGCCTTCAATAAAAGTGGAATAGATTGTTGATGGCTATGAGTTTATGGGTGGTAAGGAGCATATGGGTAAGATAGCAATGAATTAAGATAGCAAAACTAGGTACCTACCCCCATGGTCAATTGGGAGAGCCAAAGTTTGTGTTTGTGTGTGGCTTGTTACCATCACTAGGAATTTTGCAAATGGTTACTATGATTATCTCCCTTTATTAATGGAATTCTATGGTCTACTTATGCTAATGCATCTGACTTCTGTATGGAAAACTTTTTTTTTATCATTTTCTTATTTATTTTCGCCTTTATCTGTTAATACTTGTGTAATAATGCTTGGGCCATTCACATTTGTAGGCTCCTTCAACTGATTTAGCTGTTTCAAAGCTGAAACATGCATCTGCTGAATCGTTTTTTCTTGCTTGGTGCAATGACCATTGTAGAGATAGTTGATGCCCCTCAAGGATTTGAGCTGGTTACGGATAATATATCCACTCTTTGATTTGAGATAGATAATTATTCAACTAGTAATAACTATTTAAATTATTGTGATAAACAGATTTAATTTTTAAATCTCTTATTAATTTTCAAAATATTAATAAATCTGTATTATTTTATTCTAAATAATTTTGCATGAACAGAAACAATTATTTTATGACAAAACAAATGATCATAAAGATTTTTTTAAATAAACAATTGTTCATATAGATGTGATTATTTGAACTTATTCAATAAACAGATTTATTTTTTAAATCTCCTATCTATTAATTTTTATAATATTAATAAATTAATATTATTTTATTTCAAATAAACTTGCATGAATAGAAATAATTTTTTATGATAAAACAAAAGATCATAATTATTTAAAATAAATAATTGTTCAAACATGTATAACTGTTTGAACTTGCTTGGTAAATGGATTTACTTTTTAAATCTTTTACTTATTAATTTTTGAAATTTAATAAACTAGTATTATTTATTTCAAATATACTTGCATGAACAGAAACAATTGATTTAGAATAAAACAAAAGGTCATAACTATTTAAAATAGTTAATTGTTCAAATAGTCATAACTAATTGAATGTGTTAAAAAACAGATTTATTTTTTAAAATTTTACTTATTAATTTTTGTAATATTAATAAATTTATGTTATTTTATTTGAAATAATTTTGTATGAATAGAAACAATTATTTTATGACAAAACAAAATATCATAACAATTTGAAATAGAAAATTGATTAAATAGTCATAACTATTTGAACTTGTTCGATAGATAAATCTAGTTTTTAAATCTCTTGCTCATTAATTTTTGGAATATTAATAAATTAG
Organism: Durio zibethinus; assembly: GCF_047325235.1. Classification (NCBI taxonomy): domain Eukaryota; kingdom Viridiplantae; phylum Streptophyta; class Magnoliopsida; order Malvales; family Malvaceae; genus Durio; species Durio zibethinus. Next base: position 18,562,731 of record NC_143177.1, read on the forward strand.
TATTATTTTATTTCAAATAAGCCTATATGAATTGATATAATTGTTTTTTGACATAATAAAAGCTCATAATGATTTGAAATAGATAATTATTCAAATAGTTATGACTATTTAAACTTGTCCAGTAAATATATTTATTTTTAAAATTTTTTATTTATTAATTGTCAAAATGTTAATAAACTAATATTATTTTAATTTGAATAAGTTTATGTGAACAAAAACAATTGTTTTATGACAAAACAAAGAGTCATAACGGTTTGAAATAAATAATTGTTTAAATAGTCACAACTATTTGAATTTATTCAGTAAACATAGTTATTTTTTAAATCTTTTATTTATTAATTATTTGAATATTAATAAATTTATATTTGTTTAATTAAAATATGCTTGTAAGAATAGAGAAAATTGTTTTATGATAAAATAAAATGTTATAACAATTTGAAATATGTAATTATTCAAATAGTTATAATTATTTGAACTTGTTCGATAAATAGAATCAATTTTTAAATCTTTTATTAATTTTTAAAATATTAATAAATTAAAATTATGCTATTCCAAATATGTTTGTACGAACAAAAACAATTGTTTTGTGACAAAACAAAAGGTTATAATGACATGAAATAGATAATTGTTTAAATAGTTATAACTATTCGCTTTGGTCAAGCCAATAGATTTATTTTTTTAAATTCGTTACTTATTAATTTTTAGAATATTAATAAAGTAGCATTACTTTATTTCGAATAAGATTGTATTAATAGAAACAATTATTTTATGACAAAACAAAGGGTTATAACAATTTGAAATAAATAAAATTTTAAGTTGTTATAACTAATTGAACTGGTTTGGTAAACAGATTTATATTTTAAATCTTTTAATAATTTTCAAAAATTAATAAATTAATAATATTTTATTTCAAACAAACTTATATGAACAAAAGCATTTGTTTTATAACAAAACAAAAGGTCATAATGATTTGAAATAATAATTATTTATATAGGTTTAACTATTTGAAATAGTTTGACAAACAAATTTATTTTTAAAATCTCTTAGTTATTAATTTTTATAATATTATTAGATTAGTATTATTTTATTCCAAATAAGCTTGCATGAATATAAATAATTATTTTATGACAAAACAAAAGATTATAATGATTTAAAATATATAATTGTTTAAATAGTTATACCTATTTGAATTAGTTCGCTAAACAGATTTATTTTTTAAATCTTCAACTTCTCAATTTTGAAATATTAATAAAATAATATTATTTTATTTTGGATAAGCTTTTATGAACTGAAACAATTGTTCTATTAAAAAACAAAGGTCATAATGATTTTAAATAGATAATTGTTTGAATAGTCATAACTATTTGAATTTGTTCAATAAACATATTTATTTTTTAAAATTTCTTACTTATTAATTTTTTGAATGTTAAAAGAATTGTATTATTTTATTTCGAATAAGCATATATGAACTGAAACAATTATTTAATGACTAAACAAAAGGTCAGAACAATTTGAAATAGTCTTAACTATTTGAATTGGTTTGGCAAACATATTTATTTTTTAAATCTATTATTTATTAATTTTAGAATATTATTAGTTTAGCAATATTTTATTTCGAATAAGTTTGTATGAACAGAAAAAATTATTTTATGACAAAACAAAGATCAATATGACTTGAGATAGATAATTGTTTAAATATTCATAACAATTTGAATTGGTCTGGTTAACATATTTAGTTTTTAAATCTCTTATTAATTTTTAAAATATTAATAAATTAGTATTATTGTATTCTGAATAATTTTGTATGAATAAAAATAATTGTTTTACGACAAAATAAAATATCATAACGATTTGAAATAGATAATAGTTCAAATGGACATGACTATTTGAACTTGTTCGGTAAATATATTAGTTTTTGAAGTCTCCATCTCATTAATTTTATTATATGAATAAATTAGTATTATTTTATTTCAAATAAACTTGTATGAATAGAATCAATTGCTTTATTACAAAGCAAAAATTTATAATAATAATTTGAAATAAATAACTATTCAAATAGTTATAACTATTTGAACTAGCTCGGTAAATATATTTATTTTTTAAATCTTTAACTATAATTATTTGAACTAGCTCGGTAAATATATTTATTTTTTAAATCTTTTACTTATTAACTTTTGAAATTTTAATAAATTAATATTAATTTATTACGAATAAGCTTGTATGAACAAAAACAATTAGTTTATGACAAAACAAAAGTCATAACAATTTGAAATAGATAATTGTTCAAATAGTCATAACTATTTGAACGAGTTAAGAAAACATTTATTTTTTAAATTTTTATTTATTAATTTTTGAAATATTAATAAATTTATATTATTTTTTTCAAAATAAGCTTGCATGAACAAAACCGGTTGTTTTAAGGTAAAACAAAAGGTCATGATGTTTTGAAATAGATAATTATTTAAATAGTCATAACTATTTAAATTTGTTCGATAAACATATTTTTTTTTAATTCTCTTACTCATTAGTTTTTGAAATATTAATAAATTAGTATTATTTTACTTTAAATAAGCTTATATGAATTGAAACAATTGTTTTATTACAAAGGAAAAGGTCATAATTATTTGAAATAGATAATTATTCAAATAGTCAACTATTTGAACTTGTTCGACAAACATATTTATTTTTTAAATCTTTTACTTATTAATTGTTGAAATATTAACAAATTAAAATTATTTTAATCTGAATAAGTTTGTATGAACAGAAACAATTGTTTTATGATAAAACAAAAAGTCATAATAAGTTAAAATAAATAATTACTCAAATAGTCATAACAATTTGAACTTGTACAATAAACATATTTATTTTTTAAATCTTTTACTTATCGATTGTCTTAATATTAATAAATTTATATTATTTTATTCGACATAAGCTTGTTTTAACTGAAATAATTGTTTTATGACAAATCAAAAGGTTTTAAAACTTCTAAATAGACAATGTTCAAATAGTAATAACTATTTGAACTTGTTTAGTAAATAGATTTATTTTTTTAATCTCTTTCTTATTAATTTTTTGAATGTTAATAAATTAGTATTAATTTATTTTGAATAAGCTTATATGAATTGAAACAATTATTTTATGACTAAACAAAAGGTCAGAATGATTTGAAATAGATAATTGTTCTAATAGTTTTAACCAATTGAATTGATTCGGTAAACAAATTTATTTTTTAAATCCCTTACTTATTAATTTTTGAACTAGTATTAAAGTAGTATTATTTTAATTCGAGTAAGCTTGTATGAACAAAACAAAAAGGTTATAATAATTTGAAATAGACAATTGTTCGTATAGCCTTAACCTTTGAAATATTAATAAAGTAATATTATTTTATTTTGAATAAGCTTTTATGAACTAAAACAATAGTTTTATGACAAAATAAAAGGTCATAATGATTTTAATTAGATAATTGTTTAAATAGATATAACTCTTTGAACTTGTTTGGTAAACATATTTATTTTTTCAAATCTCTTGCTTATTAATTTTTTTTAATAAATTAGTATTATTTTATTCCAACTAAGCTTGTATAAACTAAAACAATTATTATATGACTAAACAAAATGTTAGAACGATTTGAAATAGATAATTATTTTAATAGTCTTAAGTATTTGAATTAGGTTGGCAAACATATTTTTTAAAAAATCTCTCATTAATTTTTGGAATATTATTAAATTAATATTATTTTTATCAAAAAAAGCTTGTATGATCAGAAACAATTGTTTTATGAAAAAAAAATATCATAACTAATTGAGATTGATATTTGTTCAAATAGTCATAACTATTTGAACTGGTTCGAAAAATGACTTTAGTTGTTAAATCTCTTATTAATTTTTGAAATATTAGTAAAGTAGTATTATTTTATTTCAATAAGTTTTTATGAACTAAAACAATTGTTTTATTACAAAACAAAAGGTCATAATGACTTTAAATAGATAATTGTTTAAATAGTCAAATTTATTTAAACTTGTTCGATAAATAGATTTTTTTTAATCTTTTGCTCATTAGTTTTTCAAATGTTAATAAATTACTATTATTTTATTTTGAATAAACTTGTATTAACTGAAATAATTATTTTATGACTAAATAAAATGTTAGAATGATTTGAAATAAATAATTATTCTAATAGTCTTAATTATTTGAATTAGTTTGGCAAACGCATTTATTTTTTATATCTTTTACTTATTAATTTTTGAAATATTATTAAATTAGTATTATTTTAAGTCTAAATAAGTTTGTATGAAAAGAAACCATTTTTTTATAACAAAATAAAGATCATAACGATTTGAGATAGATAATTACTTAAAAAGTAATAACTGTTTGAACTATTTCTATAAACAAATTTAGTTTTTAAATCTCTTATTAATTTTCAAAATATTAATAGATCAGTATTATTTTATTCTAAATAATTTTGCATGAATAGAAACAATTATTTTATGACAAAACAAAAGGTCATAATGATTTCAAATATATAATTGTTCAAATGGACAAGACTACTTGAACTCGTTCAGTAAACCGATTCATTTTTTAAATCTCCTACCTATTAATTTTCAGAATATTAATAAATTAGTATTATTTTATTCTAAATAAACTTGTATGAATAGAAACAATTGTTTTATTTCAAAACAAAATATCATAATTATTTTAAATAAATAATTGTTCCAACAATCATAATTATTTGAACTTACTAGGTAAACAAATATATTTTTTAAATCTTTTACCTATCAATTTTTGGAATATTAATAAGCTAGTATTATTTTGTTTCCAATACACTTGTATGAATAGAAAAAATTGGCTTATTACAAAACAAAAGGTAATAACTATTTGAAATAGATAATTATTCAAATAGTCATAACTATTTGAATGTGTTTAGAAAACTTATTTATTTTTTAAAATTTTACTTCTTAATTTTTGGAATATTAAAAAATTTATATTATTTTATTTTAAATAAGCTCGTATGAATAGAAAAAATTGTTTTATGATAAAATAAAAAGTTATAACGTTTTGAAATAGATAATTGTTTAAATAGTCATAACTATTTGGACTTGTTCAGTAAACAAATTCATTTTTTAAATCTCTTACTTATTAATTTTTGGAATATTAATAAATTAGATTTATCTTATTTCGAACAAGCTTGTATGAATATAAACAGTTGTTTTGTGATAAAACAAAAGTTCATAACATTTGAATAGATAATTGTTCAAACACTCATAACTATTTGCACTGGTCATGCTAGCAAATTTATTTTTTAAATCCGTTACTTATTAATTTTTAGATATTAATAAATTAGTATTATTTTATTCCAAATAAGACTGTATGAACAGAAACAATTCTTTTATGACAAAAAATGGTCATCATGATTTGAAGTAAATAATCAATCAAATAGTTATAACTAATTGAACTAGTTTAATAAACAAATTTATTTTTTAAATCTCTCATCTCTTCAATTTCAAAATATTAATAAATTAATATTATTTTATTACAAATAAACTTATATGAACAAAAGCATTTGTTTATGACAAAACAAAGGATAATAACGATTTAAAATACATAATTGTTCAAATAGTCATAATTATTTGAATTGGTTCGGCAAACAGAATTATTTTTTAAGTCTCTTACTTATTAGTTTTTAAAATATTAATAAATTTATTTTATTTTATTTTGAATAAGTTACTAATAATTGAAAAAATTGTTTTATGATAAACAAAGGTCATAACGATTTAAAATAAAGAATTGTTCATATAGTCTTAACTATTTAAATTAGTTCAGCAAATAAATTTATTTTTTAAATCTCTAAGTTACTAATTTTCATAATATTATTACATTAGTATTATTTTATTCCAAATAAACTTATATGAATAGAAATAATTGTTTTATGACATAATAAAAGGTTCTAACAATTTAAAATATATAATTGATCAAACAGTCATAATTATTTGAACTGGTTTAGTGAACAGATTTATTTTTTACATCTCCTATTGATTAATTTTTAAAATATTAGTAAATTAGTATTATTTTATACGGAATACGCTTGTATGAAGAAAAATAATTATTTTATGATAAAACAAAAGTTCATAACAATTTGAAATAGATAATTATTCAAATGGCCATGATTATTTGAACTGATTTATTTTTTAAATCTCTAACTTATCAATTTTTGAAATATTAACAAGTAATATTATTTTATTTCAGATAAGCTTTTATGCACTGAAACAATTTTTTTATGATAAAAATAGGTCATAACAATTTTAAATAGATAATTGTTCAAATAGTCATAACTATGTGAACTTATTCGATAAACAAATTTATTTTTTTAATTTCTTGCTTATTAATTTTTTGAATGTTAATAAATTAGTATTATTTTATTTCGTATAGGCATGTATGAACTGAAACAATTTTTTTATGACTAAACAAAAGGTCAAAACGATTTGAAATAGATAAATTATTCTCATAGGCTTAACTATTTGAATTGGTTCAGCAAACACATTTATTTTTTAAATTCTTATTAATTTTTCAAATAGTAATAAATTGGTATTATTTTGTTTTGAATAATTTTGTATTAATACCAATTATTTTGAATATTTAGTATTATTTTATGACAAAACAAAATGTCATAATAGTTTGAAATAGATTATTAAATGAGCATGACTATTTGAACTTGTTTGGTAAGTAGATTTATTTAAATGGACATGACTATTTGAACTTATTTAGTAAGTAGATTTATTTTTTAAATCTCTAACTTGTTAATTTTTAGAATATTAATAAATTATTATTATTTTATTCCAAATAAACTTTTATGAATAGAAACAATTGTTTTATGACAAAACAAAAGATCATAATGATTTTAAATAAATAATTATTCAAATAAATCATTTGAAATCGATAAACAAATTTTTTTAAATCTTTTACTTATTAATTTTTAGAATTTTAATAGATAGATTTATTTTTAAAACAATTGGTTTATGACAAAACAAATGGCCAAAACAATTTGAAATAGATAATTGTTCAAATAGTTTTGACTATTTGAATGTGAAAACAAATTTCTTTTTCAAATTTTTGCTTATTAATTTTTTATATATAAATTAATTTATATTATTTTATGCGAAATAAGCTTGGATGAACAAAATGAATTGTTTTCTAGCAAAACAAAAAGTCATAATGTTTTTTAAAAAATAATTGTTCAGATAGTCATAACTATTTGAACTTGTTCGATAAATGAATTTATTTTTTTAGTTCTCTTACTCATTAATTTTTGGAATATTAATAAATTAATATTATTTTACTTCAATAAGCTTATGTTAACTAAAACAATTATTTTATTTTAAAACAAAATATCACAATGATTTAAAATAGATAATTATTCAAATAGTCATGACTATTTGAAATTATTCGAAAAAAAATTATCAAAATATTAATAAATTAGTACTATTTTATTTTGAATAAGCTTGTATGAACATAAACAATTGTTTTATGATAAAACAGAGTCATAACAATTTGTTGTTCAAATAGTCATAATGATTTGAACTTGTTTAGAAAACATATTTATTTTTTAAATCTTTTCCTTATTAATTGTCTTAATATCAATAAAGTTATATCATTTTATTTGAAATAAGCTTGTATGAATAGATGAAATCTTTTTAAAACAAAACAAAAGCTTATAGCGATTCCAAATAGATAATTATTTAAACTTGTTTGGTAAATAATTTCTTTTTTAAATCTCTTAATTATTAATTTTCAAAATATTAATAACTTAGTATTATTTTATTTCAAATAAGCTTATAGGAATTGAAATAATTTTTTTATGACAAAACAAAAGTCATAACAATTTTAAATAGATAATTATTCAAATAGTCATGATTATTTGATCTAGTTCGGTAAATATTTTTTTAATTTTTTACTTATTATTTGTCAAAATAATAATAAATAATTAATCCAATTAAGCTTGTATGAATAGAAACTACTGTTTTATAGCAGAACAAAAAGTTGAAATGATTGGAAATAAATAATTGCTCAAATAGTCATAACTATTTCAACTAGTTTGATAAAAAGATTTATTTTTTAAGTCTCTTATTAATTTTTGAAATACTAATAGATTTGTATTATTTTATTCTGAACAAACTTATATGAACAAAACTATTTGTTTTATGACAAACAAAAGGTCATAACGATTTGGAATATATAATTATTCAAATAGTCATAATTATTAGAATTGGTTAGGTAAACAAAATTATTTTTTAAATCTCTTACTTATTAATTTTTGAAATATTAATAAATTCATTTTATTTTATTTTGAATAAGCTAGTATGAATTGAAAATTTTGTTTTATGACAAAACAAAAGGTCGTAACAATTTAGAATAGATAATTGTTCAAACTGCCATAACAATTTGAACTGGTTTGACAAACAAATTTAATTTTTAAATCTCTTAGTTATTAATTTTTAGAATATTATTAGATTAGTACTATTTTATTTTGAATAAGTTTGTATGAACGTAACTAATTATTTTATAATAGAACAAAAGATTTATTTTGTAAATAATTGATTTGAAGTATACTATTCTTCAAATAATCATAACTATTTGAATCGGTTCGGTAAACAGATTTATTTTTTAAATCTCTTACTTATTAATTTTTGAAAGATTAATAAATTAGTATTCTTTTATTCCAAATAAGCTTGTATGATATAAAACAATTGTTATATGACCAAACAAAACGCAACAACAATTTGAAATAGATAATTATTGAAATGACGATAATTATTTGAACTAATTTGACAAATAAATTCACTTTTTAAATTACTTATTAATTTTTGAAATATTAATCAGTTAGTATTATTTTATTTCAAATAAGCTTTTATGAACTAAAACAATTGTTTTATGACAAAACAAAAAGTCATAACAATTTTAAATAAACAATTGTTCAAATATTCATAACTATTTGAATTTGTTCAGTAAACAAATTTATTTTTTTTAACTTTTGCATATTAATTTTCAAAATATTAAGAAATTAGTATTATTTATTTTGGATATGCTTTTATGAACTGAAATAATTATTTTATGTCAAAACAAAATGTCATAACGATTTTAAATAAATAATTGTTCAAATAATCATAACTATTTGAACTTGTTCAGTAAATAAATTTATTTTTTCAAATCTTTTTCTTATTAATTTTTTGCATGTTAATAAATTGAATTATTTTATTCCGAATAAGCTTGTAAGATATGAAATAAATATTTTATGACTAAACAAAATATCAAAATGATCTTAAATAGATAATTATTCTAACAATTTTAACTATTTGAACAAATTTCCTCAAGCACATTTATTTTTTAAATTTCTTACTTATTAATTTTCTGAATATTGTTAAATTAGTATTATTTTTAACCAACTAAGCTTCTATGATAAAAAATAATTGTTTTATGACAAAACAAATATCTTAATGATTTAAGATTGAAAATTGTTCAAATAGTCATAACTATTTGAACAGGTTTAGTAAATAGATTTATTTTTTAAATCTCTTACTTATTAATTTTTAAAGTTTTAATAAATTAGTATTATTTTATTTTGAATAAGCTTATATGGTAAAAAAAACAATTATTTTATAACAAAAAAAAAGATCATAACATTTTCAAATAGATAATCATTCAAATGGCCATAATTATTTTAATTGATTCAACAAATATATTTATTTTTTAAATTTCTTACTTATTAATTTCAAAAATATTAATAAATTAGTATTATTTTATTCTGTCTAAGCTTGTACTAATTGAAATAATTATTTTATGACAAATCAAATGGTTATAATGATTTTAAATAGACAATTGTTCAAATAGTAATAACTATTTAAACTTGTTTGGTAAATAGATTTATTGTTTTAAATCTCTTTTTGTTATTAATTTTTGAATGTTAATAAATTAGAATTAATTTATTTTGAATAAGTTTGTAGGAATTGAAACAACTATTTTATAACTAAGCAAAATGTCAGAACAATTTGAAATAGATAATTATTCTAACAGTCTTAACCATTTGAACTGATTTGATAAACAAATTTATTTTTTAAATCTCTTACTTATTAATTTTTTAAATATTATTAAATTAGTATTATTTTAATCTGAATAAGCTCGTATGAATATAACAATTGTTTTATGACCAAACAAAAGGTCATAACAATTTGAAATAGATAATTGTTCATATAGTCTTAACTATTTGAATTGGTTTGGCAATTAGATTTATTTTTTAATTTTTTTGGTTATTAAGTTTCAAAATATTATTAAATTAGTATTATTTTATTTTGAATAAAATAGTATGAACAAAACCAATTGTTTAATGACAAAATAAAATGTTATAATAATTTGAAATAGATAATTATTCAAATAGTCAAAACTATTTGAAATGGTTTAATAAGTAGATTTATTTTTTAAATCTCTTACTGATTAATTTTTTAAATATTAATAAATTAGTATATTTTCTTTTGAACAAGCTAATATTAACAAAAGCAATTGTTTTATGACAAGACATAAAGTAATAATGATTTAAAATAGATAATTGTTCAAATAGTTATAATTATTTGAACTGGCCTGGTAAATAGAATTATTTTCTAAATCTCTTATAAATTTTTGAAATATTAAAGTTTAGTTTTATTCTATTCTTTATAAGCTTGTATAAGCTAAAATAATTGTTTTATGACAAAACAAAAGGTCATAACAATTTGAAATAAATAATTATTCATATAGTCTTAACTATTTGAACCGGTTTGATAAATGAATTTATTTTTTAAATCTCTTAGTTATTAATTTTCAAAATATTACTAAATTAGTATTAGTTTATTCTAAATAAGCTTGTATGAATAGAAACAATTGTTTTATGATAAAACAAAAGGTTATAACAATTTGAAATAGTTAATTATTCAAATGGTCATAACTATTTGTACTGGTTTGGTAAACAGATATATTTTTTAAATCTCTTATTAATTCTTAAAATATTAATAAATTAGTATTATTTTTTTCGAATAAGCTTGTATCTTGAGAAACAATTGCTTTATAACAAAACAAAAGGTAATAATGATTTGAAATAGACAGTAGTTCAAATTGCCATAATTTTTTTAATTAATTCGGTAAACTAATTTTTTTTTAAAATTTTTTGCTTATTAGCTTTTGTAATATTAATAAAGTAGTATTATTTCATTTGGATAAGATTTTATGAACTAAAACAATTGTTTTATGACAAAACAAATGCTCATAATGATTTTAAATAGATAATTATTCAAATAGTCATAACTATTCAAACTTGTTTGTTAAATAAATTTATGTTTTCAAATCTCATGCTTATTGATAAATAAGTATTATTTTATTTCAAATAAGCTTGTATGAACTAAAACAATTAGTGTATGACTAAAGAAAAGGTCAGAGTGATTTAAAACAGATAATTATTTTAATAGTCTTAACTATTTGAACTAGTTCGACAACACATTTATTTTTTAAATCTTTTATTAATTTTTGGAATATTATTAAATTTGTATTATTTTTATTTGAATAAGCTTATATGATTAGAAACAATTGTTTTATGAGAAAACAAAGATCATAATGGTTTAAGATTGATATTTGTTCAAATAGTCATAACTATTTAAACTAGTTTGGAAAACAACTTTAGTTTTTAAATCTCTTGCTTATTAATAGTTGAAATATTAAAAATGTAGTATTATTTTATTTTGGATAAGTTTTTATGAGCTAAAATAATTATTTTATGATAAAACAAAAGCTCATAACACCTTTAAATAGATAATTGCTCAAATAGTCAAATCTATTTGAATTTGTTGGGTAAACAGATTTATTTTTTTAAATCTCTTACTCATTAATTTTTTGAATGTTAATAAATTAGTATTTTTTTATTTTAAATAAGCTTGTATGAATTGAAATAATTGTTTTATGACTAAACAATAGGTTAGAATGATTTGAAATAGATAATTATTCTAATTGTGTTAACTATTTGAATTGGTTTGATAAAAACATGTATGTTTTTAAATCTTTTACTTACTAGTTTTTGGAATATTATTGAATTAGTATTATTTTAATTCGAATAAGCTTGTATGAAAAGAAATAATTATTTTATGATAAAATAAAGATCATAACAATTTGAGATAGATAATTGTTCAAATAGTCATAACTATTTGAACTGTTTTGATAAATAGATTTAGTTTTAAAATCTCTTATTAATTTTCAAAATATAAATAGATTAGTATTATCTCATTCTAAATAATTTTGCATGAATAGAAACAATTATTTTATGACAAATTCAAAAGTCATAACAATTTCAAATAGATAATTGTTCAAATGGACATAATTATTTGAACTTGTTTGGTAAACAGATTTATTTTTTAAATCTCCTACTTATTAATTTTCAAAATATTAATAAAATAGTATTATTTTATTCTAAATAAACTTGTATGAATAGAAATAATTGTTTTATGATAAAACAAAAGATCATAACTATTTGAAATAAATAATTGCTTAAACAATCATAACGATATAAACTTACTTAGTAAACAGATTTATTTTTTAAAATTTTTAGTTATTAATTTTTGGAATCTAAATAAAATAGTATTATTTTATTTTGAATACGCTTATATGAACATAAACAATTGGTTTATGACAAAACAAAAGGTCATAAGTACTTGAAATCGATAATTATTCAAATAGTCATAACTATTTGAACGTGTTCAAAAAATATATTTATTTTTAAAATTTTTGCTTATTAATTTTTGAAATATTAATAAATTTATATTATTTTATTCAAAATAAGCTTGTATGAACATAAACAATTATTTTATGACACAATAAAAGGTCGTAACAATTTAAAATAAATAAATGTTCAAATAGTCATAACCATTTGAACTTGTTTGACAAACAAATTTATATTTTAAATCTCTTACTCATTAATTTTTAGAATATTAATAAATTAGTATTATTTTATTTCGAATAAGCCTATATTAATTAATGTAATTGTTTTATGATGAAACAAAAGGTCATAAAATTTGAAATAGATAATATTCAAATAGTTATGAGATTTGAAATAGATAATTATTTAAATAGTTATGATTATTTGAACTTGCTCGGTAAACATATTTATTTTGAAAATATTTTACTTATTAATTGTCAAAATATTAATAAATTAATATTATTTTAATCCGAATAAGCTTGTATGAACAAAAATAATTATTTTGTGACAAAACAAAAAGTCATAATGATTTGAAGTAAATAATTGTTCAAATAATCATAACTATTTGAACTTATTTGGTAAAGAGATTTTTTTTAAATCTTTTACTCATTATTGTCTGAATATTAATAAATTTTTATTATTTTTATTGAAATAAGCTTGTATGAATAGAAAAATATGTTATGACAAAATAAAATGTTATAGCAATTTAAAATAAATAATTGTTCAAATAGCCATAACTATTTGAACTTGTTCGATAAACAGATTCAGTTTTTAAATCTCTTACTTATTAATTTTTGAAATATTAATAAATTAGAATTATGTTATTTTGAATCAACTTGTACAAACAAAAAGAAATTTTTGTGACAAAACAAAATATCCTAATGATTAGATAATTGTTCAAACAGTTATAACTATACTAGTTAAGCCAATAGATTTTTTTTTTAAATCCGTTACTTATTAATTTTTAGAATATTAATAAATTGGTGTTATTTTTATTCCAAATAAGATTGTATTAATAGAAACAATTGTTTTAGGACAAAACAAATGACCATAATGACTTGAAATAAATAATTGCTCAAATTGTTATTACTAATTAAACTGGTTTGTAAATGGATTTATTTATTAAATCTCTTATTAATTTTCAAAATATTAATAAATTAATATTACTTTATTTTGAACAAACCTATATGAACAAAAACATTTGTTTTACAACAAAACAAAGGTCAAAATGATTTTAAATAGATAATTGTTCTAATAGTCTTAACTATTTAAACTAGTTTGACAAACACATTTATTTTTTAAAATCTTTTACTAATTCTTGGAATATTATTAAATTAGTATTATTTTAATCTAAACAAGCTTGTATGAAAAGAACCAATTATTTTATGACAAAATAAAGATAATAATGATTTGAGATAGATAATTGTTTAAATAGTCATAACTATTTGAATTGTTTTGGTAAACAGATTTAGTTTTTAAATCTCTTATTAATTTTCAAAATATTAATAGATTAGTATTATTTTATTTAGAATAATTTTGCAAGAACAAAAGCAATTGTTTGATAACAAAATAAAAAAGTCATAATGATTTCAAATAGATAATTGTTCAAATAGACATGATTATTTGAACTTATTTGGTAAACAGATTTATTTTTTAAATCTCATACTTATTAATTTTTAGAATATTAATAAATTAGTATTATTTTATTCTAGATAAACTTGTATGAATATAAATAATTGTTTTCTAACAAAACAAAATATCATAACTATTCAAAATAAAATAATTATTCAAACAATTATAATGATATGAACTTGCTCAATAAACATATTTATATTTTAAAGTTTTTCTTTATTAATTTTTGAAATATTAATAAATTAATACTATTTTATTTTGAATATGCTTGTATGAATAGAAACAATTGGTTTAAGACAAACAAAATGTCATATCCATTTGAAATAGACAAAACATTATGACCTTTTGTTTTGTCAAAAAACAATTAGTTTTGTTCATGCAAGCTTATCTCAAATAAAATAACACAACTTTATTAGTATTCTGACAATTAAAAAGTAAAAGATTTAAAAAATAAACTTGTTTATTGAACAAGTTTCAATAGTTATGACTATCTACACAATTATTTATTTTATATCATTATGACTTTTTTTTTGTCATAAAACAATTGTTTTTGTTCATACAAGCTTATTTGAATTAAAATAATATTACTTTATTAACTTTTTGAAAAATAATAAGTAAAAATTGTATGAATAGAAATAATTGTTTTATAACAAAACAAAATATCATAACTATTTGAAATAAATAATAGTTCAAACAATCATAATGATATGAACTTGCTCGGCAAACATATTTATTTTTTAAAATTTTTACTTATTACTTTTTGGAATATCAATAAATTAATATTATTTTATTTCGAATACGTTTGTATGAACAAAAACAATTGGTTTAAGACAAACGAAAGGTTATACTATTTGAAATAGATAAAACATTATGACCTTTTGTTTGTCAAAAAACAATTGGTTCGGTTCATGCAAGCTTATTTCAACAAATATAACACAAATTTATTAATATTTAGACAATTAGAAAGTAAAAGATTTAAAAAATAAACTTGTTTACCGAATAAGTTCCAATAGTTTTGACTATCTAAACAATTATTTGTTTTAAATCGTTATGACTTTTTATTTTGTCATAAAACAATTATTTTTTTCATACAAGCTTATTTGGATTAAAATAATATTAATTATTAATATTTTAAAAAATAATAAGTAAAAGATTTTAAAAATAAATACGTTTACCGAACAAGTCTAAATAGTCATAACTACTTTAATAGTTATCTATTTCAAATCGTTATAACATTTTGTTTTGTAATAAAACAATTGAATCAGTTTATATCGGCTTACTTGAAATAAAATAATACTAATCTATTAATATTCCAAAAACTAATGAGTAAGAGATTTAAAAAATGAATCTGTTTACTGAATAAGTTCAAATAGTTATGACTATTTGAACAATTATCTATTTCAAATCGTTTTGACCTTTTGTTTCATCACAAAACAATTGTTTCTATTCATACAAGCTTATTTTGAATAAAAAAAATATAAATTTATTAATATTCCAAAAATTAAAAAGTAAAAATTTTAAAAATAAATATGTTTTTTGAACACATTCAAATAGTTATGACTATTTGAATAATTATCTTTTTCAAATAGTTATGACCTTTTGTTTTGTCATAAACTAATTGTTTCTGTTTATACAAGCTTATTCGAAATAAAATAATACTAATTTATTAATATTCCAAAAATTAATAGGTAAAAGATTTAAAAAAATAAATCTGTTTATTGAGCAAGCTCTAATAGTTATGATTGTTTGAATACTTATTTATTTAAAATAGTTATGATCTTTTATTTTGTGATCAAACAATTGTTTCTATTCATACCGGTTTATTCAAAACAAAATAACGCTAATTTATTAATATTCTGAAAATTAATAGGTTGGAGATTTAAAAAACAAATTTATTTACCAAACAAGTTCAAATAGTTGTGTTCGTTTGAATAATTATCTATTTCAAATCATTGTGACCTTATGTTTTGTTGTAAAACAATTATTTTTTATTTCTTACAGAATTATTCAAAATAAAATAATACTAATTTATTAATATTTTAAAATTTAATAAGAGATTTAAAAACTAAATTTATTTACTAAACCAGTTCAAATAGTTCTGACTATTTGAACAATTATCTATCTTAAATCATTATGATCTTTATTTTGTCATAGAACAATTGTTTTTTTTCATATTAGCTTATTTAGATTAGGATAATACTAATTTAATAATAAAAATAAATGTACTTTCCCAAACTCATTCAAATAGTCAAGACTATTAGAATAATTATTTATTTCAAATAGTTTTGACCTTTTGTTTAGTCATAAAGCAATTATCTCATTTCTTACAAGCTTAATATTAATAAATAATACTAATTTATTAATATTCAAAAAATTAATAAGCAAGAGATTTAAAAAAATTAATATGTTTACCAAACAAGCTCAAATAGATATAACTATTTGAGCAATTATCTATTTAAAATCGTTATGACCTTTTGTTTTGCAATAAAAAAAATTGTTTCAATTCATAAAAACTTATTCGAAATAAAATAATACTACTTTAGTAATATTTGACAAATTATTAAGCAAGAGATTTAAAAATTAAAGCATTTTTTCAAACCAGTTCAAATAGTTACGACCACTTAAATAAATATCAATCTCAAATAGCTATGATCTTTGTTTTGTCATGAAAAAATTTTTTTTGATCATACAAGCTTATTCAGATAAAAATAATATAATTTAATAATATTTCAAAAAATAACAAGAGATTTAAAAAATAAATGTGTTTGCCTAATTAGTTCAAATTGTTAAAATTATTAGAATAATTATCTATTTCAAATCATTCTAAGATTTTATTTTATCATAAAATAATTGTTTTAGTTCATACAAGCTTATTTGGAATAAAATAATACTAATTAATTATCATACAAAAAATTAATGAGTAAGAGATTTGAAAAAATAAATTTGTTTACCGAACAAGTTCAAATAGTTATCATTCTTTGAATATTTATCTATTTAAAATCGTTATGAACTTTTGTTTTGTCATAAAACAATTGTTTTACTTCATAAAAGTTTATCCAAAATAAAATAATACTACTTTATTAATATTTCAAAAATTAATAAGCAAGAGATTTAAAAAAAATCATTTTACTAAATCGGTTCAAATAATTATGGCCATTTGAACAATTATATGTTTTAAATCGTTATTACCTTTCATTTTGTCATAAAACAATTGTTTCTCAACATACAAGCTTATTTGAAATAAAATAATACTAATTTATTAATATTTCAAGAATTAGTAAGAGATTTAAAAAATAAATATGTTTACTTAACTAATTTAAATAGTTATGACTATTTGAATAATTACCTATTTCAAATTGTTATAACCTTTTGTTCTGTCATAAATCAATTATTGCTATTCATACAAGTTTATTCAAAACAAAATAATACTAGTTTAATAATATTCTAAAAAGTTATAACTAAGATATTTAAAAAATAAATCTGTTTCCTGAATAATTTTAAATAGTTAAGACAATATGAGCAATTATCTATTTTGAATCGTTATGACCTTTTGTTTTATCATAAGATATTATTTCAACTCATACAAGTTTATTCAGAATAAAATAAAACCAATTTGTTAATATCTCAAAATTTTGTAAGAGATTTAAAAAGAATTCTATTTACTAAACCAGTTCAAATAATTATAACTATTTGAAAATATATATTTCAAATTGTTATTACTTTTTATTTTATCATAAGATAATTGTTTTTATTCATATAAGTTCATTCGAAATAAAATAATATTAATTTATTAATATTTAGAAAATTAATCAATAAGAAATTTAAAAAGTAAATATGTTTACCAAATAATTTCAAATAGTTTTTACTATTTGAATAATTATCTTTTTCAAATTGTTATAACCTTTTGTTTTGTCATCAAACTATTGGTTTTGTTCTTACTATTTTATTTGAAATAAAATAATACTAATTTCATAATATTCTAAAGCTTAATAACAAAGAAAATTAAAAAATAAATATAATTGTCAAACCAATTCAAATAATTAAGCTATATGAATGATTATCTATTTCAAATTGTTATGACCTTTTATTTTATCTTAAAACAATTTTTTTGTTCATACAAGCTTATTTGGATTAAAATAATACACATTTAATAATATTTCAAAAATTATCCATGCCAAATTGTTTCAACCTTTTGTTTAGTCATAAAACAATTATTTTAGCTCATACAAGTTTATTTGAATTAAATTAATACTAATTTATTAACAATCTTAAAATTAATCAGAAAAAGATTTAAAAAACTAAATCTATTTACTGAACAAGTTCAAATAGTTATTACTATTTGAACAATTGTCTATTTAAAATTGTTATGACCTTTTGTTTTCTTATAAAACAATTGTTTTAGTTAATACTAGCTTATTCAAAATAAAATTATACAAATTTATTACTATTCTAAAAATTAATAAGTAAGTGATTTAAAAAGTGAATCTATTTACCGAATCATTTCAAATAATTATAGCCATTTCAACAATTATCTATTTCAAATTGTTATTACCTTTTGTTTGGTCATATAACAAATGTTTTTTTATCATTTAAGCTTATTTGAAATAAAATAATACTACTTTATTAATTTTTCAAAAATTAATAAGTAAGAGATTTAAAAAATAAATCTATTTACTGAACCAATTCGAATAGTTATGACTATTTGAACATTTGTATACTTTAAATTGTTATAAATTTTTGTTCTATCATAAAACAATTATTTCTATTCATACAAGCTTATTCAGAGAAAAATAATACTAATCTAGTAATATTTTGAAAATTAATAACTAAGAGAATTAAAAATAAATTTGTTTATCGAACCATCCAAATATTTAAGATTATATGAACAATTATCCATTTTAAAATGTTATGACCTTTTTTATGTCATAAAAAATTTTTTCAGTTCATACTAGCTTAGTTGAAATAAAATAAAATGAATTTATTAATATTTCAAAAATTAATAAGAGATTTAAAAAAATATTTCAGTTTACATAACTGGTTCAAAAAATTATAACTATTTGAACAATTATCTATTTCAAATTGTTATGAATTTTTGCTTTTTCATAAAATAAATGTTTTTGTTTATATAAGTTTTTTTGAAATAAAATAACACTAATATATTAATATTTCAAAAATTAATAAAAGATTTAAAAAATAAATCTATTTATCAAACCAGTTCAAATAGTTATGACTATTTAACAAATTATTTATTTAAAATCGTTATGACTTTTTGTCTTATTATAAAACAATTGTTTCTATTCATACAAGCTTATTCAGCTTAATATAATACTAATTTATTAATATTTCGACAATTAATAAGTAAAAAATTTTAAAAATAAATATTTTTGCCGAGCTAGATCAAATAGTCAAGACTATTTGAATAATTATCTATTTCAAATCATTATGGCATTTTGTTTTGTCATAAAAGAATTGTTTAAATTCTTATAATTTTATTTGAAATAAAATAATATAATTTTTTAATATTTTAAAAATTAATAATTAAGAGATTTTAAAAAAAATCTATTTATCGAACAAGTTTAAATAATTATGACTATTTGAATAATTATCTATTTGAAATTGCTACAACCTTTTGTTTTTGTCATAAAATAATTTTTTTTGTTCATACAAGCTTATTTTGGATAAAATAATATAAATTTATTAATATTAGGACAATTAGTAAGTAAAAGATTTAAAAAATAAATCTGTTTATCGAATAAGTTCAAATCATTATAACTATTTGAACAATTATTTATTTCAAATTGTTATGACTTTTTGTTTTGTAATAAAGCAATTATTTCTATTCATACAAGGTTATTTAAATGAAAATAATATTAATTTATTAATATTTTGATAGTAAAAGATTTAAAAAATAAATATATTTACCGAACAAAATCAAATAGTCATGATTATTTGAATAATTAACTATTTCAAATCATTTGACCTTTTGTTTTGTAATAAAACAACTGTTTTAGTTCAACTAAGCTTATTTTAAATAAAATGATACTAATTTATTAATATTTCAAAAATTAATGAGTAAGAGAATTAAAAATTAATCTGTTTATTGAACTTGTTCAAATAGTTATGACTACATGAATAATTATCTATTTAAAAATATTATAACCTTTTGTTTTGTCATAAAAAAATTGGTTATGTTCATGCAAGTTTATTTCAAATAAAATAATATAAATTGATTAATGTTACAAAAATTAATAAGTAAGAATTTTAAAAATAAATCTATTTTCTGAACATGTTTAAATAGTTAAAACTATTTGAACAATTATCTATTTGAAATCCTTATGATCTTTTGTTTTGTCATAAACTAATGTTTCTATTCATAAAAGCTTATTTGAAATAAAATAATATTTATTTTTTAAAAATTTCAAAAATTAGTAAGTAGTAGAATGAAATAATAAATCTATATACTGAGCGAGTTAAAATAGTTATGACTATTTAAACAATTATTTATTTCAAATCTTTATGATCTTTTGTCTTATTATAAAATAATTATTTCTATTCATACAAGTTTATTCAAAATAAAATAATACCAATTTATTAATATTCTGAAAATTAATATGTTGGAGATTTAAAAAATAAATTTATTCAATGAAAAAGTTTAGATAATCATGTCCGTTCAAACTATTATCAATTTCAAAATATTATGACATTTTGTTTTGTCGTAAAACTATTATTTTTTGTTTAAAATAATACTATTTTATTAACAATCAAAAAATTAATAAGCAAAAAATTTAAAATAATAAGTAAGAAAATTAACAAGCTTATTCAGAATAAATTAATACTAATTTATTAGCTTTCAAAAAATTAATAAGAAAGAGATTTAAAAAATTAAATTTGTTTACCTAAGAATTTTAAATATTATTACTATTCAAACAATTGTCCATTTAAAATCGTTATAACATTTTGATTTGTCATAAAACAATTGTTTCAATTAATACAAACTTAAACAAAATAAAATAGTACTAGTTTATTAATATTTCTGAAATTAATAAGAACTTTTAAAATATATATATGTTTACTGAATCAGTTAATATAATTATGGCCATTTGAACAATTATATACTTCAAATCATTATGACCTTTTGTTTTGTCATAAAACAAATGTTTTTTTATCAAGCAAGCTTATTTGAAATAAAATAATACTAATTTATTAATATTTCAAAAATTAATAAGTAAGAGATTTAAAAAATAAATCTGTTTATCAAACAATAATTATGACTATTTGAACAATTATCAATCTCAAATCATTGAGATCTTTATTTTGTCATAAAACAGTTGTTTTTTATCATATAAGCTTATTTGGTTAAAAATAATACTAATGTAATAATATTTCAAAAATTAATAAGCAAAAGATTAAAAAAATAAATGTGCTAGCAGAACCAGTTCAAAAGTTAAAACCATTAGAATAATTATCTATTTTGGATCGTTCTGATCTTTTTTTTAGTCATAAATATTTGTTTCATATCTTACAAGCTTATTCGGAATAAAATAATTCAAATTTATTAACATTCAAAAAATTAATAAATAAAAGATTTGAAAATATAAATCTGTTTAACATTCACAATTGTTTCAGTTCATAAAAGCATATCCACAATAAAATAATACTAATTTCTTAATATTTCAAAAATTAATAAGCAAGAGTTTAAAAAAATAAATTTGTTTATCAAGCAAATTTAAATAGTTATGACTATTTGAATAATTGTCTATTTAAAATCGTTATCGTTATGAGCTTTTGTTTTGTCATAAAACAATTGTTTCAATTCATACATGCTTATTCAAAATAAAATAATACTAATTTATTAATATTTCAAAAATTAATAAGTGATTTAAAAAGTAAACATATTTACTGAATCGGTTCAAATAATTATGGCCATCTCAACAATTATCTATTTCAAATCATTATTATGTTTTTTTTTAGTCATATAACAATTGTTTTTTATTATACAAGGTTGTTCGAATAAAATAATACTTAATTTTTCAAAAATTAATGAGTGATTAAAAAAATAAATTTGTTTACCAAACCAGTTCAAATAGTTATGACTATTTAAATAATTGTGCACTTCAAATCAATTATTTAAAAAATAAACCTTTTGTTCTATCATAAAATAATTATTTATGTTCATACAACCTTATTTGAAATAAAATAATAGTAATTTAATAATATTTTGAAAATTAATAATCAAGAGATTTAAAAATTAAATTTGTTTATTGAACTAGTTTAAATAGTTAAAACTATACAAATAATTATCTATTTCAAATCATTATGACCCTTTCTTTTGTCATAAAAATTTTTTTTTCAATTCATACTACCTTATTTAGAATGAAATAAAACAAATTTATTAATATTTCAAAACTTAATAAGTAAGAGATTTAAAAAAAAAATTCTATTTACCTAACCAATTCTAATAATTAGGACTATTTTGACAATTATCTGTTTCAAATTATTATAAC
This sequence comes from Durio zibethinus, assembly GCF_047325235.1. NCBI lineage: Eukaryota > Viridiplantae > Streptophyta > Magnoliopsida > Malvales > Malvaceae > Durio > Durio zibethinus. The sequence continues at coordinate 18,585,633 of NC_143177.1, forward strand.
CTTTTGCTTTGTCATAAAACAAATGTTTTTGTTCATATAAGTTTGTTTGGAACAAAATAATATTAATATATTAATATTTCAAAAATTAATAAAAGATTTAAAAAATAAATATTTTTATCAAACCAGTTTAAATAGTTATGACTATTTAAGCAATTATTTATTTCAAATCATTATTACTTTTTATTCTATTATAAAATAATAGTTTCTATTCACACAAGCTTATTCGAATTAAAATAACACTAATTTACTAATATTTCAACAATTAATAAGTAAAAAATTAACAAAATAAATATGTTTACCAAACTAGATCAAATAGTTTATGACTATTTGAATAATTATCTATTTCAAATAGTTATTATTTTTGTTTTGTCCTTAAAAAAATTATGTCAGTTCATATAAGCTTATTCAAAATAAAATAATACTAAGTTATTGATATTCCAAAAATTAATAATTAAGAGATTTAAAGAATGAATCTGTTTACCGAACAAGTTTAAACAATTATGACTATTTGAACAATTATCTATTTAAAATCGCTATAATCTTTTGTTTTATCATAAAAAGATTTCTTTTATTCATTCAAGTTTATTTCGAATAAAATAATACAAATTTATTAACATTAAGACAATTAATAAGTAAAATATTTAAAAAATAAATCTATTTATCAAACAAGTTCAAATCATTATGATTATTTGAACAACAAATTGTTATGACTTTTTGTTTTGTCATAAAACAATAGTTTCTATTCAATAAGCTTATTCAGATTAAAATAATATTAATTTATTAATATTTCAACAATTAATAAGTAAAAGATTTAAAAAATAAATATGTTTACCAAACAAGTACAAATAGTTATGAGTCCTTGAATAATTATCTATTTCAAATCATTGTGACCTTGTGTTTTCTAATAAAAAAATTGTTTTAGTTAATATAATTTTATTTGGAATAAAATTATACTAATTTAATAATATTCCAAAAATTAATGAGAAAGAGAATTAAAAAAATAAATCTATTTATTGAAAATGTTCAAATAGTTATGACTATTTGAACAATTATTTATTTCAACACATTACGACTTTTAGTTTTGTCAGAAAGCAATTGGATCTATTCATGAAAGCTTATTTTGAATAAAATAATATTAATATATTAATATTTTAAAAATTAATAAATAATAATTTAAACAATAAATTTGTTTTTTTAACACGTTTGAATAGTTATAACTATTGAAACAAATATTTATTTCAAATTGTTATGACTATTTGTTTTCTGATAAAAGCCTATTCAAAATAAAACAATACTAATTTATTAAAATTTCAAAACTTAATAAGTAAAAGATTTAAAAAATAAATTTGTTTATTGAGTGAGTTTAAATAGTTATGACTATTTGAACAAATATTTATTTCAAATCGTTATGATCTTTTTTTTTTATCATAAAACAATTGTTTCTATTCATAAAACTTTATTCAGAATAAAATAATACTAATTTATTAATATTCTAAAAATTAATAAGTTGGAGATTTAAAAAATAAATCTGTTTACTAAACAAGTTCAAATCGTCATGTCCATTTAAACTATTATCTATTTTAAATTGTTATGACATTTTGTTTTGTCATAAAATAATACCAATTATTCATGAGAATTGGTATTCATATAAAATTATTTAGAATAAAATAATACCAATTTATTACTATTTCAAAAATTAATAAGGATTTAAAATATAAATGTGTTTACCTAACTAGTTTAAATAGTTAAGACTATTAGAACAATTATCTATTTCAAATCATTGACTTTTTGTTTACTCATAGACTAATTATGTCAACTCATACATGCCTATTCGTAATAAAATAATAGTAATTTATTAACATTCAAAAAATTAATAAGCAAGAAATTAAAAAAAAATAAATCTGTTTATAGAACAAGTTCAAATAGTTATGACTATTTGAACAATTATATATTTAAAATCGTTATGACCTTTTATTTTATCATAACACAATTGTTTCAGTGCATAAAAGCTTATTCAAAATAAAATAATATTACTCATTAATATTTCAAAAATTGATAAGTTAGAGATTTAAAAAATAAATTAGTTTATCAAATCAATTTAAATAATTACGTCTATTCAAACAATTATCTATTTCAAATTGTTATGAACTTTTGTTTTGTCATAAAACAATTGTTTTTCATCATACTAGCTTATTCGGAATAAAATAAAACTAATTTACTAATATTTCAAAAATTAATAAGGATAAGATTTAAAATAAATTTTTTTACCAAATCAATCTAAATAGTTATGACTATTTGAATAATTATATATTTCAAATTGTTATAACCTTTTATTATGTTATAAAATAATTATTTTTGTTCATACAAGTTTATTCAAAATAAAATAATACTATTGTAATAATATTCTAAAAATTAATAACTAAGAGATTTGAAATTAAATTTGTTAGCTTTTTAGGTGAGATGGTGATCTAAGAGGGGGGTGAATTATATCTCTCCAAATTTTTCCTAAACAATGATTTTAAAATAATTGAATAGAAATTAAAACCAATATCAAAATATGATGCAAATAACAATGAATTGATGAACTATAAGTAAATATAAACTATAATCAAAATAGAGAAATAGGGATAGAGAAATCAAATACAAGGATTTATAAAGGTTCAGTCCTTCTCCATAAGGTACCTACAGCCTCTTTCTTGGTTGTCCACACCAAGCTTCAATCCACTAATCTTGAATTGAAACTACAACCCTATCTTTTTGTCTCTAAGACTTAAGACAGAAACCTTACACTCTCTATTTTCTAGGCTAAGTAGTAACCTCTCAATCCCATAAATTCAAGATGATGCATCACCTCTTGATTACAAAAATACTTAATAAAAATGCAAACTTAGGACACCTCTCAAAGGTTAAGTGTTTTCCTAATAAAGTACAAAGAAATGTGATGAATGAATCAACAACAATGAATTGGATACAAGAAATACAAAAATATAGACTTTAAAGTTCTAAAACTCTTGATCTCTTTGAGAGAATAAATATATGGCTTGTTTGATCTTGCTCTCTTGATTCATAACCTCCTTGGTGTGTTGGAGTGGCCAATATATATAGAAATTGAAGAGCTAGCCATTGGGGATGTTTGGGAGAAGAAAATAGCCATTGAAAGCTTGCGAAACTAGCTATTATGCACATCTTGGGCATGACTCAACTGATCCCTTCCATGAGGGGATTGAATGGTTCACATTTTGCTTGCCATTTCACGCTTAGAAAACAAGACCCGATCGATCCCTTTATATAAGGGATTAATTGGTTCAAGGGGGTGATTGATCCCTTTTTGCCCTTTTAACATAAAAATTGCTTCTATAAGAAAAATCAATTGATCCCTTCCCTAAGGGGATCGATCTTAAGAAAGCTGGATGGTTGCCTCCTATTTTGCACTCTACTTACTAATTTGATCATATCTTGAGTTATACAAATCCAAATCAAAAACTATTTGAAGATTTAGAAACTAGACTTAAAGGCTTTCTATCCATATAAAACTCATCATATAATTCATTGTATACGAATTATAGTGAATTTTCAAACTACCCCTTGTGTAGTTTTTAGACAACTACAAAGTGTCTAGTAAAAATTCAAAATCTTTTCTTAGAAAATTTAGATTTTAATTTTGTTTGATATATTAGAAAGTAGACTCAAAGATCTTTCCAACCATATAAAATTCAAATATTAAAGCTTTGTGAATTAATACAGAAAAATAAAATAAGTTCAATGTTGGAAAACTTTGTTCTTGTAAAACAATTTTCTTAAGTTAATCTATTTCTCAAAACCAATATTATCAAAATTGTATTAAGTCCCAAAAGTTCACTTTAAAAAAAAAATTGGACTTTCATTTAAACTCAAATAAAAAATGTTTAAAGATACTTATGATTTGAGAAATAAAAAAGATATAAAGAAAGGTTTGTTTAAACTTTGAAAATCATATTATTTAGTTAGCACCAAAATATAAAACTAAAAAACATGTACTAAATAAATCCTTTTTAAAATCTTGATCAAGCTTATTTTGCTTAATGTTTTGGCATTTCAAAATACGGATCAATTCAAGGCTAACAATCCCTCCCTTTTTAATATGACAAAACTTAAAGATAAATTTGCTTGATGAAAAACTTTCATTGAAACATTTAAGATTTTGAAAAACTCTCCTTAAATAATGCATGGCAAAACTCCCCTTCAATTTATGCATCATAATCCAACACAACTCAACTAACATATATTAGAGCATATAACAATTAAGCACACATAAACATATGTATATCAAGCACAAGCAAATTTGTCCATATGATATTTCTCCCCCTTTTTGTCATAGCAAAAAGGCATGAGCATATTAATGAGCAAATAAACACAAAGAGGCATCATTAACAAATATATTCATGAAACATTTCTCCTTTTTGTTTATGCTCTTTATACCTAGTGTTTAAGCTCCTATATCAATTGCTATGAGCATACAAGAAGAAATATCTCTAAACTCTTTCCCCCTTTTTGTCATTTCAAAATAAAGATAGATCAATTCAAGGCATAGGACAAAATGCTTGATACCAATAATATCAAGAGTATTTTGAATGCATGTAATCAAGTATAATATGCACAATAAAGTTCACATACATGTATTCAAGCACAAAAGCATATCCAATTACAATGTTATAGAACAAAATCATTCATTCGACCTAACCACATGAAATTTATGAGCAAAAGGATAATAAATTATATGTAACTTACTCATAAATCATTTTATCATAAAATGTGATTAGAACCCAAAACATCAATAGCAATTAAGTATAAATTCAAGCACATGCATACAAGCTCCTATTAATTGTTATGGATACCAATTGTTAAATATATGTTATCACAAAACATACCAATTGTTATCACAAAACAAATCAAGCAAAATTGTATTCTAGGATTTCTCTTCCTTTTCAAAATAAGGATTAATCAATTTAAGGCACATAAATAAGCATTTATGAAAGTTCAAAAAATCTTTAACAATTTTGATGCCAATTGTTAGCAATTTTATTGAACAACTTTCATAGAGCACACATATTTCAAGCATATGAAAGATTCATTCAATACATACATAAATGATAATAGTAATCTTTCATAAGCTATCCTATCCAAACAAGAACCCAAAACTCATATGTATATAATAAGTCATAAGTACTAATGAGCAATAAGGTTCAACCATCATGTCTTAACAAAGATTATATAAGCATGATTTTTCAAACATGATGAGCACATATGCTATAGCAAAGAAATAATGAAAGCATAATTATTCAATTATAATCCAAATTATTTCAATGCATAGCAAAGTACTTAAACATATACAAGTATTCAATCATATATTTTAATCAAAATCATACAAGCATATGCAAAAAATTTCAAATCACATATAGCAATATACTAATAGAGATACAAACATTTAGACATAATATGATACATGCTATCTCAATGATCTCAATCAATGAACATGTATATAAAATTTCAAAATTGTAAGTTCATAATCCATGAGTCAAGGCAATTGAAAGATAAAAAAATCAATATATTCAACTCATATCCATGTCCAAAGATTCACAAATATTCATGCAATAAAAACTATTAATCAAAGCAATCAAGAACTAGGCATGAATATTAATTAATCAATCCAAGCATTTAACAAAGTTAAGACAAATTCTATCAAATAGCTTGGTGATTAATTTGTGCAAAGTGTTCACAAATTCAAACATGATATCTCATTTTTGCACATATCAAAGCAAGCGTTTATCAAATCACGCATTAAACATTATCAATCATAGGTACATAGCATAGATTTAATACAATTACCTCCACCCTTATCAAGCTATGTTGTTCTGCTCATTGTAATTAAGTGAGGCTTTGAATCCTCCACTCCACATCATTTGAGCTAGTCTTTGATGTACTTGGGCTTGATTAATGAAGATGACTTGCTTTGCTTGTTCCATTTGAAATTTCAATAATGTAGGCTCATTCATGCTCACTTCAAGTTCTCTTAGCATAGACTTAAAAAATATTCTTTACAAAAAAATGTTCATTAATAGCATCAAGAAAACCAATTGATAAAAATTATACCAATTGTTAGAAAATAATTCCATATTCTAAGTCATTATAGGCAAAAAAAATTTATTCACTAAGCATAAGTTGCCAATTGCAAGGGAGATATATACTTAAGCTAGAGGTCATATATCAATTTAAACATGAAATAGCACAAGAATGGCACTAAAGCAAAAGTTCTCATGTAATGTGCAAAATTCAAACCTTTTAGATCATTCATGAACTCAAAATAGACATATTCAATATTCATGTATATTCAAGAAATCACCAAAGAATATGTCAAAATAAATTTTAGGCCATATGAAAACTAAAATCTTAAGGAAGACATATTTATCATCAAAAACATATTCAAGAAAATTTTAGCACAAAAGCATAAATATATCTACATAGATTATAGGCCATAATCAACAATGACTTAAGCTAAAAATAAGCATCATAAGAAAATCATCAACTTAAGTCATATTGCAACCATGTGAAGTCAAGAAAAATAATATCTATCATATATGCACACACTTGATAAGAACAATAGATGAACTAACAACACATATCATTAAACATAATTAGTTCATTAATACTTAATCCCAAATCAAAATATAAGACAATTATAAGTTCCAAAATATTTCACAAAATTAATGAATCATTTAGCACAAAAGCAAGCATATCACAAAAGTATTTCACAAATTAAGAAATAAACAATTTAAGCACTTTCAAATCATAAGTATTAAGGTCAAGTTGAACCAATCATCATATCAGCACATATCTTGACAAAAAAAAATATAGATGAACAAAGAATCAATATATATCTTTTAAGCACATAAAATTCATCAATTCATCAACACAAGAGAGGAAATAAATCTTGAATTAATAAGGATAAAGAATTAAAGCATATTTCAAGAATATTTCATGAGAAATCAAAATATGAACAATCAAACATCAATATTTACGATTTAAGCACAAGATGATCATCAATTTCTAAAATCACAAATTAAGAGTTAAAACAATTATGTATAACACAATCAAGTTTAAAGAATTCACAAGATCCAAGCATTATAAACAAATTGAGCAATTTTAAATGTCATGGTCATATGGGCATGTTTAACAATCACAAATCAATATGTATAAAAATCACAAAATCATTTTCATCATTCTAAAATCATTCAAACAAATATATTTATGCAAAATACCATAAGATTAATCATTCAAAGCTTAATATTTTCAATATTTTTATTTTTGATATTTTGAAGCTCATCTTTGCTTGAAAAAACCTTAATATTCTCATAACTAGTCAAGCTCATTTTCAACCAACTTGAACCATTCCAACAAATTTCAAATGACAAAACAAAGTTGTTCAAGTGATCATTTGGCATTAGAAACAAGGAAATAAAAAAGTCAACTCCTAATCCCATATTTTCTTGAAAAAGGCTATTAAGATAAGCAAATATGTTTAAACACACATTTGAGCTCTTCAAATCATTTAGAAAAGTTTTATATCACACTTTGAAAAAGTTCAAATGGTTTTTATGCCCATAAATGTTCAAAAACAAGATTTGATCTTTTAAGCTATAAATCCTTTGAAACTTGCATGTAACACTATGAAAAATTAAAACCAATGCAAGTTCTCAAGTTTTCTTTATTTGAGCAAGTTTAAATTATTGAATTCAAGATATTCAAATTCACTTTACAATTAAAAACTTGCTAAAACAAAATTTCATATTTTAAGGCTTGACTCTAGAAAAAATTATTTTCAAAGCAAAATATAAAGTCTCAAAATCATTAACCTTTGAGTGTTCCCCCCAAGTTTATGCATAAATATAAAAACAATTTAGCACACAATTAATCACATGAAGCACCAATAATAATTTCACAAAGCATGCATGATATCATCAATATCCAACATTCATATACACAATCATGCATAATCACAAGTTCTCAAGAATGTCAATTTCACAAATAATATCAAAATATCAAGATCATTCATGCAATCTCAATATTAAAAGCATTCACATGTAATCCCACAAATTCCTTAGAGCATTCATGAAATCTCCTAAAAATGTATCTCAAGCAAATAAATATTAAACACAATATTTACAAGCATGAGGAATATATTAAAATCATACATTTAAAAAAAATAAATGCATACTTAATTCAAACTCACATATATCAAATAAAATTGGTATATTCAAGATATATCAACAAAGCATATACCAATATCCATTAAGCACTCAATGTTAAACAAGAATAGGCAACCAATTTTATATTCACTTAAACTAAAAATTTAAAGGTTACCCATCTCCATTGTGTGTCTAGAGTTTTCAATCTTCAATCTCACATTGTAGCTCCTTTGCTCTAGCACACCTACAAGAGACAATCTCATTTGATTTTTAGTACCCAAATTGCTTTGGGTCATTGAGAGTTAGTGATCAAGTCTCTTGTTCCTTTAGAAACCCATACTTATCTAATTCTAAATGAGACTTTTATTCTAATAGGACAAGTATGTATAGTATGACCATGAAAATTACAAAAATTGCATTTAATCATTTGAAGTTTAGCATTTTGAGATCAAGTTGAAATTATAGGAGTCAAGAGCTCCACAGAGTAAGCACTTGACCTTTGCGTCATCCATCACTTGTCTCATATAGTTTACATCATTTAAAGGAATTCCAAGCCCTTTCTTATCATATTTCAAACTTTAAAATCATGGGCCATTATGAACACCTTCTTATCACATTTCAAACTTTAAAATAATGGGCCATTATGAACACCTTCATCTTCATTCTTCATTTACAAAATTCATATTTATCAAACATGAGAGCTTTGAGGATTTTCTTACTATTTTGAAACCTAAATTGAGCCATAGGATCTTTACACAAGGTGGTTAAACCTATAAAAAGATATCAAAGTTTTGATACCAATCATTAGCTTTTTAGGTGAGATGTTGATCCAAGATGAGAGATGAATCGGATCTCTCCAAATTCTTCTCAAACAATGATTTTAAAATAATTGAATGGCAATTAAAACCAATATCAAAATATGATGCAAATAACAATGAATTGATGAACTATAAGTAAATATAAACTATAATCAAAATAAAAAGATAGGGATAGAGAAATCAAACAAAAGGATTTATAGAGGTTCAGTTATTTTCCACAATACACCTATGTCTTTTTTCTTGGTTATCCATACTAAGGCTTCAATCCACTAATCTTGAATTGAAACTACAACCCTATTTTTTTCTCTCCAAGGCTTAAGATAGAAACCTTACACTCTCTACTTTTTAGGCTAAGTAGAAACCTCTTAATCTCATAAATTCAAGAGGATGCCTCACCTCTTGATTACAAAGACACTTAATAAAAATGTAAACTTAGAATACCTCTCAAATGCTAAGTGTTTGACTAATGAAGTAGAAAAAAATTTAATGAATGAATCAACAACAATGAATCGGATACAAGAAATACAAAAATATAGACTTTAAAGCTCTAAAACTCTTGATTTCTTTGAGAGAATGAATATATGGCTTGTTTGATCTTGCTCTCTTGATTCATCAACCTCCTTGGTGTGTTGGAATGGACAATATATAGAGAAATTGAAGAGCTAGCCATTGGGGATGCTTGGGAGAAGAAAATAGCCATTGAAAGCTTGAGAAACTAGCCGTTATGCATATCCTAGGCATGACTCGATTGATCCCTTCCATAAGGGGATCAATTAGTTCACATTTTGTTACCCATTTCACACTTGGAAAATAAGATCGAATCGTTCCCTTTATGTAGAGGATCGATTGGTTCAAGGGCATGATCAATCTCCTACATAGGGTGATCAATCCCTTTTTGCCTTTTTAACACAAAAATTACTTTTGTAAGAAAAATCAATTAATCCCTTCCCTGAGGGGATTGATCTTATCAAAGCTGGATGGTTGCCTTATATTTTGCACTATATTTAGTAATTTGATCATATCTTGAGTTATACAAATTGAAATCAAAAACTATTTAAATATATAGAAACTAGACTTAATGGGTTTTTTATAAGAAATATATCACATAATTCATTGTATACGAATTATAGTAAATTTTTAAATCTACCATTTGTGTAGTTTTTTTACAACTGCAAAGTGTCTAGTATAAATTTAAAATCTTTTCTTAGAAAATTTGAATTTTGATTTTGTTTAATCTATTAGAAAGCAGACTCAAAGAGCTTTCCAACTATATAAAATTCAAATATTAAAGCTTTGTGAATTAATACAAAAAAATAAAACAAATTCAATGTTGGAAAACTTTGTTCTTGTAAAACAACTTTCTTAAGTTAATCTATTTCTCAAAACAATATTATCAAAATTGTATTAAGTCCAAAATGAATAAGTTCACTTTCACAACAACAATTTTACTTTCATTTAAGATTAAATAAAAAATGTTTATAGATACTTTTGGTTTAAGAAATAAAAAAACATAAAGAAAGGTTTGTTTAAACTTTGAAAATCATATTATTTATTTAGTACCAAAATATAAAACTTAAGAACATGTACTAAATAAATCTTTTTCAAAATCTTGATCAAGCTTATTTAGCTTAATATTTTGTCATTTCAAAATAAGGATCACTTCAAGGTTAACAAAATTTATTTGTCGAACCAGTTCAAATAGTTAAGGCTATATAAACAATTATTTATTTCAAGTCGTTATAACCTTTTATTTTGTCATCAAACAATTTTTTCAGTTCTTAGTAACTTATTTAGAATAAAAAAACAAATTTATTAATATTTCAAAATTAATAAGAGATTTAAAAATTAATTTTGTTTGTCGAATTGGTTCAAATAATTATGACTATTTGAACAATTATCAATTTCAAATCATTACGACATTTTCTTTTGTCATACAACAAATGTTTTTATTCATATAAGTTTGTTTAGAATAAAATAATATTAATTTATCCATATTTTGAAAATTAAGAAATAAGATATTTGAAAAATAAATCCGTTTACTAAACTAGTTCAATTAGTTATAACTATTGGAACAATTTTTATTTCAAATCATTATGGCCATTTGTTTTGTCATAAAACAATTGTTTCTATTCATATAGTCTTAATCGAAATAAAGTAATGCTAATTTATTAATATTTTAAAAATTAATAAGTAACGAATTTAAAAAATAAATCTGTTGGCTTGACCAATGCAAATAGTTATGATTGTTTGAATAATTATCTATTTCAAATCATTATGAGCTTTTGTTTTTTCACAAAGCAATTGTTTCTATGCGTAAAAGCTTATTCAAAATGACATAAATCTAATTTATTAATATTCTTAAAATCAATAAGAGATTTAAAAATGAATCTATTTACTGAATAAGTTCAAATAGTTATGACTATTTGAACAATTATCTATGTCAAATCACTATAATCTTTTGTTTTGTCATAAAACAATTTTTTCTATTCATACAAGCTTATTTCAAATAAAATTATACACATTTTTTAATATTTAGACAATTAATAAGTAAAAAATTTAAAAAATAAATTTATTTATCGAATAAGTTCAAATAGTTATAACTATTTGAACAATTATTTATTTCAAACTGTTATGTCATTTTGTTTTGTCATAAAACAATTATTTTTCTCCATAAAACAATTAATTTTCTCCATACAAGCTTTATTTGAATTAAAATAATATTAATTTTTTAATATTTCGACAATTAATAAGTAAAAGATTTTAAAAATAAATGTTTACCGAATAAGTTTAAATAGTCATAACTATTTAAGTAACTATCTATTTAAAATCGTTGTGACCTTGTGTTTCATCATAAAACTATTATATCAATTCATATAGGCTTATTCATAATAAAATAATACTAATTTATTAATATTCCAAAAAATAATGAGTAAGAGATTTAAAAAATGAAGATATTTTCTGAACAAGTTCAAATAGTTATGACTATTTAAACAATTATCTATTTCAAATCGTTATGACCTTTTGTTTTGTCATAAAACAATTGTTTTTGTTCATACAAGCTTATTTTGAATAAAATAATATAAATTTATTAATATTTCAAAAATTAATAAATAAAAATTTAAAAAAGAAATCGATTCTTTGAACACATTCAAATAGTTATGACTATTTGAACAATTATCTATTTCAAATAGTTATAACCTTTTGTTTTGTTACAAAACTAATTGTTTCTATTCATACAAGCGTATTTGAAATAAAATACTACTAGATTATTAATATTCCAAAAATTGATAAGTAAAAAAGTTAAAAAAATAAATTTGTTTGCAAAGCAAGTTCAAATAGTTATGATTGCTTGAACAATTATTTATTTTAAATAGTTATGATCTTTTGTTTTATTATAAAACAATTGTTTCTATTCATATAAGTTTATTCATAATAAAATAATATTAATTTATTAATATTATGAAAATTAATAGATAGGAGATTTAAAAAATAAATCTATTTATTAAAAAAGTATAAATAGTCATATCCATTTGAACAATTGACTATTTGAAATCATTATGACCTTTTGTTTTGTCATAAAACAATCTATTCATACAAAATTATTCAAAATAAAATAATATTGATCTACTAATATATTGAAAGTTAATAAGAGATTTAAAACTAAATCTATTTATGAAAATAGTTCAAATTGTTATGACTATTTGAACAATTGTTTATCTCAAATTGTTATGATCTTTATTTTGTCATAAAACAACTGTTTCTTTTCATATAAGCTTATTCAGATTAAAATAATACTAATTTAATAATATTTCAAAAATTAATAAATAAGAAATTAAAAAAATAAATGTGTTTGTCAAACCAGTTCAAATAGTTAAGACTATTAGAACAATTATCTATTTCAAATTATTTTGACCTTTTGTTTAGTGATAAAATAATTATTTCAGTTCATACAAGCTTATGTAAAAGAAAATAATACTAATTTAATAACATTTGAAAAATTAATGAGTAAGAGATTTAAAAAAATAAATTTGTTTATCAAACAAGTTCAAATAGATTCAACTATTTGAACAATTTTCTATTTAAAGTCATTATGACATTTTATTTTGTCATAAAACAATTGTTTTAGTTCATAAAAACTTATCCAAAATAAAATAATACTACTTTACTAATATTTCAAAAATTACTAAGCAAGAGATTTAAAACTAATGTTGTTTTCAAACTAGTTCAAATAGTTACTATTTGAACAAATATCAATCTCAAATAGTTATGATATTTTTTTCTTATAAAACAATTGTTTCTGATCATACAAGCTTATTTTGATAAAAATAATACTAATTTAATAATATTTCAAAAATTAATAAGAGATTTAAAAGATAAATGTGTTTGCGAAATAAGTTCACATAGTTAAGGCTATTAGAATATTTATCTATTTCAATTCGTTCTGACCTTTTGTTTAGTTATATAATAATTGTTTCAATTCATACAAGTTTATTCGGAATAAAATAATACTAATTTATTAACATTAAAAAAATTAATAAGCAAGAGATTTGAAAAAATAAATTTGTTTACCGAACAAGTTCAAATAGTTATGACTATTTAAACAATTATCTATTTAAAATCATTATAACCTTTTATTTTGTCATAAAACAATTATTTTAGTTCATAAAAGCTTATCCAAAATACAATAATGCTACTTTATTAATATTTCAAAAGTTAATAAGCAAGAGATTTAAAAAATAAATTAGTTTACAAAATCAGTTCAAATGATTATGGCCATTTGAACAACTACCTATTTCAAATCGTTATTACTTTTTGTTTTGTTATAAAACAATTGTTTATCAACTTACAAGCTTATTTGGAATAAAATAATTCTATTTTATTAATATTTCAGTAATTAATAAGAGATTTAAAAAATAAATATGCTTATCAAACAAGTTCAAATAATTATGACTGTTTGAACAATTATCTATTTCAAATTATTATAACATTTTGTTCTATCATAAAACAATTGTTTTTGTTCATACAAGCTTATTTAGAATAAAATAATACTAATTTAGTAATATTCTAAAAATTAATAACTAAAAGATTTAAAAAAAATTCATTTGTTGAACCAATTCAAATAGTTAAGACTATATGAAAAATTATATATTTGTATTTGTTACGACATTTTATTTTGTTATAAAATAATTATTTCAGCTCATACAAGCTTATTCAAATAGAATAAAACTAATTTATTAATATTTCAAAAATTTATAAGCAAGAGATTTAGAAAATATTTCTATTTACTGAACCTTTGGAAATAATTATACCTATTTAAACAATTATCTATTTCAAATTGTTATTACTTTTTGTTTTGTCATAAAAAAATTATTTTTGTTAATATAAGTTTGTTCAAAATAAAACAATATTAATTTATTAATATTTAAAAAATTAATCAGTAAGGGATTTAAAAAGTAAATTTGTTTTCCAAACCATTTCAAGTAGTTTTGACTATTTGAATAATTATTGATTTCAAATTGTTATAACATTTTATTTTGTCATGAAACAATTGGTTCCATTCATACTATTTTATTCGTAATAAAATAATACTAATTTAATAATATTTCGAAACTTAATAACCAAGAAAATTAAAAAATAAATCTAATTATCGAACCGACTTAAGTAGCTAAGACTATATGAATGATAATCTATTTCAAATCATTATGACCCTTTGTTTTGTCATAAAATAATTATTTTATTTATACAAGCTTATTCGGATTAAAATAATAATAATTTAATAATATTTCAAAAATTAATAAGTAAGAAATTTAAAAAATAAATTGTTTAACGAATCAATTTAAATGATTAAGACTATTAGGACAATTATCTATTTCAAATCATTTTGACCTTTTGTTTAGTCATAAAATAATTGTTTTAGTTCATACATGCTTATTTAGAATAAATTAATACTAATTTATTAACATTCAAAAAATTAATAAGAAAAAGATTTAATAAAATAAAATCTATTTACCAAACAAGTTCAAATAGATTTGACTATTTGAATAATTATCTATTTAAAGTTGTTATGATCTTTTGTTTTGTCACAAAATAATTGTTTCAATTCATAAAAACTTATCCAAAATAAAATAATACTACATTACTAATATTTCAAAAATTAATAAGCAAAAGATTTAAAAACTAAATCTATTTATCGAACCGGTTCAAATAGTTATAACTATTTGAACAATTATCTATCTCAAATTGTTATGATCTTTATTTTTTCATAAAACAATTGTTTATGTTCATACAAGCTTATTTGGAGTAAAATATTGCTAAACTAATAATATTCTAAAATTAATAAGAGATTTAAAAAATAAATGTGTTTACCGAACCAGTTTAAATAGTTAAGACTATTAGAATAATTATCTATTTCAAATTGTTCAGACATTTCGCTTAGTGATAAATAATTGTTTCAATTCATACATGCTTATTTGAAATAAAATAATACTATTTTATTAACATTCAAAAAATTAATAAGCAAGAAATTTAAACAAATAAATCCGTTTACTGAATAAATTCAAACAGTTATGACTATTTGAACAATTATCTATTTGAAATGTTATAACATTTTGTTTTATAATAAAACAATTATTTTAGTTCATAAAAGCTTATTCAAAATAAAAAAATATTACTTTATTAATATTTCAAAAATTAAGAAGTTGGAGATTTAAAAACTAAATCTGTTTACCAGACCAATTCAAATAATTAAGATTATTTAAACAATTATCTATCTCAAATTGTTATGATCTTTGTTTTGTAAAGAAACAATTGTTTCTATTCATACAAGCTTATTTGAAGTATAATATTGTTAAACTAATAATATTCTAAAATTAATATGTGAAAGATTTAAAAAATAAATATGTTTACCGAACCAGTTCAAATAGTTAAGATTATTAGAACAATTATCTATTTCAAATCTTTTTGACCTTTTGTTTAGTCATAAAATAATTGTTTCAATTCATACATGCATATTCAAAATAAAATAATACTATTTTATTAACATTCAGAAAATTAATAAGCAAGAAATTTAAACAAATAAATATGTTTACTGAACAAATTCAAAAAGTTATGATTATTTGAACAATTATCTATTTAAAATGTTATAACCTTTTGTTTTATAGTAAAACAATTGTTTCAGTTCATAAAAGCTTATCCAAAATAAAATAATATTACTTTATTAATATTTCAAAAATTGAGAAGTTGGAGATTTAAAAAATAAATCAATTTATCGAATTAGTTTAAATAATTATGACAAATTTAACAGTTATCTATTTCAAATCTTTATAAACATTTATTTTGCCATAATACAATTGTTTTTCATCATATAAGCCTATTCAAAATATAATACTAATTTATTAATATTTCAAAAATTAATAAGTAGGAGATTTAAAAAATAAATCTGTTTACTAAACTAGTTCAAATAGTTATGACTATTTGAACAATTATATATTTCAAATCCTTATGACCTTTTATTTTGTCATAAAATAATTATTTATATTTATACAAGCTTATTCGAAATAAAATAATACTAATCTAATAATATTAAGAAAATTAATAACTAAGATATTTAAAAAATAAATTTGTTTGCCAAATCAATTCAAATAGTTAAGGCTATATGAATAATTATCTATTTCAAATCCTTATGACCTTTTGTTTGTCGTAAAACAAATGTTTTTGTTCATATAAGTTTGTTCAAAATAAAATAATATTAATTTATTAATATTTTAAAAATTAATAAGAGATTTAAAAAAATAAATCTATTTACCAAACCAGTTTAATTATTTATAATAATTTGAACAATTATTTGTTTCAAATCATGATGACCATTTGTTTTGTCATAAAATAATTTTTTTCTATTGATATAGTCTTATTCGGAATAAAGTAATGCTAATTTATTAATATTTTAAAAATTAATAAATAACAAATTTAGAAAATGAATCTATTGGCTTTACTAATGTAAATAGTTTTGACTATTTGAACAATTATCTATTTCAAATCATTATGACCTTTTGTTTTATCACAAAACAATTGTTTTATTCCAACAAGCTTATTTGGAATAACATAAATTTAATTTATTAATATTTCAAAAATTAATAAGTAAGAGATTTAAAAATTGAATCTGTTTATCAAACAAGTTTAAATAGTTATGACTATTTGAGTGATTGCCTTTTCAAATTGCTATAATATTTTGTTTTGTCATAAAAAAAGTTTTTCTATTTGTACAAGCTTATTTCAATTAAAATAATACAAATTTATTAATATTCAAATAATTAATAAGTAAAAGATTTAAAAAACAACTCTATTTACCGAATAAATTCAAATAGTTATGATTATTTTGATCAATGATTTATTTCAAATCGTTATGACTTTTTATTTTTATCATAAAACAATTGTTTTTGTTCATAGAAGCTTATTTGGATTAAAATAATATTAATTTATTAATATTTCGACAATTAATAAGTACAAGATTTTAAAAATAAATATGTTTACTGAACAAATTTAAATAGTCATAACTATTTGAATAATTATCTATATCAAATCATTATGACCTGTTGTTTCATCAAAAAAACATTTGTATCAGTTCATATAGGCTTATTCAAAATAAAATAATACTAATTTATTAATATTCTAAAAATTAATGAGGAAGATATTTAAAAAATGAATCTATTTACTAAATAAATTCGAATAGTTATGACTATTTGAATAATTTTTTATTTCAAATCGTTATGACATTTTGTTTTGTCATAAAAAAATTTCTTCTATTCATACAAATTTATTGCAAATAAAATAATATATAATTTATTAATATTTCAAAAAATTAATATGTAATAATTTAAAAAATAAATCTATTTTTTGAACACATTCAAATAATTATGACCTTTTGTTTTCTCATAAACCAATTATTTTTATTCATACAAGTATATTCAAAATAAAATAATATTATTTTATTAATATTCCAAAACTTAATAAGATTTAAAAAAATAAATCGATTTACCAAGCAAGTTTAAATAGTTATTATACCTATTTGAATAATTATTAATTTCAAATAGTTATGATATTTTGTTTTGTCATAAAAAAATTATTTTCATTCATAAAAGTTTATTTAGAATAAAATAATATTAATTTATTAATATTATGAAAATTAAAAATAAATCTATTTATCAAACAAATTAAAATAATCATGTCCATTTAAACAATTATATATTTCAAATTGTTACGATTTTTTACTTTTTAATAAAACAATTTTTTCTTTACAAAAATAACTCATTTTTAACAATGGCATCAAAGTCAAAATCTTACACCGTGAACGAAATTGGGTATCACAAGAAAATTTCGTAAATCAACTTTCCTGTACTAATTCTATTAGTAAAAAAAACTCTTTCATCTACTAATATTACTAGTTACTCGAAGTCCAAAAAAAAAACAGTTAACGAGACAAGCCCACCGAGAAAGAAGAAGCAGTCTCTGACCTCCCCTCATTCCCGTAAAAGAGTAGCAAAAAAGATGATACTAGATTTTGAGGACCGTTTCACTTGCATGTATCCCTGGATTAAAAGTCACCATCTCAAGATTATAGCTTCCAACAGAAATGAAAATTCTTACCAAGATGGGGAAAATTTTAACTGATCAGTATTTACAAGCCCCGTTACATTTCAAAATCACATAATTTTGCTCCGGACAAAGCATGTATCAACAAACAATTTCTACAAATAAGAAATATAGTTTTTTAATTTTAATTTTTGGTCTTTTTTTCATAAAAAGATGAAGCACTCTAAGGAGACAAGAGGATTCTCAAATGACTCAGTGCCCTGCTGCTGTTCCAACACGTCGCCATTTCATCTTTCTGTCTCTCACTCTGGCCCTTCACTGTTGCGGTACCAACTAGCTTGCTATCCGTTTTTTTGGTCACCATCGTAGGACTCTTCCCGACGGCACCCTTACCCAGTCCACCGGCTCTTCCGGTTCCCGCTGACCTGGACCTGGACCCCACATTACGCGGCACAGTTTTCACCTCAACTACTCCCCTTCCTCGACCGCGGGCCCTCTTATCAGGTGATGGATCCATTCTTCTGGCTTGAACGCTTGCAGGATCTCCATTGCTTGGACGCTTTTTCATTACCTTTGCTGGGGACTTGTGTTTGACATCGCTGTTCTTTTTGCTCATTGCTTCTTTCAGGCCTTTTGCCCTTGTAGTTGTCGATGAGATGGTTTCCGCCATGCTGTAAATCTCTGAAAGTTGAGAGAGATCGGAGGTTTCTTGCTCTTATTGCTGTTTCTTAATTGGACCGGAAACTTCTGTTTGGGTTTTGGGTGGTGGGGTAAGAGGAGTTTGAATAACTTTTTCTTGTTGTTTCTTGTGGAGTGTGGATGTTTCTGAAAGCACCAATACTTCTTTTTTCACGGTTACTTCTTCCTCTTGTTCAGGAGGACGTGGAGATTTGTGAGATTGTATCTTGGTGTTAAAACGTGAGAATGCTGATTGTTGCAGGGGTGAAGGAATGAAATTATGACAGAAGCTACGTAAGGAGGGATTTTGATTTTTGTTTGAAAATTAAACGGCTATGAAAAGTCATACGCAAGCTTTTTGTTTAGTACTACTGGCTGCTAGACTACAAGTAGAGATAGAAATTTGAAAGAGGAAATTGTGTACAGCTATAGCAACAGGACAAAATGACTGGCCTGAGTCCTAACCAAAGCCAAGGATATCCTGGACGTCTATTGGCTAATAGGCAAGCAATCGTGGTGGGTGATTTATGCTTGTCACTAAGGTGTAATTTAGTTCGAATAGAAATAATATTAAGTTTAAATTTAATTTTAATTTTAAATTCATCTTAAATTCAAAATTTGAAATAAAATTTGAGTTTGATTGAATTTATTTTAAGTTTAAATTTAATTTAAGATAAAAATCAAATTATTTGAATTTATTTAATTAAATTTGATTAATATATAAAAATAAATTTAATTTTTATGTTAAATAAAAATTTAATTATTTATACTCGAATTTAAATTTGAATTCAAGATATTTTGTTAATTAAAATAATAAAAATATATTTAAATATAAAAATTTAATTAAGCTCTTCAATTACTCAAGTCAAATATAAAAATATTTAAACTTAACTTAATAAATAAATCAAACTACTCAAATTCGAGTTTAACTTAATAATAATTAAATAAAATTTAAATTTTATTCGAGTAAAACTCGAATGACTTACGAATATTATTAGTATTCTTTAATTCATTTCATCCTACTATAATATAAAAACAAAAAAAAAGAAAGTTATACTATTTGTCCATTGGGGTTGGTATACAGAACTTCCGAAGGGGTAATAAAAGGAGATAGATCGAAAGTGATTATTAGGGTTGACAACGGGACGGATTAAAATGAATTTTTGCTTGCTCTAAATTCGATCCGGCTAAAAAAATTTTTATTAATTTATATCTGAACTCAATACAACTCGATATTATATAATTTTGTATCTTATTCGATCTGATCTAAAATTAATAAAATATTATTTTTTAAAAAATATAAATATATAATTATATATAATTAAAAAATTAAAAAATAATTTTTAATATAATATCGGGTCGATTGAATTGGATTTATTGAATCTAATTTGATCTTAATTTTTTTAATAATATTCGACCTAATCTTAAATCTGATTTAAAAAAAAAATCGACCCAAATCGGATGGGATTGGATCGAAACCGTCGAACTCAAATTGTACTGCCAACCCTGATGATAATTATGTGAAGGGGATGCGTGAAAAGAGGAAACAGTTTATGCTACTTTATATTGAATGGGATTATTAGGCTGGGCAGTACGGAAAGACACTTGAAACTTTGCTTCATATTGTGAAGTTTGGATGCTTGCAATAGCATGCATCCACGGTTGACTAAAGCCCGTTTGTTAAGAGTTTAAAGACACGGCCACCTGCAAGGCTCCTTGTGGAGCCAAAATTCATCTCAGATAAATGGTTTAAGCAAATATTCTTTTCTCGAAGTTAGCATGCTGCCCCTTCTCTCTTGACGCAAGCAAGAAGCAAAACACGGGTGCTTCTTCTATAGAACCCAATATCAACATTTTTAGGAACAAAACATCCTGACTGCTTCATTTTTCTTTCTGTCCATTGAAACCAAATCGTTAACTGTCTTGGAAAACCCAAACACCAGCCCCACATGAACTATTTGGTTTTAATTGGTTAAGATACGTAGCACGCGGACAGCTGCATCCTACCGTCAAGGGTTGATTGAGGCCCATGCCAGGTCTTGTAACAGGTCGATCAGCAACATTCAATCTATGTGATTGTTTGGCGCACCTTCACTGTCAATTATTATCGAACTAAAGTTAAAAAGGGTTTCACCAAAATTGCTTGGAGAAGGGTCGTGGTGAATTGAACTCTGGGTAAAATGATTGATCAAAATATTGTCTTCTGGCACGTCAGTATCTCCGTGCTAAAAAGCATGCTTATACAAATAAAACCTTGATTGGGAAGTAATAAAACTGCAGCTGATAATTACAACAAATTTAGTAAACAGATATTGCAACGTCAGTCTACCAAAATCTTGGCCAACTCCAAGCAATTCATCCTTTTCATTTTCTTCCAACTAAATTCCCTTGACATTTGCTAAGGCACATTAAGTGGCATGGGCAGTCATTTCACTACCCAAACCGTATCTGATGCATGTCAATGATACCATCCGGAAGAAAATAGGTATACTGTAAAAGAAAAACAATCACCCGAAAAGAAACTATGAAGAAGAAGCAGCCCGATCAGATTCTATCATAGATTTGATGTAGAATTCTCCTGCCTTGTATGATGACCTGACCATGGGACCAGATGCTACATACCGAAATCCCTGATCCATCCAAAGGAGAAATTTAATAAGAAAAATTCAAGCAGATTTACAGTTGGATGAAGGTGAGGAAATAATTCTTGCTTCAACTATGATGATGATTCACTCTTTAAAATGCATTACCACTCCAAGCAATGATCTAAATGATTGATGCAAATGCAATAGTAGCCCCAAAAAATGACTAGTGCAATGGGAAGTTATTAACATGATATTCTGTACATTCATATGATATTAACATGATATTTCAACAGTAACATATTACTAAATGCCATTGATATAGCATAATGGTGTTGAAACAAATAAAATGCCAAACTTTAGGTCTTATTGCAAGATAAAAGGTCAAGGAACCAAAGTAGTAAACAATGGGTTTCTTTGAGCAAGAAATGGCAATACATCAACCATTTGGCTTACACTGAATCTATCTTGAACAAAAATATAGAAGGAAGCAAAAACTTAGCTTGCACAGAGACATAGAACTAAAAGCCACAAAATCACTGAGAGCTGACTGAGAATAAATGAAGTAATAGTACTGCCTACTACGCTTAATCACATATACTCCAAGCAGCAAACATTTTTCAACTACCATTGGAAAGCTATCGAGCAGCCTTGGATGCATAAGAGTACCCATAGTGCCGATCATTAGAACTGATTAACTGTGAGGTCCAATCATGGATAGCTAAGGTGTTTTAAAGGGAGAAAGGAAAAAGAGTTGAGAAATGCAGTTGACAAGGCTAACTTGGCAATTATATTGTCATCAATTTTAACATATTCATTTCTTGATTTTAGATCTTTCTGCGGAAGTACTTAAGGACGATGGGCAAAGCAGCTTAACAAGATCTGCTTAAGGAAGAGTGGCTTTTCTCAACAAGCAATTACAGTCAAGTTAGCCAATGGCAAACTAAAAAGATGTGTTTAAAGAAACCAGATAGATGAATTTGTTAGACATTCAACTAATCTGAGCAAATACGGGTATAGTTAACTAGTAAAACTATAAGTTTTAGAAAAATATCACTGTATACCATTTCCATGCCAAGTGTTTGATATTTCTCAAAAGCCTCAGGTGTAATATATTCTGATACAGGCATGTGGCGCTTTGATGGTCTCATATACTGACCAAATGTCATCACATCAACACCGGCCGCTCTCACCTTCTCCATTGTTTTCACAACTTGATCAGGTGTTTCCCCACATCCTAACATTATCGAAGTCTTGGTAAGTGTTCCAGCAGGAGCATAGTCTTTGGCCTTCCTTAGAACATCCAAAGATTGCTTAAAATTAGCACGGTGATCACGTACAACTCTTTGAAGCTCTTCAACAGTCTCAATATTATGAGCAAAAACATCAAGTCCAGATTTTGCAACTTTCTCTATGCAACCAGCATCTCCCCGAAAATCAGGAACTACACAATTGACAAATAGTGCATGCAACATTAGCTACAAATTCCATCGTAGGAACTCAAACTCAATGAGAAATTCTAAAAATGCAAATGAGCAAGAACAGCCCCTCATTGAATTTTATTCATGCCAACTCTAGCGTGAAAATGAATCTGTACCAATCATAAATGCCAACACTATAAAAGCATTTAATTTCTATAAGACCCTTTTTTTATGGGAAACTTCTATAAGGCCTTTACTTATTATCTAAAAGGAGAAAAGCTTCAAACTTCAATTCAATGTCACCGGGCATGCCAATAAGTTAACAATTATATACAAGTTTAAAAGGTAATTGATACCCAAGGCTTCTATAAGCATATTAGGCTTCAAAGCTTTCAACTTCTGAACCGTTTCCGCAAAATGCCCACTCCCTTGATCAGCTAAATCATCCCGGTCCACGCTCGTAATCACCACGTAATCCAAACCCCACGACGCAATTGCGTCCGCAACATTCCCTGGTTCATTGGGATCCGGAGGAGGCGGCGTCCGCGATGTCTTCACATTGCAAAACCTGAAAACGACCGAAAATTTTGAATTTAAATATTTCCTAATTACAAATTTATTTTTTACTTGGTTAAAAAAAATACCTGCAACCGCGAGTACAAGTATCACCCAGGATCATGATAGTGGCAGTTGCGGTCCCAGTCTCACCACCGGACCAACACTCGCCAAGATTGGGGCATCGAGCTTCTTCGCAGACGGTGTGGAGTTTTAATTCCCTTAACTTGTTTTTAATCTGAACGTATTTTTCACCGCCTGGAATGGATTCTCTCATCCATTTGGGTTTAGGGAGTGGTTTTTTCTTCGTCCCGACTTCCACGGAATACTGGCTATCTTTTTGGAGATCGACGAAATCGGAGATGGTGGGCGATTCCACAGCTAGGCGGGCCCGGAGGCCGGCTAGGGTGGGAGGGAAATCGGGTTTGGTGATAGGTGAGTCGATCGTGGATGAGATGAGTCTTGACTTTGTGGCAGATGAGATGGTGCGAGCTAGGGTGGTAAAGCGGTATTGCATCATTTCTTCTCTCTCTCTCTCTCTCTCTCTCTCTCTCTGTGTTGTTGTTGTCCGCGGACGAGATAAAAGGTGGGCGAGGAGAGATGAGAGATGAGGTAATTGGTGGTTTGGTAACGGTGCTGATCATTGGTCAGCATCTTTCGGGATACTTGGGCCTCTACATAATAGAATGGGCTGCCCACTCCTCTAGACTGGACTGTGCTGTTTTTGAGCTTTTAGAAGGCTCCTTATGTTCGGGGAAAGGATTGAAAATCTTCCGTAGTTGTCTTGCAATCAAAAGAAAGGTACCTACCTCGTCAAGAATGTTGCAAAATTGAAAATTATACAAGATAGAATTGAATGATTATGCAAAAATGGAAATATAATTAGTGCTCCTTCTGTTCCAAATAATTTGAATGTTATTGATTTTTACGAAATTTTTAAAAAAAAAAATTAATTTAATGTATTTAATATTAAATTTTAAATTTTTTTATAAAATTAAAGTTTTATAATTTTTAATATAAAAAGTAAAAAATATATTAAAAAATAGGTTTAAAATATTAAAAAAAATAGATGTTAAAAAAACATAATTTTAAGATATTTTTAAAAATTAGATAATAAATAGAAAAAAGGGAGTGTTTACTTGTGAAATGGCTTACTTCATGTTTTTTTGTCTTGATATCTGTTTATCCTATAAGTACGACCATTCTTATACCTTTTTTTTTTTCTTTCCGATGAATGAAATGAATTATGATATGAAATAGGAACATGTCCATCCAATGGCAGTGTTAAGAGTATGCATATGAAATGGTGGCGTTATTATTATCCTTTCTTATAAAATCAAAACGTTTATATGATATAAGATTGGATCACTTTTTTTTTTTTTGTTTAAATTTTTTTGAAGCATTTGGTTTGATATTTTTTTAATTTAATCTCGTGACATTTTTATCACGACAATTCATTCTGTCCACCCTTGAAGTTCTTGACGCGGTTTACAATTAGCCCACCTTATTTAACTATCGGCACTTTGGTTTGGAGTTGGATAGTTTTAGAGTAGGTTTTTTTTTTTTTTTAATATCATTTATCATATGACTTTTATTCTTTCATTACATAATTGATTTATTAAAGTGTATAACGCTGGTATTTATTTATCCAAAACCTTTCCTTTCTTAGTTGAATTATGATTAAAGCATCCTTTTTATTCCTCTTAAAACACTTACCATGGTATAATCGTAAATCGTAAATCATGAATCATTCATGCGATATAAGTAAGTTTTCCTTTTTTTACCACTTGCTTCAGTCTTAATCCTCAAACTCAACCGTAGCTTATAAATAAGAATGAGATCCTAAAATTTCAAAATCTTAAATTTAGGTTTTATTGTGCATAAATTAAATTTAATTTTGTGTTAAATTTATCTGATTATGTTCTAATTAGTTAATTTAATTATTCATATATAAATATAATATTTAATTATAATTATAATTTATACTTAAAATTTTATAAAAAAATATCTCAAAATCTCAGCAAATGGTCAACCGACGCATATTAGAAATAATTTGAATTTAATTGAGATTTTATTATAATTAAATGGAAGGTAGTAAACTATGCAAGATACGAAACCCTTATTTAAAAGCATATGATGACATGGAAATGAATCCAAAGTTTCATTTGTTTCATGAAAAATAATTTTTGTATTTTTATGTGTTTGTTTGATGAAAAATTACAAATCAATAAAAAATAATTTTTTGATTAATGAAAAATAAAATTATTTTTTTAAATTATCCTATAAATTTGAAAAAGGAAAGATATTTTTCGAAAAAACTATCTATGAATAGAGCTATTTATCAATACTTTTAAGCATAATTTTATTTATAAATAATATTATATTAATAAATAATATTATACAAATAAATAATATACTATTAATAAATAATATTATAATATATTAATAAACAATATTATATTAATAAATCATATATTAATAAATAATATAGTAATAAATATTATTAATTTAAATTATTAAATATTATAATAATATATTAATATATTAATAAATAATATAAAGAATAATAAATAGTTTTATTTTAAGTGTTTTTATATTAACATAATATTTTAATATTAAATATTTTTATTAAAATATAATTATTTTTTAATATTCATAATTTTACTAATATATAAATTCAATATATTTTAATAATAAATAATCTAATATATATATATTATATAGCAACATATATAAATAAGTTTGTCACATAGAAGTCTATGTGAATAATTTTCTTAAATGACACATAAGACAAATTTTTAAAAGAATAAGATATTTTCTTTTAATTACAAATTAGATAATTTTAAATTTATTCAAATTATAATTGAAAATCAAATCAATTTAGAAATATATTTTCTAAAATTAAAAATATAAAATATGGATTTTATTTTTTAATAAATAATTTTAGTTGTTTACCAATTAACCTTATTTAAAAAATTATTTAATTATCAAAATCTTTCAAACATGTTTAAAAATTATAAAGATTAAGTTTATCTAAATCTTTCAACAATCTTTTTATCTTGATTTAAAAAATTATCTTTTTAAAAAAATTATATAAAATATTAAAAATTCAAGTAATTTTATGTAAGATTTTGAAAATTCAAAAAATTTTCATCTTAAATCTTTAAATAATAAGATTATCAAAATGATTATATCTATTTGAATTCTAATTATCAAATTTATACTTCAAATAAATACAAAAAAATTTAATATTATATTTATCACTTATTATATCCATTTTAAATTTTAAAAATTTAATTTAAAAATTATTTATTTAATCCTAATTACCATTAAAAAAATTTTCTACAAATTTAAGACTACAAATGTAATCTAATATATATAAATATATATTATATAATAATATACATACATAAATTTGTCACATGGGCGCCTATGAGAACAACTTTCTTAAATGACACATAGGATAATTTTTTTAAAAATAAGATATTTTCTTTTAATTACAAATTAGATAATTTTAAATTTATTCAAATTATAATTGAAAATCAAATCAATTTAGAGATATATTTTCTAAAATTAAAAATATGAAATATCCATTTTAAATTTTAAAAAATTAATTAAAAAATTATCTATTTAATTCTAATTGCCATTAAAGAATTCTTCTATAAATTTAATATTACAAATGTAATGTATTATACATCAATTTTTTTATTTTTTGAGTAACTTTTCCAAGATATATTCTATTACTATTACAATTTGTTTTTTTTATAACTTTTATCCCATATACATTTTATTGTTATTAACATTTCATTCTTATGAAAAATAATATTTTTTAAATTTATTTTTTCTTTTTTCTCATATTTTGTAACATTGTTCATATTTTGTATAATAATTTAGTCAAAATTATTAAAGTGAAAGTATGTTAATACTTCTTTTATTATTTAATTTATCATTCAATAATATATATTTTTATTTTTTAAAGAAAGGTATAATTTATTTTTATTTAATATAATTTTACAATTGTATAAATATTATTGTAAACCAAAATATCTAAAGGAAAGATATAATTTTTTTTACTATTTTCCAAAAACTTATTTTTTAATTACAAGTCAATATATATAAATTTTATATATGCTATTAATTTTAAAGATTTAAATATAAATTTAAAAGGAAAATAATATTCATATTAAATAAATAAAATTATTTCGTATATTGTACGAGTTATAATCTAATTTTAAATATTTTAATAGTTATATTAATATTATTTGAAAAAAATAAATTTTTCAAAAAATAGCTAAACAATAAAAAATATTTTTCATTAATTTATTCAAATAACAAAAAATATTTTTCAATTAAAAAAATATAAATATTTTTCAAAAATTATTTTTTAAAAATTATTTTCTGTGAATCAAACCGAGTTTAAGTTGGATGGGGAAATAAGAAGTGAAAGGGACAAATGATGAAGGGTTAGCTGAGGGTAGTGAGTGCATTATGATGCACCCTTCAACAGGTAGCTGAATCTGAATCATCCATCCCACACGCTAGATTGCCCATGCCCCTAGCCATTCCACATCTAAGTGTGCTCCTCCTGCCTGCATTCCCTCTCTCTCTCTCTCACAATATATATATATATATATATATATATTTATTCATTTACGATTCCTTTGGAGTAATAATTCAGTTATGATCATTGATTTTGTTTCGAGTTCAAGACCATTGCAGTATTATTATAAAATCAAGTTATTATATAACTCTTTGACAAAAAGAAAAAAAAGTCTCCATGTGGAGAGTTAGATTATGTGAGTATTAGTTATGTAATTTTTTTAATAGATTAGTTATATAAAATTTTAAATCAATTAAAATCGTTATGATTTTAACTGTTGGTGTATCTGTGGTAAAAAATCAAATTTATTGTTCATAATTGAATTGAAAATAAAATGATCGAGGGATATAAAATGATACAAAAAAAATTCATTAAAATGATATAAATATTTTTGATAGAAATAAAAAATTCATTAAAATCAAATTGTAATTACATTACAAAGAAAACTATAAAAATTAATCAATACACTTATAACCTGTTAATAGAATAATAAATTTTTAATTCCAATAACTTCAATTATTAAAAATCAAATTCTAACAACTTCATATAAATATATATATAAATATATAAATCTACCCACAAGTGACTGGTTCCAACTTTTCATTCCAACATTGCTAAGTTACGTACTAGAGAAGTAGCCCTTAAAAAGACAACTAGCACAAGAAGATGATAAAATCCAAAATATCAATTGCCATACTACGGGGGACGGATGCACATAGCAGCTAGTTCCTAAATTTTTTAGGTTTATTAAAACAATCTCAAAAAGTTTTGAAAATTTAAAAGTTTATCGTTTCCAGAAATATTTTTATCAAATTTGTTTCCTCTAAATTAAGGCT
Organism: Durio zibethinus; assembly: GCF_047325235.1. Taxonomy (NCBI): domain Eukaryota; kingdom Viridiplantae; phylum Streptophyta; class Magnoliopsida; order Malvales; family Malvaceae; genus Durio; species Durio zibethinus. Next base: position 18,614,933 of record NC_143177.1, read on the forward strand.
CATACAAAAAAATATTATATTATTTATTTAGTAATTGAACATTGATATTTTGGGCATTAAACAATGTCGTTATAATATATATTTAAATTTGAAAAAAAAATACCTTTAGAGAATTTAAAATTATTAAATTTCATTTAATAATTTATTTAAATTGATGTAAAGTGATCTTACAAAGATAATGAGATATAAAACTTTTACTACTCAAATGGTTTTAACTACTTTTTTAACAAAAAAAAAAACATTTAATTTACCTAATTAAACCACATTTGAATGGTTTGATTGACCATGACCTTGCAATTGCAGTCAAAAGAGCTCATTTACTGCCATAAATGACCTTCGACCTTTCGGTTCCTTCTATTGTTTTACCCAAACAGATATGAAACTCGTAAGTGTTTGGCAGGAAGGAATCCAAGCATTCAATTTGGAGGGTTGGGTAGGAAATAGGAATGGCATTTATCTTCTTATAGTAATGTAAGATTTTCATGTACCCCACTTGGGAACCCACTTGAGAACTTTGAAAATATGCTACTCATTTACTCCAATCAAAGGAGCCGTAGCTAGAAGAAAAATAGTTGCGTGGAAGGCTTGCTTTACGTAAATCATCAAATCTCTTACTACAATTAGAGGGTGTCTTGTGACCTTTGCAAATTGATACCGTCTTATAGCCAAAGTGGCACGACAGGATGAATTAGGGTGGCCCGTTGTCCAGCATCAACTTTGGTGGGTCTCCACTCGCATCGTATCCCCTTGCTTCTATGTTGGTCCTTTGGGGGTCACCACCCTGAGAAGACATTAAGAAAGAACAAAAAACTACTTATAAACGATAAATATCCCAAATGAGACGACGAGAGTGACATAACTTCCCCTATTAATGTCTAAACTCAGTTATAATGTTACTATCCATGTCCGTCTTTTTCTGATTGCTCTTGAACATTATATCCTCCTTCCTTTTCTTCAAATTTACAGGTCTATTCTTTTAACTATTGTTTGATATGGTCAAATATGACTAGTGTGACTAGAATTACACGAATTAAATTTGATCAAACCTAACTTAGTTGACAAATTTTTGACAAACGACATGTCAATTCCATCCATAATTTTCTTCCTTTCAATTATATCGATTGTTGATTAGGTGCAAATGTTATCTTTCCTATGAGCCATGAAACTAATTGACAAAATGTACCCACTTATAATTTTAAAATGCACATTATTTTTGTAGTACAAGGTAGCCTCTAGTCTACTAATAATAATAATAATAATAATAATAATAATAATAAATGTTATTATTTGAATTTTAAGTTTGCTAGATATTATTTTTAAAAATTTGTAAGATAAAATCATGAGATCAGAAGAATCAAAACAAATAATACCTCATAAAAATATGAATCGTAACAATCAAATTAATCTAAAATGTCAAATGAATGAATGTCCAAATTTTGAAATCGTACAAATTCAAAATTTAAGTATCGACCCGTGATATAAAAAGCTTACCAAATTTTGATTTTTTATCAACTTCCTTTTGTCCCTTGAAACAGGCAAAAGAAAAGAAATTATTGCTTTTTCAAAAGTGTTTTTTTTTTACCGTGGTATTTTTATCTTGTAAATCACAAATGAATTAATAATTATAATAAAATATTTAATATAATATTTAAATTTTAAAAAATTTTAAAAAATATTTAAAATATAAATTTATTGGTAGTTAGAAGATTACTTATTTATCGTATGTTATTATTTAAAATTAATCATATTAAAAATAAATATTATATTAATTAATATATTTTTAATTTAAATATTATATTAAAATTTTTTAAATTTAAATATTATATTAAATATTATATTATAATTTAAAAACCATTTATGATATTAACCCATCACAAATTAATTTTACAGGCCTCCCTTTTCTTTCTTAGCTCTACGCATATTGGTATTGAACTAATTTATTACAAAGAGAATCATAATTTTCCAAACTAAATGATTTTTAGTTACAACAATTAGTTCATGTTTAGAGAGTTCATTTTATAATCTAATGAATATCATAAAAAAATTTTGATTTAATCTTCCAAATAATTTTGTCAATTGCTTGTAATTACGAGTTTTTTTTTTTTTTGGTTATTATGATGAGTGCCTTAAGCCAAGACTTGTATGATTTGCTTAGTGATCAATCTTTGACTTTTTTAACATTAAAAATTAAATGAGTCTAAATTTAAAGTTTAATTCAATTAATTCACACAATTTTTCTTAAAAATGATATTTAGTAAGCTTGAGCTTCAAATCTTTATATTTATAATTTTTTAAAATTTTAAAATTTAATATTTTTTACTAAAAAATAGTGTCTTTTAATATAATAATTGTCAAAATTAGATAAAAATACTAGAAAAATGTTTTTTATAACAACAATCATGTTTTCTTTATTTTGTTGTTAATTACAAAATCATCATAATTAATTTTTTTAAGAAGAAAATTCAAATCATCTCAAAAATTTCAATTACATTACATTCAATTATTGTCTTTGTTCATTGCCCAATTTATTGTCTTTTTTTTTTTTTTTGACAAATAAAAAATAACATTTGTAATTAATACTTGTAAGAAAAATTTTCATAATTTCAAAGTTGAATGAACTTGTATTAGTATTATTTATTGTTATGCACGCACACATGCGTGTACATTTGCGACCGTGGCTTTCACTCAAATGCAACCTTACCTAATCATTTGCATTTCAAACTTTGTTATTAAGTATACATTTTAACTACTAATAATTATTTCTTGTAATGGTAGTTTGTTTAATTAGTGAAGTTTTATGTTTCTAATTAAGGTTTAAATATGCAAATAAAACAAGTAATGAAATTAAAACAAAAAGGAAAGAAGCTTTATGTTTAAAAAAAACAAGAATGGAAACCAGAAATCTTCGTTTCATTTAGGGGAAGGGAAACAAATGTACAAACAACCATAAATGACGAAAGGGTAAAAAAAAACTTTTTTAATAAATATCATTTAAGTTTTTGATATTTTATTATGATTAATCAAATCTTCAATTTTTTATTTCAATTTAATTAAATTTTTAATTGAAGAAAATCTAATTAAGTGATAAAATTGAATTAATCAATCACCGAATTATAATTAATTAAACCCTTAAAATATTTTAATGAGAGAGTAGAAGAAAAAAAAGTTTATTTTATTTACTTTTCATAGATATTAATTGTGTTATATAACAAATTTTCATTTATTTTATTGATATCTTATGAAATTTTATTTTAATTGATAAAAATTAATGATATTAAATTTTTTTGTCCAAATAAGACTTTAATTGAAAGTAAATAAATATTGAAGGATTGATTGATTACAATAAAAAAATAAATAATTAGATAATTTTTTAATTATAATTCAAGGATTTTTTATATCCTTTAGCGAGCCATAAAGTTCATTTTGATTTTGTAGATTTAATGAGCTTAAAAAGAAACCATAAAAAACTGTTTGATAATGACATAAAATTTAAATAAAATTTTTTAGATAAAAATCAAGAATTTTTTTATTAAAAATAATTTAATATAAATTTTAATATAAAATTAGATGAATTGATAAAATTTAATGAAAAAATAAAAAATATATAAAAAATATAAAAAATATAAAATTATAATTTATAATTTAAATTTAATCATTTTTAATTCAATAATAAAAGTTTTACTAAAACTTTTAATGATAATATTTATTTAAAAAATATATTAAATTTTATTAATTTTTTTAAAAATTTTACATACTTATCTGTCTAGCAGCATTTTTCCAATCTATCCATTTAAAATTTTATTAATTAATTTTAATAAAAAATTTCATCAAATTCATCTATGTCATTTTTGTAGCAAATCACGTGAACTTCATAAAAAAACAAACTGGCCGCTGGTCCTTATATTTAAAAATTTGCAGTTAGTAAATTACCGTAAGGGATTTTATTATCTTCTTCCCCAACACTTTCTCAATTACCTTCAATGCGCGTAGATGCCACTCTCTTGTACCCGCCACCAGCATCAGCCTTTGATGTCGTTCGAATCCTAACCCACATTCAAACACAATTTTAAATAAGACTAAAATATATATATATATTTACCGGATAGGCCTCGAGTTGGGTTCACTGAAAAACATGGATTCTCCATTGGCGCAGGAAAATAAATCAGTCAGAAAAAAAAAAAAAAAATCCGAGACCCTCGTAAACATGGCGCACACCCGGCTGCCTAAAACTCCTTTTTCTTTAACAAAAAGATGTTTCTACCAATCACGCGTTCTCAAAGCGCGTGTTTTCGAATCGTTTTTGGTTGTTTTAACGTTAACCAAGAGACTAGAGAAGAAGCAGATGATATAGGCACACAGACAATTTGTCACAACACCGACAAAAAAAAAAACACTGCTTTTGTTTAATATTTTTTTTTTCACATTTAAAAAGATAAAAAAAAGTGAAAGAAATAAAAGTAGAAAAAAGAAAAAAGAGATTCATAGCTAGAGAGAAGAGTACCTTTGCGTCACCTTTTCCCACATTTTGCTCTGTACCTTTTCTCCTTTACTCAGGTATTTTTATTTTATATTTTATCTTCTTTTTCTGCTTCCCGTTCACAAATTCATGGAATCTTGGCAACTAAGTTTTTTTTTTTCCTTCAATAGTTATTTATTTTTAGTTAAAAGCATTAAAATAAAAAAAATCTCTACAACTTTTGTGAAAGTTCTTTGAACACTTTTCTCTTCTTATTGGCCTCATTCACTTCAATTGCCTTCAGCATTTCTCCAGAACTTTCGGCCTCTTCAATTTCCCAGTGATTTCTTGTTCTCTGCTTTTTATTTTTTAAAGATTGAAATATACTTATATACGTGTACTTATCTACATACACTTGTAACTGGTTTTGGTCTTTACATGTTTGAGTTTAGATCACTGACTTTGTTTTTTGTGTGTTTGGTTTGCTTCGTTTTTCAGATTGGGAGTTTGTTGTTATGTGAGTAATTGTGTGAAGGAGACATTTGGAATATTGGAGGATTTTTTAAGTTGAGTTTAGAGATCAATGGGTAGTAAGAGATCTGGCATAGAGTGGAAGAATTTGAAGATCTTTGTGGGGTTTTTGCTAATCTGTGCAGCCAGGATTTCGTTTGGACTCACCAATCCTGGCGATGGTAAAGCTAATCTTGAAACTTTTTTTTTTAATTTTCTTTCAGTTTAATCTGTTTGGTTACGGAGAAAATGTGGGAAAGCCGAAGAAAATGAAATATGTGGAACATGAGTGCATCACTGTCTAAAGCTGTCGGTTTGGATAAGTCAAATAGCTGAATATGGAAGAAGTTTTAATTTCATATCTGTGGTAGAGTCGCTTTTGCATTTTTTGATGCTTTAATGTGTGTTTTTGCTTCATCCCAATTCTTATGATGCTTTCTAGTTATCAAGTGGAGCTTTGTATCTAACTGCCTGCATTGCTCTGATCCAATTAGTTGCTGCCATTAATAGCTTATATACTGCATTGGGTACTCCCTTACTCCCCGGATGGGTTGCTTCTGGTGGAGACCCCTGTGCTGAAGCAAGACAAGGCGTACAATGTAACGGTTCAGACATAATGAGCATGTGAGAGGCCCCTTCTTTGACTCTCTAGGGTAATAAATGTTCTGCAACATTGCGAATGTTTACATCTCTAATATGATTGTTTGGTTTTACGGAGTTCTAAATGGTGCAAATTTGGTTGGACAACTGGGTGACAACTTAGGAATGTTTGCTTCTATCAAGGCAATGTAAGTGGCATTTTTTCTCTCTTCTCTCTTCTCTCTTCTCTGATATTATATTATTGGCTTGAGTGAAGTGACTTCCCCTGGCTGCACTTGAGAAAGAAACTAACTCTTTATTCACTGTTGTTTGTATCCTTTTACAATGGTCTTCATACTAGGGTATAATGGAAAAAGATAACACGATGCACTTGGCTGGCACTTATTCTGCATTTAGGTTTGGGATTGATTTCAAGGAATTTGAGGAAGTTAAAATGTATTGATTTTAAAATTTGTTAAATGCTAAATTGATTTCCTCAAACATAAGATCTCTTATTGATGAATTTACTAAAGTGGTTTAAATAAATGTATCACGTTTGATACATGCAATTATTAATGCATTGAGCAATCATATTATCAGCTGCTAAGTGAGTGAATAATGTGCTCTAGATATGCATAGAAAATAAGCGGTAGGTGTGAGGTCTCTGCTCCATATTACAGTGGTACTATCACATTTTCTGAAATATTAGATGTTACTAATTCTCTCTGACATGTAAGATGGACAGTGTCATTAATTTTTTTGTAATTTGTTCTGTTTCAGAGATCTAAGCAATAACCAGATCGGGGGCAATATTCCATCCAATTTGCCTGTTACAATGCAAAACTTGTATGTTTTATCCTTGCATGAATTCATATATTTTCATCTCCTTAGCAACTTCATAATACTCTTTAATTTTGTCAGTTTTCTTGCAGCCAATCAGTTCATTGGAAGCATTCCAGATTCACTATCTTCTTTGACTTTTTTGACAGACATGTAAGTTTTTGCTTTTCTGGTGTTTAAGATGACGCCTAGATGTCCTTACTTCAAAACAGAACATATTCCCAACTTTTGTTATTTTGTGCTGTTAGGTCACTGAATAACAATCGTTTTGAGTGGAGAGATCCCAGATGTCTTTCAAGCCCTTTCTGGCTTGATCAATCTGTAGGTCCAAAGTTTCAATTTAATTTTTAATTTCCTGGTTCTTTTTATAGTTTATTCATAGTTGGAGTGAATTGTTTCTTTATAGGGATTTGTCCAATAACAATCTGAGTGGGCAACTGCCTCCATCAATGGGAGATTTGTCTTGGCTGACCACTCTGTTAGTTCTCCTCTCTGAATGTCAATTTTATCTGCATGGACAATAAAGCTGACTGTCTCTCTTTGCAGACGTTTGCAGGTCAATCACCTGTCTGGGACACTGGATGTTTTACAAGATCTTCCCTTAAGAGATTTGTACTCTTCTCTGCTATGCCATTTGCATCTTTTAGACTGAATATTTGTTTCTATAATTGTTTTACATTTCAATAACAACATTATAATGGTTTTCAGAAGTTTCTAGGAGGACTCTTGGCTAATAATTTCTTTACCTTTTTCATCCTGTTTTGAACAGGAACATAGAAAATAACCTTTTCTCTGGACCCATACCTGAGAAGATGCTGAGCATCCCAAGCTTCAGGTGAGCACTGTGCAATCATTACATTTGAAGAGATTAATCTTTCATTCACCAATTTTAAGCAAGCACGCATCAGTAAAGGTCATGCTTGTTAGACGCACATCCGATGCCATAGATACAGATATTAGAGATGTTTGTCAGCTTCCCAAATTTGGGGAACTTATATGGTTTATCATTGAGAAATACCATGAAGACCAATTATTTTGCAAGAATTGGTTAAAATCTGTATGATGAATTTATGCACCCTATGGAGACCAATTTGTTATGGCACACTAACTAAACATAATCTTGTTTTGAGGATGGCTCTTGCTCCACTTTCCATTTTCTTCCCATAGATATAATCTAAATATACTTATTGTATAATGCATTTCTTTCTGTTCCATTTTTGTTTGCTTATATTGAAATTCTCTCCACAGAAAAGATGGAAACCTGTTTAATTCCACTGTTGCTCCTTTGCCTGCTCCTGCATCACCATTAGCACCACCACATCCACCGCCACAATCTGAAGCACCAACTTCTGATCAAACACCTGGGAAACATGCCAATGGGCCTTCTGCGACAGAGGGATCTAATTCTGGAGAGAGGAAGAAGTTCTTAACTACTAAAAGGGTGGTGTGGATATCAGTTGCAGGTGTTTTGTTATTTATAATATTGGCTTTAGGACTTCTTCTTTTTATGCCAAAGTGTAGAAGAGGAAGGGAAGAAGCTGGCAGAATTTTCAAAAGGCATCAAGTAGGTGCATATAGAGGCAACAGAGAGAACCTCGATGAGGATGGGCCCCTACCTACCACAACCAGTCAAATAGAGAAAGGCAATTGACTATGCATTTACTCCAATACCATTTAGATGTAGAATTTTTGCTATTATTGTCATGTTTTAATCATTTAAGCAATAGTGTTTTTTTTTTTTAAATTTTGCGAACAGGCCGAAAAGAGACAGGTACAAGACCGGTGGGAGGTAATCAAACAGAGAGGGGAAGAGTGGAGGCAATTGCAAAGCTGCAGAATGAGAAAGAAAGAAATGTGGAAAGAATGGGCACTAAACCAAAGCGATTTGACCATGAGATAGACATGTGTAGCTTTGATATGATGTTGATGGATCCCCCACCACCACCCCCTCCTCCACCCCCTCCACTGCTTTCTGAGAAGGTCATTGTGAAACCAATTGTGTCTGAAGAAGTAACTACTTCAAGGCCTTCTGTCAAAACTCCGAAGCCATCTACATTTGCAAAGTCTTTCACCATTGCTGCCCTTCAACAATATACGAACAGCTTTTCTCAAGAAAATCTTATCGGAGGTGGCATGCTAGGGAGTGTCTATAGGGCAGAACTTCCAGATGGGAAGGTATAATTGTTTATTTTAAATAGATTTGATTTCGTTAGAAGCAGGGTCTTTCTTTTGCTTTAATAATGTTTTCAAAGTGTCTGCTACATATCATACCCATTCCCATGTCTTTCATTGCTTCATAGGCTTGCCATTGGAAAAAAGATTAATGCTAGACCTAACTGAAATATTGAGTTACTCTGAGCTGGAAATGCAAAACTCAGTGATCATAAATAACCAATTGTTTGTCAGTTATAAAATTTATAATGCCAACTTTTACTGTCTCCCTCCTTGCCTTGCTTTATCACATTGTCCACATATCTGCATATACGCACAAAGTTGAACTTGTTTGTATGGTGCCATAGCATATTAAGTAGACATTGCAGATGGTATATATGGAGCAGCTTCATATTCTGATGCATGATCATGTTGGATGCATTTGTAGCTACTTGCAGTCAAGAAACTGGACAAGAGAGTGGCCAGCCAACAGAAGGATGATGAATTCATTGAACTGGTAGAAAATATTGATCGTATTCGGCATGTGAACATTGTCAGGCTGATGGGTTACTGTGCGGAGCATGGTCAAAAGCTTTTGATCTATGAGTATTGCAGTAATGGATCACTGCAGGATGTGCTGCACTCAGATGATGAATTTAGAAAGAAGCTTTCTTGGAATGCCCGTATTCTAATGGCACTTAGAGCTGCTAGAGCCTTAGAGTAAGTCAACTTACCATTGACATGAGCTTGCTGTATTTTGCATTGATTCTTCTATATTCTTAAGTAGGTTCTGCTTTATATTCATTTGGCTGAGCTGCTATGGTTGGAATCTTTCTTTAAGTGGAAGGAGTGTCATCAGTTACATCTTGCAAATGCTTGAGCATGATGTTATCAACAAGTTGTTAAATTATGAAATTGAATCTGGTTAGAAGCTCACTGCTTAAGTTTATAAAAACAATAAATCTAAGTTAATAGTTGGAGTAAGAGATTGACCACGAAAGACGTGGATGCAAGTAATAAGAAATGATATGAGAGTTATGGAAGTAAATGAAAAAGTTGTTTTTGATAGAAATGAGTGGCGCAAGAAGATTCAAAACTATGACCTAACATGATTCTCTTTTTGGCCTTTCAAACAGCTGACCCAGAGTTATGGGATATAAGGCTTAGTTTGTTGTTGTTGTTGTAATAGTTGGAGTAAAATTAAGATAATTATGAACAGGTCAAAAGGAGGCAATGACTAACAGCAGGTGGGAGGTTTTGTGCTGAACCTTCTTGTCTTTTCCGCCAGTTCCAAGTAGCTTTATGCTGGACTGGAAAAAATAACTAAAAGTAAATTAGTGAGAGTCTAGTAATTTATATACTTATTTGTGCCATGCAATAGTAAGATAGTTGGGCTGTTCTTCTATCTGCAGATTGACATGATTGCAGTATATAAAGAGTAAACTAAACTGATATATTCATGGTTTCTTCCCCCTCAACACGCACGCTGCACACACAGTTTCCTTTTCTTTTGTTGGGGAGGGGGGTGGGAATTTATTTTTCTGTGACCCTTTCCTTAAGTTTGTTGTTTAAGTGCACACCATTTCAATCCTGATTTTCTTGTTTTTGCGAGAAGGTATCTGCATGACGTCTGCCAGCCACCTGCTGTACACACAAATTTCAAGTCAGCCAATGTTCTCCTTGATGTTGATCTTCAAGTGCGTGTCTCTGATTGTGGTTTGGCTCCATTAATAGCATCGGGTTCTGTAAGTCGGGTAGGTTTAAGCTTGTAATCACCTTATAGTTATTATTGCCTCTTTGAACATAGGACAGTGGTAAAGCTTGGAACTTCAACTGGGTTGTACACAAATTTCATATTTTTGTTAAGACTGGGTTGTATGCATTTTGAGAAGGGACTGTTGTGCAATTAATAAGTTAAAAGAATACCATAAAATGAAAAAAGTTAAACAAAATAACATTTTTCTAGGAAATATAAGTTTTGAGCAAAATAATTGACGAGTGGGAATATTAAATGGAATCAGCCGTGATGGTGAATGTCTGACATCAAGCTTGATAATCTAAAATACTAAACAAGCCCTTGAACTGTTTTTTATTATATCTAAATAAATCCTTCTTCTTTGATTTGTATCCTAATAAGGCCTTATTTCAAATAAAAGATTGATTTATATTAAAGGCTTATTTAGGTATAAACTAAAGGTTAAAGGCTTATTGGGATACTAATTAAAGTTGAAGGACTTATTTGGGTTAAAAATAAAGGTCAAGGGCTTATTTTTGGTGCAATAAAAACATAGGAGCTTATCTAAGTAAAGTGATAAAATTTAAGAGCATTTTTTTTGTAATTTTAGCCTCTTATATATATATATATTTTCTTCTTTTATTTGCTTAATTGACTATTCATCTAGCCCTGTTACTTTTAGTATAAAGAGAAAAATTGAAGTTTCAATTTTCTGGCACCCTGGTGCCAGCATTGTACTAACACTAGGGATATTTTGGCCCTTTCTTTGGTATAATAATTATTCAGGGGAAGTCCCAGATAATTCTATTTCTGGGAGAGGAAACTGACCTGTTCATATGCCTCTAGTATAGGCATAAAAAAGCGAGTGGCTCACCTTTCCTCTAATTTCTTGTTTACCTGAACCTGGTTTGAGTAGCAGCTGCAGCAATCCCCCCAAACTAATCTTTTAGGAAATTTGTAGATATGCTGATGTTATCCTGCAAGCTATGTTGTTGATGTGTTTGCAGCCAAGAACTGAATCATGTTCTTGCTGGTAATATATGTGCCTCTGAAATCAATAGGTGGCCTTTGTTTATTTAAAAAGATTGAGATAGACAAACAAGCTTTATGTCATATTGTCAATAATAGTGTTACCATTATTGTTAGCATAATAATAAGCATGTTCACTCCTAGGCATAATTACTTTTCTTATGTTTTTTGGCAGAAATGGTGGTATTTTTGGCTAGGAAATGTTTGTGATCGGTCATGGAGGGAAAATGTTCAAGACATTTTCTTTTTTCTTGACGTTAGGAAAATATAGAAACTATATGCTTATTGTTGAATTTCATACTCTGCCATTATAATATCATTTTATTGGGGCAGCTACATAAATCTTTCTTAGTCATTCAGCTAGCAATTCTGAAGCTGCTCTACTTTCAGTTGTCAGGACAACAACAACCAATTTACGGTTATGGAGCTCCAGAATTTGAGTCTGGAATTTATACTTCCCAGAGTGATGTTTACAGCTTTGGAGTATTTATGTTGGAGCTCTTAACCGGCAGGAAATCTTATGACAGGTAAAGAGGTGAAACCTAATTGCAGTTTATGATTGTGTGTGTCCACTTTGATAATCTGATTAATTTATATTTTGTTGAGAATGTTGTGTAGGACAAGGAGTAGAGGGGAGCAATTTCTAGTAAGATGGGCAATCCCTCAGCTCCATGATATTGAAGCATTATCTAGGATGGTTGACCCTTCTCTCAATGGAGAATACCCTGCTAAGTTGTTGTCACGCTTTGTTGATATCATTTCTCGGTGTGTTCAGGTGAGAATATGGTTAATTTTTTATATGCTCTATATTTGCATGCATACACATGTAACTATTTGCTATATAAGCATTCTATCTAGGATGTAAAATTGGTACCAGAACCTAGTGTAACCACACAGAAGGTAGACATGCAATAAGCTTCTGAAATGCAGAGCAAATTCCATTGAAACGTGTTACTATAGAATATAGTCTATAATGGCATGAATATAGATTATAGTGGGGATGAGCTTAGGAATTTATTTATCTGTGTTTTTGTATAATTTATTTATCCCAAAGAAGCAGAGATGTCTCATGCTACAAAAACACTAAGCTGAGTTTAGCAAGAAATAGCTAACACAAAAAAAAAAAAGTTTTAGTGAAGAACTTGATTCCCCCACTGTATCTGAAAAGAGGAGCTAGAGATAGTCTTTGAGAAATTGCTGTGGCTGGTAATTTCCAGTTGAACAACTTCAATGAATTGAGAAACCAAAGAGGCAGAAGATAAAGGAGAAACACCATATTTCCTGTTGTTTCTTCCAGATACAGTAAAAAGTAGCTGAAAGTACCATTAGTACTTGTAAATGGTTTTGATTTACATTCATGATTTTAATTGCAGGAAAGTTTAATAAAGGGTGTCATAATTACTCACCTTTGTTAATGCTATATTTCATATTAATGGTAATGATTTATTGAAATGAGAACATATGTAATTAGGGATGTTGCTCTCTATCTCTGTCCCCATATTAAAGTACAATGGCTTGTCTAACCTCAACTTCATTTTGCAGTCTGAACCAGAATTCAGGCCACCAATGTCTGAAGTTGTTCAAGATTTATTGGACATTGTACGAAGGGAGCGTCCCAGAAATGAATCAAACAGAGACTGACTTATAGTAGGCAATAAACATGGTGATGTCAGTTTATGAATGGAAGTCACTGAGATTTGCTGCATCAGATGTTGATCTGAGCAAATACATCCATTGCGAAGAGGCTGCTGGCAAATGCTCCTATTAGCACAACCCAATTTTCATCCAAACCTCTTACGCAAGAGGAGTTTTGAAGGCCATCAACAAGGAACCTCATTGGTGATACCATGAATAGTGAATTTTCAGGTCTTTTACTTTATAATCATTCTATTGTTCATTGAATCATGTAACAATTTTCTTTTTTATTAAGCGACAAAGGATTCTTGAATTGATGTAACAATGTCTTTGTTATTGCATAAATATGCTAATAATTTGTTTCGTAATATTATTATTTGTTAATAATTATTCATAATGATTTTGTTTTAACAAATTTTCTTTCTTGATTAGATCCGGCAATTAATGTGTACAACATGTGAACATATTCATTGTTACTATTATTTATTTATTTGTTTTAAAATTCGGTTATTGAATATAAATTTCAATTGGCTAAAAAATATATATATAAAGAGTTTATATTTGATACAATGTCAGTGTATAGATTTTATATATTTTTAATGAATCAAATGATGTGATTTTATCAATGATTAAATATTAATTTTTAAATAAATATATAAAAATTAATATTTTTTTTAAAAAATTATTTATTAATGAGGTGTTATTACTTCATTAATAAAATAATATTATCTAATTTATTGATAATATAAATTTATATATTAATAATGTATCAAATATAAATTCAGTTTCAAACTTCAAATAAATAAAAATAAATAAATAGAGACAACATCAAATTTTTTTTTTTAATGAAAAGTTACTATTAGTAGGCTCAAAATTTGAGTAGAAAGGAGTTCAATCAAGCCCATTACGAAATCTTATTTAAACCCTGGCTGCGGTCCGCTAAACTTTTTTAACTCATTTTTTTAATAAAAAGTTGTTACTCTGCATGGCATTAAACATTCTCTTTAAGCAAAAGGCTTTTTTCATCGTTTTCGTCTCATCAAATGTAAGATTGACAAGCGAAGACAAAGGTACTTCAAGTAAAAGAGACTGAACTGAAAAAATGAGACCATGTTATTTCTTGTTGCTTGTCTGTATTTGACCAAGGCTGGTTGATGAAATATAAATCTGGTGCTTCTAATTAATTATTTGAAGTTTTTGATATCAATAGTGTTAGGTTACTCCTTTGGTATTGCAGTTCCAGTTTTACACATTTCTGAATTAATTTAATTATTGGTTCCTTGCCACTAAAAGTTAAAACCTTTTTCTTTAATCCCCGTTTCAGACTCATATTTTTGTTTAATTTATTTATTTCTTTGTAAATTCCTATAAAATATCTTATGTTCTAAATTATTTTCTTTTTCATTGTGAAGATTCTAAGGTTTTGTTTGTTAGGAAGGATGAAAAAGAGTAAGTATGAAAAATTTGTTAATCCAATGGTTAAACTACGAAGTAAGAAAGTGGTTATGAAATTGGATTAACAAGCTTTTCATCCTTACCCCTTTCATCATTCCTACAAAGCAAAGCCTAAATGCTGCAATGAGTCAATCCTTAAATGTGAATTTGGAAGTCATATGTAACCAGCATTATCTGTAGGGTGTTTTTGCAATTCCTTTTACTTTTAGAATAAATTATCCTCATAGTAACTGAGTGTTATATTTATATAATGTAGGATTGAACAGGAAGGATGATGCAATCGCACGATGTAGGTTTTTCTTTTTGGTTATTGTTGATGACTTGATGAGCTTGTGCATTACCAATCTGATTTTTATGTATGTTCTTACCTTCGTCTTGGTAACTGGAATAGTAATAGAGGAGAAAAATTGGCCTCCATATTTTCCTATTATCTATCATGATATTGCAAATGAAATACCAATCCACCTACCAAAGATGAAGTATGTTGCTTTGTCAACATTGTTAGGTGAGTTAAGATTAAAGGTTTTTTGGTACTTTTGAAATAAGTTTCAATAGTTTAAGCGTGGCAGTGCTTGGGTTTAGTTTTGGATTGTCTTATTGCTTTAGTATATTTTTCTCTGCTCTATTTATCTCTCTCTCTATCTCTAAAATATAAGTCATACGTAAGTCTTTAGTTAAAATAAAGTAGATCCTGTTGGTTGTAATTTCATTTCCTATTTGTGTCTTGAAAAATGTCTAAATGTAAATTTGTTATGGTGGTCTATTTTGACTTCTAAGTCTTTAACTTTATTTGGACATGGACAGGTTTGGTTCTATGTCTTTCATGGAATATATTAGCTGTTACTACTGCCTGAATCGAAGAAGAAAGTGGTTTTTAAGAGTTACTAAGTATAGTCCTTAATCATTATTTAGTGACTATTTTGGTATCTTTCATCGTATTATGAATTTATATTTTGTTTCAGGTCCAACAATTTGGTTTCTTGCCATTATATATTTCATATCTGGGGTCCCTAAGGGCTATGTGTTGTGGTAACACCCTTTTTTTTACGCCATGAGTTACTACGTTTGTGTTATTCTTCATTTGGTTTATGATTTATTAAAACTGTATCTATTAGTTATAAAGATTTTAGTACTTTTCTGTGATTATTTCTACTATCTTGACTTCTATGTTGTGAACAAATAGAAGTTTAGATCCAATGATCGTGAAACATACTGCTTCTAGATGGTGATGTAAGAGATGATATTAGGATACCCTATATATCAACCATGTACTATTGAAACTTAGTTTCAATAATGTAGCTATGAGTTGAAAAAGAAAAACTACAAGGATATTTGGAAATTCCATTGTAGTTATGCACTTAGATTTACTTTATATATGTGTATAATATATATATATATATATTTCATATCTATGTATGTTTCAATATGTGTATATATATATATATATTGTTTTATCCAGCTTTTAAATCCTTTCTTATATAATTATGTTTCTGTTCCCTTTACAGGATTGATAGTGCATTGAAGTTTGGATAGTTTTTCATGTTTTACTTGGTAAGCTTTTTGTTTTCTCACTGTAATTGTTCTATATTAATTAAAGATATGTTGGAAAACTCCTCATTTCTGACTCTTTTACCTCGTATTGCATTTGCTGCAGTTGCTTCTCCAGTTATTTTCAAGGGAAAATCTCTTGCGTAAGTTTGTTTGACCTCTTTCTTTCCAATGAAAGTTTGCTTGTTGCGAAATTTTTCAAAAAAAAAAATTCTTTTTTTATGGACAAAAAAGGTTTATTCTTAGTCTAAAGAGAAGGTAACAATTTTGAGAAATAGTTGATCTGTTGTCTTTTAAAACTTAAGATTTTCATGGTTTGGTTTGAATTATTTCTTCCCGAATGGTCAGCCATATTTTATATTCTACACTTTTACTCTTTTACACAATATAAAGGGGAAGCAAGTCCGTCATGATGGGTACTCGTATTGTGAGCAACAACAATTTTTACCATCTTTTAATTGTTTTGCTGGAAAATATGTTTTTATCATTCATGTAGGAATAACATTAATGTTTATCTATAGTAATCTATGACTGACTTCTTTATGGTGTAATTATTTGTATAGGGGTATTTTGCTTGCCATAGATCTTTTGGGCAATCATGTTTTGGTGGGAGTAAGTCTCAAGCCATTATGATGTCATAGTTTATTTTTAACTATGTATTTGTAGTATCAATACTGTTTTCGATCATGATTTTATGAAAGTGTATATCTTTTTCTAAAATTATACTAAAATATTCCTATTCTATTTGCATGTTTCTGGTTTACCAATCATTGCATCTCTGAAAAGGCTTGACATTGTTCATGCTTCATTTTGACTTGCAAATATTTTACTTGATTGGTTTTAGATTTTTTTGTGTCGAAGCATTACTTGGTGTCTGGGTTATTTAGGTTTAGTAATCCCTCATTCATTACCTTTTTTCAGCGAAACTGCTTTGCTCCACTTTGGTTTTTTCTAAGCCTCTCTGTTTTCTCTTTTGAATTTGTCGTAAGTTTACATGTATTTTCGTGGTAATGGTAAAGCCACTGAGATGAAGCATGAGGCTACAACAAGAACCATGATAGCAGTAGTATGATTCAAGAACCATATGATGAAGCTTTTTGCAAAAGATGGTATTTATAGGTGGACTTGGATTTCTAAGTTACTATTACTTGTTCTTCCTATGCCATTGGTAGCTTTCTTGCCTATTCATTTTATTGATGTGTTCTTTGAACATTTTTGCTGAATGAAGAATCTTGAGAAATCAGATAAGATGGATACATTGACATTGACAATCAAATTTGTGGTTAGGATTTAGGAAGGCAATTTTTTTTACCAGGCTAACCTCAACATTGTTTTGCCCATTGTTAAGTGTTTTGTCTTTTTTTTTACATAGAATGATTTGTATACTTCATCTCATTTTCTCGATATGATGAATTTACACAACATTTAGTTTTTTTTTCTTTCTAAATTGAACTGTTAACACCTGTATATAGGATTTATAGAATTGTAGGTTTTATTACACAAAATAAAAAGTTTTTCATGGAGTTTCTTTCTTTCTTTTCTTTTTTTTTCTTGTAAAATTCAATGAAAAATAATGTTTGCAAGATCTTTTGTACCATGACATATACAAAGAGAAAATCTTTAATAGTTCGATTCGTAGACCTAAATATAACTGAAAAGCAAACTCAAATTGTCCATGACAAGGCATATGAAGTACTAATTTCTAACTGCTTCATAACAAGAGATTAAATAGAGCAATACCATAAATCTACCCGATTTAAGCTTATGTGAATGGTTAATTATTTATTCTATTGATTTTGTCTTTATTGAACTAGTAATTTAATGTAGTAAAACACTAGTAGAAAACCTATCTCATGCATAGTACTTTTCAAAAATATCAAAAACATACTTTTGGAGAATATAAATGAACAATCAATGCATTAAAATTATTCAATCTCAATTTAAAATATGAGATTCATAAACTTTTATATAAAGTGAACATTTTTATTATATAGACAATTATAAAATTATAATAAAAAAGAAAGTTGTTGTGAGCAAGGCTTCTATTAGAGTGCGGGCACATTAGATGAGTTGGATTAGACTATAGCTTGATTTTAAAAATATATACATTTTTGGTATGGATTACTAGCATTAATTTTTCTTTTCCACCTCTTTCAGGTGGCGGGCTAGCTTTGCTTAATTATGACTGGGGCAGGCACGAACTCCAAAAACTCACAGGAAACTCTAAACCTGAAAATAATTTGAGGTTGACTACTTAAAACTAAAAAATCTTGACCATTGAAAAATCTCTCAACAACCACATTTCCATAAAGTCCAGATGTAATGACCTTAGTTTGAACTTGCTTCCCTTGCTTCAACCTCCATAAATTCCCATAAGCTATCAACATTGTCCAAAACGTAAATCCATCCGAGCTCGACCTATGATTCCTTTGCATCAAATAAAAAAATCCCAATGCTTCATGATAGAGTTTGCAAGAAAAGAATAGAGAAGGAAGGGTACAAATGGCAAAAAAAAAAGAGCAGAAAAAAAAGTTGATCATAGAACTTTTTTTCTTATTTGTTTTCATTAAATAGATGTGCTAAATAGCATGTTGCCAGCTAGTACATGTGACGACTTTTTTGACAACCATTTGGCTATTGGTTTTTAGTTATTTAAGGTCATTCTTATTTGTAACTTCTTAAGCATTTTGACTTTCATATCATTACAAATTTTTTTGATCCAAGCAAGGTTTTTCTGCTATGTTTGGAGCAGGGTTTTAAATAGCAAAGACAGAATGGTATAATGACCATTATTTTGTGGTTGCACCACTTACTGTTATCGATATTGAAGAAAAAATAGAGAAAATTTCAATCTCAACCATAACGCCCACGATCGATTGTTGCAAAATAGAATAACGGAGAATAGTGAAAATATCAACTTATTATTCCCGTTATTCTCACTGCTTTGCTTTTTGTAAAATAATGGTAGGAAACATTTTGATTTCGTTTGTTCAAAATTGAACTCAAAGAAACCCAAAAACAGAAAAAAATAACTTAGTTCACATAACCAAATTTAGAATTTTAGCCCCAATCATCAACATCAACTAGCATAACTCAATTTATTGATTTGAATTTTGAAAGTGCATAAAATTACCTTTTTTGTTGATTTTGTTTCTTTTAAACATTTCGTTTTTGAGTATTTGTTTGGCCATCCATATTCCATGGTTCTACTGCTAGGGGTAGGGGGTGGCGAGCTACTTAGCTTGCTGGTTGCTGATTCTTAAGCTTGGGGGTTAAACTAATGGTTAGGAAAGGATAAAATGAAAGGAAGATAAGAGCTTTTTGCTTGTGTTGGAGGTTTATGCATTTGAGTTTGAGACATGTTGAGAGAGCCATACAAAGAAAAGAGAAATAGAGAGTT
Source organism: Durio zibethinus (assembly GCF_047325235.1). Taxonomy (NCBI): domain Eukaryota; kingdom Viridiplantae; phylum Streptophyta; class Magnoliopsida; order Malvales; family Malvaceae; genus Durio; species Durio zibethinus. The sequence goes on from NC_143177.1 coordinate 18,634,271, forward strand.
GAGAAGAAAAAAGAGAGGAATAGTAGATTGAAGGGCTGATAGGCAAAGGGAAGATGGGAGAAAAGTAAAAGCGAAATGTCTATGGAGTGTGTGTGTGGATTATGGGTGACTAGGTGGGTTGGGAATTGGGTGAAGGTCTTGTTAGGCCTAGGGAAGGGGTTAAGATTTTATTGTTTTAGTGGAAAATTTTGATTTTGGAAAATGGATTGAAAATTTTTATTGTTTTTAGAGGTAATTAATCTAGGAGAAATTTATAAGGGGGAAACTTTGAATTGTGGTTGAACAAATATTATTATTTTTTATAATTTCATGTTAGATGTTCAAAATGTGTTAATGATCAAGGAAAATTTATTATTAACTTTATATTACTTTATTATAATCTTAAAAATATTGTAAATAATTTTTTTATCAAGTTAACAAAAGACATGAAATATTACAAATTATTTTAAAAATAATAAATAAGAGTTTTTATTATTATAATTATTATATTTTATAGTAAGTTGTATAAAATTTTAAAAAATTCATGACCGCAATAATTACAATAATTTTTGTTATATTTGTAATCGCAATAACGTAACACTATCGAAAATGCGACAATAACCACAGTTAAAATCTCTGCTTTGGAGCCTTGGCCTCTGGTAAGCCCTATATCCCTGATCTAGGTTCGTATAATTGTTTCCCTTTTCTGGTGCAACCTTGTCCTCAAGGTTCAAAATATGTATTCTCTAATTTCATGTGGTCTCGCAAACTACCATGCTCATTTCATGTGTCATGTGCTTTTTGTAGATGATCATAAACTCCATTTTCATTCCCACCATCCTCATGATGCATGTTAGAAGCTTTTTCATTACCATCATCCATCATCCCATTAAAATTAACGATAGCTTCTTGCCATTATTCAACTTGAGAAGCTATATAGTCAATTGGATTTCTCTCTAAATTTTTTATGACATTCATTAACCCATTGGTCTCTTTCATCATCTGTAGGGTTTATGTGAAACTTTGAAACTATTTATTGACACATAAGTTTATCCTCTGAATCAAAAATAGTTTTCCAAGGTAATAGTATAGCATAAGTAAATGGACCACTAGGGCCAAGCATAAAGAACATTACTCAACTTCATACATATGGTTTGATACAAGTTTTCAAGATTTTGTCCCAATATCATTTGCCATGGATGCACCCAAACATGGATTGGAATAGCTTATTTACATGGGTTCCATGAGGTAACTATTCTTGATAAATTTGGCATTGTTACCTTTTCCATGATTCCAAAAATCCAAGCATTGGTTTGGGGTTCCTAGGCTCCCATATGTTTATACTTGATATTCTTACAATTTGTAAAAAAATTTCTAAAATCAACTGAGAATACAATGTTGTTACATCCTCTCAAATGTTGTAACTATCCTTTTTTTGCAATACATCCTTCCATGCTGTTATCATATTCATCTGTATAATGGATTTTCAAGAGTATCCCCACCGTGAAACTTTCTTATAAACATAGACAAAGTAAATGAACATGCAATGCAAGACAAGTTACATAGTTTGTATAATTTGTAATTATCAACATTTTTTCTTTGTAAATCCTTGAATTTCTTTGTAAGAGACTCCAACATTTGTGTTGCACTTACTGTAGGCTATCCTTATATATTGGCCTTACATAACATCAATTTTTGTGCCAAAATTATATTTTCAATTGGGATTTTCATTCCCAAATTACCTCTTGCAACCATAAATGCATCTAGATTTGATAGAATTTCTTCAAATTTAGTAACCATTCCTTGATTTTCAACCTTTGATAGGAAAAGAATGTTGATTCCATGCTCTTCTAGTAGTCCTTGCGAATAAAAGACAAGGCAATCATATCTATCTTATATGGAACACCTATAGCATGTGAGCTCAATATGTCAACCATGGCTAAACAAATTGCATGACATTAATCAATTAAAACTCTAAGATGCCAATTTAAATCAATACATGGTTGCGTATAAGTTGTTGAACCACTCTGATCATCTTATAAAACTCTCAACTCACTTTCTTTAATATAGCCCTTGGGTTTTTGATAATCATCGAACTTCAAAACAAGAAAAATTCACCATTTTCTAAGGAAACCATGTTTTCTTCAAGTAAATGTGGATTGCAACAAACACAAAATATTCTAACAAAAAATAATTTTATCATATTTTTAACAAAAATTGTACTTTTAATCATATCTTTTTTTAAAGATTTCAATAGCCCTATGTCATTGTTTAAAATATAAAAACATTATTATTTTTTACATAAAAACATAGTGTTTGTTAACAATAACTAAGTTTTTTATTTAAAAACATAGTCTTGAAACTATGAAAATTTGAAAATAAAATTTTCGTAATATATCAAGCAAAATATAAAAAAATATATAATTTTTTTCATAATATATTTTTAATAAAAATCACATTTTTTATTTAAAAAATGTGATATATGTTTAAAACATATTAAGAAAAAATTATTTTTATAATATTTTATAAAAAATTATTATGTCTTTAGGATAAAAAGTTTTGTCTATATAATCTAAAATTATAATTAAATGATGGTAACTGAAAATCAATTTTTTTTAAAAATCTAAAATATCTAAAACAAACAAAAGAAGAAATTTTTATTTTTTTTATTTTTTGACACGGTTAAAAATTTTAAAAACTTTTAAAATCACGTTCTCCAAACCAAATTAAAAAAATCAAATACTAAAAGTCTTTTTCTCGAGCCAACCCTTATAGCCTTCAACAATATTTATTGGCGCTCAAGTCTAGTTCGTGGTGGCTTGACTTGATTATGTGAATGTGTATGTGCATATATATATATATATATTTCTTTATTTATTTAAATTAAAAAAAAAGAAGAAAAAAGCAATGCTTCACAGAATCCTCTTTCCCCTAAAAATAATAAATATAGAAATATAAAAATTCGCCCCACTATTTTCCTTTTTATTTTTTAAAGAAAACAATCCCCTTCATTTTCCATTTATAATGAACAAAATTAAAACGACATGTCGTTTAGGCAATCAAACAGTCTCCTAAACATTCTCTACCTCTACTGTCTCTTGGACTTTCCCAAAACCCTAATCACACTCGACCGCTTGCTAGCTAGGGTTTAAGAGAACCCTCCCCCGAACAAAGCCCCATTCTGATTCTGCACAGCTACGAGATTTTACCCCTTTTTCTGTTTCTTCATTCTCCAAAACCCTAAGTTTCTTTATCTCCGGAGATGGTAGGATTTTTCCCTGAACCTTCCATTGAAGAAGATCCCAATCTAGTTTCAAAACTCAAAATTTTCAAAGATCCTATTGACCTTCTTGACCCTAAACTCAACGATTTATCCGCTGCGGATTCTTTTCTTGATTTTGATTCTATAAAGGAGTGGTTTGGAGATAACCCAAATTTAGATAGGGTTGGTTTAGAAGAGAGTGAATTTGGGGATATTGGGAAGCATATGGAGATTGGTAAAGAAGATAACTTTGAGAAAACCCATTTTGGTGACCCTACCGTTAATGGGTCTGAGCCAGATTTTGATGTATTCAAGCCAATTGTTTGTGGATCTGAGCTGGTTGGAGGCGAGTCAGGCTGTACAGTGAAGGTGGAAGAAGAGGAGTCAAAACCAGAAGGGAAGTTGAGTTCATCTATTGAGGAAGAGATGGGGAAGGTTAGTTTGGTTGGTGGACTAGACAGTGGGCGTAGTAGTTCAGAGGCGTCTGAGACTGAAAGTTCATCTTCGTCATCATCTTCTTGTGGTAGAAGCGATGATGATGACGATGATGATGATGATGAGAAGGAGATTAAAGTAAAAGTGAAGGCGGAAATCAAAAGAGAGGTGGATGCTGCAGGTGAGCTTGAAGAAGGTGAGATAGGAGGTATTGACGGAGAGATGGCCGTTGGTGGAACTGATAATCTTGATGATGATGAAGAAGAAAAAGAAGAGGGGGAGGAGGAAACAGAGGAAATCCTCAATGGCTTTGATATTGAATTTGATGAGGTAGATGACGAGGATGATGGTGCTGGTGCTATGAAAGGCCCTATCAGATCAAAAAATGAACTTGAGGTAACAAATTGTGGCTTGATGATTTTTTTTTATACAATTACTTTTTATGCTTATACTATATTCTCTAATGTTTCTGGAAAGAAAATTTGTAGGTTTAGCATCTCATCAACATGTTAACCTCGATGTTCTCCAATTCTTGTTTAATTTAGTCTTATTCTGTTGAATGTGTTTTGCTGGCTGCATTTTCTTCCATGTATGTTCTATTTTATGTTTGTTAACTGCAAACCATCCGTTTGTTGCTGTTGTTTGTTGGAGCAGGAGATAAATTATTCTGTAGTCTCATTTTCTTTTAATATATATATATATATATATATATTTATTTATTCATTTATTTATTTTTTTATTTATGATTGAGCTGGCTTCATTGTTCCAAGATCTTTTGGCATTCTTTGGCTTAAAGTTATTTATTTATTTATTTGCACTGGTAAGGAAGCTGATTAAGTTCAACATAATAAAACCATGTCATTTCACTTCAAATTTATCATAGCTAGCACTTAGCAACTCATTGCATTCATATATTTCATGTGGTAATCTTACATTTGACTTTGTTTGCCACTGGGGCCTTATGTGGTTGACTTTGGCTCTATATTTTTAACTCATCAAGACTCGATAAAATAATTTTCCCTTATAACCATTGAATTTATTGCATTCTGATTCTTGCTTGACAGAGATCAGGCATTTCAGCATCACTCTCTAATCCTTGCTTGTTGACAATTGAAGTCTATACGTAGACTTCTCTTGCATGATCTCCGTAGTGCTGAACTACATGACTAAAATAGTTATTTCTGAAGTTATTATTGGTTTGGTTTAATGCTGGAGTTGTTGCTGTTGAATAGTAGTTTTGAATAAATGCTGGTAAATTTGGCAGGTACTCCCTCTGGTTCCACCACTGAATGTTACATTGCAACCCCATCAACAGATGCTGCCTGTTGGAGTTGTTTTATCGGTAAGCTCAAGTTCGAACCTCTATTACAAATTCAAAGGCCAAGCCTTAAAGTTTTGCTCAAATTTTGTTAAACACTCTTATACCCCTGTTTTCGGAGCTTGGTATTTTTTTTATAAGCTTGGTGATTTTTTATCTAGTCTATATTGACTTAAAAGGTCAGTCTAATGATGTTCCTTTGTAAAAATACTAGCTATGGGAGTCTAATGATGTTCCTTGCACTATTACAGACGATTGGTACCAAAGTTGTTGTTGAAGGAAGAGACCAGCACAGCCCTCTTAATGAAGGTTCTATTCTCTGGATAACCATAGGCAGATCACCACTGGGATTGGTGGATGAAATCTTTGGACCTGTAAAAAACCCCTACTATGTAGTACGATATAATTCGGAGAGTGAAATACCTGCAGGGATCAATGAAGGTACTTCGATCTCTTTTGTCCCTGAATTTGCTAATCATGTTCTCAATGACAAGAACCTTCACAAGAAAGGGTATGATGCATCTGGTGAAAATGATGAGGAGTTGTCAGATGATGCTGAGTTTTCAGATGATGAAAAGGAGGCTGAGTACAAGAGGATGCAAAAATGGACAAAGAGAGGCATGAATGACCAAGGAGTGGAAAACCGAAAAGGCAATAAAAAGAAAGTTAAAAGTAGGAATGGGGCTTGGAAAAATGATAGGAGCTCAGCTCAGCAAACATCAACAGCAGTGGGTCATCTTCCGCCTAATCAGAATCAACATAATTTCTCTACGGTTTCAGCACCTTTGGATAATAATTGTTCATCATCTGTACTAGAACAAAATTTTGTTGGTGGATCTGGCTTTGTTCCACCATTTTCAATCATGCCACAGTCTTCTGGTTTTATTACACCTTCAAATGGAGTTTGGACTAATGGGGTGCCCCGCCAGCAGCCACAAAATGCTATTTTTCCCAACATGTTTTCTGTAGAAGGTATGCCATTGCTCTCACAGAATTATCAACAGCCTATTCCTTTGCCAACCCCAGCAATGCGTATGCCAACCATGATGCCATACCAGCTGCAGCAGTTTGATCCTTGTTTGAGTACTTTTCCTAGTGTGGTCTTACCTGGTAGTCAGTCAAATTTATTTGCTGGACCAGCCTGTGCACCTTGGTTGGGGATTGCAGGTCAAAATGGCTGTAGCCAAACCACATTTGGGGTGGGCATGCAGGGGCAACAGTTCCTTAGTGCATTACAAGGTATCTTGTCAAATGGAACAACGGCAGATGGGAATTGTAATTTGCAACCTAAAAGTATTCAAGGTAACTTCGATACATCCCAGAATTTTAACATAGGTGCATCATCAAGTCGTGGGAAAACGTCATATCGTAGAGGTCGCGGTTCTGGTCGTTTTACTGGTGGAAGAGGTCATCAACAATCCTAAAGAGTTGTCGTTAGTGGAGATTGAGTGGAGACGTGGGCGTGTCATAGTTGATTTATGTAAACTATGCTTTTGGCGCGTAATTTATTGTTGAATATTTTTTTTCAATTGAGGCAATATATGATATATAGGGTGATGGGCATTGCATTTTTCTGATGATTTAATCGGTAGGCTCTTTCAAGTTTCAGGACAAGAAGGAATGTACCAAAGCAAGAATCCATAAGGTTCCCTTCTCCACCCCATTTAAGAAAAAAAAAAATCTATATATTAAAAAGAAGAAAGGCAATTAAAGTCGGATGCTAAATTCATAGGAGTGATACTGGGCCTACTATGGTTATTGTTTGAAGGCCTTTCATTGGCTCGCCGCTAATCTTGTAGTCTTCTAAGAACCAGGCGGGTGCAGCTATAGGATGCGGCCATGGAAGAGCCATGCGTTGCTGCTCTTCCTTGGGGGTTTGTTAAATATATATATATATATATATATATATATATAGGGGAAATCCAGCAAATAAAACTCCGAAAAGTCAGGTTACAGTCTGGCGTTGAGATTGAGAAATGTGGTATCTGTCAATTATAACATAAATGAATAAACAAATTTAAATAGTTATAAGGACCCAAACATCAACGTGGAGATCAAATTTAATTAATTTGAAGTTTTTAAACCAGTCAATGAGCTCCATTTATGATGAACTCAGGGACTGAAAATTTAAAGAGTAACATGAAAGATAATGTCTTTGAAGGCTTCTTCCGTGGGGATGGGCTCAACTAAAGCAACAAATAAAGAACCAACCCTAAAAGGAAAGCACTGAAGAGAGTCAAGCTTTGGCGTTTCTAGTGAAGTCGATGCAAGTTTGGCAACTGCAGTCAGAGAACCGACATATTTCACACCCAAAGCACACACAGGAAGTACAACCCTTGCATGTTGGAGAACGGGTGCAGCCCCTGTACACCCTACGACTTGCTCGCTCTTCATCATCATCACATGTTATTCTGAAATGCAGAAAACATGTTAGTTATGAGCTAAAGAGTATATTGTCAACTTGCCACAACATGTAGCAGATGACGAGAGTATTCTACACTTGCAAGTAAGCAAATTCTGCATAGCATCACTTGTAAACACTAGAAAGAATTAGTTGGGCTTAAATTTCTGTTCAAAACCTTAAACATGTTCATATCAAATCCTAACAATATGAAGAAAAATCTCTCTAAGCTTTTACTCTCATACCATTACTAACGATAGCAATTATTCAAATCTGAGCATCCTGGATTTAAAATGGAAAACTATCTATATTGTCAGAACTCTGTGCCCCCTCCCCACTCAATTCAAAAAAGAAAAGATGGTGGCATTCAAGAACACAGCTCAAAACAAGGCCAGAACATTTCAGCTTTGTCAGCCAATTTAGAGCTAAAACTGAATGTTCTCATGGATTATAATTTTAAAGAACTTGCCAACTAAAAACATTTCCGACACAAAAAGTGCTGAAAGTTAATGCATAGGTTTAGCAAAACACCAACAATCAAACAGACATGGAAGCAAGTATGGTAATAGCACATAAGGAAAACATAGCTTGCTCTTAGAGAACTATGGCTTCTTGTTTCAGAGGAAAGTAAAACATCTCTTGGTGCCAAAAATTTATGTAAGACATCCAAGTTAGAGTACCTGGCGGCTTTTTAAAGATGCTACCAATGAAAACAAATCAGGCATATCAGGACAAGAATGGAACTGCTTAATATGTCAAATAGGAATCTAGAACCCTTCTTTGAGAAAGAACTATCTATCTCACAACGCATCTTCCATGACCTTTGGAAAATAACCTGTCACCATTTCCCATAATGGAGTAACACCCCAAATAGTTAAAGTGTTTTGACTGAAAATTTCCTCCGATCTGAAGGACACTCAATCAAGCTCAATTCATTTCTTGTAACGTTATCTAGTGATTCAAATACAAGCACATAGGAATGCCATTAACGTGTTCCAATAGATGAAACAGTAAGATTTGATACTTCTCATTATGGCGTCCATCTTTACACAAAGCCATGGGATCTAATGAAGCATAGTTGTCAAATTGCCTAAAAAGTGAAAAATCAGGAACAGCAGTTGGATAAAAACTATACTTCATGTGCAGTACTAGGTTCTTCAGTCTTCACCCAAAATTACTTGTTATGTTTCTCAACATTCAGTCAACAGATTTTAAGTGAAAATCATGTGAAATTTTGGTGGTTATTACATTAGCCAAGAATACTAAAAATTTTCAGAAGCTGTGACCACATGGGTGTTGATGAGCTGTAAAAGACACTATCCATTTTTAACTCACTTAACTGCATATTAAGCAGAAGAAATAACTCCATATAAAAGGGCCAAATGATACAGACACACAAGAAATAAGTTCAGAAAAGAACAGTTGAAAAGGAGTTAACACGAAAAGAAAGAATTGCTCATTATTTTCCTGTAGCCATATATGGAGCTACAGCCCACGAGATGGTTTCATGATAGAGAAGCAACAAAAGCCAGATCATGGAAGAATATTTTAGAATTAGAAAAGTTATACTTCAATTTATATCAAATTGGGGATCAAGTGTCAAGTTACTACATGCATTATCTACAAATTACATTTTAATTTTTATCAATTGGATTTTTTAGGGAAAAAAAAAAGAATTGAGTCAAAAAGCATGTTCTAGAATGATTAATACCTCAATATGCAATAGCAATAGGCTTGCACCTGACAAACCCAATTTATCAAACAACAGCATAACCAATAATGAGATGACAAACCTGTCATAAGGAAGATCAGAACATTTCCAGTTTACATCTGCTAAAGCATCATGGTGAATCCGACATTCCTCTTTTGTCCGCAATCGAAATCTTCTCTCCTTGTTACAGCTGCTACAGCAAACAAACTCATCACGATGACAAACTCTTCCATTATGGGATCTGTGAGTACCATTGGCATTTTTAGATGCTTGGTTGTAGTATTTCAGCAATGCAGTCTTTGATAATGAAACCTTCTCCCCATTAACCATCACCCAAACATTATTTTTCCACTTTCTAGCTGTCTCTCTTCCAGAATGCTTCTCAAACGCAGCGGGAGTCAACTTGTCTAGACATTGAAATTATCATTCACACATTTAGAAAAAGAAAAATGAATAAAAAAGAAACCTTCAACATTTGTTAGGAAAGTGGAATGGAGCTAGAACAATAAGAATTAGGGGGAAAAGAGGATATCATATGCACCTGACATCGGAAGGCCGTATTAAACAGTAAAGGCTAACAGTAAAGAAAGTTTAAGACCGTTTTAGTCAGATTTAGTTGTATAGACCTTGACTGTGTAATTGCGCTACCAAACTCACCGTGTTCCTTTCAAAAGCCCCAAAATGACCAATGGTATAAAGAAAATAATCATCTGACTTTGAACTCAAAGTGGAGGTGGATCCATGAGATGAAGGTTTACCTTCAAGGTTTGAAGTGTATGACCATTTTTTCTTTTCATTTGACATGGGTATTCTTTCTTTCTTATTAACAAAACACAGCTTACATACGGGCCAAAGATTCCTTCCCATGCCAACAATATATAGTTATGCAATCTACTCCTAACTGAGCATCCTTTAGATGGGAGATATTTGTAACATTAATCATTGATCAAACTGCAAAAGTTGACAAATAATTAAAGCTTTCATTTTACCAAACTTGATTTCCTCAATAACACTGTTTCAATGATAAATAAAATTTGACGCAATGCTTCGTATGTATGTGCTAAAGTCTTGAAATAATTGAACACTTGCTAGTAGAAGTACTGTTTGAACCGAAACTCCAAGCCATATTCGTACTACTTTCACACGGCAGCATTATGTAAGGACAAACACATGCACACAAAAAGAACGAATAAAATTAGACGTTCATCCCCAGGAAACATTGCCGTCCTTATTAGCACCAAGTTTAAATATGCTCAACCACACTTTACAATGACATACCATCAGAACAGGAAAAACTAAAACATGCACGGAACCCATATGGCTAAAAATGTTTCTTCCAAAAATTTTACTCTGTCCAGCGACAAGACAAAACTGAAGCTTTGAAAAACCAGATTCTGAAAAGACTGAATCGAAGACCTTAAGTAAAAGACAATGCAGGTGTTATTCTGAAGATGCAAACTCAGAGATAAGATCTTCAAACAACAAGGTCACTCATGGAGTGTCCCAAAAAATGTATGAGCATCGGCTTGTTGTGTTACAACCAAGGAAAGCCAAATCACAGAGACAAAACAACATACACATAAACTGTGTGAAAAAGAAACCAAAACGAAAGGACTCAAGCTTCCCCACCATCCACTTCTCACTCTATCCAAAACTCGATTAAATAAGAGAAAGCGACACCCACCAACGTCTAATGCACCATAACTTGAATAAAGCACGCATTAAACGTTCACAAAAATCAAAACCCATACAGCATCAAAGGAAAAGAAAAAGGATGGAGAAAGAAAGAAAAAAGGGTTGAAAAGAGAGAGACCTTCATTGCAACCAGGGGTGCATTCACAAGTGATTTCAAGGTCACCATTGGAGAAAACCCTAAGCTTGCCAACAGCATCACCATATCTATGGCTGGTACACCCACATGTCACTTCTATAAAATCTCCTCCTTTCTTCAATCCACTTACCTCCCTCAACTCGTCTTCGCTAAATATCATCGACCCACTTTCTCTGTCTACCCCATTCTCCATTTTCTGTCTAACAAAACCCCCCAGACGCTCACAGACACAGAAAAAAAAAAACTCACACACACACACACACACACACTCCCTCTCTATGCCTTACTAGGTTTTCTAAAAGAAAGAAAAAACAGAAACCTCAAGGAAGAGAAAAATCGAATCAACAAGAAAAAAAGAAGAATATGGGTAAAGTTGAAAAGAGATGGTGGTTGCCTGAGGAGACTTTATAAGAGGTCTAAACCGGAGAGAGGGTTGAAAAAGCAAGCATTCTATGGGGGTCACTCCCGGAGATCTGGTGGAGAATACGTCGGGAGAGATGAGAGATAGAGGGGGGTCGGTGTTGGAGGTGTGTGTTTTTTGGGGATGTAAATGAGCTGGCGGAGAGAAACAAATGTCGTGGGGGTGAAGGGGAGTGAGAGGTGTTAAAAGCTTAGGTGCTACTTGCATGACATGACATGAGAGAGAGCGAGGCTTTGGCTTTGGCTTTGGCTTTGGCTTCAGGGCCTTTTGGTTTATGGGAAAATCCCTCCCATGGGAAGTAGACGAGGTTTATTGAAATTACTGTTGGGGAGGGATTAAATATTTAGTTGCCTTTCTTGTGTTTTTTTCTCCAATGCAAATGCAATGCTTGGTTTATAGTCCTTTCCCTGTTTAGGTGGGTGAAGCACTATTTCTCATTGATAGAACTTTTACAATTTCACTGTGAATTTCTGCACTGCATCACACTTCTAAACTTATTAGTTATTAACCAGTCTAGTAGTGTAGCAACAACAACTGTATATCCACAACTCAAAGTACAGCTCCTGTGGAAAACTCCAACTTAGGTATTGTTTCTAAACAGGAATTCAAGGGTATTTTTTCCTTTGACCCTTTGCTGCATATATCCTTCCATTTTGTATTTATATTCCGTAAACAGAACTAGATTCAATTAACAAGGGAAAAATGTGGTCGCCACATAAATATTGTCAGCGGATCCGAGTTTTAGTTCAAATATTTAATTATATTTGAGATTAGAAAAGAAGGAAAATAGAATAAGGAAGTTTTTACGATATTTGATTCATTTGAATGGAATATAATAGGAACTATGTTTAGTTTGTTTAAGAAATCTAGTTGGAATAAAATTAAAAGATTATTTTATTTTTTATTAAATTAATTATAATTTATTATAAAGATTAATATTAATAAAAAATAATTATTAATTAAATCATTCTCTGTCATTAATGAATAATAAAATTATTATTTTATCCTTCGATTAAAAATAAATTTTTAATTAAAAAATCAATATATTTTATTATTTTATTTTTATTTTCAAAAAAATTAATTATAATTTAGTAATCATTATTATTTTATAATGCTAACTTGTGATTAATAATATATAATATTTATATAATAACAGGTAATTTCTTATAATAAAATAATATAATATTCCCTTATAATATATATTGCATTTAAAATTTTCTTTATTGACATAAGATAATATAGTAAGTTCAGACACCTACTAAGACTACAGGTAGTAAAAGAGACATCATCTTGCTTTATGATCATTACGATCTCTTATGTAAAAAAAAAAAAAAAAAAAAAAAAAAAAATCATCTTGCTTTTATCTTTTAAGCCATCAGGCTTTACCCATAATTTTCTATATATCTATTTTTTGTAACAATGTTATTGGCATTGTGCGGATCGCAGAAAGCTTAAAAGTTATACAGATTGATATATGCACTGATTCCTTTAAATCTATCAGAACAATCGAATTTGTTTATTAGTTGATGAAGAAAGGCAGGCTTTTAATATATGTGGAGGATATTATTGAAAACCTTCGAGGCTACACTCAAAAGCTACTGCTTTATGTTAAAGTAGGGCTTATATGTTAGGACGACAGACAACAATTATTTTTGTTTGATCTGACAATAGACAATAATCAAATGATCATCACACTGTACTTGATTAAAATTTTGTTACCAGTCTCTTGCTTGAAGGGTCGACATAAATGTATTTTGATTTTCAATGTAGTTGTGGTTGGGAAATATTCCAAATGATAGCCTTGGAGCCACCGTATGAAAAACTACATATTTCCCATGACAACTAACAAAAACAGCCCAACATTTATGGATATTATTCCACGTCTCCAAGGAGAGGAAAAATAACAGGATCAAATTGGGTACTGCTACTCTTTCTTAATTAGTTTAACATAATAAAATGTCTAAGCTATAGCATATGGCTCTGACTACTGTTAGTGGGAAGTACCAAAGTAGGCATGTCGACTATTCTTTATTGTATTACTAGGAGTATTAAACATCCATCAACTGAATGATCGTTACGATCTCTAGCGCGCATGAAATCGTCTTCATGCTAGTTTGTAACTTGTTTGCATTGCCAGCAGTACTGGAAGATAATCTTATACTCCTGATGAAAGCAGAAGTAGAATCATTAAATATTTCAATGGAAAATCATTTCTTCTTTTGCTTGAGTTTTACGAATATGGAGCCTATAATACAGTACTGGTAAGTAGTAATTTTCCATTTGGCTATAAATGCAGCTGTGGCCTGACAACAATCCGTCAGATTTTATCTGCTTGTTGTGCTTTTCTGAGTCAAACAAAAGGGTACATTGCTCAGTTACGATTTTGGACCGACTGTGCTGTGCAGTCATCATACTTCATTTTACACAACATTCAGAGATGTGCTTTTTCCAATGATCATGTCCGGAAAGAAACTCTGCTCTTCACCGAATGACAGCATTTCAACTGTCTGCTGTCACCTTAATTTTTGGCGTGGCTCCCATTTATCCATTAATAGCTTGAAATATGCCTTGAATTGATCAGTTAAACTAAGAAGAATCTACAGCTTGTGCATATTCTGCATTTAGCCTTATATTCCTCTAGTAATTGGCATGTCAGTCGGGATCTGCTTTAGCTTTAGTAATGATTTTGATTCCATATTTCCGCTTTGAAATCTAATAAGATCTTCTGTTGGTAGAAGTTGTGTCTTTCTGTGCATAATTTGCGGCACTTGAAATGATCTCCACATAATAACTTGTGGCCTTGCAGGGGGCAGATATTCTGTACAGACTTCCTGCTTCTGTTCTTGTATATAAGTTCATTTCATGTCAAAAAGTTAGGTTGATTACAAATAACTGCACAGAAAAATGTAATTGTCAAATTCGATTTATGAAAATAAAGGATTAAGCTTAAACAGTCTGCATCCATTGAACCAGTGCTGCATAACTTAGACCGTCTGGTAATGCCGCTTCCAAACAAATCTTTGGTAGTAGCATGGCTAATGCGGCGGTCTCGATAAGATTGATATGCCATCATAATCTCAAATGAAAGTAGGAGACATGACTCAATTGTCTCATCTTCTAGCATTCGTGATACACTTGTCGCGATTCCATTAATGAATTGTTAGATATATATATATATATATCAAAGTGATCTAAAATTAAATTTAAAATTTAACTATATTAATTCATATAATTATTTTTAAAAATTAATTATTAATAAATATGAAATTTGAATTTTTATTCCTATAATCTCTTTTTTTTTTATTTTCTATTTCTTTTGTACTAAAAAAATGCCAAATCTTGTCACAAAGGAAGAGACTCCCCGACACTTTGAATGAAAGGTTTTGCCCAGTCAAACAATTATTATCCCAAGAAGTGCAGCATACAATTATTGGTGCGTCTAAAATGATGCAGACATTTAAATTAGGTTCGTATCACTTTACAAATTTAATACATCATGTTGCTGACTTGCTGATTACAATGATTGCTAACTTTTTTTATTATATTTTAGAACAACCATGCCATACGAAATCGGCGCCATTGGGAAAAAAAAAAAGAAAGGAAAGAAAATTCAAAGCTTTAGCAAATTAAGTGAATCACTTTTGGCACATGGAGAGATGTCGCGGGTGCCCGGTGGTCGACCCAGCTACAGCAATTGCTTGCTTACGTTGCAGGAGCTAGCTAGCTTTGGCTTGACGTTGGATTCTGACACTGGAGGACCACTTCAAGTTTATCTTCGAAAGTTGGCCTATCATTTTGAAATACCCACACACTAGTTCTCTAGTGCCATATTCTTTGACATTCATTGGTACTTTGGCAAATGTTTGGTCGCCACCAACTCATAAGCTGTGTTTTACAGTGAGCTTCCTTTTTCAAAGAATCCAATGAGAAGCTGGAATATTGAAGGCGTTGAAGGCGTTGAAGGCGTTGAAGGCGCCTGAAGCAGCTCCCATCAAGGGGTGAGGACTCCAAATGATGCCAACCTGCTGACGGATTGCCAAGGATTACATTAATATTGTTAATGTTAAATTTGAAGATGGTTATTAACGTTAAAATTACTTGTTTATAAGTGAAAATTACTTTATTATATTTATGTATCCAAAATATTTTGCTAACATATGTAAGATTTCATTTATCTCTATTCTAACACTTTCTTTTACGTGTATAGATATCCAACCTATCACATAACATGAACTTCACAGAGTATATGTACCAGACTTATCATATCGCTTAAACATCGCAACATAGACAAGGTATTTCAATAGAGGAAACAATAATCAGTGACAATACACGCACTGATACCATGAGATAAATCAAATTCTTTTGTGCACATCGATATAACAAAAATCTTCTCTCCAAAAAAAAAAAAAAAAACAAAATACTTTACAAAACATCTTAAATTTAACGGATATAAAATTTCATTTATCTGCACTCAAAATTAAAGAACAAAAAAAATTAAAAATCTCAAGTTGTAAGTGAACCACAAGTACATCATGAAATACCAGCAAGCTGGCTCCTCTTCCTAATCATTTCAAGCAGAGTGGCCTAATAGTCCAAAACCCAAAATTTTTGTAGATCTTCTTTTGTTACCAATATGACAATAAGTAGCTCACTTTGAATATTCACATAATTGGTACATCTTATTGTCGTTTGGTCACTAGGCAGACCAAAAAATAGAAAAAAAAATCTGTACCCTGTAGAACACAGCTAGGGTTTTGAGGGTGCTTCGTTGGCAAAAGTTGGAATTCTGGTGGCTTTTCACTTTTCTTCCTTCTTTTTTTTTGGGTGGAACCCGAAGGGATCAAAGAAAAGTCAAGAACCAGATGAAATCAATCAAATGGATGGATCAGTTGGATATAAAAAAGATTATGACTAGTTTAGTATTGTGTGCACAAAATGGTGGACACTTAAGAACTGTACTGTGTTAAGGCACAGGCTGCAAAAGCTCTGATAACTCTGCTCAAAGTCGAAAGATTTTATGCGAATCTGAACGTATGGTACGGTATTCTCAACTTTTTGGTAATGTTTGAAGAATCATCGGCATCATGCTTTTATCTTCAGATTTGCTTTGATTTTAATTCGTTGTAGTACAATGCCCCTGGTGCTGCAACGGAGGGCCAAAAAGAAAAGCAATTTGTTGCCCATCCATTCCAAAAGAATAATAAAAGAGAAAGTAAATTCACATACCTCAAGTAAATTGCATTAAGAAGGTCTAAATTGCAAACCTAGCTCTTAAAATTTGAGTAGCATTAGATGTTTCTCATGTGATTTCAAAAGTGATATTGAAAATTATTTTTGGATTTACATTTGCTTAAAATTAAGTGTTAGCTAAGATTTAATCTTATAAGATTTGATTTATAATTCTAATATACTATTACATTGACATACATATATATACATATATATACATATATATACATACATATATATATATATATATATATATATATATATATAAACACACTAGAGGGAAGGCCCACATGATGTTACAGGTTAGTTTTAGTTATATTAATAAAATTGTTAGTTATTGAAATGAAAGATAAGAGTAAAGAAAACCATATCAAATTAAAGTAAAAGTTTTAAATTATTTCATGAGTTTGACATTAGGATAGTTGAAAAAAAAAAGAGTAAAAATTATATCAATAAAGTACAAATATTTACAATTTTTTGAGTAGATACATAACAAATTTCAAATAGACAAAAAATATAAACTTTATAATTTTTAAATTAAAAATCTGTAAGCTTTGTTGAGTTTATAGTGTTGAACCAAGAACATATATGCCATTTGTTATTAATAACAACAAAAATCTATATGTTAGTAAATAGATAAATTAGAGGAACCAAAAAATGCTAATTATATATGTTGAAATAATCTAAAAAATAATAATCCTACAAATCTAAAAATACCAAATAATTAGAAGGCAAAACAACATAAAAAAGGAAAGAACCCACCTTGATTTTATACAAGATCTTGTTTTTTAAATAATTGTTAAATTCGAAAATAAGAAACCATCAAAGACAATTAGATTTCAAGTTAACCATTGTTAGAATAAGTAATTTATACTACCCTATATAAAAAAAATCCTTTAAGGATCCTAAAGTTGACAGGTGTTTTTTTTTTTAAAGTAGGTTTTCACATATGGTCAAGGCATGAACTACTACATGAATTTCATGCAAGTATTCGTTGCTTCAAAACTAGCACTTGGCTTTTGGACAAATAAGAGAGAGAGATAAAGAAAGTCTAAGTGAATAGAGAAGAGAGAGAGAGAGAGAGATTGTGAGCTACTTCCCAGTTAAACCAATAAAAACTCAACTAGCTTTGATGAAAACGATTTTTTTAATGGCTTCCCAGCTAAACCTAGCAAGCTTTTCATGCAAGAGGTATTATTTTCTCTTTTATTTGTTAGTATATTTTATGGGAATTTTTTTTCTTTTTTGTTATTTGTAAAAAAAAGGAAATTTTGATATTTGAATCTTTTTATTGAAATTTCTCATGGCAAAGGGGATAGTTTGCCTATAATATATTTTAGTTTTCATGCTAGCCTTTTTCTTCTATTTTTTGGGGGTTTTTTCAAGGAATATTTTTTCTTTTTTTTTGATGAATTGATGTGGCAATTTCTTTAAAAGTTGTAGTTTTGATATTTGAGTTTGTGATTTATGTGTTTTTTTTTCTAATTTGTTTAGAAATAATTTGTTTTTCTTGGTAAATTATGTGAATTTAGAGAGATGAACAATTTTAATATGGTCTTTTTTTGGTATGTATGTGTTGTGATAAATTTTGATTGTTTGTTCATGTTTATTTTTCCCTTTAGGCAATTGGAGCTGAGTATGAAAAAGGTTTTGAGACTTTTAGGTTGGATGGGCTTTTAAAGGTTGATATGGTAAAGAATTTAAGTGACTCTACATTCATTAGACTGGTTTGTCAGGGTTTTCAATGAGTTTGGCCATCTTATTGGCTTATGGATTTCTTTTGAATGGGATTACTTGAATGATAGATTATAAAATGGTTTTCTTAAGTGAATTCACTATGCCATGAAACCAAATGAAGCATATGGTCTAATTTTCTCTCAGAATAATGTGGTGGTAAGTCTTAAGCATTTTTCGTATATCATAAAAAGTCATATGATGATGGATATATACTTTTAGTTGACCTTTTATGTATATTTACTTGTTTGTGATGTGAGATTAAATATAGTAAATTAAGTTTGTGATATAACAGTCCTAACCAAATAGAAAATAAATGGCTATCATGCCAAACATATTTTTCACTTTTTTTTTTCTTTTAAATAAGGTACTTGGTTTCAGTGTTATCAAGGGTGCTAGGTGCACAATAGGTTCTAGAACCATTATATTGCTTGTGGTGCAATATGCAAAAAAATTGTTTACCTAAGTGAAGTAAGGTGCAATATGTATATATGTGTGTCTATATATAAAAAAGCTTAAGATATATAATTTTAATAATATACTGTAAAGACTAGTCTATTTCTAAATTCTATCCTACAAGACATGCAAAACTTTCTTTTTCTTTTTTGGTTAATATGAAGAAAGCCTTTTGCTTTTGCAATGGTTATACCTATAGTAGTAGCAATAAACGAGAGCTTAAAAGATGGAGAGTGTTTCACAAGCTTATTTAGAGAGTAAAACAGTGAAGGAGACAAGGTCTTTAATATCTAAACTTTGTCGCTAATTTTATAATCTTATATGGATCTTAGGAAAAAGTGGCAGCATCATCATGAAAGTTCATGATAGTTGTATCCCTAAGCCTTAGCAACTTAACCTCATGTCCTTTTCTGGTACCTATTTTTTTTTTATCAATCACCATTTTTTTTTTTTGGCTTTTGAATAGTTAGTATTGAAGTTTAAATATATGTTTTTTAAACCCTTTTATGATTTTTTTTTTGTTTTGATATCTGGATAATTGTTACTGTAATTTAATTATTAGTTTGTCTTATTTTTTCATTCCTAGATCTTGACTATTTGTTATTAAAGCTCAAAGTTATGTTTTTTTTAGAAGTTTAACTTGGGTTATTATTTTAGCTGCATTATTATTATTATTATTTTAACTTTTTGATTTTTAGGTTTTGTTATGCAAGCTCAAAGTTGTTTTTTCTTATGATTAATTTGGGATGTTTAATATTATAGGTTTTTTATTGTCTTAGCTCAGTATTTACTTTTGACAGTTGTTTTGGCTTATTTGAAGTTTGTATCCAAGCTTAAGTTAGTCTTTGTGTATTAATTTAGAATGTTTGCTATATAAGTTATTGTTTTTATGTGAAAGTTAGGTTTAATTCTTTATTTTTATCTAAAAAAATTGATTTATTCTTACATTTTTATTAGGCTGTACTACAATCCATTTGATGTTAAAATATATCATATGCATATTTCAAGTAACAACTATTTCAGGGGATGCATGCTGTGCTTTAGAAATATGTAGGCGTGAAGCAAAAATTGCAAATTATCATATCAAGAATCAAATTTCAACTATGAATTTTTTTAAAAAGTAAATAAGCTTTTTAGAATGATTAGAATTTGTTGCAAAGTTTGTATGTTATTTTATTTTGATTGACCAATTATTTGTTCCAATAACCAATTTTGTTTGGTGGAGCTGACAAGCTTAAAAAGGAAATAGGGTTAATGACAAGCTCAGGGAAAATATGTGTTTAATTATAAGATAATTTTTATTTTTAAAATTATATTTGAAATATAAAAAAATAAAATTTTTATGTCAAATTTATTCAAATTATTATTCAAATAAATATCAATTCAATAAAATATCAAAAATTATTATAACAAACTGAGCGAAGTTGGGCTCCCAACACTAGTATATATCAAATCATCATAGCTACAAAATCTAACATAAATTAATTAATAATTTTTAATTCAATAAAGTTAATACAAAAAGCTTTAAAAGAAAAGTAATGTAAAAAATTACATAAAAAATTAAAAAAAGTGAAATAATTAAGTAGTTTAAACATTTAGTGATTCTTAGGAAAATGAATGCATAGTAAATTGGTAAATATAATTCAAATGTATTCAAGAACTGATGAAGAAAAGTGAGCTTTTAAGAAAAAAAATTGGTAGCACTTTCATAGGAAAGTGGCGTTAAAAGAACAAGAAAAGCTTCATGTCATGCATAATGTAGACCTACAATGATAATAAATATTATGTATCAAGCAACAAAAAGAAATTTCTAGCCAATCACTATTATCTCTACTCTTAATATAAGTATAACCTTACTTATTTTATAACAGGCTAAAAAGTGGAAGTGCCTAAAGATAAATTAATCTTTAATTTTTTATAATGATGAAATTGGGTAAAAGTGGTTCATAAAATATGTGCAAATAATGGCATTGTATTCTTTTTATGCTTATGCAAATGTTCTTATATTTTAAAGTTAAGTCACTAATGAAAGAATGAACATTAATATTCCATCAAAAGAATAGATTTAAACACAAAAAAGGACAAAAATAAAGGATACAATAAGGGTCAAACTAAACTAACCAATTTACTAGGACATTTAAGCTTTTAGTTTCAAATTTGGCTATTTCATTATTGGTTGGGGTTTAAAAAAATAAAAACAAAAGGAAATGAAAACAAATATTCAATTCAAGTTGATACAACTCAATCAATTTCATTAACCAAAAATTTGTAACTGATATATCTATAAATTTGCTTTTTAGTAAAAAAAAAAACAAAATGATTAATTCATTTTATTATTTTGAACTCAAAATATAAACTAACATGCCTACGATGAAATAATCAAATTATCATCACAAACAGACACATACACATACACTCAATGTAAAAGAAAGTGGCGACATTCAATATGAAAATTAAGGAATTTAAATAATTTTTTGCAAAATTTCGCATTTGATGTCATGAAATGAAACCATTTGCATAATAAAAAAACAACCAATCAAAATCAAATTAAAAATTAAAATAAAAACAACAAAAACCCAAATAGCAAAAAAAGAGTAAAACATCACCAAAATGAAAATGAAACACTGTTGCAACATAAAAATTGATAACTAAAGCAATTGAAAACTGAAAATGAATTCTTATATATAAAAAAGTGAAATAGTCTCAATATTGTTTTTTATTTTCTAATCTACCAATTAAAGAAAATCAAACAATTAAGAAAAATAAAAAATGAAAATAAAAATTTAAAAGAGTGAAATAGAAACAATACCAAGCCTCTCTAAACCATTAAAAAGGAAGGTAGTTCAAAGATTGACAATAATAGTTAGATTTTTGGTACCCATGAGATGGGCCTATTATCAAATCATTGAATATTACATACTTATATATAAAAAAAACAATATTAAACCCATTTATTCTTCTATCATCTTTGTCAAATACTCACATAAAAAAAATTTTTTTATTGAAGCAAATTTGCTTATAACGAAAAAACAATTTAAACCCATTTATTCTTCTATCATCTTTGTCAAATACTCACATAAAAAAGAAAGATTTTTATTGAAGTAAATTTGCTTGTCATTTTATATCAAAATCTCTTTCTTTTTTGTCACATGAACAATAGGCTTGATCGTGAAAGTTAGCTCTATCTTCTTTCTTTGTGTTTCAGTTAGCCTAAATGCCTGTAAAGCAAGAAGAAAAAAATTTATAGTTACAGAAACCCAACAAAAATCTTTAGCAAGCAATGAACAACATAACTATAAATAAGTCCCTAAAATGCACCATTAAGTTGTCAAACTATCCTTAAGGATAGGTGAGTTAAGTTTGATAGGGTAAAGAACCTTAATATATCATTTTGGATTTTCTTTTAAATTTTCTCAATTGTTTCTTGAGTTTTAAGTGGTGTAAACTTAGATAATCCTTTCGTTCCTAGCTCAATCCATGTATTATACTTTTTTTTTTTTTTTCATTTTGTTGAATACATTTTGGTAATCTAAAAGATATATTAAAAAAATTGAGCAGAATCATGATAGAAATTTAAATAAAAAAATTAACAAACTTTCTTCAATACAGAGCATTAAATCAAGGATTCAATTTCTTTAAATATGAAATACAACTACAAAGAATTCAAGCAGTTGAAAATATAGCAAATTGCACATACATGTGTCAAAGACATATCATCATACAAAGCAAGAGCAAGGGTTTTTGGGATATAAGTAGTTAACATGACAAGAACATGATGAGCCATAAAGAGGTCCTGTTCTGAGGAAACATTTGTGTTAACCACTTGTATTCTTGAGCTTGTTGAAGTATAATATAGCTATAACGTTAAGTTTCTCTATTTACTCATCATAACAACATTTGCACATAATAAAAAGAATAACTTCTGTAAAGAACATAAGGATGAAATGATACCTTGATGTCAAATAGAACTTAAGGGTTAACATATATCATTAATTAGATTCTAAAATAAAAAAAATTCCTTTTTTTTCATTTATGTTTGGGGCAAGGGCTATAGGGGTAGAGAAATGTTTCTTTATAATTAAATGGTAATTGTCAGCATTCTAATATCAATTGGTATTTAACTTGCAGGTGTCTATCATAATTCAAGAATGGACTAAAAGAATAGATATATTGAAAAATATGTTAAATATTCAAGGTTAAAAGTGACATTTGAGAAAGCCTAACTAAGATGTTAATTGAAAACAATATTAATCACAGACATAAAGCTACATTTGCTGTGTAAATTACATTTCATGAAAATTGGGCCAAAAAAAATTCATGAGAATGTTAACAATGCAATGAAACATACAAATTCATAGGTGAATAGGATACTTCACCATTAACAAAGCAAAAAAGGGCATATTTATTAACCCAAAGGCAAAACTTATATTGCTATGTTTCAGTGATTTTTTTTTTTTTTTATCAAATACCAATGTTTTTTTCAATATTTTCTCATTTACCAATCTTAACTACTGACAATAAAGATTTGTCTTGTGATATATTTTTTTCTCTTAAAAAAGATATTACAACCATGCACTTAAAAACTCATAGACCCACATACAATTTGGATAACAACACAATAAAATAAAACATAACCTCAAACAATTGAAACTTTATCATCAGAGCTTTTTTATGCAAATTTTTAATCATTTAAAAGGCATAATTAACTTTTCAGTTTTATTATAGCAAGAAGTTAACTTAAAACTTATGTGACCGAGAGACACACATGGATAATGTATAATGTGAACACTTCAGTGAGAAGAGATGATGAGGAAAGAATCATAAGATTAACTATCCAAACTATTATTATTCAATTTATTGATGATTGAAACACTATCTGAAGATTTCACATTTAATAAAATTCACCATTGACATATATATCTCCTCAAATATTTGCATAGGATTTATCATTTCTAGCCAAATAAAAGTGGACAACCCTACTGTTAAACTTTTCTCTCTGGATCACGCCAAAATAATGCTGCTCATCTACCACAGCAATACATAAAAAAGAAAACTCCACTTTTTCTACTATTAAACTATGGGTTCCAATGGCAAATGAGATATTTTCAGTTTGGAGATATTATAACTTAAAAAGGTTGGTGAAACTCAAAATGGTTATATACCATGTAAAGGCACTAGATTATATACATACTTTACGAATAAGATGTAATTGCTTCAATGGGGTTGATCTTGTTAGTAAAGCAATAGAAGGTTTACACTTAACCTTGTCCATCTTTTCTAGCAGATTAGCGAACCACAGATTCACCCTTTTTAATCATGTCATTCCAACCTAATTTGATATTATGAAAATAGTAAAAAATAGATAATAATTCCTTACAGTTGAGTTTAACTTCATGAATATGGACCTTATTAATTTTAAACTCACTACCTGTACAACTGTTGGCTCATAGAAAATCCATCATAATGAACATATCAACTATAAAAAAGGTACATGTTGATAGAATCTTTCAAGCAAAAAATAATATGCAGATTATGGAAACTATAAAGGATAATTGAAATGGTTTCCCTTTAAAAAAAATCAATGAAAAATATACAATGGTGAAATTGGCAAACCAAAATGAAAAGCCAGATATGAAAATGAAACGAAGAGAAAAACTAATATAATAACCTTACTTAAAAGCAAGCAAACACATAAACCCAAAAGAAGAGGAAAAAGAGTAAGATGATTGCCCTAGTAGGCCTTATTTATCTCTTAAAATCTTGAAGTGGTGCTATTCCCATTGTTTATTTACTTATTTGGATGCCAAAAACCAATTCATATTATTTAGTTAAAAAAATTTAAAAAGAAAACTCAAATTAACTTTTAGAAAAAGAAAAAAGTAACTAGTGCAAGTTGGATATAATTTGAGAGAATAACATATTCCATAGCATTATAATCCACTTACAATATCTTATAATAATCCTACATTTACACAATGAATTCCATAAATACACTAATTTTGAATTTTTCTTTTCTTTTTTTTAATAGTAAGTAAATAATTATTCCTACAAATTGATTTTACCTTGGGCTTGGAAAAAAAAGAAAGAAAGTCAAAATTGAGGTTAGAATCTTACTCTAGCTATTAAGGTTTTTTTAGAAGAATTGTCCTATTCGCCTATCTCATTACCCTAGGGCTAAAAAAAAAACCTATCAAATATAAAACTACTAGCTTCCATCAATTCACAATCCATAATTATTAACCCAAATAAAAAAAGCAAAACTTAGCAAAAAAAACCATGCATGACATAAAAAAACAATTCAAACACAAAATTGATACCTAGAAAATTCAATGACAACATAAAAACAATAATATTAACAATTCATGAGAAATAAATGGTAGGTCAGATTCATGCATGAACTAATCCCACATCTCCTTATTAATGCACTATGAACACAACCTATTGATTATCAAGATTGTCTCTCTCAAACAGTAGTCTTTCACCTTGGTTTTAACTTTGATAAAATCTCTGGTACTTTGCACCTACCGAGTGTTTCAATCTTACCTCTTCGGCTCCTTCCTTCAAACTCCTTCCCTCTTTTAGCATATTTGAAGACTTCAACAAAAACAATCAATTTCAATGTTATTTTTTAGTATTATTCTCTAGGTTTTTAAAATGTGTTTTCTAAGCAAAGATTGATAAAGAAAAATCATGGGAAGGCTAATGTTGGCAAATGATAGCCATGACTATAGAACAGGCAATGACAATGCCGCTAATAAAAGAACGATGAAGATGACAAAATGGAGAGAGGTGCCTCAAAAAAAGAAGGAGAGAAAGAGAGTCTAAAGGTTTTCCAACCCTTAAACAAAAGAAACAAGAGACAATTGTAAATTAATTTTTTCCTTAAATTTAACCTTCAATTTTTTTAAGACATTGTTGAAGTGGCCATTTAAAAGATAATCGGAGAACATTTTTTATATTAAGACATAGATAAGAAAATGATAGAAAAAAATAAAAATCATCCCCACAAATTATCTTCATAAAATATAAAAAATGTATACATTAATAACCAATGTAATCTATTAGTAAGGTATTAACGTATTAATTTCAATAATTAGAATTAAATTTTTAACAACTTCAAATTAAAAAAAACAAAAAATATATATATAATATATAAAATTATTGTGTAATTGGTGCTCATATTTTCGTATAATTTTTTTTTACACTTCTTTTAATAAAGATTTTAATACTTAAGAGGCAGCCGACATTTGGAAGATTTTAATCATAAAAAACTTTTAAAAGCAAAAGGTAGCTCTTTAAATTTTTTTTTGAATTTATATTTATAATTAAATATTTTATTCATATAATTAATTAAATAATCAATTAATAAATTATAATTTAATTAAATAATTAAATTCACGTGAAACTTAATTTTAAAATTTTAATATCTTCTCCTTATAAAAAAGCTAAAGCCTCGATGCCTAGTCCTTTGAATCTTTGATCAATTCAAGCATTTATAATTGGGACATTTGTCTTGTTTTGTTAGTAGACATATTTTGATGATTATAGAACCTAAACCACTCATTCTTGTTTAACCAAAATGAAAAAATAAAAATCCACCCTATACATCTCACCTACTTAACAAGATGCATCATGATGAGAGATTCAGAGGTATGTACAACACAAGTCAAAGTGTTCAGTATCGTACTAGTGAATGTACCATTTTTCTTTTGGTATTGATGCATTGATATTGACCTGTTTTGACGTACAGTGAGTTTATGGATTCTATTTATAAAATATATGTACATACACAAATACACCTTCATCATATTTATAAAATTATATATAAATATAGGTTTTTAAAACATAAAAATTTAAAATTTAAAATCTCAAATAAATGAAATAATATAAAAATATTAGAAAATATAATAAATTATTATTCAATAACCTAATTTAATGAACATATATTATTTTTAGATGAAATTATAAAAAATAAAATTGATAATGGGAGAAAGCATTAGAAATTAATTAAAGGATTAAAATAAGTGAAAAGATTTAAAAAACTAAAAAAAAAAAAAACATAATCTTGTACCAACCAATATAATCTAAATGGTCGATGAAAAAAAGAATCGATTTGGATCAATACAAAAAGTGAAATAGTACATAAATTTAAATATATTGATTTTCTTCAAAATGGGCATGATACCAATAACATTGATGCCATTTGACTATCTTATATTATCAAATTGTTTTTCACTTTTTCTCTATGAAGAAAAAGCAGAGACAGAGAACTAGTAGTACTACTTAGTATATTGATCCTTGAATTTTTTTATATGGTGACAAGTAATAGACATTCGAATTTTGTTTTTTTACATTGGGTAAAAAAATATGCAAGTTGAGTTCAAAGTAAACGTGCATAATAGAAATTTTTTAACTTTAAATATATTTATTATTTATTTACATAATAATAATAATAAAAAACTTGAAACATTTGCAACATTTATGGTTTATTTTTTCTAGAATAAGGTACTTTATAATCTTATTTTCAAAATTGGAGTTGTTTAAAACTTTACTAGAATATTACCTCTACTTGGCATGAAGATTTTTTTAACTTTTATAGAAATAATTTAAAAAGTTTTATCTTTTTTAATTTTTAAATTTTTTAGATTAATAAAAAGAGAGTTTGAAAATTTTATATCTAGAGTTTTATATATGGTTGTTTGTGTTAATTGGTTGTTGTTAATTTTTTTTATTTATTAAAAAAATCAAATTTAATATTTTTAGTTTTTTAATTATATATTTTTAGTTTTTAAAAGACATTTTTAAAAAATATTTAAATTTTAGATATGATAATTTTTTAAAGAAATTTTATTATTTTTTGTAAGATCTTTTAGTTGAGTTTCATGTAAGTTATTCTTTCAATTGATTATTTTTAGTTACATTTTTTTTGTCTTAATAAGTGATTGAAATTTAATATGTTAGTTTTAAGATTTTGAAGGTTGATTTTTTCTTTGATAAGTTAAATATATTTTTATAAATTTTTTTTATCTAGGTGTTTGTTTTTCACTTTACAAAATAATTTGAGGGCATTTCTATATCAACTCCTATTATGTTTTTTTTTTTTATAATTATAATTAAGTATATAATTTTTTTGAATTTTTTTATTTTAAAAAATTCCATATGGTAAATAAAAAGTTTGTTACATGTTAACATATTAACTGTTAAAAATATTTGAAAGAAAATTAAAAATAACAAAAATAACACATGGCAAGCATTGGACTTGCCACATTACAACTTTTGGCTTTGAAGCAAATTAGGGTTGCAGTTGGATAAGGAATTTTTTCTCTTTAGAAAAAATGACATGGAAGTTAAGTAGCTTAAAATATCTTGATTATGGAAATAAGTTTAAAAGTATCTTATTTTAGGAATAAAAATTTTAAATTATCTTAGAACAAAAAAAAAAAAACTCTAAAATTTATTATAGTAAAAGTTGTAAATGACAAAAAGTACAATTAAAAGAAAGGCTCAACGTAAAGGAAGAGAAGGTATAAGTAGTGTTTTAAGAAGTGCTCTGAAATGGAAGCCTTGTTTAGATATAAAGAATAACTAAATTGGTTGATAGTCTAATCGATAAAAAACCATTAACACATTGATTCAATTGAGTTAAACTGGGTTTTAAATCTTGTTTAATTGTTTGAATTGGATTTCACCACTTAAAAAAACAATTTGTACGTGATAAAGATTCAAATCTCTTTTCCCTTTAATTATTAATTAAAACTTTTAATAATTTAATCATATGTATCTATAACATCAAATTAAAATTAAGTTTTACTCTTTCTGTGCTATTTTCTTTATTCATTTTTTTAGATGTCCTAAAATTACGCCATTTTTCCTTTTTTAACATCTAAAACTTTTATTTTTTATATTTTAAAATTATTTTTTTATGATTTTTTTACTTTTTGACATTAATAATTATGAAATTTTAATTTTATAAAAAAATTTTAAATTTTAATATTAAATACATTAAAATCAAAAATTTTTTTAAATTTCGTAAAAATCAACAACATCCAAACAATTTGCGATGGAAGGAGTATATTATTTTCAATGAAAACCCTAATTAAGCTCCTAATTGATTGTCAAATGGCAACCAATTAAAATTTTGTGGGTTTTTTTTGTTAAAATAATAAAAAAACCCTTGAACTTTACAATTGTTATTATATCCAAATATGTCTTCAATCTTTAATTTACATTCAAATAAATCTTTAACTTTTAATTTGTATCTAAATAAATTTTAAACTTTTAATTTTTACCTAAATAAACTTCTTAATATAAATCATTCTTTCATTTAAAATAAAAACTTATTTGGATAAGTCATAACGTATAAGTTCGGGATCTCAATAGTTAGACATAACAATAATGAGTTGCTGCTAATATTTTTTTGTTGAAGAGTGATTGACCACCCAATTAAAATTAACCTTTTAAATAAATCCTAAGTTTAATCAAGATTTTGTAAAAAAGGGTAGGTTTTGGTCCACATTAAAGAGCTAAGTTCGGAAGTACGACTACATGCAAGGAATTATTAGCACCCTCATAGCACTTGTCCGAAGACAATACCGATTAACTTTGTATTATCCTAAATTGGTCTTAATTAAATTATCTTTTTTTCTAAATTAAATTTAAGTATTTAAATACTGAAAATTTTCATAAGATTTTTCTATCAATTTGGTAAAATCTTTAGAAATTTTTTTTACCTTAAGAATATTTAAGGAATCCATTCGTTTCATTAAATAGGCTCTAGCGTCAAATTGACGAAGCTTTTATGATTTCATTTAAAAAATTTTATTTTACATTTTAATTAAAATTATTTTATTTTTATGAATGCATCTAGATTTTTCATCATTTTAAAAAAATTTAGAAATATCTTATTTCTTAAAATTTTCTTCTGAAGATCACTCATTCGTAATCTTTAAAAGTTCATGATCTGAATAATTTAGACTTTATGAGAAAAAGATTTAAAATTTATTTTAATTTTTAATTTTATAAATTATCCATCATTCTAGAATAATTTAGACAAAATATATTTTGGTACAAGTTCTTAAGAAAATTACTTGTCTGTAAATTCCTTTAGAACCACGTTGTTGATTAATGATTTATTTTTTTTATTTTTATGGTTTATTGAAACTTTATAAAAATGAAATTTAATTAATTGACATTTTATATTTTATACTTGGGAATAAATGCAAACCATCAATGTTAGACCTTTTTTTTCTGACCTTTGACATCTTATTTTCCTGAATTTTCCATCATTTTGGTAAAATTCTAAAATAATCTTCTCTAGAAAATTACATGTTCATAATTTTCTAACTATTTATCGAGAATCCTAAAATATTAGGCTTTTAGTTCATTAATTTTATCTAATTGTATTATTTTATTTTAGTTTTGTTTCAAAATAAATATTATTGGAATTTTTTTAAAAATTCACCATCATTTTGGTAGAATTTAAAGATTTTGTTTATTGGTTGCACATTCACAATTATCTACAAATTTATTATTTGAAATAATTTTC
This sequence comes from Durio zibethinus, assembly GCF_047325235.1. NCBI lineage: Eukaryota > Viridiplantae > Streptophyta > Magnoliopsida > Malvales > Malvaceae > Durio > Durio zibethinus. The sequence continues at coordinate 18,664,593 of NC_143177.1, forward strand.
TTTATTAATTTTCTTTATTTATTTCTTTTATTATTTTTTCTTAAAATTTGCTCAATTTTATGGTAGAATTATTATTATGCAAAAGATTTTAGTTTAGCAATTTATTTAATAATTTTATTATTATTATTATTATTATTATTTAAATAAATACCCCAATGCTCAAATAACCTTAAATTTTAAACATGCATATATTAAGTATAAAACAAAAATATAAATAAAAGAAAAAAAATTACCCAAAATATCTAGTTAAACCAATCAACGGTCCAACAATGGCAGTTTGGCCTGTTTAGTGCAATTCAAAACGATTTGAAGTGGTTCATGGCCATTCAAGAATTGTTTAGCTGTAGTTTAATGGTTCAAGAACCTGTTTAATAGTTTAAAGGCCGATTCAACTAGATCGATTCAATTCTAGCCAAATTAGAGCCGAATGAGGGTCAGGCATACAAACTTTAGGTCGGGTTAGATCGAGTCCATGCATGGGTTGACTGTTAAGTTTTTTTTTTGCTTGATTATAAAGCCTTCAAAAATTTTTTTGTTTTTTTGTTTCTTCTTATCCGTTAATAAAAAAAATCTTCCTCTTTCTTCAAAAATCCTAATACCCTTATTCATAAAACCAAATATTAATGACTGGTGACTGGTTAGACCGTCGCTCGCCATCATTGTTCGATGTTGGTTCGAGCCCAAATTTTGTCCCAAAGCTTTTTTTGATCCCCTTTTGTTATTTTTTTTTACTCTAGTTTTGCTTAAAAACCAACCAAAACTCATAGAACTGAAATCCAAGTTCGAAACTTCAAATTACTGAAAGCTGCTAACCCGTTGTCTGATTTGGCCAATTCAAATTATGTTTTTCTCCTCTTTTCGATCTTTATTTTCACCATTTCTTGTCTTCTAAAATATCCTTGTATCTCGTAAAATAAAAAACCCAATTGAGAGAAAGTTTCTTTCTTATGTTTCTTCAAAGTCAATTAAAACCCAAACCTCACTTTGCTATTGTTTGTTTTTGTTTTTGTTTTTTTTTTTTTATGATGTTTATTGTGGCTGTGATTAAGGTTCCTCCAAAAAAAGAGGACTGTGGTTTTTTTTTTTTTATGGCTATAGGTTTTAATTTTTGGTGGTGGTGTGGTGGTTCATAGTTATAGTGGTTTAGGAAATGGATTATGGAGGCAAAGGGTGTTTTTGGTGCCATGAAAATGATGGTCATGGTTGGGGGTTTAGATATTTGGTTTGTGTATTTCCTTTTAGAAATTTTTTTTTTTGTCTAGTAAGTTGTCAAGGTGGTAGATGTTGTGTGCTTGGCGTATGGGACTTAGTTTGTGTTGTTGGTGGGATTGGGAGGGTTGGTTAATAATGGCTTCAGTTTGGTGATGGTGGTTGTAGGTGGGTGGTCACATTAGAAGCGGTGGAGAGGGAGGCCAAATAGTATTGCTTGTTGAAATTGGCCTATCAAATTTCCCCCAAAAATCCCTTTTACATCTTTTGAGAATGGCTCTTTTAGAGAGCTGGTTTAGGATCAAATCTTAGATTTTTAGGGATTGTCCCATATATTAAAGGATTCAAACCTTTATTTTGTGTTGCAAAATTAGCTCGGTAACTCAAATAGTAAAACATTCAATGCTTGTATTTTTCATTGAAAGAAAATGATCCATGTTGAAGAAATTTGATTTTGACCTTTTTTTGGATTTTTTAATTATTTTTTTACTATTATTATATTTTTATAAAAACATTAAAATATAAAATAAATTAAATTACCTTAAATTTTAATGAACTTTAATAGTTGGACTTAGTTGAAAGTAGTTAAAACAATAATCAATAAATTTCAAAATAAACTATTGGCTCGGATAAAATTAGGTGTCTATATTTGTTCTTTTTTGTACATTACAAAAAATAAAAAATAGGTCAAAAACAAAAAGAAAACAATTTTGTTTGGGCAAATTGATTTACTCCATTGACCAAACACAAATAAAAACACTTTAAAATATAAACAAACCATCTAAAAACTCATAAACACATTAAACCTACACTTAAATGAATCAACTTAAACATGTTCACAAAGTTAAATTGAAATGAATACCATTCCATAACTTTAAAAATTTAAAACATTTTGCCCAGAAGACTTACGAATCTTTCTCATCTTTACTTGGAGGTCTTACAAAATTTGATATTAAAATAGATTTCACTTGAAAAACTTATAAATATTACCCAAAAGACTTAGAGACTACATTCGAAAGTTTTATAAATCTTGACATCTATGAATGCTCTTTTAAACAGAGGCTTTATAACTGTAAAATTTTAAAATATTTTGCCTAGAAGACTTACAACTCTTTCTCATCTTTGCTTGAAAATCTTGGGGATTATGCATGGAGGACTTACAAATAATTCTAATTTTTACCTAGAGGTTTAACAAATTTTGACTCAAAAGACTTACGAATCTTGCCTTTAGGACTTAAAGACTATGTTTGGAGGTCTTATAAACCTCGACATTTATGAATGCTCATCTAAACAAAGGTTTAACAACTTTAAAAATTTAAAATATTTTACCTGGAGGACTTACAAATCTTTCTCATCTTTGCCTGAGGGTTTTGGGGATTATGCTTGAAGGACTTACAAATAGTTTTTCAAACTTACTTATTAAAAATGAAACATTCAACTTTTTAGATTTCAAGACTCAGATATCATCATCAAGGAATTGATAATGACCACGAATATGACCATTAAAGAAAAATCATATACTATTATTGATAAAATGTAGACAACCTTAGATATTGTCACTGAAGAGTGTGTATATGAAAGTTTAGATATCATTACCAAGAAAATATGCAAATGATTTCGAATATTACCATTGAAGAGACCTTGGATATCATTATCGAGAAATGATGCAAGTGTCTTTGGATATCACTACCAGATAAAACTCGGATATCACTATCGAGAAAGAATGAAAATGTTTTTGGATATTGCCACTAAAGAGAACTCGAATATTATCATTGAGTGATTGCAGATGAATTTGTATATCACCATTGAAGAGACCTCGGATATCACCACTATGGATACAAAAGTCTTTAGATATCACCACTGAAAAGAACTTGGATATCACCATCGAGAAAAGATGCAAATGTCTTCGGATATCATCACTGAAGAAAACTCAAATATCATCACCGAGTGAATGCAGATGACTTTGGATAACACCATCGTAGAGACTTCAGATATCACCATCGAGAAAGGATATGAATGTCTTTAAATATCGCCACCAAATAAAACTTGGTTATTATCGTTGAGTGAATGTAGATGATTTCAAATATCACCACCAAAGAGACCTCAGATATCATCACCAAGAAATGATGCAAATGTCTTCAGATATTACCATTGAAAAGAACTCAGATATCTCTAATGAGCGAATGTAGATATTTTTGGATATCATTACCGAAAAAGAAAAAAATGCAAATTCAGACTTAGATTCTTAGATATCACCACCGAGTGATTTTAATGTTTTCGTCTATCACTACTAAATAAAAAAATACAAATTCAAACTTAGATACTCGAATATTACTACCGAGTGAATTTGATGTATCTAGATATCACCCACGAGTGATTTGAACAAAACTCAATCATAACTTTTTTCTTAATTGGTGCTAACTTCATTGGGATTAATAATCTCATCTTAGTGTGAGTTAAACTAGGCTTAAAATCTTATCGGTGCTAGCTAAATTAGCTTAAAATATGAGTGTCAGCTAATGTGGACTTAAAATCTTAGTGCCAGCTAATTTGGACTTAAATCTTATCGATACCAACTAATTTGGGTTTAAATATGAGTGCTAGTTAAATTAGGCTTAAATCTTATTAATATTAGCTACACTAGGCTTGAGTTGTATCTCAAATCTAATCTTAAAAATCTCATTCTTTTTAAAATTCTCAAACATTTTTCTTTTTTTAGAAGAACTCTTGTCATTCTTCTTATTTCTTAAATATCAACTTTTCATTTTTCTCGAACAAACTCTTTTCTTTTTCTTTTATTGATTTTTTTTCTTTCTTTTTCTTTTTTCCTTTTTGTTTGTTTTTTGATACTCTTATTTTTCTTTGAAAAATTTTTTCCTTGATTCTTTTTTTTTTCAAAACTCAAAAGAACATCCATATCTCTTATTTTTTTCCTCAATATTTGCAAAATTAACAAATGTAACTATGATACAAATATCTAAATAAATGATGAAAATGTAAATATCTCTACATCAATAAAAATGATTACAAATACAAAATTCTTTTCTAGTGATTAATATGCAAATATCTTTTCCATGATGCAAAGCTGTTTAACAAAGATACAAATGCAAAACTTATCCCAATGATGTAAATGCCAATGCTCTTTACATGTAGATATGCCATGTCAATGTAAATGGACCATGCAAATGTAACTTTTGTCCATATGATACAAATGCCTCAGGTAAAGGTGAATGTCTTTTAAGAATGCAAACATGACATGCAAAGATGCAAATGTGGACAATTAACTACCACAATGTAGATGCAAAGATTTTTTTTTTAATTCTTCAAAAGAAGATTTCTATTCAAATTCTTGCCATTCAAAATTTCTCTTAACTACAAAATGATCTCAGTATCTTATATAATGTCCAAACTTTTCCAAAATAATCACAAAATTGCACCACATAAAGTATTTCCATAATCAATAAAAATTTAAAAACATTTAACTTTCGAATCTCTTGAAAATTTGTGATAAGTATCGAAAATATCCAAGAATGGGGTCAATCAACAATTTATTTTTTATTTTTTTGGTTGAAAGATTTACCAATGTTGCAGTTCAACAAAAGAGGGGTTTTTCCTTTACCTATGCTTACAAATGAAATAAAATTTCAAAACATTTTTATTCCTTGAAAACCAAACACAATTTGACACTTTCAATTTCTTAATAGGATACTTCAATATGTGTCAAAACTATCATTTATTTTTAGGCAATAAACAAAGTTTTGATGGCTTGCAAGGAAAAAACAAATGTTTGGATTTCAGGTTTTCAATCTTTTAAAACATGTACGATCTTCAACCAGTATTGATCTCTAAAAAATCTATCATTTTTATTAAAATTTCCTTTATGGTCTCTTTTCTTAGTCAAAACCTTGGAAACTTTTCATTCCAAAATCTTATATGGCACCATAATTGTTATTTCTACTTTAGATTGCTTTTTCCTAAAGCTCTATTATTCATTCTTTTCCTTTTTTTCCCTTTTTTTGTTGTTTCCTTTTTGGTTTTTTTTTTGGTTAATGGTTCCATCTTACACTCTAACATTTAAAATTTTCACAATAAGAATTGATTTACATATTACAAATGTTTTTAACATCAAAAGACAAAATAAAATATCATATATCGATAACTAGTATGTACATTCTAAGAGCTAAGCTCTTCAATTCAAATGTTTATGTTTGATCAAAATGGACTTTTTAGAGTATGTAATATAGACTAGGGTTCAGAGTTATGAAAGAAAGGATAAACAAGCCCAAAATACATATTTGAGGTTAATGAAACCAAAGATCATTCATAACTTGTTGACGATTTCCTTTGAGATATTTATCTTATCTCTGTTAAAGCCTTCTTCTCATTATTTCACTTTCATTTTTTGACTTTTTCAATTTTCCTTTTTTTTTTCAAATTTAAAACTCAATCCATAAACATTCATTGCTTAAAATAAAGCATTTTTTCCTTCAATAAGACTTTATTATGCCTGAGTCTCAAACATTTAGTTCTTTTACCCTATAGTGTCGATGGTGATCTTTGGTTAGGGTTCATTTAAAAGAAAATACTTCAATAGGCGTAAAACAGTAGCAAAAGATATTTTTTTCTATTCATGATGTGTAAGAAATATGGTCATTCATCATTTCAAATACAATCACTTGAACTAAAAAGCAAACATTTGTGAAAATAAGAAACATGATTTTTTTCATTTTTTGGATTTTTTGGATTTTTTTTGAATTTTTTACTTTTCTTTTTGAATCATTTTGATATTTTGAATGCATAATGTAACCATCAACAGTTTTTTTTGTTTTTCTTTTTTCACTTGAATAAGGGTTTGCAAAAAAAATCATGCTATATAGAGTGTTTTAAGTTCTAACCTAATATGCATTCCAAAAAGTCTCATTTTGGTTTCAAATTACTTAATTTTTTCATAAAATGAAAGGGAAGATTTTGACATAAAAACTTTGCCTTAGGCAAGAAATTGGTTTTTTTATGGCTATGTGCCATATGACATAGAACAAAGATTGCCTGAAGGAAACAAATCCAGACATTTGTGAGTTTTTTGTCATCAAAGGGGATTAGGATGGTTTTAGAGCATGTAGGGTTCGAACATAATTTTAACACATATCAAATTACCAACATTTAAATTCTTGAGAGAGTATCATGTCTGATTTCCAAAGAATTCAAAATAACCTTTCAAAATTGGTCCATTTTGTTCATTGACAAATAACAGTTTTTGCTTTTGATATTAGTTTCAAAATTCTAAAGTATACATTGATAGATAAATCTTTGGTATATAAATCCTTCTTTTTAAGGATCGAATGCAAAGTATTTACAAAAATAATGTGGGATTTATGTACCAAAGATATGCATGAAATGCAATAATATTTTCAATGATAAATCATGTGTTTGCATGATTGATTGTGTACTTGCAATGCGACAATATTTATGATGCACATAAAATGAACATATTCACATAAAATGTAACGTATTTATGATGTGATGTGATCAATTTTTTTTTTTACTTTTTCGTATTTTTTAAGACATTTAAACGAAAAAAAACCACCCATTTTTTTAAAATGAAATGATAGAAAATAATCCTTTTTTTGATGTAAATTTTTGTTTTTGAGTTTGTTTATTTTATTGAAATAAAAACTTCATACAATCCTAGATGAAATCAATCTAACATCACACAGAAGAATTATAAAACTAACAAGAAAAATAAAAAAAATGAATACAACAAAGCATTTCATGTGTCCTATTTAAGGTTTATGAGATTGACATGATTCTATCTGAGGTAGGCCTCTAAAGGTGCACTATATGTAGGGTTTAAGATCTGGTAGAGGCTAAAAGGTTTTCAAATTGTTCCTTACTGTCATTCATGTTAGGCTAATAAGGCATCTCAATTCTCATTTATCATAGGTTACAAGTAGAAATTGTTCAATCTAAGTGAAAGTATTTCGCAGTGTGATAGGTATTTTACTTCTTCCTAAAAAGACAAAGCTCGGGTTGAGAGGTCATGCATGCATATGCATGTCTAGTATGAGTAAAAACATGTCAAACCTCAAATAACATCAAATCTTCTATTTTAAGTACCCCATAATTTATTCTAAACAATAACATAAAAATGTAAAGAATAACATAATTAACAAAAATATGAATGTAAGCAAGAAAAATTTTTAGGAACTAAAGTTAAAATGATTAAGACCATTAAATTAAGGTTTAGGATAATACAAAACTAATTCATGGCTTGACTCTCTTGTCTGTTGATTGGGGAACTCTGCAAGCACACAAGCCATCAAATAATAATAGAGACTAGAGATTCTGAATGTTGAACCCTCTAGGATTAGAAAACGAGATTCTTAAACTAAGTACCATTTATCTCCATACACTATTTAAAGTTGGTTTAGCCAATCAATATCAAAAAAAAAAAAATCCTATACAATCAACAATGGAAAATAAAATAAGAAAACTAATCATAAAAAATTTTGAATTAAGAAAATAGAATGCAATCGAAAAAAAATAACAAAGAAAATGCTACTTAAAATTGTACCATAATTAGTCTAGTTGTCCACTAAATCTTGTACCATCAATTCTATGAATTCACAAACATGTAATAAAATGCAAGACTAAAAAGCAAATGTACAAAAAAAAAAAAAAACCAGTGACATAAGCACATGAAAATAATACCTAAAGTTCTAAAATGACAAGAAGAGAAAAATAATTTCTGAAAATGGTACCTAATGTAAGTTGAAAATGACACTTATAATGCACTCAAAGCTAAAAAAAAAAAAAAAAAAAAAAATTAATGTGGACAAAATTATTCTAAACTGATTTTGAAAACCCTAGAGCACAATCTAAAATGAACCAAAGGATTACCTAATGTACTAGACTGAAGCTAAGAAAATAGGTTGCATGAAATCAAGGATGAGGCGTAAACATCACACTAAAGCAATATAGACAAAAAGATGTTTGCACACCAAAGCTAACGTTATACCTACTGAGAAAACACTAAAACTATATATGTATACATCCTAAATGAAGAACTAAATGCAGTTTTTTATGAAAAATTAAATTGCAGAAGCTGAATGCAAGTTTATATGAAACTCTAAAATGCAGAAATGAAATTGCAAGGAACATACATCAATCGGTAAACAAAATTTGAAATTTCAGAATGTAAGCTTGACCTAAAACTAAATGCACTTTGACTGAATATCTAAAAGTTTAACTAAGGATTTAACATGCAAAAGAAAAAAAAAACTACAACAATCAGTGGGCTTCACGTGAGTAGATGGTTCCTATTTCTACTGCTTGTGTTGAATATGCATGTACAGTGTATGAAGATGCAGTACAGAGAGATGAAGATGATCTAAACTAAACAAACGCAACCATAGCCAACTGAAATGTATAAGAATCATCAAAGAACTAAAATTCAGAATGAGAATGTAGTAGAAGACGTGAAAACAGTAAAGTCATGTTCAACCAGAAACCGTTTCACTCATGCAAGAATGAATTACACGATCTTCATGAAAAATCTAAACTATGATCATTAAGTGCAAAAGATCTTTAGATGAGTTAGAAACATCCTCTTTAACAAGTATTTAACAAGGATTAACACAAAAAAATTCAGAGAATCTATGCAGAAATTTAGATCAACATTTTAACTTCCAACAGTGCACTGATGTCCTCAAGCAGAATGTATTCTCAACTATTTAATCCAAACAGCCACTAACTTTCAGAAAGATCAATAGAATCAATCAAAGATTTATCAAATAAAACATAAAACTATATGTATAAGAAGAAGAAAGATCAAAAAGAGCTCCAAGAGGAGAGCAGAACCACGCCAAACAGAAATGAACTTCCATGCCTGGCACCTTCCAGCTGCTTCAATCGCACCTTTCAATCTTTGACCTAAAATCCTCTGCTTCAATTTTCAATCTAAAATTTATAAATGTTGATGATCTACAGCTTAGCAACTTTTAAAAAAAATTTGAACAAAATCTAAAAAAAATTGCTATAAATTCAATGTAAAAATCTACTGAGAATCAACCTAATCAATTTCACAAACATGTGGAAAGTAAATGGAGTTAATCTGTTTGGAGCTAAAAATTGTCTGAATCCTTAATTTTCATTACAAGATTTGAAAAGAGCTTAAGAAAATATACAATAACATGTAAGTTGGCAACAAGTTTCGCTAAGAAAATCTGGAAAACAAGTGTTTGGGAGCTCGGAAAGTTTAAAAACGTGAAAAGAAAATGCAGAAAGTAAAAAAAAAAAATGAAAATGAAAATCTAGCATAAGTGTCCTTCATGGCCTGTCCTATCCCCTATTTATAGTCAAAGGGGGCGGGACCTAAAGTGCTAACTGCTGGTGCACTCTTGAGCCTTCGCGTTTCCTGCTGGTGCCTCGGCACTGGTTCTGGTTGCATGCCTAGTTCTTAGCCTTTTGATTTTTTTCTCTACTGGTGCCTCAGCACTGGTATGTGTCTAGGTTCTAAGTTGCACGCATAGGTTGGTCCTGGGTTGTATACCTGAGTTGTTTTCCTAGGTTGCACGCCTCCCCAGGTGGTTGGCTCTTTCAACTGAAGGTGAGCTCCCTTTATTTATTTATTTATTTATTTTCAGCTTAATCTTCTTTTGTCTATAGCTTCGTCCCCCATGCATAATGTGTTTTGCCTTCTTCAATATATATATAAATATATATATATATATATTTCTGTAAAAGAAATTCCACACTCAATGAGTATTTCTTTCACAAATTTTACTAAAAAAACAAATAAAATAAAACTAAAAGAAATTCAAGAAAGGAAAGTTTTTAAAAAAATTTTCTAAGTATCAATGTGACCAATTGACACTAACGAAGGTCATTAATACCAAAATCCTTCACATTATGTTCAAATTTTTTCATTTTCTTCAATTACACTTACACATAAGACAAATGTGATTTTAGAAGTATTTTTGTTAAAAAATACTAAAGAACAAACTAAAATAATAATCAAATTGCATTAAAATTAAGTATTAAAAATTAATATTTAAGTGCAATCATTTGTTCCCAACAAAGCCACCAAGATGTTATAATGTATTAGCCCAATGACTCGATAGCTAGATGTAATAATGAGTCACCACTAATATTTGTTGTTGAGATTGATTTGCCACCAAATTAAAATTACCCTTTTAAAGAAATTTTAAGTTCAATTAAGATTTCATAAAAAGAATAAGTTTTGGTCCATATTATAGAGTTAAGTTTAGGAGTATGATTATACATAGGAAAGATTAGCACCTCTACATGCCTGTTCAAAAATAGTACCAATTAACTTTTTGTTATCCTAAATTGGTATTAATTAAATGGTTTCTTATTCTAAATTAAATTTAAGTATTTAACTATTAAAAAATTTTGTAAGATTTCTCTATCATTCTAGTATAATATCTAAAAAATTTTCTCACCTCAAGAGTATTCAAGAAATTTATTCATTTCCTTGAAGAGGCTTCATCGTCAGATTAGCAAAAGCTTTTATAATTTCATTTTAAAAAATTTCTTTTACATTTAAATTTAAATTTTTATTTTTATGAATGCATCTAAATTTTTTACCATTTTGTCAAAATTTAGAAATATCTTATTCCTTAAAATTTTCTTCTAAAGATCATTCATTCGTGATCTTTAGAAGCTCATGATATGAATAATTTAGCCTTTATGAAAGGAAGACTTAAAATTTATTTTAATTTTTAATTTTATAAATTATCCATTATTCTGAAATAATTTAGACAAAACATATTTGGTAAAGATTTTTAAGAAAATTACTTGTTTGTAATTTCTTTTAGAACGACATTGCTGATTAACGATTATTCTTTTATTTTTATGGTTTATTGAAATTTTATAAAAATAAAGTTTAACTAATTAACATTTTATATTTAATACTTGGGAATAAATGTAAACATTAGTGTTGGAACCTTTTGTTCAAAATTTCTATCATTCTAATAAAATTTGGATGGATTTTCACACGTAGGAACCTTTTATAAAAAATCACCCAATCGTGATTTCATATAATTCTATAATTAAGAAGGTTTTCAATATTCCCAAGCTTAAAACGTCTTTTTCATTGTTTGTTAATTAATTAATCAATTTTTTAAATTAATAATAATAATTATTATTATTCTTTGCTACTTGTTTTTTATCTTTGACATTAGATTTTTCTAAATTTTCAATCCTTTCGATAAAATTTAAAACTAATCTTTTCTAGAAAATTATATGGTTTTATTTTCTAAATTTTATCGAGAATCTTAAAATGTTAGAATTTTAATTATTTAATTTTATCTAATTGTATTATTTTATTTTATTTTTGTTTCAAAATAAATATTTTTGGAATTTTCTTTTAAATTTACCATCATTTTGCTAGAATTTAGAAATTTTGTTTATCTGCACATTTATAGCTATATGAAAATTTATTATTTGAAATATTTTTCTTTGTTATTTTTTCTTTATTTATTTTATTATTTTTTCTTAAAATTTGCTAAATTTCATGGTAGAATTGTAATTAAGCATAAGATTTTAGTTTAACATTTTATTTAATAATTCTATTGTAATTTATTTCATTATTATTTAAATAAATACCCTATGCTTAAATAACCTTAAATTTTAAACATGCATTTATTAAATATAAAACACAAATATAAATAAAACAAAAAATAAAAAATAAAAATAAAAAAATTACCAAAAATATCTGGACAAATCGGTCAATGGTCTAGCATTGGCAGTTCGACTGATTTAGGGTGATTCAAGTTGGTTGGAGTAGTCTGGAGCAGTTCACAAGCAATTCAGGAATGGTTTAGTTGTGGTTCAGCGGTTCAAGAACCGGTTCAACGATTTAGAGGCTGATTCAACCAGATTGGCTCAATGCTGGCTAGCTGGAGTCGAACGTGAGTCAGGCACGTGAACCTAAGGTTAGATCTACACGCGAGTCAGCTATTAAGTTTTTTTTTTTTTTTTTTTTCAGTTGATTATAAAAACGTCCAAAAGTTTGTGTTATATCATTTCCTTTTCTTTGTAAAACAAAATCTTCCCCTTTCTTCAAAAATCCTAAGACCCTTATTCATAAATCCAAGTACTGGTTACCACAATCGATGGACAATTGCTCGCCACTGCCAACTGTTGCTGCCTGGTGTTAGTTCGAGTCTAAATTTTACCTTGAAGCTTCTTTTGATCCCCTCTTTTCGTTTCCAACTCTAGTTTTGCCTGAAAACCAAACGAAACTCCTAAATTTGAAATCCAAGCCTGAAACTTCAAACTGTCGAAAGCTCCTATCCCGCTGTGCGATTTAGCTCAAAATTTCCTTGTTATCTTGCAAAACCCAAAACCTAAGTGAGAGAAAGTTTCTTTCTCATGTTTCTTCAAAGTTAATTGAAACCCAAGCCCTTTTTTTGCTATGTTTGTGTTTGGAATTTTTTTATGATTATTATTTATGACTGAAGTTCCTCCCGACAATGGCTTTTTTTTTTTGTGGCTGTAGGTTTTGGTTTTTGGTGGTGGTGTGGTGGTTCATAATTGTGGTGGCTTAGGAAATGGATTGTGGAGGCAAATGGTGTTTTTGGTGCCATGAAAACGATGGTCGCAGTTGAGGGTTTGGATTTTTCGGTTTGTGCATTTCCTTAAATTTTTTTTTATGTAGCGAGTTATCAAGGTGGTAGACATGATGTGCTAAGGGGTTTGTGTCACTGTAGACACTTAATTTTATTCAACTCAATATATTCGATTTTTATGTTTTGGTTCTTGCCGCATTCCAGTTGGATTGAGTTTAGTTAGGTTTTGTTTTGAATTAATAATTTTTGGATTATTTTTACATGGATGCAGACTTAATTTTATTTCATTATTGGATCAATTTTGAAGTAAGGTTGGAAGGCCCAATTCAAAAAAGCCGAATCTGATAATCGAGTCCCAGATCTAAGGCCTAATTTCCTTTGGATCAAATCAGAATTTGGTTCTTTAGATCTAGAGGCCCAAAAATCAATGAAACCTGAATTTTAATTTTAAACCCAATTTCATTTTTATTTTTATTAATTAAAAATTAAAAAATCACAAATAAGCAAATAAACAAAACAACAAAAAAGGAAAATAGACAGATTTGATGTTGGCACCGGTCGGCAACTATGGCAACGGAAGACAAGTTCTGGCTCCACCAGCAACCATGACCCACTAGCATTATTGGCCATTACTCTGTAGCTCTGAAGAGCTATTAAACCTTGGATTGTAGCACCCAATTTCCTAGATAAAAAACCCACAGAGGCCATTTGACCAGAGAAGAAAATAAAAAGCAGCAAAAAACTTTTTCCCACTATTCTACTAAAGAGGAAAAATTGAGAGCAAAAATTTGTCAAAAAATTCCATAATCCCTCCATAGCTCATGGCCGAAATCCCTCTTCCTATAATCTCTTAAAACAGCCACCCAACTACCAACTTGAACCGATCAAACACTGCCACAGAAGGAATTTTGACAAACAAAAAAACATTTACACATTCCCTGTCTCTTGGCCGAACCACCCAGTAAAAAAACCTAATCCAACTGAACAGCTATTTATCCCCATTACCACCTTTACCATCCATCATCGAAAACCCTCTATTACCCAAACCTGGAACCCACGCAACCCAAAAAAATATTCCCTTGGAATGGGGAACAGTAATGCCCAACAAAAAAATAAAAAATCAAACAAAAACACATAAATAGAGGGGGTTGAATTTTTTAGGTATTGGAAATTTCTAGACTTTAGAGGTGTTTCAAAAGCAATTTGTTTCGAGCTTGTTAGAATAAGAGAACAGTGAGGTTGAAGAGCTCAATTCAGTTTTGAGGCGGCTAGGGTGGCAGCGGCAGCGCATAAGGATGGCGTAAGCAGTGGTGACTTCTTTTGGATGATTCGAAATGATGGAAACGAAGAGGGAGAGGAGGGGAGCAGCAAACTGAAAAATCAGCCGAATCAGACGACAAATAAGGGACTTTTTGGAGGTGTAAGTTGTTGTTATGACTTTGGATGTAGGAAAATCTATACATTTTTTTGGAAAATCTTGTCCTGTTGAAGTGTTTAAGAGATTGAGGAGAATGTTTACGTGAAATTTAAGGGCCAACTGGCGTCAACAAGTAGCGATCAGCTGTGGAGGTGCAGTGGTCGGCGCCGAATTCTTTGTTAGGGAGAGGCAACGGTTTGTTTGCTTCTTTGAAGGAGAAGAAAGGATTTCTCTTTTAGGAAAGTTAGGAAATTAATTAGAAAAAAATGAGATTTTATAGTTAGGAAGAAAAAAAAAATGACTTGGTGCCCTACCCGAGATTGGAGATTGACTCGACTTGACCCTCTGATCTAGCCCGACCCATACTCTCTTGACCCAAAAGCTTGTTTAGGCCACTTGACTTTATGGGCTTCAATTCAAAATCCAATTAAGGTATATATTTTTTTCTATGGCTTTGGGCTTATGTTGTCAATTATTTCATGCATTTTTATGCATTTTTATTTCTTTTTTAAGGGAATAATGAGTATGAAAATCACTTTAATTTTTTGAAAATAAAAAAATAAGATGACATTTAAATTGAAAAAATGATTTTAGAGATTTTGTCTAAATATTGAGGAGAATTTAAATCATAGTTTAAAAGATTAATTTTCTCAAAATTTTGCTTAAGTATTGAAGAATTAAAGAAAGTTTTCCTTTTAAAAAATAAAAATAATAAATATAATTTCTTTCATTAATAATAATAAGATTAAATACATATAAGATAGATCAAACTAGTTAATTATTTGTATTTGCCTTATTTATTTATCTCTCGATTTATTATGCCTTAAAATTAAAAATGTGAATTAGTACATTATAATTTTGAAAATTAGTTTTTATAAATAATGGTTAATAGTTCTATGTAAAAATAATCATTGAAACCTACCTAAATATTTGATAATTTTTCAATAATTACGTTTTACAAAGGAATGTTACACCAAATTTTAAGGAATATCATAGGAATTCTAAGTGGAGGAAATTTTTTATAATTCTGTCTAGATATTGAAGAATTTAAAGATTATTTCAAAACTAAAGATTTTTTTTATTCATAAATAAAATGTAAATAGGTATTAGATGAATTTAATTGATTATTTGCAATCAATTTACATTCGTGTCATACATCCGCTCCATATGATATGCTTGCTTGCATTTCATTACTTTCAGAAAAATTAAGAAACGGTGGGTTTTTAGAGGAGTTGTTTTAAAATTAATAAAAAAGTAATATTTCTAAGTAAAAATAATTTTTTGGACCTTATCTAGATATTAGAGCATTTTTTAATAATTATTTTTTATGAAAGAATATTATGCAAAAATTTTTAGAGATTAGTATGAAAGTCCTAATTAAAGAAATATTTTTTCAAATTTTGCTTAGATATTAGAGAATTAGAAAATACATCTATACTAAAAATTTTCATCTTATTTCTAGGTAAAAGTTTTTTTTTTTAAAAGAAAGAGAAAAATAGATTTTTACAAAAAAAAAAAAAAATTAATGAAATCATTTTTAAATGTAAGAATTAAGACCATTTTTATCATTAGTAAGGATATCAATATGATCAATTGGTACCTTTTTTTTTTTTAAAATGGGCACTATGGGGTTACATATTATAAAGTGTTGACATGTTCCTTTGCACACAATCACACTAGCATTTCATGCATGAGTTGTATACTCAGGCTTTTACCATTTGAGGAGGGAGTAAAGTATTTATGCTCTCATGAGGTGAATATCTCTGCAATGACTAGTAAAACACTCTCACTTAGATTAAATCCTTTTTGTTTGTAACCCTATAATAGGTGAGGATCATGGTGTCTTATTAGTATATAATGGATGATGATGTGAGGAGCAATTTAGAGACCTTTAGACTATAAATTTCAATCGAGCATATAATGAACCTTAAGGGACTAGCCATAAGTAGAGCCATGCTAACCCTTTTGTAGAAATTACCCGATTTAGGACACGTAAGAAACATTATAATACAATATATATTTAAAGGTAATAATAATTCAAATAAAACTAGAATTTTAAAAAAGAAAAAGAAAAAAAGTAAAAAAAAAGAATAAAAAATCCTTTAAATGAATTTTTTTTTTACATAATATTCAATTGATCTAGTCTTTATCCAAAATTTGCATCTTTAAGTTTTTTTTTTTAACAAAAGTTTTTATTTCAATTTTCTTTTTTCTATAGTTTATGATGCCGGGAATTGATATTTGAGATGCGAAGATTAACTGCAAATAGAAAAACTCACAGAGAAAATAACTCACAAGAATTTGAATAATGACAAAATATGATTATTGGATTAAAAGGGATAAAAGTTTACCATTAATACTAGAAACTAAGGGATACAGAAATACTATTCTAAGATTTCTAATCAAAGATACAGAATAATAAACGTTTATCAACTTGAAAAACAATATAGAAGATTGCCTAAGGATAAAGAAAATTTTATTCTACCTTATATTAAAGAATAATAGCTAATAAATAGACTAGGAACATCCCTCCTGGCATGTGAACTTCTAAATTAAATTGCTAGAATCATGCATAAAATTAAGGGATTTGCATGTAAACACAATATTCTTTAATGTGAATGCAATCTTCTGCCCATTTACTCCTGCAGATTACATGATAATAAACCTGACCATAATTTCATTCATATTCATGATCTTTTTTTTAGGTAGTATAAATGCAATCTTTCTATTTCAGTCCATCTTATTTCTGCATTTATTTAGTAGATTTGGACTAACGATATGCCCATCTATTTTTAAATAATTTTACCTTAGTCTGAGTCTAAGTTGTATGTTGTGCAGATACTCTGGTGTCAATTTTCTCTGGTCGAAAAAGACTTATCCTCAAGTTTGAACTAGTATTCTTTCCATGTTAGGGTGACAAATCAACAACATTGAAAGTAGAAGATACTCCATAAGTATTAGAAAGCTCTATCTTGTAGGCATTCTCCCTAATGCATTATGAAACTTGAAATTGGCCATCTACCTTAGGTTGTAATTTGTCAAACTTCCTTGTGAAAACTTTTTTTTGTGTAAGTAATCCCACACCAAATCATATTCTTTGAACTTCACACTTCTTTGATGCATGATTATTACTCTTTTATATTTCTCATTTTTTTGCAAAATTCTAATTCTGACTTTTATGCAATTGTTTGACACCCTTAGCCAGTTTCTTTGCATCTTCACTAAATTGTTGATTAGTAGGGAGAGAAACTAAATCTAGAGGATTGATTCAATTCTTACCATATACCACTTCAAAAGGGCTATAACCAATGGTTTGGTTTGGTGAACGGTTGTAATCAAACTTTATTTAAGGTAAAACAAGATCTCACTGGAAAAAAGAATAAAACACCTCTTATTAACCTTGATTTCATTCTCTTTCTGCAGCCAAGACAGTTTATATGGTTTGAGGTGATCCACTATTTTGAAGTCTAATTTTTACACCATAAAAGTAGAAACAATGTTTTCAAAACATCCATTATCAATTATAACATCATATACCTTATCATGAGCAATGCTTTTAGTATGGAATTTGTTCTTGTGCAACTAGTTTCCTTTCTCTACATGCACATTACTTAAGCTATATTGTATAACGAGTGAGGATTCAAGATCACAATAGGTCTCCTTAACATTTTCTTCAAGATCCTGGGGTACTTTAATAGGTTTTTCTTCAGCATTTACAAGCTCTTCATCTTCAACCAATGTAACTATCTTGAGATTTGGACACTCAAAATTTATATGCCTAACTCTTTGGCACTTGAAGTCTCTTTGAGTTTGAGTGTTGACAGAACTAGATTGTGTTTATTGGGAATGACTCATTCTGTCTTTAGGTGTAAATTTGAAAAAAATTTGGTAGAAACATTGGTCTTAGACATACTTTTTTTATTAATGTATTCTTTCATCGAAAAATCTCTTTGTTTCAAGTTATGGAGCTTAAAAAAGATATTTTGTCGAAAGTTGTCTGGGAGATATTTCATCTTCAACTCTCTTTTCATCTTCTCTAAAGTTGTAAGTTTTCTCTTACTTTTTTTTCTCTTTTCTTCTTCAGATTTTTTCACCAAAAAGATGTATGTTTTATGGCTACTAGCTTCACTTTGCGATGTTTAGAGGCATCATAATATAAATATACGTTCTACTATATGTAGCCAATTTAAGAAATTTTCAGGTTGTATCTTCTCTTCGAATTCAGGAATCTCTATCTTCGGATTGAATATACTAGGTTGAAGTTAGTTTTTACGTAGATAGTCTCTGACTTACCATGGGTGAAGTAAGGTGCTATCATTAGAATCACTGTTGTTTCTATAGTATGGATTGGCCTTTCCTTCATCTTTTTTGTTCCTCCTTCCTTGCCTCCTTATCTCTTCTTTTTTTTCTTGTATATGCAGTTGTTGTTGTGATTGAAGGATCCGTTGTCGCATCTTTTCTATAAGGGCATCTTTTGGGTCAACATTGGTAGTTGTTGTAACGTTGGTGTTGGTTTCAACCTCTTCTGCAGGTGTTTGACGATAGTGACCTACCATAGCTCTGATACTATTTTGATATCAAAAATTGATATTTAAGATGTGGAGATTAATTGCAAATAGAAAAACTCACAAAGAAAATAACTTATAAGGATTTAAATAATGGCAAGATATGATTATTGAATTAAAAAGGATAAAAGTTCATCACCAAGACTAGAAACTAATGGATATAGAAATACCACCTTAAGATTTCTAGTCAAGGATATAGAACAATAAAAGTTTATCACTTTAGAAAATTCACCTAAGAGATACAGAATTTGAAAAATAATATAAAAGATTGCTTAAGAAAAAAAGAAAAACTCCATATGCTTTATACCAAAGAATAATAGCAAATAAATAGACTAATAACATCTCTATAGCATGGGAACTTACAGATTGAATTGCTAGAATCATGCCTAAAATTAAGGGATTTGCATGTGAACACAATATTCTGTAATGTGAACACAATCTTCTGCCCATTTACTATTGCAGATTACATGATAATGAATTTGACCATAATCTCATTCATATTCATGATTTTTTTTAGCTAGTGTGAATGCAATCTCTCTATTCCAGCCCATCTTATTTTTGTATTTATTTAGTGGATTTAGACAAAAAATAGGCCCATCTTATTTTTGGATAATTCTATCTTAGTCGTAGCCCAAGTCGTATGTTATGCAAATACTCCAGTGTCAATTTACAAAAAAAAAAAAAAACAACAAATATTTTCAAAAAGTAAAAGAAAGATTTTTTAATTTCTTTGTTAGCTAAATAAAAAGCAAAAACGTGAAAAAGAAAGTCTTAAAAAAAAAAAGAGATTTTACCCATTTTGTTTTAACCCAAAGTTTTTTTTGAATTTAGAATTAAGTTTTTTTGTTTTTATTTTATTTTTGTGTTCCCACACTTTTTAAATAAAAGAAAAGTTTTGGAACTGATCAAGTTGTCTAGTGGACCTTGCAAAAAAATGATTTGGTAAAAAATGACAAAAAAAAAAGATGAAAAAAGAGATATTTAAAATAGTTAAAGAGTTTGTCATCTTTTTTTGGATTCAATCATTGCAATCTACACTCATCGTTAACATGGTCTTGGACTGTATGCATAAGAAATTTTACTTTTGTAGATATATTTGCACCATTATCATATACATGTATTCAAAAACATGTTCTGTGTGTCATGAAAGTTAGAAATTGTTTTATGGCATTCATTTAGTATGAGTAATAACATAAATTGTTTGATTTTGACCCCTAAAATAAAATATTTATCTTAGTGAGTATCGAAAGCTGAAAATATGGGAGCTCAATTAGAGGCAAGAATCAGTGCATTAGAATTAAATCAAGAGAAATTTGGGTATAAGCTTCTAGAAATAAAATAATAGATCACTTAGTGGAAGCAATTAAAAACTATGGTGGGGTTACATTTTTTTCTTTTCAAGGATCTTTATCACTTTTAATTCAATTATATCAAGATCAACCGATCCCTGCTTGATCCAACATTGCTAAAAAAGATCTCATTACATGCAGTGTCTTGAATGAAGATTATAGTTTGAATAAGCTCATGAAAAGAATGGATGAATTGACCAAACAAATGAAGGAACTTCAAAGTTTGATGCCTAAGTTAGAGTCACTAAGATTTATACAACCTTTACCAACTATCCCAAACCCAAACCTGCACTCAAATCCTCTTAATGTTTGTTTTCAACCTTTTTTCAAGCATACGAGATTAGATCTTTGACTTTGTACAACCTTTGAATTTCCCACACCAAAATCCATATTCTCAACCACCTATTCCACTTCATATTCAACAATCACTTATTTAGCCTGTTATTCCCCAACCACCTATGTAGCCGATGTCCTAAGTTCCTGCTTCTACACCTATGGTTCAATCCTTCAAACGAAAGACAAAAAAAGATAAAAACTTAACTTAAACCCATTCCTATGACATATATTGACCTCTACCTATATTTGGTCAAAGGCCATCTTATTACACCTATTTATTTGAAGCTATTAAAATCTCCATATCCCAAGGGGTATAACGCTATTACTTATTATGATTACCATAATGGTAATATAGGCCACTCCATAGAGAATTGCACAACCTTAAACTACAAGTTACAAGGTTTGATCAATAATGGCTTGTTGAATTTTGATACCAAAATAAAGTCAAGTGTTCATGGAAGTCCCTTATTGATCCAACTCAGGAAAACAAACAGTGCTTTAGGTGATAGTAAAATTGGTCAAAACTAGAGAATGGCATGATTAAAAGGAGTAATATAGCTAATGGTAAAAGAAATGCTACATATATATATATAAAGAAAGCAGGGTGCAAACAATTGCAAATGAGGGTAATTTTCAGAGAGCTTTATCCTTTACAACCCTTATTGTTCTTACACGGTCATGACAAGTGCTTCCAGAAGTTCTTACCTTTATCAAACTAACTTTTCAAAAAATTATCAAATGATTGCTAGTAGTACTATCTTTGCCTTCAGATTAGCACCCAAAGATACTACTAAACTAGTACTAAACAAAGTGGGCCAAACAATGATCACGAAAAGCTACCTATTCCCATTCTTGACCTTTTGCTTTTGCTTGTTAAAAATCGATATCTCATGCTTGAACCAATGAAAATGGCTTTAAATCCATTAGCAAAAAGTTATGTTCCTAATGGTAATATGCTTATCACATGTGGACAATTGGCCATACAATTGAAAAATGTAGGTAGTTGAAAGAAATGATTGATAATCTCATCAAAGATGGTATTTTGATTTCAAAACTCATGGAGAAATGGAAGTCAATTCTATTTAGTCACAAGATTTAAAGAAATGGTTAGTGGCTATGATTGATGCCGAGAATTGATGTTTGAGATGCGTAGATTAACTGCAAATAGAAAAACTCATAGAGAAAATAACTCGTAAGAATTTGAATAATGGTAAAATATGATTATTGGATTAAAAGGGATAAAAGTTCATCACTAAGACTAAAAATTAAAGGATACAAAAACATCGTCCTAAGATTTTTAATCAAAGATACAGAACAATAAAAATTTACCACTTTAGAATATTAACCTACGAGATACAAAACTTGAAAAACAATCTAGAAGATTGTCTAAGAATAAAAAAAACTCTATTCTGCCTTCTACTAAAGAATAATAAGAAATAAATAGACTAAGAACATCCTTCATAGCATAGGAACTTTTAGATTGAATTGCTAGAATCATGTCTAAAATTAAAAGATTTACATGTGAACACAATATTATGTAATGTGAACGTAATCTTCTACCCATTTACTCTGTAGATTACATGATAATAAATCTGATCACAATCCTATTCATATTTATGATCTTCTTTTTCAATTAGTATGAATGCAATCTTCATATTCCAGTCCACTTTATTTTTGTATTTATTTAATGGATTTGGACTAAGGATAAGCCTATCTTATTTTTGGATAATTCTGCCTTAGTCTTAGCTGAAGTTGTATATTGTGCAAACACTTCGATGTCAATCTCTTCTGATTGGAAAAGACTTGTCCTCGAGTCTAAACTAGTTTTCTCTTCATGGTAGGGAGACAAATCAATAACATTAAAAATAGAAGATGCTCCATAAGTGTTAGGAAGCTCTATCTTGTAGGCATTCTCTCCAATACTTTGGAGAACTCTAAATGGACCATCTATCTTAGGTTGTAATTTGTCAAACTTTTTGAAAAGAAATCTTTCTTTTTGCAAGTTAATCCACACCAAATCATGTTCTTTGAACTTTACATGTATTCAATGCATGATTATTACTCTTTTATATTTTTCATTTTTCTGTAAAATTTTATTTTAAACTTGTTCATGAAATATTTTGATACTCTTAGCTTTTTCTTCTACATCTCTATCAAAATTTTGATTAGCATAAAGTTGAATTAAATCCAAAGGATAGATTGTATTCTTATAAAGAACAATTTTAAAAGAGCTACGACTAATGAGTAAAATGACTTTTGGGATAAAGTCTATGCAATGTTGAATGTCTTCATTGGTGGTAGACCAGTTGGTAACTTCTCCTGAATAGTTACTTAAAATTCTGCCAATAATGGTTGTATCACTACAAGGGAATCTTTATTATTTTTATTTCCTTAATCAATACCAGTGCATATATAGTACCACTCATTTTAATTTTTTTTTTTGTAATTGGCTTTAGTAAATAAACTGTTTCTTTCCCTTTTGGTTGGTTTGGACATCGCCATGGGCTTAGTAAGGCCTACGATGATTTTGCATCCATCCCTCACAAATGTGTAAGTGTTACGGTAACCATCATAAATAAACCTTTTATCATAATGCCAAAGTCTTTCGAGCAGTAAATGAAAAACATCCATCGAAGCTACATCACACTATACTTCATCCTTGTAATTCTTTTTTATGGGAAAAAGAACCAAACACCTTTTACTTACCTTGATTTTATTCTCTTTCTGCAGCCAAGATAGCTTATATGGTTGGGGGTGATCCACTGTCTTGAGGCCTAATTTCTGCACCATAGAGGTAGAAACAACGTTTTCAAAACTTTCACTATCAATTATAACATCACATACCTTCCTATAGGTAGTATACCGAGTGTGAAACATATTTTTATACAACCAATCTTCTTTCTTAGTAGGTGTGGTACTCAAGTTGCATTGTATGACTAAGGATTCTCCACGATCGCCATAGGTTACATCTTCTTCCTCTTTAAGGTTTTGATCATCTTTAGCCAGCTCCTCTTTATTTTGATTCAAGTTTTCCTCTCTAGAGTCACAATCTTTCTGTTTGGGCATTCTGAGGTAATGTGTCTAAGCCCTTAACATTTAAAACACCTTTTAGTTTGTTCACTAGACTGAAGCTAGCCTCTTTAGGACCCAAATCTTTAGTTGCTACCACGGGCCTCATTTTGTTGTCTCTCCACTTTAAGGGTAAGTTTGCATACATCATTAAAAGTCTAATAAAGTTGTAGTTATACCACATTAGCTATCTCAATCTTCAATTCTCTAAGATACTAGGCAATAGTCTGCTCTTCTTATTTCACCAATTCACATTTTAAAATGAGGTGGTCAAACTCAGCCGTATACTCTTCCACTGAGAGTTCTTTTTACTTGAAATTATGGAACCTATGGAAGACATCTTGTCGAAAGTTGTCTGAGAAATACTTTCTTTTCAACTCTCTTTTTATTTTTTTTCAAGTTGTAATTTTTCTCTTACCTTCTCTTTCCCTTTACTTCTTTAGATTTTCTCACCAAAAAGATGCATGTTTTTTGAGTTTAATGGCCACTAGCTTCACCTTATGATGTTCAAGGGCATCATAGTATTCAAATATGCATTCCACCGAGTGTAGCCAATCTAAGAATTCTTCAAGTTGCATCTTTCCCTCGAACTCAAGAATTTTTATTTTTGGATTAAATATGCTAGGATGAAGTTGGTTTCTATGTAAATTGTCTTTAACTGGCCGTAGGTGAGATAGGGTGCTATCATTAGAATTGTTGTTGTTTTCATGAAATGGATTGGTTTCTCCTTTATCTTCTTCGTTTCTCCTTCATTGCCTTATTATCTCTTCTCTTTCTTTTTATATATGCAGCTGATGTTGTAGTTGAAGGATCTGTTACTACATCTCCTTTATAAGGGTATCTTTTGGGTCAACATTGGTAGTTATTGCAATATCGATATTGGCTTCAACCTCTTTTATTGGTGCTTGACAACAATGACCCACTATAGCTCTGATACCAATTTGATGCCAGATATTGATGTTTGAGATGCGAAGATTAACTGCAAATAGAAAAACTCATAAAGAAAATAACTCATAATAATTTAAATAATGATAGAATATAATTATTGGATTAAAAAGGATAAAAGTTCTCTACCAAGACTAGAAACTAAGGGATACAGAAACACCACCATAAGATTTGTAATTAAGAATACAGAATAATAAAAGTTTATCACTCTAAGAAATCCACCTAAAAGATACATAACTTGAAAAAGAATCTAAAAGATTACCTAAGGATAAAGAAAACTCTATTATGCCTTCTACCAAAGAAAAACAACAAATAAATAGACTAGGAACATCCCTCATAGCATGAAAACTTTCAGATTGAATTACTAGAATCATGCCTAAAATTAAGGGATTTGCATGTGAACATAATATTTTGTAATGTGAACGTAATCTTCTGCCTATTTGCTCTTGCATATTACATGATAATGATCTAACCACAATCCCATTCATATTCATAATCTTCTTTTTCAACTAGTGTGAATGTAATCTCTTTATTCCAGCTCACCTTATTTCTGTATTTATTTAGTAAATTTAGACCAAGGATAGGCCATCTTATTTTTGGATAATTCTGACTTAGTCTCAGCCCAAGTTGTATATTGTACAGACACTCCGATGTCAATGATAGTTGGATAATGAAAGAGTCAAGGGTCAAAGTTCTAAGGATTGAAACACCAAGTAAGGCATTTTTTTATATATATCATTGTGAATATTGGAGTAGGTTTAAATGTTTGTATCCAATGAATGGACCTTAAGTTTCAATTATGGTAAATCATATTGTCTCATGAATTTGTGAATATTGTTGTTAGAAGCTTTTAATTTCTTTTAAGCTTTGGATTTTTAAGATTTTTTTCAAATAAAAAAGTTTAAAAGAAATTGTTGGATTTGAATAAAATCACACATAATTAATTTCCAAAATCATAAAAGGATAAGGAAGTGCCTTGACAGAAAAAGAGAAGAAAAAAAGGAAAAAAGAAAAAAAAAGAAGAAAAAGAAAGTTTTATTTTGAAAAGAGTCTAAGAAGAATTGGTAATCCCTATTAGAAATAAACTCATCAAATACCTTTACACTTTTTTCAAATCGTTCAAATGATTGTACTTATCAACCATAACCATACAAACGATATGAACCTAAATTTGTCAACCCTACATTCGCTTCATAATGTTGCAATATAAATGGGTGATAATCTTTTCTTAGGTAATGAATAATGAGATAACAAATTTCAAAACAAAAGGAAAATTTAGGGATTTTTAGAAGAACATGCAAAAATGACATTTTTTTATAATAATTTTGATATGATAATTTGATGTGCTAAGGCTATGCTGTAACTTAAAAAAATTTTAAAAATAAAAGCCACAAAATCCTTTAAAATGACCTTAAACATACCAACCTCTAGTTCTTTACCCCAAAATGGTCTTTGTCCGATGTTAAGGGGCAAATTGGCCAAAAAAAGACCTTATTGCTCTTAAGACAACTTGAATTATAAATAACTCATTCTTTTCGTGGAGTGACATGAACTATTCGACATCTTAAGCAAGTTAATTTTATACAACATGTTTTCTCCTGTTAACCTTCATTAGGGGTGGTTTGTTAAAGCAATGTATCTTTCTCAAGTGGTGGTGAAGGGACGTGCAAAAAAAAGGAAAAAAAAAGAAAAAAAAGGAAAAAAGAAAAAAATGAAAAGAAATGAAAAAGGAAAAGAAATTTGATTGTGGCAATCATATACTTAAGACATTTGAATGAATCTAAAAATAAGATATCTCAAAATAAACTAATGAAAAAAAATAAAAAAAGTTCAACAAGAGTTAAAGTCAAGAAAAATCTCAAATGAAGGAAATTACAAAAGAAGATAAAAAGATAGAGAGAGAGAGAAAAAAAAAACTTTCCTAACTTTTTTTTTGAAAAGAATTACTTTTCAAGTTTAAGTAACTTTGCTTGAGATAATAAATGATCATCTTTCATCATCCCTTCACAAATATAAAAATTTATCCTTTGCTACCCCTTTGAGCCAGATGAAAAATTTTCAAAATAAACCCTTACGAAGGATCACATTTCACACTGGGTGAAAAAGAATATATTTAAAGGTTAAGTTTGGTAACACTTAAGAAAGAATCCTATATATTGAGGGTAAACGTTCAATAAAAGGTTCCTAAAGTTTTAAATCCACTCAAGGAAAAGAAAAAGAAAAGTGAAAGAATGAGAAAATAAGAAAAAAGGAAAGAAAATGAAGGAAAAAAATGCAAAAAAATGTAAAAAAATGCAAAAAAAAAAAAAAGGAAAAAAATGATGAATGAATGATTTAGTGGAAAGATTGGGAAAATGAAAAAAACAAATATCCTAAAGTGATTTCTTCAAACACAAAAAGTGACCCTTAGTTTAATCACCCTTAAACATTTATTTTGGGCCTATCTACTCATTTCTTTGAGAAACTTTAAACCTTGGCCTATGTTATGTCTCAAGAAAAGCCCATATTGGATTAAGCATGGATACTTTAAATTAAAGAGTTTCTCTTTAATGAATGGTTATAAGACCTATGAACCCTTTAGTCTTCCTTTACCTAATTACTCGTTTGGACCATCAACTCATTTTGGATAAGTTTGAATTTTAAGTGCATGGTGTAATAATAAACAAAAAAAAAAGGAGAAAAAGAAAAACATCAAATAAGAAAGAAGAAAAAAAAAGATGAATGTGGCTTTAGGGTGAAAATTTTGCATAAGGATAGTGTAGAGTAAACCTTGAAGGCCTTAAAGCTATTCATGATACTAAGTGAGATAGATAATAACCAAAAGGCAACCTAGACCTTGTGAAAGATCCAAAAAATCAATAACCTTAAAAGTTTGAAATCCATTAAAAGGATTGATTTTGAAAATTTGAGCTTTCTTTTTACATCCCTAAATGACCTTTCAAAATTTTGAGGCCATCATAGCTGACCCTGACATCTGTCAAAGAGCCACATTTGGAAACTAAAAAAAGTGTTGAACATGTTTGGTTTTCAAGGGATTCATGTCTTTTAGGAAAATTTATGTTTCATTTGTCAATTAGATAGAAAAGTATACATTTCTTGTATGCCCTTCAAGTTATGAAACCTTTTTAAATGAACTGAAACATTGATGTGTTGAACCATTCAACCTACTTGAAAAGAAAATCATCTCCTATTTCATTTCTAATAAGGAACGTCAATTTTCAAGAGACTTCCAAAGTTACATTTATTTGAATATTGCATTAACTTTGGTTATAGAATTAAATTATGTGGGATAATTTTATTGACCATTTTGAAAAATTTTAAATAATTAATCATGCATTTTTTAGTAAAAGAAAGAAATCATGTTTGGTAAAAAAATGAATGAAATCTTTAGATTGGTTTGGATTTAAGAAAGGAAACTATGTGGCCTATCTTCTTGTTTTTGCAATTGAGTCCAAAGCATATGTTGCATGCCATATGTGTCACGACGTGCAGGCCCGAGGAACCTGACCACCGCACATGGGGAATGGAAAAAAAAACAAGCATGCATTTTTGATAAAAATAAAAAATGAAAAGTCACCATCAATATTTTTTAGGGTGCAATTGGCCACCCAAGAATTGTCTTTTTGATGAAACGTTTAAAATAGGTTTAAAGTTTTATAAAAGAATAATTTATTATTTATGAAACAAAGTTTGTGCTAGGAGTCGGTTATGGTGGGGAAGGATTAATACCCTTTCAACAACCATAAAAAATTATACCAATTGATTGTATGTTATCCGTAAATTTTGATGAAAATGATCCTATTCTAATGTTTTAAAGCTAATTACTTTCATTTGCAAAACTTGAGTTTTTTTCTTTTCTTTTTATAACAAATCAATTTTTTTAAAAACAAAGCATTTTATTTTTATTTTTTTTTGGATCAAGATGAAAACATTTTTAAGTATCAATATACCTTTTTCACTCTTCTATAATTAGGTAGAGTTTCAAAAGCATCCCTAACTTAAGGGTTTTTAAATTACCTTGTAGCTTCACATAAATGATAACTATCGAGAATCCCTCTATATTTAGGTCAAATCTTGAAAGTTATTTTTAATTAAGATGTCATCTTATTTAAAAACATTTTTCTTTGAAAACTTATTTTGGGAAACAAATGCATAGCATGTATGTACATAATAATAATATAGATGATGACAATTGAATATGAATGACAAAGTATAAATGCATGACAATGTAAGAATGTATGTAATAGCAAAGAAAAGTGAAATGTGAATGCATGAATAGGGTCAAAAGGTTTATTTTTAGGTTTAAAGGTTGGTTCGGGTTTTTAGGGTTTGGGGTAAGTTTAGGGTCAAGTTAGGATTAGGGTTTGGTTTACAGTTTGGATAAGTATGGGGTCGATATTTGGGTTTAAGGTTTGGTTTAGAGTTTATGATTAGTTTGGGGTCTAGGTTAGGGTTTATTTTATGAGTTAGGGTTTGTTTAGGGTTAGGGTTAGGTTAAGGGTTTAGGGTTTGAATGGTAGTTTATAAGGGTTTAGGGTTTGAATGGTAGTTTATAAGGGTTTAGGGTTTAGGGTTTAAGGTTTAGGTTTGGAAGGTGGTTTTGGGGTTTCTTGAAAAATACATGTGACAAAAATAAAAAACAAAAATAAAAATATAAATATTGATATATGAAAAATGCATGATTATAAGACAAACTTAATACAAATTTAAGCATTCTTGAAACTATATTATAAGCTAAATGTGTATGCAAAAACATGATGAAAATGGATCAAACACTAAGATTTTTAAAATTTAAAAAACATGTTCGACCATTTTTTTTTCTTTTGAAATTCATGCAAATAATCATAAAATAACCAAAAAGTATACTAAACTAGCATTTTGCTTAATGAAAATTTGATCAAATACATTGAAAACTTGAAGAACAATGCAAGAACACAAGCCAACACATATAGTATAAACAACATCCAGCCACCAATCATATTAGGGGGTTTCGACCATGCATGGGAAAGGCTTGGCCAAACCTCCTCATGGCATCCCCACAACTTGATAACATCTCTTATAACCACATGATGCATCAAGCACTTGTAAAGTCATCATATAAAGACATTTATATCATCAGAAGAATTTTATCAAATTTATAACCAACTAACAAATAAGGAAACCATAAAAACAAACATACATATCCAAACACCAAATATACATCACTAAACTAAGCAAAATTCATGCAAATAACAAGTAAACCAACAATCAAATCATTCATAAGCAAAATTGGAGGCAAGCATTAAGAATGGACCAAATAAGGTTTGGCCATGGGAAAAGCAAGGTTGGCCTAACCTCTAAAAGCCAATAATGGTGGATTTATTTTTGTTGTTGCTTGATTGTTTTAATTTTAATCCAAACTATTGTTTAGTTGGATAAGAATTTGATTCTAGCTTGGATAAAAAAACTATAAATTTCTTAAGAAAAAACTAAAAAATTAAAGACTAAATGTGAAAAATGATAAAATGTTATGGAATGCTATGAAAATGCAAATAAGTAATAAAAATTATACCTTTTCCAAGCTTTTTTAAAATTTTCTCTTTTTTTTTTGTTTTTACCACTGTTTTCATGCCACTTCTAACTGCCTCTTCCTTTTATTTTTTTAGCCCTTAATGAAGAATAAATATTTTATGCATAAGCCATGCAAGCCCTTGGATTAAATCTTCATCTAATAGCCATCATTTCTTCCTTGTTTTGTTTTGCAATGAGCCACCTTTCACCATTAGATCCAACCTCAAGATCATCCCACAGTTTAGAATGTTCATAACCAAAAGTTGGATTTTTAATGTTGTTGGAATCAAGTGAAAAGACCAATCTACCTCTCAATTAGAGAATTTTTAATTTTTAAGCCAATTTCTTGAAAAATAATGCTCTCTTCATTTTCTTGATTTCAAAGCACCAAAAATTTTGAAATATTATGAAATCATAATCTAAAAGTTTTTGTGAAAATCCAACCTCGGGAAGGTCAAATTATCAAATTATCCCTTAGGAGTATTTTGATAATTTCGTATCTTTCGAGGTGCAACTAAGGTTTATAATGCATCAAAAAACATCAAATAATTTAAAAATATGATTTAGAATGTTTTATGAAAAATCAACCTCAAAAAGGTCAAATTACGAAAATATCCTTAAGGATATTTTAGTAATTTTACACCTCCCAAGGTGCGACCAAGGTTTTTAATGCACCAAAATCATGAAATAATATAAAACCATGATCTAGAGTGTTTCACTAAAAACCAAGGAGCATTTGGGTCAAATTGGTCCCAAATTTGATTTTAAAAAGTTGATAAAAATAAAGAAATATTGGATTTGAATTGGGTTAAATTCTAAGAGCTTCACAATTCGTCAAATTCTACTTGGATAAAATTTGATGTCTATAGTTTGTTGCATGATGTATGTTTGAAGAAAAAATGATGAAAATGAAAGGGAAAAATGAAAAAGCCTATTCGAAAAGAAAAGAAAGCATAAAGTGTTAAAGAAACAAGATGAAAATAGGTAAAGGAACAAGAAAAAGGTAAGTTGAGATCATTTTGGGAAAAAATTAAAGAATTTTTTGGATAAGAAATGGAAGACAAACATAATTGAGAAATGATTTCTTTTGAAAAAGGAGTATTTTTAGTGTTTATATTCATGTTGAGGCACATACGTCAAGAAATTCTTGTATTTGCATGGGCATTTGTGAAATGAAGTTCTGTGGTTGCAAAGAATACTGAAAAAAAGAAGAGAAAAAAATTTTGACTTTGTAAATTTGCATTTATATCTTTGGGGCATCCATGTCAATCATTGTATGAGCATTGGCATTTGCATTCATAAAAGGCATTTCAATCATGGAAAAAAAATTTGATAGTAAGAAAATTTATCATGAATTTTCTTAGGCACATTTATGTCATAAAAAAAATTTGCATTTGTATCATCACAGGGTCATTTATATGAAAATAACATTGGCATCTGTGTCATGAAAAAGTCACTTACATTTGCATCAAGCATTTGCGTCATTAAAATTTTTAACATAATATGAATTCTTGCGTTCACATAAAGACATTTGTATTCGCATCATTTGATGGAAATAGACATTTGTTTCATGATTACATTTGTTCAACTTTGTAAATATTAGGGAAAAAAAGAGAGAAAACTAAAACATTTTAAGTAATTGAAAAGAAAATAAGGAAATAAAAAAGAAGTTTGTAAAAAAAATCCAAAAGAAAAAGAAAAAATTTCCTAATTCAAGAGATAAAAAATAAGAGTCTATTAAAGAAAAAGATAGAGGGAAAGAGTTTAAAGAAAGAGAAAAAAGAAAGGAAAAAAGAAAAAAAAGGAAAAAAGAGACAAAAAAATATACCATGAAAAAAGAGAAAAAAATTAAGAAAAAGAGAAGATAGTTGATGAAAGGGAAAATGACAAAGGAGTTCGAATAAAAAAAAAATTGCAAAAGAGGAAAGGGTTGCTAAAGAAATGAATGAAAAAATGAGATATGATAACAAGTGGAGCTTTTTAGAAAGAGTAAATGTTAAGAAGTTTTGAAAGAAATGAGACTTAAAGCTAATTTAGTTGACATTGATCAGATTTAAGCCTAGTATAGTTGGCACTGATGAGAATTAAACCTAGTTTAACTGGCACCGATGAGATCTAAGCCTACTTTAACTAGTTCCCATATAAGAATTTAAGCACTAATGAGAATTAAGCCTAGTTTAGCTAGTTCCCAAATAAGAATTTAAGTCGAGTTTAGCTAGCATTGAGGACAATTAAACCGAGTTTAGCCGTCACCGATGAGAATTAAGCCCATTTAGCTAGTATCGAGGATAATTAAGCCTAGTTTAGCTGGCACCGATGAAGCTTTAAACCCAATTTAGCTGAAATCGATGATGATTAAGCCCAATTTAGCTAGCACCGATGAGAATTAAACGAAGTTTAGCTGGCACCCAAATAAGATTTTAAGACCAATTTAACTAGCATTGAGGAGAATCAAACCCAACTTAGCTAACATTGATGAAGATATAAACCCAATTTAGATGGTAGTGATGAGCTTTAAGCTTAGTTTTAGCTAGCACTAAAAAGAATGAAGCCTAGTTTAGCTAACACCGATGAAAATTTAAGTCTAATTTAGTTGGCACCGATGAGTTTTAGTTTAGTTTTAGTTGGTGGCACTAAGAAAAATTAAACTAAGTTTAGTTGGCACCTAGATGAAAATTAAGCCTAATTTAGTTGGCACTGATGAGATTTAAACCTAGTCTAGCTAGTACCAATGAGATTTAAGCCCAATTTAGTTGACAACTATGAATATTTAAGTCTAATTTAACTGGCACCCAGATGAGATTTAAGCTTGGTTTAGCTGAAACCCAAATGAGAATTAAGTCCGGTTGAGTTAACACAGATCAAATGTCAAGTCTAGTACAAGATGAGATTTATTTTCAAAAGATGTTGAGCCTTTACTTAAATGAGCTTTTAAATTTATTTTCAGAAGTTACCTAAAGAAGCTTTTAAATTTATTTTGAAAGTTGTTAAGTCTTTACTGAAAAAAACTTTAAAATTTATTTTTAAAAGTTATTGAGCCTTTATTTAAAAGAGCTTTTAAATTTATTTTCAAAAATTGTTGATTTTTCATAATTTACGAAGCCTTTAAAAAAAAGAAAAAAATTCAATAAAAAATTTTCAAAATTTTCAAAAATTAAAAGAGTTAAAAAAATTTCAAAAAAAGACAATAAATTAATAAAAAACAACAAAATAAAAAAAATCCAAGAAAAATTCAAAAAAAATGTAGAAAATAAAAAAAAAATCGATTTTTTAAAAAAAATTTGAAAATAAAAAAGTAAAAAAAAATAACACTTTTGAAAAACCTTCAAATTGTTAACTTTGGACAAAATTGTTATTTATATCTTTACCTTTTTCATGATTCTTAATAATATGCAGAGTGAAATAGTTGTAAACACTTAATTTTATCTCGATCAATATGAGTGTATTCGATTTTTGTGTTTCAATCTGTGCCAAATTATGCATTCTAATTGAAATGAGTTCGATTAGGCTTTGTTTTGGATTGATCATTTCTGGATTATTTTTGCATAAATTAAAACCAAATTACATTTCATTATTAGGTCAATTTTGAATTAAAGTTTTAAGAAACCCAAATTTGATAATCAAGGTGTAGAATCTATCTTAAGACCCAATTTAATTTGAATCAATTCAAAATTTAGTTATTTGAACTTAAAGGTCAAAAAATCAATGGAACCCAAATTTTAATTTTAAACCCAATTTTATTTTTATTTTTATTAATTAAAATAAATAATCACAAAAAAGCTAAATTAAAAAAAAAATAAAACAACAAAAAAGGAAAGCAGACATATTTAAAGCTGGCACTGGTCGGCAACCATGGCACCAAAAGATAGGTTTTGGCTCTACCAGCACCTACGACCCAGCACCCAGCACCCAGCACCCAGCACCCACTACCATTGTTGGCCACTAGCCTTACAGCTATGAACAGTTGTAAAACCTTGGACTACAGCACCCAAATTCCTAGATAATAAAACCCATAAAGGCCATTTGGGCTAGGGAGTTAAAAGAAACCAGCAAAAATTTTTTTCCTACCATTCAGCCAATGAGGAGGAAAAATTGAGAGCCAACATTTTTCAAAAAAATTCCATAGTCCTTCCATAGCTCACGACTGAAATCACAGCCTCTCACAATCACCCAAAATAGCCACGTAACTACCAACTCGAGCCAATCAGACATTACCACAGAAGGAATTTTGACTAAAAAAAAAATTTACCCATTCCCTGCCTTTTGGTCGAACCACCTAGCTAAAAAACCCAATCTAATCGAATACTTATTCAACTCCACTACTATATTCACCATCCACCTGTGACCCAAACCTAGAACCCATAACCCAAAAACAAAAAAAATAAAATAAAACACATCCCCTGGAAAAGAGAACAACAGTGCCAAATAAAAAAAAAAAAAAACAAAAACATAGAAATGGAAGGGGTTGAATCTTTTGGTGTACAAAATTTTTGGACTTTAGAGGTGTTTTTAGAGGAGTTTGTTTCAAGCTTGTTAGGAGAAGAGAATAGTTAGGTTGAAGAGCTCAGTTCATTTGAGGTTGTAAGGGTGGTAGTGGCAGTGCATAAAGATACGTGTGAGCAGCGGTGACTTCTTTTGGATGAGTTGAAATAGTGGAAACGAAGAAGGATAGGAGAAAAGCAACATACTAAAAAATCAACCAAATTGGACAATGGATAAAGAACTTTTTAAAGGTGGAAACTGTCAGTTTTAGCCTTAAATCTAGGAAAATCTATGCATTTTTTGGAAAATATGGTCCCGTAGAAGTGTTTAAGAGATTAAAGAGAAAGTTTGGGTGAAATTTGAGGGCTAACTAGCTTCGACGAGTAGCGGTCGATGGTGGAGGTGGCAGTGGTTGACACCAATATCTGGGTTAGGGAGAGGCAACGGTCTATTTGTTTTTTTGAAGGAAAGGGAGAGATTTTTGGTGAAGAAAGGTTAGGAAATGAATTAGAAAAAAAAAGCTTTTATAGTTAGGAAGAAAACAAAAAAAAAAAGGAATAGAGGCTCGACCCGTTACCAGAGATTGACCCAACCTGCGTATACTAGCCTATCTTAGACCCTCTAATCCAGCCCGACCCATACTCTCCTAACCCATAAGCTTGTTTGGCCCACTTAACTTTTTGGGCTTCAATTCAAAATGCAATTAAGGTACTCCTTTTTTTTTTTCTATAGCTTTGGCCTATGTTGTCAATTATTGCATGCATTTTTATTTCTTTTTTAAGGTTAAAATGAGTATGAAAATCACTTTAACTTTTTGAAAATAACAAGATAATATTTAAATTAAAAAAATGATTTTAGAGACCATGATATTGGAGGAAATTCAAATCATATTTCGAAGATTAATTTTTTTCAAAATTTCACATAGATATTGAGAAATTAAAAAAAGTTTTCCTTTAAAAAAATAATAATAAAAAATAATCAATAAAATATTTTTAATAATAATAATAATAATAATAATAATAAGATTAAATACATATAAGATAGGTCAAATTAGTTAATTATTTGTATTTGCCTTATTTATTTTTCTTTCATTACATTATGCCCTAAAATAAAATAAAAGTGAATTAATAAATGATAATTTTGAAAATTAATTTTTATAAATAATGGTTAATAGTCTTATGCAAAAATAATCGTTGAGACCTTGCTTAGATATTGGAGGGCTTTTTAATAATAACTTTTTACCGAGGAATGTTACGTCAAATTTTAAAGAATATCATGGGAATTCTAAATGGAGAAAATTTTTCATAATTTCACCTAGATATTGGAGAAATTAGAGAAAATTTTGAAGCTAAAGATTTTTCATTTTATTCTTAAATAAAATTTAAAAAGGTATTAAATGAATTTAATTGATTATTTGCATTTAATTTACATTCATGTCATACATCTGCTGCATATGATACTTGCCTGCATTTCATTGTTTTCAAAAAAATTAACATATAGTGGGTTTTTTGGAAGAGTTGTTTTAAAAATAAAAAAAACTAATATTTGTAAGTAAAAAAAATTCTTTGAACATTGCCTAGATATTGGAAGGCTTCTCAATTATTATTTTTTATGAAGGAATATTATATGAAAAATTTGAGGGATTAGTATGAAAGTTCCAATTAAAGAAATATTTTTCAAAATTCTACCTAAATATTGAAAAATTAGAAAATATTTCAATACTAAAAATTTTCATCTTATTTCTAAATGAAAGTTTTTTAAAAAGGAAAAAGAAAAAAAAAGGGTTTTTTTGAAAAAAATTTTTTTTGATGAAATCATTTTTAAATGTTGGAATTAAGACCGTTGTTATCATTAGCAAAGATAATATATAATTAATTGGTACCATTTTTTAAATGGATGCTATGGGGTGTTAATCTTTCTTTACGTGTAACGGATTCTTGAATCCAACTTTGTTTTCATAAACTAAAATTATTTTTTTTGATAAATTTTAAAACCATTTATTATTTTATTAAAAAGATAAACTTTTTAAGTGTCTAATCACACCTAAAAAAAAAGATTGGTGGCGATTCCCCTTGTTTTGAAACTTTTAAAATTTTCATTTAGCAATCTCTAAAACCGTTATCACAGTCATTGGTGGGATTGGGAGAGTTGGTTGATGATGGCTTTAGTTTAGTGATGGTAATCATAAGTGGTTGGTCATATTGGAAGCGGTGGGAAAAGAGGCCGAATTGGACTGCTTATTGAAATTGGCTTTTCAAATTTTCCTTAAAAAATCCCCCTTACATTGTATGAGAATGGTCCTTTTAGAGGGCTGATCTAGCATCAAATTCCAGATTTTTAAAGATTGATCCAAGATTTTCAGGGATTCAAACCCTTATTTTATGCTACAAAATCAGTTGGGTAGCTTGAATAGTAATAAGCATTCAATGCTAGTATTTTTCTCCAAAAGAAGATGATCTATGTTGAAGAAATTTGATTGTAACCTTTTTGTTATTTATTATTATTATTATATTATTTATAAAAAAAATTAAAAAATAAAATAAAATAAAATAAAATAAATTATTTTTTAACAAACCTTAATAGTTGGACTTAGTTGAAAATAGTTAAAATAATACTCAATAAATTTTAAAATGAACATTTGATCTGGACAAAATTAGATATCTATAGGATATGCATCAAAATATATAAATTTTATTGAAATATAATAAAATTATAAAAAATTATTTAAGAATAAAATAATTAATTGACTTTTAGTATTTTAGCAATTTTTTTTTATGTTAAAGAGGGAAGATAATTGCAAAAATGTAATGACACTAGGCAGTTCATTAAGTCCACCAAAGGGTGGAAGCCAATCAAAACCCAAAGGCTTTTAGAAGAAAGAAAAAAAAAAGATAAAAACATTAAAGCATTGCATAGAATATATACTTAATTTTTTTAATAATAAATATATGCTTAATTAATATAATAAATATCAATTAATTGTTAATTATGTGATAATAAAAGTGTCATAATGGTTTTGGGAAATGTTAGATGAAAATTTTTAAAAATTTCAAAACAGGAGGAATTGCCACAAATTTTTTGAAGTTATGATTGACCACCTAAAAATTTATCTTTTTAATAAAATAATAAATTGAGTTTAGAGTTTATTAAAAAAGATATTTTGGTTTATGAAAATAGTTGAATTCGAGAGTCGGTTACGCATAGAAAAGGATTATCATCCTCACAACACCCATTAAAAAATGGTGCCAATTGATAATATGTTATTCTAACTATTAATAAAAATAGTCATAGTTTTAATATTTAAAAATGATTCCTTCAATTTTTTTTTGAAAAAAATCTTTTCACTCTTTTAAAAAAAAAAACCCTTTTATTTAATAATGACTTGAAAATTTTTAGTATCAAAACATTTTCTAATTCTCCAATATTAAGGAAAACTTCAAATAATATTTCTTTACTTGGGACTTTCAAACTAATCCCTCAAAAATTTTCACTTAATATTCCTTAATAAAGAATAATTTTTGAAAAGTCCTCAAATATCTAAGTAGGGTCCCAAAAAATATTTTTAATTATAAATATTAGTTTTGTATTTAAAAACAATTCTCAAAAACCATAATTTTAAAAAAGCAATGACATGCAGACAAATATCATATGGAGCATGTATGACATGAGTATAAATTAAATGTAGGCAATTAATAAAATTAATCTAATACAAATTTAAATTTGTTTGTTTATTTAGGAATAAAATGGGAATTCTTAATTTCAAAATACTTCCTAATTCCCTAATATCTAGGCAAAATTTTGGAAAATGTTTCTCTTTGAATTCACATGATATTTCTTAAAATTTGGCATAATATTCCTCCGTAAAAAGTAAATATTAAAAAGCTCTCTATTATTTAGGCAGAATCTCAATGATTATTTTCACGCAAGACTATTACTCATTTTTATGGTGTGAAAACAAAATTTAAAAATTATTAAAATACCAAATCACGCCTTTTTATTCCATGACATGATGCAATATAAAATAAATAAATAATGCCAATGACCTTATCTTATATGCATCTAACCTTACATTTTATCATTTCCATTATTATTTACTATTAGTATAATTTTTTTAGGAAATTAAGATTGAAATAAATTTCATTTTTTTATTTATTCTTATGAAGGAAAATTCTCTTTAATTCTCCAATATTTAGGTGAAATTTGGGAAAATTAATCCTTCAAAACATGATTTGAATTCCCACCAATATCTAGGTAGCGTTTTCAAAATCATTGTGTTTTATATTAAAACATCATTATTATTTTTTTAAGAGAAATTTTGCCATTTCACATTTATTGTAAATGCCTAATATGCATATATGACAAACTTGAGTATAAATGAAATAATGCATGGAATTGTACTTTTTTTAATGGATTTTATGTAAGACGAAAATGAATTTTTGGTATTTAAAAATATTTATTATTATTTTTATTTAGTTTGCATTTTTTTAACTTCTCAATATCTAGGTGGAATTAAAATAAATTTTTTAAAGAAATTCACATACATATTTTTTGAAACAAACCAAGACAATATTTCTTTGCAAAAATAATCATTTGAATTCCCTCCAGGTAAGGATGTCAAAAATTATTTTTCAATAAGAAATATTACCTTTATTTCTAAAAACAAATTCCATACTTAATGTTAACCATTTTTGCCATAAAATTATTATAATTTATTTTAGTCCAAATTTTATTTTGACAATTTTAATCATCCACAAAAATTTATTTATGAAAATATATTTAATATAAAAAGATATTAAAACACAAATAAATATTAAAACAACCAAGGCATGATAACAAAAATAAAGTAGAAAATCAAGAAAATATACCAAACTAAGCTTTAGGCGTAATGTAAACCAAATCCAAATGGCCCCAATTTGATGTGTTCTTGGATGAGGCTCAAACTAGGCCAAGTCTAGTACCAAGTAGTTCGAGGTTAGGTAAACTATAGGTTAGGTCGATCAAGTCCTTAGATGTGGGTCAATCTTGGTAGATTTTTTTTTAATAAAATCTTAAACTAACCATTTCAATCCCTTCCCTCACTCTAATCTTTTTTTTTTTTTTTTTACTTTTCAAACTTTTCTCTTTTTATTTCTCTTTCTTTCTTTATTCTTTCCTTCTCTTTCTTCCTTTATTCTCTTTTTTTTTTCCATTTTTTCTCTCTTTCAGTTGAACCAAACCTCTCTTTTTTTTTTTTTTGCTATCGACTTCCCTCATTTTTTTCTTTTTGTCTACATTCTTTTTCTTTTCTCTTTCATCATTCTTCTTTTTTTTTTCCCTTGCCAACATCGAAACTCTCATTATTTTCTTTTTTTTTTCAATTTTTTTCATATTTTATTCTTCTTTTTTTTTTTGCCAAAATTGACTCCTTTTTTTTTTTTGTTGTTATTTTCTCCTTCTTCTTTCTTTTTCAATTGAAACAAATAACCTTCTCTATTTTTTTTTTTTTTTTGCTATGGTGCTAGGTTCTTCACATAAAGACTATACTGATTTTTTATTACTTGATTTTTTGTGATTTTTGGCTTTTGATTTGGATTTTTGATTAGGGATTTTTGGGTGAAATTTTTTTTTTTTGGGTTGCTTGATAGATTTGGATTTGGTTGGGTATGGGATAAAAGCTTGTTGGTTTTTTCTCTATTGGATGTTTAGAGTTGGGAATAAGTTTTTCTGCTTGTGTGATAAGAGTTTGAATTTGTGATTTAGAGGGTATTTTCAGTTTAGTGTTGGGGATAAAATAAGTTGATTGTAAATGGTGGCTCTATTGAGAGGATTGATGGATGTCGTGAGTGGTTATGGAACTATTGGAGGTTGGTTGGGTGGTGAGTTTTTTTTTGGTGAGTTTACTTAAGAGAGCGGGTTGATGCCTTTAGTGGGTTTAACCGAATGGGTTTCTTTGTGGGTTGGTGTTGCCTTGAATAGAGGCTGGTGGTAGTTAGTGATTTTTGCTATGTGTTTTGGAGAGGATTGGTAGGGATTTTCAGTTAGGCTTGTGAAAAAGTGGGGTTTGTAGAGGACTTGGTGGTGACCGCATGGTGTTGGGGAACTAGGAATAGGTTTGGAGATTGCTAGTTTTTTTTTTTTTGTTAGGTACTAAGAGCTTCTACTTGATGGGTAAATGTTTTTTTTGCTTCAATTTTTTCGAGTCTTTCTCTATGTTTGCTTTGAAATTGGCTTTCATCTCTTTAATGGTCTCTTCTTGGATTTTTGCTCTAGTTTCAATGGAGGAACAAAATGATATTGTAGTTGCCAGTAGTTGATCTTGTTGGTTGCTAGTTGTTTGTTGATTCCAAAGCCTTTTCTAAATATTCTACAAACCAAAAAGGTGAAAATAATGAAGAAAATGTGGTATGGCTAGAAGTAGTAAGACAAACTAAGGGAGAGAACAATTGGGAGGCAATCTTTGGCAACTAGACCTAGCAATTTCATATATGACACATTGATAAAGTACTAAAATGATATAGATAAAATCGTAAATATATTTTAAAAAAATGTGTTTCATGTTTATTTGTGTCGACATGAATTTCGATATGACACAATTCATGTTGTATATGTGTTAACTTATCTAAACATGTGACACGATATGAATAACATGTTTAATTTAATCTTATTATACGAATACACGTTTAATATGTTTAATATGTTTAACACATTTTTTATATTTATTTTAATTAATTATAAATATATAAAGATTATTTTAATTTTTAATTTTTAATTTTTTTAATTGTGATGCTTATTTAGCTATTTAATATCATATAACAATTATTTTAAACATTTAATTATGATACTCATTTAATAATTATTATAAAATTTTTTATATTAATAATGTAAATATAATATAAATATTAATATTAGTCCTATACATTATTATTTTATTCTTTAATCTTTAATAATTTATCATTTTGAAGTTGATACTGAAAATTAATATATAAATTAAAATTAAAAAAAAATATTAAATACGTATTAAATAAGTATTAAAATTTTTTATTTTTTTAATATGTAAGTACTTTTTTATATTAATAATATGCCAAATTTATTAAGTTGTAAATAATTGATAGTTTATAATTATTTATTATTTTAGTCATGTTTTTATATATATTCGTGTTAGTTGTGTCTATTCGTATATATTTGTGTTAGTTGTGTTTATTAATGTATATCTGCGTTAGTCGTTTATATTCGTATTATTCGTGTTTATTCATGTCGTGTTTAAATGAACTAATTATACACATAT
Organism: Durio zibethinus; assembly: GCF_047325235.1. Taxonomy (NCBI): domain Eukaryota; kingdom Viridiplantae; phylum Streptophyta; class Magnoliopsida; order Malvales; family Malvaceae; genus Durio; species Durio zibethinus. The sequence continues at coordinate 18,706,370 of NC_143177.1, forward strand.
GAATTATGTTGTGTCATGTGTAACATAAATATTAAACATATTATGTTTGTGTTTTAATAATTTATGTCATTATATGTGTTAAATACGACACGAGACATGACATAGAAACATGAATTGCCAAGTCTACTGGCAATCGACCATGGGTTTATATTTGTTTTTTTTTTTTTTTTGCTCTAAAATATGCATTTAGGCTTGAAAAATAAGTGTGGGCCTTTGGCTTTTGGGCTTGTAGGTCCACATCATGAATTTAACTTCAAAATTAGATTGAGGGCTCAAAAATTAAATTGGGGTTTAGAAATGGATTTTGGGCTTGAACAATCAACTTGGATTTCTATTGGGCCTCAAGCCCAATTGACTTGAATTGATCAGGCTCTAGCCCATATAAAGTAATCTCAAATATTTAATATAAACTCCAAATAAGTCTAGTCAAATCCAAATATTCAAATTGTTCAAAATTGATACATTCGGACTATAATCAAAATCAAATACAATTAAATCATCCCTTACAAAATTAAGTGCATACAGTTGTCCATTTTTACACATTACTGAAAATCAAGAATAGTATAAAGACATAAACAATAATTTTGTTCGGAATTGACGATTTAAGGATTCTTCAATTTTTTTTGTATTTTTTTGTTATTTTTTCTTGATTTTTCTTTTTTTTGGGATTTTTTTTAAATTTTTTTAAAAAATTCCTTGCATTAGAGACTCTACAACTTTTGAAAATAAATTTGAAAGCTTATTTAAGCAATGGCTCATTGACATTAAAAATCTTATCTTAAAAGCTCTTTTAAACAAAAGCTCAATGACTTTAAAATCTCATCTGGAAAAACTATTTTAAACAAAGATTTAATAACTTAAAAAATCTCATCTTGGGAAAAGCTATTTTAAACAAAAGCTTGACGATTTTAAAATCTCATCGTGACAAACTCCTTTAAAAAAAGGCTAAACAACTTTAAAATTATCCTAAAAAAATCCTTTAAACAAAGGCTCAACAATTTTTAAAATCTCACCTTGGGAAAAGATCCTTTAAATAAAGGCTTGACAACTTTAAAATCTCATATTGGGAAAAGTTCTTTTAAACAAAGACTCAATGACTTAAAAATCTCATCCTGAAAAGCTCCTTTAAATAAAGACTCGACAACTTTAAAATTCGCATCTTGAAAAAGGTTTTGCAAGCTAAAAATTCAAAAGTTTTTCTGAACCAAAGCTTGATCCATCATATTTTGAGTATGTTTGGAAACATTCCAATTTTAAACAAGCTTGATCTTCCATTTCCTATACTTTATTAAAAAATACATGTACTGGGATGTGACGAATGTGAAGGACACCTTGTATATCATGTGACCATTCATTTCATTCCATGCATTCGAAATTATAGTAACCATGTTCTCATAATTAACTTTGTCTTTTGAATTTTGGACACAACTCTAGTTGCTTTCCATTCATTTGATGTCTTTTTTTAAGACTTTTAATTCATTTTTCTTTTTTATCTTCTTTTTTTTTCATTTTTCTAATTTTAGGAAACTTTAAAATTAACTTGCAAATCATGATTCCCACTTACATCTATTTACTTAAGAAATGTTCTTTATTTACTTATGATCCTTGGATATTGGTGTTTTCCCTGGCTTTCCTTTTCATTTTTTTCTTTTTTTTGTTTATCTCTCTTTTCATTTTCATTATCCTTAAATCTTTTAAAGTAACTTAAAGGTTTGTTATGAATATTATCAATCATTATCTAAATTTCATGACAAATACAATGAATTCATGATAACACATGGGTAAGAAAAGTTCGATCTAAGAAAAAGATATCCATTATTGTTAGGAAAATGGTAAATTAAAACATCAAAAGAAGGCATAAGTCTTTAAAGTACAAAAAATAAAGAGGTAATGCAAAGGATAACAATTAGGGAATCGATTATCAGTTCCTCAAATAATGAACATTTGGACAACTTAGGTCAAATATGTCCGAAAACTCCATCAAAAACTTATCCCATAAATGACATTAATCTTTCTGAGTTCATCAAACTGACTATGTCACCATCATCTGAGATTGATGTAGACATGTCTTTAAATCCAAATTGCTTTTTTACACTAATCCTTCTTTCATACATGCCATCTTTTTAGTCCTAAACTTAACTATACCTTTTTTACCTTTTCTTATATTTGAGATGCCTTTTTAGGTTTTTAACTCGAATGTCTCTCTTTTAACTCAGATTGCCTTTTTTAGGTTTTCAATATGGGTCTTTCCTTTTTTTTTTCTTTTATTTTAGGCATAATATTTTTTATAGTGTCTAAGTTTACCAAATTTGGCAACTCATTTCCATTCATTTCTATCAGGATCAATGCTCCACCTAAAAAAGCTTTTTTCACCACATATGAACCTTGCCAATTGGGTTTTCATTTGCCCTTGTTATCATGTTGGCTTACAAGATTTTTTTTTAAGAACAATTCACCTCGCAAAAGTGCTTGGGTTGCATCCTTTTTTCATATGCCCACATCATTCTTCTTTGGTACATTTGGCAATGTGAGAATGCCATGAACCTTTTCTCCTTAATGAGATTTAGCTATTAAAAAAAACCACAAACCCACTCCGCTTCTTCCAAATTTACTTCCATTAAAACTCTCAATAAGGAATTTTTACTTTAAAAGGCAACATGACCTCGATCCCTTATACTAGTGAAAAAAAAGTGGGCCTAGTAGAAGTATGAATTGATGTTTTGTAAGCAAGTAGAGTAAAAGGTAATTTCTCAAGCTAATTTTTATAAATGTCAGTCATATTTTTTAGTATCTTATTGATATTTTTATTGGTTGCTTCCACTGTACCATTCATCTTAGGGCAATACAGTGTTGAATTGTGGTATTTTATCTTGAACTATGTGTAGACTTCTTGCATCATCTTGTTGTTCAAATTATTAGTGTTATCAAAGATAATTCTTTCCATGAGTCCGTATTGGCAAATTATTTCTTTCTTGATGAATTTACACTTCATAGCCCTTGTGACATTGGCATAAAAAACTTCTTCAACCTATTTCAAAAAGTAGTCAATTGTTACAAAGATAAAGCAATGCTCATTTGAAGTTTTTGGGGTAATGGATCCAATCACATCTATTCCCCTCATTGTAAATAGCCAAAGAGGTGAGTTTTGTCTACATAAATTTAGCACTTATGGTATAATTAATACAATCAATTTCTAATGTTCACCAATAATAACCAGCCCTCATAACTTGTCTGGCTATCATATGCCCATTTGTGTGCGTTTTGCATATTTCTTCATGCATTTCTTCAAAAAAAAATTTTAGCTTCAATAGTATCCACATATATTAAGAAAATATGGTTTTGGCTCTTTTATACAAGATTTCCCCATCAAGAATGAACCCTATCACCAATCTTTTGATTATTCTTTTGTCATTCTTAGAAATGTGCTTCAGGTATTTCTAATATTTAAAAGTATTGCATGATATCATAATACTTAGGCTGCCCATTAACCTTTTCCTTAATGCTTGAGTTATGTGCTGACAATTCTCAGGTTTATATTCTAAAGGGTTGAACTTCTGCATTTGCATTCAATTTGAACATTGCAGTCAATGTGGCTAAAGCATCAGTAGTTTCATTTTCTCTCTAAGGATATGCTGAAATTAGACCTCTTTATACTACTTGATCAACTTAGCTATATACTTTTAGTACAAGACCAATTTTTGATCTTTTATCTCCTATTCGCCCTGTAGTTGATAAATAACTAAGGCCGAATCCTTAAACACCTTTAATGTTTTAATTTTCTTTTTAATGGCCATTTGCAAATCCATGACATAGGCTTCATATTTTCTCACATTATTTGTGCAATTAAAACCCAGTCTTGTAGTGCAAGGATAATAATCTCCATCTGGGGATATCAGCTTTACTCTAACACCATGCCCCATAATGTTAGATGTTCCATCAAATAACATTTTCCATGCTTCTTTCGCATGTTTTTTTTTTTCCATTTGTAAGACTGTCATTAAATTTTTGTCTGAAAACTCAAACTCATGGGCTCATAATTGTTCATGATCTGTAAGAAAATTAGTTATTACACTCCCTTTAATAACTTTTTGTGCCATATATACAATTTTATATTCAGAGAGCATCACTTGCCATTTTTCTATTCTCTCTGATAATAGCAGTTTCTTAAATATGTACTTTGAAAAGATCCAACTTTGACACAAGCCAAGTCATTTGGTAAAGTATGTATTGTCTGAGCCTGTGTGTAGCTTACACTAATGCATAGCACATTTTCTCTAATTGTGAGTACTAGGTTTCTTACTTGGTAAATTGCTTGCTCGAATAATAAATGACTTGTCCTTTTTGCCAATTTCTTCATTTTGTCCTAACATACACCCTACGGAATTCTCATGAATTGTTAAGTACAATATTAGAGATTTTTGGCAATTAGTGGTACCAACACTAGTGGATTGGAAAAATACTCTTTAATTTTTTCAAATGCGTTCTAACATTCTTCATTCCATTCATTAGGGTTATTTTTTTAGAGTAACATAAAGATGGAATCACATTTTAAGATAAATTGAAAGATAAAGCGAGAGATATAATCAACCTTTCTAAGAACCCTCTTATTTCCTTTTGTGTACATGATGGAGACAAGCTTTTAATAGCTTGAATCTTGTCTAGGTAGACCTTAATTCCTTTTTTGCAAACTATAAATCCCAATAGTTTTTTAAGTTTGACTCCAAATATACACTTTATTAGGTTAGCTTAAGCTGATACTTTTGTAATCTTTCGAAAAGCTTTTTAAGGTTGGCAATATGGTTCTTTCCTTTACGAGATTTTGCTATTATATTATTAGCATACACTTCTATTTTTTTGTGCAACATGTCATGAAAGAGAATTACCATCGCTCTTTAATTTGTAGCGCTAGCATTTTTTAACCCAAATGGCATAACTTTGTAATAAAAGTCCCCCACATTATCACAAGCATAGTTTTCTCCATATCGTCTTGAGCCATTTTGATATGGTTAGAGCTAGAAAAGCTATCCATGAATGAGAACATAAAGTGCTTGGCAATATTATTTATAAAGGTATCAATATGAGATAGTAGAAAGTTATCTTTCAGACTAGCCATGTTCAAATCCCGATAGTCTATGCATATCCTCTCTTTTCCATCCTTTTTGGGGACAAAGACTATGTTCGCTACCCGTTTAGAATGTTTGGTTACTTCTAAAAAACCACCACCAAATTGCTTTGTTACTTCCTTTTTGATTTTCAATAACATCCCTAATTTCACACCCCTCAATTTCTGTTGCATTGGCTTACATTTTAGCTTTAAAGGCAATTTATGCTCTACAATATTAATGCTAAGACTAGCATGTCTTGATATGACCATGCAAACACATCTTTATATTTTTAGAGCAAATCCATTAACTTTTCCCTTTCAATAGGCAGAAGCGATGTATCGATCTTGATTTTTATTTTATTTTCTTTATTTCTTAAGTTAATTATGTTTGTAGCCTCTTAGTATAGTTCTACCAGCCTTTTTTCTTGCTTCATCTGCCTTAACAAATTAAGAGGTAAGACGCAGTCTTTTGAATCCTCATCTTTATCAAGCTTACCAATGTAGATGAAATTTTCACAATCAAACCCAGAATTATTATCGAAACCATCCATAATGTTCATTATTTAAAGTCTTGAAAATAGGTAATATTGCAAAGATATAAGTGGATATACTGATACAAGCAAAAAAAGAAAAAATAAATTTATGCTAAAAAATGTAGAAACAAATGGAAATGGATAAAATGTGGAGTAAGAAATGCATTAGAATTGTCATTTATTAATGATGATGAAAAGTAAGCCCATACAAACTTCTCACATGCCCTTGAGTAGAGGCAATTGGGGTTCCCATTTGTTACATTAACTAGGTTCAAGGATAATAAAAACAAAACGGATAAGGTTTTTTACTATCTTTAGAATTTGCAACCAAAAAGATAAATGAAAACATCTTCGTCCATCTCTTCTTTTTCTCTTTCCTTTATTTTTTTTATCTACAAATTAGAGAAAACCACCTTTAAACTTTCTATTAGGTTCCCATTATTCATCTCTATCAACCTAAGGTAAACATATTCGTCAAAGTAGAATATGTCATAGAGATAAAGAAACACCATTTTGCTCCCATCTAGCTCTTGCCCCTTAAAGCGTGCCATTCTCCTTTCTCTTTTTTCCAGTAATATTTTCTTTCTATCAACATTAGTAGGCTTATAACCTAGACTAAACCTAATCTTATGCTCAATAATAATAGGCATCATTTTCATTCTTTGTAAGTTTCTAACTAGCCTATTTCTCGATTGCCACCCTTTTCTAATTGTTTGTTTAATTACCATCCTTATGGTTTTTGACAAATGTAAGATTGGTATTTTTTAGCTTTCTCCCACATATACAACATCAAAAACTTCAAAAACTTTGACTGAGAATTTTAGTACCTCATTTGTAGCCTTAACATAAAGAGTGGTCAGGGTTTTAGTGACATGCAAATCTTCATTTCCTACCAAACATACTTGTCTTCCTTCAATAATGAACTTCACGTTCTGGTGTAGGGATGATGGTACAGTGCCTCCTATGTGGATCCAAGGCCTACCTAGCAGACAATTGTAAGAGGGAGAAATGTTCATCACTTAAAACTCTATATTGAAGGTGCATAGGCATATCTGTAGTGGAATCTCAATGTCTCATAGCACTTTCCTTCGATACCCATCAAAAGTCCTTACTACTATGTGGCTATTCTTTATATGAGATGGATCAATGGGTAATGTTGCCAATATGGTTATTAGCATAACATTGATTGATGACACATTGTCAACAAGTACCCTTGCCAAAGTATGGGTTTTACATTTAATGGTGATATGAAGAGCTTTCACATTACCTTATCCTTTGAGCTATATTTTATCATCATTAAAGGATGTAAAGTTTACATCTATTATATTTTTGACCATATGGTCCACATTATTAATTGAAATGTTATGTTACACATATGCTTGATTTAACACCCTCAACAAAGCATTGCGGTGTGATTTATAATTTAACAGTAGTGATAATAAAGAGATGCCAGCAAACATCTTGTTCATCTGGTCAACAAAGGCTATATTTGTTATGCTTGATGACTTTAAAAAACTCATAAGCCTTTTTTTTTACATTAGCTTTTTTATTTACACCTTTAAGCTTACTATTAGATGAACAAATTCACCTTATTCTACATTTTCTCCTTCTTTTACTTTTCCTCTTGGCTTTTTCCAACATTTTCAGAGTATAGCATTAGCCACTCTTAGTCATTCCTCCTAAACCCTTTAAGTTCATGGCATTTTCCATATTTGAGCTGTTTGGATTAGCATTGAGCTTTTAAACCATAACATCATAATTTTACTCCTAAGGAACTACCTTATTGTTTTCATAAGGGAACAAACTAGGGATGTAGATTATCACCACTACCCTAGAAAGAGAAACAGGTTCTATCACCACATAATCTAGGTCCTCATCATAAAATATGGTTAAAGGCTTTAGAATAAAAGTCCCCTTAGAGGCCCTCTTATTATCACATTCATAATTTTTTCATCATATTTATCATAAAATTCTATCACATTTGCATCCATCAAGCTTTACAATAACTGACAAAAAGCTTTACATCTTTGAATGGAATGTCTAGCCACTTTCTCATGATACTTATAAATCTAAGCAAGATCTTCATGATTTCCACTAGCACTCTCGAACTTGAACTAAATCATGTTTGTCTTGACTAAACAATCATATATATGCTCAAATGGAGTATTTACCTCGTCCATCCATCTTTTAATTCTTATCATTTTTTTCATCCCCACGGTATATACTCTTCCCTTGGCATGATTTGAAAGAAGGTTTGCATTGACACTTGGTTTATTGCTACTATCAAAATTTAACAGCCCATTATTTATCAAACCCTATACTTTATTTTTCAAGGCCATGCAGTTTTTAGTGGAATGTCCCACATTTTTAAAATGGTAATTGTATCAAGCATTAAGATCATACCACTTGGGATATGATGGTTAGGCTTTAAGTAAACAGGGGCGATGATATAGGAATTAAACAGTCATGCATAAAGTCTATATAAGACATTAGGATTAGATTAAAGTGGGTATTTTATGGAATACTGTACGAACTCCATTGGTTATGTGCTTGGCTGGTTTATACGGTAAAAGATTAAGTTACTAGAGTAAATGTGCAATTAGGCATTTAAGGATGAAAACCTAGCTCATATGATGGTCGATAAGGTGGTTGATAAGGGTAAAGTCCTTGTAAGGTGGGTAAGTTGGGTAAAATTGATAAAGTATGAATGGGTTAGGTGGTGTGCTTCCATAAGCCATTACATGAGTTTTTTTTTTTTTGTTTCTTTAAAACTGTCACTTTTTTAGTATTAAAAACGTCATGTCCTTCAATCTTGTCACTCTTTATGGCATTCTTAATCATTTTTTCATAAATTACCATATCAATAAAATTCTTAATTGCATTTTCCACTAGTTTCTTATAATAAGGTGCTTTTAATGTATTGACAAATAGTACTATTGTTTCTTTTTCAGTTAGTAATAATTGCACCTGAGCTACTACATCCCTCCATTAGTAAGCATATTCTTTGAATGTTTCATTGGGCTTTTTCTTTATATTATGAAGTGATAACCTATCGAAGGGCCAAGTCAACCATGTGTTTGTATTGGGTCATGAATGCCTATGCAAAATCTTTCCACGAGTGGATTCAGCTCTGATCTAGCCACATATACACCATCTAGCCATTGATTATGTTAAACTATCTTAAAAGTAATGAATTAGAAGCTTGTCATTATAGGTGAGTCCTATCATCTTACGACAGAAAGTGATAATATAAGTAAAAGTACATTTGGTCCCATTATATTTTTCAAAATCAAAGACTTTGAATTTTGTCAAAATAACTAGGTAGTGCACCAAGCTGAGCTCATTGGCATCAATACTTCCATAAATATCGTTTCTTTCAATTGTCCTTAGTCTCTTTTCAAGTAGTTCATATTTGTTTTGCATATCTATATTTTTAATAAGTTTTAGCATGCTTTTTAACTTTTTGGTTCCTTAGGATCATCTAAGTTTATGACCATAATAGGGTCAATAGGATTGGACCTAGGTTGATATGCACATAAACTAGTGGTTGACTAACACAAGAACCCCCGTAAGTGTAAGGTTATCATCTTGTTGGCTGTTGATATACACTATAAAAAACCTGTGCATGTGGTAGGGTGAACCCTGGTGGGTATATAGGCTCTCCAATATTAATTTTTTCTCGTGGTTCAGATGCACCGATAATTCTTTTGCCTTTTGACATTTCTAATAGCGATTGCTTTAATTTTGTCACTTACTTATACTTACTCTTCTGCATGTCAACCATTCTTTCTTTAATTTCTTTTTAAGCCTTCTCAACCTTCTCAATCCTGGTTAATTGTTCATTTTCCAGGATTCTGGCTTGTGCTTGTGTATTATACATATAAGAGATAGACTAATTCAAATTCTTAGACTAAGCTATCCTTGAACCTTTTTCATTAATTACTATTATTGCTTCCCATAAAAGGGATTCTTTATGATCCTTCAATATCTAGGTAGGATTTTTAAGGGATTTTTTTTGCCTTCAAGATTTGATGAAAGTATATTTATAGCCATTTTTTTCTTAGGCTAGCTTAAAAATGAATTGCATGTGAATTATGGATGCATGGTACAATTATACTAAAACATGTTTATGCACTTAACATTGAATTATTATTGCTTATCATAAAAGGGACTTCTTTAAGATCTTCCAATATCTAGGTAAGATTTTTTTAAGGGACCTTTTTTTGCCTTAAAGATTAAAGTATAATTACAACCATTATTTTTTTTCTTAGACTAGCTTAAAAAAAAAGGAAATAGGTGTATATGTATATTGTGAATATATGTACTTAAGGGTATCCATTTTTTAAGACATTTCAAATAAAAGGATTTTTCATTGATTCCAAAGTTCTCAAAATTACATATCATCCAATTATTATTTAATTAAAAGCATAAAAACATTTAACTTGTTCATATTGCTTTTTGGCCTTATTCAAAAAATTAATCAAACATTGCCTATATTTTTTGGTTGGGGTGGTTTCTCATTGTAGGGCTTCTGTTTTTTCCACTATTTCCCTTGCCTTTTTACTGCCTTATGGATTTGAGCAATCAAGTGATCTATATATATTTGCCTACTTAAACTTTCTGCATTCCACTTCATATGGGTATCCATTTATTGCACTTAAAATTTTAGCTTTTTAATGCTTAATTTTAGTATAATTTGACTATTATTTTAGATTGTTCTTTAGCATTTCTTAACAAAAATACTTTTAAAATATCAATTGTCTTATTTATAGGTGTAATTGAAGAAAATGAAGAATTGTGAACATAATATGGAGGATGTTGGTGCTAATAGCCTTCATTAGTGTCAATTAGTCACATTGATACGTCTTTTTTTTTTTTTAACTTTTCTTGCTTGATTTTTTTGAGTCTTATTTTCTTACAGTTTTTAATAAAACTTGTAATAAAAAGGTGTAATTGAAGAAAATGAAGAATTGTGAACATAATGTGAAGGATTTTGGTGCTAATAGCCTTCATTAGTGTCAATTGGTCACATTGATACTTAGGGAGTTTTTTTTTTTTTAGCTTTTCTTACTTGAAATTTTTTAGTCTTATTTATGTTTTAGTAAAACTTGTGAAAGAAATACTCATTAAGTGTGGATTTCTTTTACAGAAAAAAAAATGATGAAAGATGCGAGATGCATAGTGAAGGACATATATGAGGGATCAAGCTTCTACAAGGTTACCCAAGTTAAGAAACAAGAAAGGGGCTGATGTGGAATATTTGAGAGATTTGGTTGGCTATTTAGTTAACTTGGATGAAGCTCAAATTTAGTAGAAGAGAGCCAAGCACCAAAACCCATATGTGCATCAACACTAGTGTTACTGCACTAGTAGAAAACGTGAAGGTTCAAAAGTGCACTAGCTGGAGAAGAAAGTCTCTAGATATTTTTAGGACTCTAGGTCCCTCCCTTTTACCTATAAACAGGGGAGAGGACCAGCCATGAAGTGCACTTAGTCTAGATTTTAATTTCTGTCTTTTTTTGCATTTTCTTTTCCAATGGTTAGATTTCCCTAGCTTCCAAAAAACTATTTTACAATTTTTTTCCATTAAAATTCACTACCAATTTTCATGTTTCTATATGTTTTCTTATGAACGTTTCAAATCTTGCAATAAACTTCTCATTTACAATAAATTTTAAGCTCAAATTAGCTTATTTCTATTCACTTCTTAAACTATTTATGAAATTGATTAGGTTGATGTTCATTTGGTTTTTTATATTAAGACTCTAGCAAATCTTGTTAGATTTTGTTCAAAATTTTTTTGACTGCTCCTAATACATAAATCTTCAACATATATTAAATCTAGATTTAAACTTGCAACAGAGATTTCCAAATCAAAGCTGTAAAATGCGATTGGAGAAGAGTGCAAAAGCCAAACATGAACAGTCTACTTTGTTGTGGAACCTCTCTCATCGTGGAGTTCTGTTTGATCCCTTTTCTTCTTAGATCCATAGCTTTATGTTTTATTTGATAAATCTTGATTGATTTTATTGATCTTGCTAAAAGTTAGTGGCTATTTGGATCAAATAGTTGATAATACATTTTGCTTTATGTTCATTAGTGCACTATTAGAAGTTAAGATGTTGAGCTAAATTTTTGCATAGGTTTTCTGATTTTTGTGTTGATTCTTGCTAAATACTTGTTAATGAAGATGTTTTCAACTCATCTAAAGATCTCTTGTAGCTAATGATCATATTTTAAATTTTTCATGAAGATCGTGTGATTCAGTCATGCATAAGTTGAAATAGTTTCTAGTTGAGCATTACTCTACTATTATCACATTTTCTACTACATTTTCATTTTACATTTTAGTTCTTTAATGGTTTTTATACATTTTAGTTAGATATATTTGTACTTGTTTAGTTTAGATTCACTCTGTAATGTATTTTCATCTCTCTGTACTACATTTTCATCTACTATACATGTACATTCAATACATGCAGTAGATATAGAAATTATCTGTTCATGTAAGACTCATTGATTGTTCAAGATTTTCTTTCTTTTGCATGTTAAATCTTTAGTTAAACTTTTAGACATTCATTTAAAGTTCATTTAGCTTTAGTTCATGTTTACATTTTGGAAATTAAAATCCTATTTACTGTTTGATGCATGTTCCTTGTAATTTCATTTTTGCATTTTAGATTTTCAAGAAACATGCATTTAGTTTATGTAGTTTAGTTTTTTATAAAAACTTCCATTTAGTTCTTCATTTAGGATTTATGCATATAGTTTTTATGTTTTCTCATTAGGTATCAAGTCAACTTTGGAGTGCAAATGTTCTTTTTGTCTGCATTGCTTTAGTGTGAAGCTTATGATTCATTATTGATTTCATGCAACAATAATATGTTTTCTTAGCTTCTGTCTAGCATTTTAGGTAATACATTGGTTCATTAAGATTGTGTCCTAAAGGTTTCAAAGTTAGTTTAGGTTAATTTTGTTTGCATTAAATTTTTTTTTTTTTAGCTTTAAGTGCATTATAAGTGTCATTTTCAATTTGCATTAGGTATCATTTCCAAAAATTATTCGTTTTTCTCATTTTAGAACTTTAGGTATTATTTTCATGTGCTTGTGTCATTGTTTTTTTTTTTTTTTACATTTGCTTTTTAGCTTTGCATTTTATTTCATGTTTGAGAATTTTAGAATTAATGGTACAAGATTTAATGGGCAACTAGATTAACTATGGCAAAATTTTAATTGGAATTTTCTTTGTTAATTTTTTTTCAGTTTCATTCTATTTTCTTAGTTCAATTTTTTATGATTTGTTTCCTTATTTGATTTTCCATTGTTAATTGTGTAGAAGTTTTTTTTTTTTTTTTTTTATATTGATTGAACGAACCAACTTTAAATAATGTATGGGGATAAGTTGTACTTAGTTTAGAAACCTCTTTTACTAATCCTCAAGGGATCGACACTTAGACTTTTTAATCTCTATTATTACTTAATCGCCTATGCGTTTGCAAGATTTCCTAGTCATCCATCTTTAGATTACATGTATACCTTCAATTTGCTTCTCTCTCTTACCACTCATTTCATAGTGCAGCAATGTAATTCTTATATTCTTGCAATTATTGTTTAGCCTTTTTACTGCTTGGCAAAGTGTATCTTTCTCTCCATACATCTCCAAATATTTTCTCGTATCTTTTTTCAACTTTGCCTTTAACCTCTCATTCTCCCTTTGACTTTCTAATAACCTTGCTATGTTGTTTGAAAACAAAATTTCCCAATTTTGCTATTCCTAAGCAAGTTGAAATGCCTTTTTCTCATTTTCCATGGCTTTATACCTTTAAAACTCTATCCTTTCCTAAAGCTGATTTGTATCTTTTTACTGCCTACAATCGGATCTGATCATCATGTCTCTCAATTGACTCATTAACCTTTCATTTTCTTCATATGGTTCCTTAAGGTCACCACGGACCACATCTCAGTCTTTCTTAATCTTTTCTAGTTGGCTTTCTTACACAAGGACCTCATATTTCAATTATCCCAATTCTTCTTAGAATCTAAGAATTTCTTTCCTTATTTTTTCTTTTTTTGCCTCAAAGTCCAATCTTTCGAGTTTGATTTCCAAAAATGGTGCCTTTACCTATGGATTAACCAGTTGATCAAAACACTATCTAAAGGGAATACTATATCATTTACCCATTTTGCTATCTATACCAAGCTTTCATGTTTTGGTGATATCACGCTCTTTACCCACATAGTTTGCTTCCCTATAGTCAAACTTTAATTAGTTCAAACCATAAGTCATCGGGATGAACTACATAGACCTGTATTATCTTCTGACTATGAATGTTGCATAGCTTGTTGCTTGCCAAATTCCTAATAGTGTAAGCCATGGTTTATCACCACAACTATACAATATAAAAGCATGAGGCATCCAAGAGGTTTTTTATGTCATGTCTTCCCTTTTTAGTTTATGAAAGAAAGTAGTCCACTGCTCCTTAGTGAGGTTTCTCGACCATTCTTTCTTATAAAATTCGATAATAGGAACCAGAGATTTCTTGTTTGATTAATGGGAACCTTATATTCACCCTCGAAATGACTTTGAAACCAAATAAATAGCAGTTGCACACATTTGAAAAAATGTCATTCCTCTTTTCTGCGATAATAGTTCAATGATTTGGCAGTTTTTACTAAAATAACTGATGAAGGGTTGACATGTTTCTCCAACTATGAGGAAAAGTCTACCACCAATACTTTGATTTGTCCTAATACCTTTGGATAGATCACTAAACCATAAACTGCCACAGTAAAAATGTCGATAACCCGATTCTCACTAGGGTTCTCAATTATAAAATCATGTAAGAAAGTCTATGGGATAGCATCACTATTTCCTTTCCTCTTATCAATCACCTTGACATCGAAACCCATTATTTTAGCTCATTTCTTTTGATACCCTAATTTCTTTTCTTCTTTCTTATATATTTTATTTGGCTTGGTTAACTTTACACAAAGTAAAGTAGTGTATTCTTTGATAATGGGTGTCATATCTTCTTTGTTAAAGGTGAAGTAGAGGTATAATGGGTTCTAAAACTGTATTATAACTTTAATCAACTTTTCATTTACCTTCACTAGGATAAGCAAAGCAATATCTCCATACTTCTTAGTGAATGCAAATTTTCTCTCTATCTTCCACTAATTCCAAATATTGCCTAACTTAGTCAAGTTATTCTGTTGTAAATCTAAATAAACCACTTTAGGAAGACTAGATACATATCCCTCTACTAGACAATACCCATTCTTTTTTTGCCTTTTTTCAGACTAATCCTGAACTTCCCAATATATTTTACTAATGGTAAATACCTTATGTAAATCCTAAGATTTCATGCTCTCAACTGCAATTCCTTTTGCTGATAACTGTTTAAAATATGAATAACCCTCAAAGTGACTATTTTACACCTTTAATGATGTATGCAAAAAGAAAAGGAAAAGCACACAAAAATCAAGAATTTAGTATAGATGAATTGGTGAAAAATAAATTTTTAAGACAAAAAAAGGAACTAGTTTTATTATTTTAAAACGTTTACCCTTTTTATCAAAAAACATTCTCATATACTTAGGCTTTTATCAGGTACTGTGATACCTTGGTGCAAGGTGTCATATTTATTATAGGTGACTAGACGTTGTCAAAAGTCACATATTTTATGATTCACCTTTTTTTTTAATGAGTAAAAATTAAGAAATGTTCCTTCATGTGTTCTATCTTCAAACACACTTTACGAGGAAAGTTTGGCATAGCTTTATCCTAGGTTAGTCTCTTAAGGTTCACTATATGTTGGGTTAAAATTTACATATCCAAAAGTTCTCAAATTGTTCCTCACATCGTTGCCCATTATTGATTAGTAAGGTACCCCGATCTTCACCCATTACAAGCTATAAGTGAAAATGGTTTAATTTGAATAGGAGTATTTCGTTAGCCATTACGGAGCTATTCATCTAATGAGAGCGCAGGTACTCCATTCTCTCCTAAAAGGATAAGAGCCTGGGTATAAAGCCTATGCATGTGATGCACATGATCGTGTATGTGAAGAAACAAACAAACCTTTAACATTTTTTACCAAAATTACCATATCCTAAATGCCCCACAATTTATTAAGAACTGCATATAAAAACATAAAAAAAAAAAACATAAAATAACTTATGTAATCAAAATATGGATTCAATGCAGAACATTGTTCTCTTTTTTTTATAAAATCAAAATTAAAGGAATCAATTTTAAATAGTAACTAGGATCATTAAATCAAAACTTAAGATAACATATGATCTATTTTTGGCCTAACTTACTAAAAAAAATGACATCTTTAATGGAGTTACCAAGCTGTCATAATTGTTTTAGGGACCGCTAAACAAAATAATTTTAAAAGTTTTAAAACAAGGAGAGTTGTCATCAATCTTTTTGAAGGTGTGATTGGCCACTTAAAATTTATCTTTTTTAATAAAACAATAAAACGAGTTTAGAGTTTATTAAAAAAAGATATTTTGGTCTACAAAAAAAATTAGGTTCGGGAGTCTGTTACACGTGAGGAAGGATTAGCACCCCACATTATCCATTAAAAAAGGGTACCAATTGATCATATGTTATCCTAACTATTGATAAACATGGTCTTAGTTTTGATATTTAAAAATGATTCCTTCAATTTTTTTTTGAAAAAAAATCTTTTGTTTTTTTTTCTTAAAAAAAAAAAACGTTTTATTTAGGAATGAGTTGAAAATCTTTAGTATCAAAAC
Organism: Durio zibethinus; assembly: GCF_047325235.1. Taxonomy (NCBI): domain Eukaryota; kingdom Viridiplantae; phylum Streptophyta; class Magnoliopsida; order Malvales; family Malvaceae; genus Durio; species Durio zibethinus. Next base: position 18,722,774 of record NC_143177.1, read on the forward strand.
ATTTTTTAATTCTAAAATATCTAGGCAGAACTTTGAAAAATATTTCTTTACTTGGGACTTTCTAGCTAATCCCTCAAAAATTTCACATAATATTCCTTAATAAAGAATAATTATTGAAAAGCCCTTCAATATCTAGTAAAGTCTCAAAAATTATTTTTAATTAGGAATATCAATTTTTTATTTAAAAACAATTCTAAAAAATCACAATTTTAAAAAAACAATGATATGCAGACAAATATCATATGAAGCGTATATGACACAATATAAATTAAATATAGGCAATCAATCAAATTAATCTAATACAAATTTAAATTTTATTTGTTTATTTAGGAATAAAATGGGAATCCTTAATTTCAACATACTTCCAAATTCCCTAATATCTAGGCAGAATTTTCAAAAGCTTTTCTCCACATAGAATTTACATGATATCCCTTAAAACTTGTCGTAATATTCCTTTATAAAAGTAATTTTTGAAAAGTCCTTCAATATTTAGGTAAGAACTCAATGATAAATTTTATGTAAGACTATTAATCTTTTTTTTTTGGTATAAAAACAAAATTTCAAAATTATTGAAATACCAAATCACATTTTTTATTCCATGACATGATGCAATACAAGATAAATAAATGATGCCAATATGATCAATGCCGTTACCTTATATGTGGCTAACCCTGACATTCTATCATTTCCATTATTACTTACTATTATTATATTTTCTTTAGGAAATTAAAAATAAATTCCAATTTTTTATTTATTCTTGTGACGAAAAATTCTCATTAATTCACCAATATTTAGGTGAAATTTGAGAAAATTAATCTTTCAAAACATGATTTGAATTCACTCCAATATCCAAGCAACGTTTCCAAAATTATTATTTTTTAAAATTAAAACATCATTTTTTTTTGGAGAAATTTTGCCATTTTACGTTTATTGTAAATGCCTAAAATGCATAAATGACAACATGAGATAAATCAAATAATGCATGGAATTGTTTTTTTTTAATGGATTTTATTTAGGAAAAAATGGCATTTTTGATGTTTAGAAATAATAATAATAATAATATTATTATTTTTTTTTTTAATTCCCTAATATCTAGTTTGAATTAAAAATAAAAATTTTTAAGAAATTCATATACATATTTTTTTGAAACAAACCAAGATAATTTTTTTTGTGAAAATAATCATTTGAATTCCCTCCAATATTTAGGTAGGGATGTTAAAAATTATTTTTCACTAAGAAATATTACCTTACATTTTATTTCTAAAAAAAATCCATACTTAAAGCCAATCATTTTTGCTATAAAATTGTTATAATTTATTTTAGTCCAAATTTTATTTTGACAATTTCAATCATCCACAAATATTTATTTATGAAAATATATTTAATATAAAAATACATTAAAACACAAATAATATTAAAACAACCAAATGCATGTGACAATAAAAATAAACTAGAAAAGCAAGCAAATATACCAAACTAAGCTTTGGGCTTCAAGTAAACCAAATCCAATGGCCCAAATTTGATGTGTTCTTGGATGAGGCTCAAATTGGGCCAAGTCCAAAGCAAGCAGGTCAGGTTAGGCAGACTGCACTTGGGTTAATAAAGTCCTTGGATTTAGGTCAACTTGGTAGATTCTTTTTTTTTTTTAAATAAAATCCTAAACTAATCGTTTTAATCCCTTCTACCACCCTATTCTTTTTTTTTGTTTGACTTTCAAACTCTTTTTCTCTCTCTTATTTTTTTTCTTTTCTTTTTTTTTCTCTTTATTCCTCTCTCTTTCAGTCGAACCAAACTTCTTTTCTTTTTTTTTTGTCATCAATTTCCCTATTTTCCTTTTTTTCCTTTTTTTTCTTCTTCTTTTACCCTTCTTCATTCTCTCATTTTTCCCTATTTACATGAAAACTCTCATTCTTATCTTTTTTTTTTATTCTTCTTCTTATTTTTTTTCCTTGTTTTCTTTTTCTTTTTCTCTTCTCTCATCTTCTTTTTCTATTAAAACTAACTATTTTTTGTCACTATTTTCTCCCTCTTCTTTCTTCTTTAACCAAAATAAACAACCTCTTCTTTTCATTTTGGTTATGCCGTTAGGTTCATCACATAAGGATTATGGTGATTTTTGATTGTTGAATTTTTTTTTTATGATTTTTAGCTTTTGATTTGGATTTTGGTTAAGGATTTTTAGGTGGAATTTCCTTTTTTTTTTTTTAAGTGCTTAATAGGTTTGGATTTGGTTAGCTATGGGAGGAAAACATGTTGGTTTTTTTCTCTTTGGATGTTGAAAGCTGGGAATGGGTTTTTTGTTGGTGTGATAAGAGTTTGAGTTTGTAATTTATAGGGGTTTTTTTTTTGGCTCGGTGTTGGGGCTGAAATGAGTTGATTGTAGGTGGTAGGTCCAATGAGGGGATTAATGGATGTCGTGAATGGTTATGGAACTATTAGAGGTTGGTTTGTTTTTGGTTGCTAAAAGCTAGGGTGTTAAGTGTTTTTTTGGTAAGTTTGGTTGAGTAAGTGGGTTGATGGCTTTGATGGGTTCAATCGAGTGGGTTTCTTTGTGGGGTGGTATTGGTTTGAACAAAGGTTAGTGGTAGCTAGTGGTTTTTGCTATGTGTTTTGGAGGCGACTAGTAGGGATTTTTGGTTAGGCTCATGAAAGAGTGGGGGTTTATGGAGGACTTGATGGTGACCAAATGGTGTTGGAGAACTAGGAATGGGTTTGGAGATTATTGGTTTCTTTGTTAGGGGTTGAGAACTTTTACTTGATGGCCAAATGTCTTTTTTACTTCAATTTTTTTTAGTCTCTTTTTATGTTATCCCAAAACTAGCATTTGTCCCTTTTATGGTTTCTCACTAGATTTTTGCTCGAATTTCAATGAAAGAACAAAATGGTACTATAGTTGCCAGTAATCGATCTTGTTAGCTATTGGTTTCTTGTTGATTACAAAGCCTTTCCCAATTATGCTATAAATCGAAAAAGTGAAAATAATAAGAAAAGGTTGTATGGCTGGAAGTAGTAAGATAGACTAGGGAAGGGAATAGATGGAAGGCTATCTCTGGTAGCCAACCATGGGTTTACTTCTTTTTTTTTTTGGCGCTAAAATATGCATTTAGGCTTGAAAAATAACTGTGGGCCTTTGACTTTTGAGCTTGTAAGTCTACATCATGAACTTAACTTAAAAACTAGATTGAGATTCAAAATTTTGATTTGCACTTAAAAATGGAATTTGGGCTTGAACAGTCAACATGGAATTCTATTAGGCCTAAAGCCCAATTAACTTAAAATTGAATTGATTGGGCTTTAGCCCATATATGGTAATCTCAAATATTTAATACAAAGTTGAAATAAGCGCGATCAAATCTAAATATTCGAATCGTTCAAAATTGATACGTCTAAACTACAATCAAAATCGAATACGATCAAATTGTCAGAGACAAAATTAAGTGCTATAAAAAGTAAAAAATATAATTATATTAATTAATTTTTTATATAAGTTAAAATTGATTTTAATTTTTATTCTTATATGTTATTTCAATAAATTATATATTTTTAAAAAATGTTTTATTTAAAAGCATAAAAATATGCTTGTTAACTAAAACGAGATAAAATAATACATTTGAAATATTTACTTATTTTACATAATATAATTTTTTTTACAAAAAATATATATAATGCATGAAAATGATGTTCGTGTTTAATGTCATTGTTTTGAAAATTAAACTTTTAATGATGAAAATTTGAAACTAAATTCTTTGTTATTAATTCTTAATTATATATTTATATATTTAATTTTATAAATCCCGAGAAAGGAAGGGGTGTCCACTTGCCATCCCTCCCTTCCTCCAAAAATATATATTTTAAATTTTTTTATTTTTTTGTTTTCTAATTTTTAATTTTTTTAGTTTTTAGTTTTTAGTTTTTTTTTTAATTTTTAATTTTTGTTATTTGGTTTTTTGTTTTCTAATTTTATTTTTTTATTAGATAAATTTTGTAAAAAGGTTAATTGAGGTATGAATAATAAAACAATCCGTATTTGATTGGTTTCGATTCGTATCAGTCTACCATAGGTGTTTTTTGAAAATAAATTTAACAATGGGTCACATTTTTTAAAAAATTTGGTTAGGTCGAAGACAAGTTTAAGGAAATCTACCCTATCTTAAGTGTTTATGTGGCATCTCCATAACTCCCTCATTTTGTTTTTTTTTTTTTTAATTTCTTTTTTTAAAGCTTTAGATTTTGTTGGTTTCTTTTTTCCTTTTTTATTTATTTTGTTACTTTTTTTATTAGATAAATTTTGTAATAAAATGTCAATAGAGATAGAAATGATAAAATAACCCATATCTGCTGGGTTTTGATTCGCACTGGTCTAATTGTGTTCTTTTTTTTATTCAAGATAATTATATCTATAAACACCCCCATTTTGTTTGAGGTTAATTCTGTAATGTAACTGTTTGGCTTGGGTTTTTTTTTTTTTTAAAATGAAAAAAGGAAAAAATAATTAAAAAATATTAAAAAATCAAATGGTAGAAACCTTGTTGCAAAAAGATTGATCGATGATGGAATTAAATCATGATTCCCAGGCAATAGTTCTAAAATTTTTTTTGAAAAATTAAATAAAAAGTTGCTTTAAAATAAAATGTAGTTTTAATTTGGGATGGGTTTTGAAGAATCCAGCTTCAATTGAAATATTGATAAAGCTAGGATTCCCATTTATAAAAGGACAGATCACAGAGAAATTGGTAGCAAGATTGTAGAAAAAACACACAATAAAGAAAAATAAAAAAGGAAAAATACAAAAATATAAAAATACAAAAAAAATTTTAAAGGAAAGTTTATGGTAAAAGTTTTTGTTTTAATTAGGGAGGTTTGATCTAGTGTTGTTCGAGAATTTTAAAAGACAAAAAGGATTTGGAATTGTTTTATAAATTTTTTTTATTGAATTTTTCCATAGCGCTTGAATTTTCTAACAGCTTTTCTAGCTAATTTCCTAGTTCCCGATGGATTTTTCCAAACACAGGCAATATTCAACTGGGGTTTTTCATTCGTCTAGAGAAAGAGGCAAAGAAAATAAGGGTTAGAGAGAGTGTGGGGAAGTAGTTCTAAAAGGAAAATAAAAAATTTAGCCTTTTATAAATTTGGCAAATGATGTCGTTTTCGCATTTAACCTTTCACAGGATTCGCGAGTTTTCAAGTGGGTAGTCCAACCCATGTCGTGCCCTACCTGCGTGCCTAGAATTGGTTTGCAACAGAGTTGGCTAAACTGTTTAGTTGAGCTTCGAGCCGTGTCTTCCAAGTCGCTCCTATGTGTCTTGAGCCGTATATTGTGAGCCTTTAAGTCGAGCCATTTTTTTGGTATTATTATTATTTTTTATTTATTTATTTTATTTATGTTTAGTTAATTGTTTATCTGTTTTATTTGTTTTCCATTTATGTTATTTATCATTTATGTTATTTATTTGTTATTCATTTATCTATAAATATATTTTTTTAAAAAAGAAAATAATTTTAAATAAAATAAAAAGAACCTTACCAACATACTAGAGGGTTCAAATTTCTAAAAAATAAATGTTTGAATAAAAAGAATATTTCCAATATATTGGAAAGATTCAAATTTTAATAAATTATTTTAATAAAACAAAAAAGCCTTACCAATATATCGAAAGGCAATTTGATTTTCAAAATAAGATTTTACTAACATATTAAAAAACTTTATGATTTTTAAATAAAAATTAATTTTTTAAAAAAGAAAGAATTTCCATAATATTCTACCAATATATTGGAGGATAATTTATAGCAGAAAATATTACCAACATATTGGAGGATATTTCTAGAAATAAAAAGTTTTTTTATAAAGTTAGATTTTGAATCTCTGATGATGAAATTACTGAGAGCATTGTAAATAGTAATTTTTATGTAAATTCCTAAGTGAGAAATTCTTTCTAAATTTTACCAAGACATTGGAGAATTTAGAAAAAAAAATTTCAATACTAAGATTATCACAAAAATGTCAATTATCACAAATAAAAGTTTTTTTTTTTTACAAAAATTAAATGAATCTGACGACAGAGCCTTTTCAAAATGTGACAAATAGTCTCCTTAAATACTCCTAAGGTGAGGTGATGTTCTTGAATTATTACCAACATGTTGGAGTAATTTAAGGATAATTTTTTATATTAAATTACTTGGTAAGTTTTTAAGACTTTTGGATAATATAAGATTAAACTGGTACCATCTTTTGATGGGCATTGTGAGGGTGCTATAACTTTTTTCTTACGTAATCATACCCTCAAACCTAGTCATGGTTCCGTAAACATGAATTTACCTTTTAAAAATACCTAAGTCAAGCTTGGGACATTTCTTTAAAATGGGATATATTCAATTAGGTGCTTAATTATACCTAAATAAAAAAATTAGTGGTGACTCTTTAAAGTAAGGTCTGGTGATAGCTCTACAAATTATATGTTATGACATTTGGCGACTCTACTGGAGACTTTGATTTGTTAAGCTGGTAAACTTGTGTTATCCAAAGCCTAAGTTAAAATTAAGATTTTTTTCTTTGAATATTTTATCTGTTTTTAATTATCCCATATTTTGTCATTCACTTAATCTGCATAATATGAGCTCTATACCTGAGCTCTATCCCTTATGAGAGAGTAAAGTATCGATACTCTCGTGAGATTTTATGTTTTTGCCCGAGCTAGCAAAATGCTTTCACTTAAATTGAATCCTTTCTATTTGTAACCTATAATGGGCAAGGATTGGAATGCTTTACTAGTTTATGATGGACAATAATGTAAGAAATAATTTGAGAACCTTTGGATTTAACCTGAACCACATATAGTTGACCTTATGAAGCCCAGCCCATAAGTAAAGCCATGGTTCCTTTTACCCTTTAGAATTAACCTGTGGTTTTGGAATCATGCTATTTTATTTGCTTTTTATGTGCTAACAATTTGTTTCTTTGCTTCCCTGATATTGAAACTAACCAATTTCTTTTCTTGTTTCTTTTTTTTTTTTACATATTTGTAAACACATGCATAAAGATTTCATATAAATATTGCCCTAAAGTTATTTGCAACAAAAACTTTCATGTAGTCCACAAATTGTTTGGTTTATGCTTCATCCACTTTGCCAAATACGAGTCACCCAATGATCTGAAGGCTAAGTCAAAAAAGATCCAATGAAAGGAGGGAGATTGCTTACCACTAGACTATATCTCTACTTTGCCAAAGAAAGTTCATCTATGCCTTAAGCAAAATAACTTGGAAGAGTTGTTAGAGATATGAAAGAGTATGGGTCAGTCTAGACATCGGCTTTTTATGAAAAGTATGATTATATTGCACATCTCCTTTTAATAGTATTTGAAAACTCCCTCATTAGATCTGGGATGCTTTATATAGGTATTTCTTCTTCAATAAGGTGGACATGACACCGACTATAGAGGAGTACTCTATATTAATGGTTTGCATTTTTAATCACCATATAAGAAATATGTCAAAAGGCAGAAATTGGCATTTCATAAGAAATTAGCCGATCTTATAGGGGTTAAAAAAAATGTGAACAAGTTCAAGAGAAAAGTAACCATATCTGTTTACCTTGGGAGTTTTTTCATGATTTCATGATAAAACATCTAAATGACGACTAAGGGTTGGATATATTACTTTGGCGATATATGACATGGTGGTTTTTTCCAAGATCTTAGGTTATATTGAGATAGAAGTGATTAACTTCTTTTGGCATGTAGAAAAAGGTTGTAACCCCTCACCTATAATTTTAGCAGAAATAATTAGATCCCTGAATTATTATCATCAAAAGGGGAAAAGACATTTTATCAAATATGTACCATTGCTATATTTGTGGATGAAAAGTCATTTTGAGTGCAAGAATAATGCATTCTTGAAGCTTTACTTTCACAATTAAGCCCCAATTAAAGAGTTTTATGAGAATAAATGGCCAAAGCCCAAACCCAATGAGGGATGGATAGTTCTATTACAAGGTTTTACACTCGTGAACCGATGTTGTATTAGTATAAAAAAGAGATTGGGGTCCTACTTCTAGGTTTACGAGGAGCAACAAGTTATACACTGCTTATGGTATGAAAATAGTTTAGGGTTGAGCAGTTCGTCCTTATGATACACAGGCTCATTCAATTAGACTTTTTATACAGTGAGTTAAAGATATTGCAAATGGTGGATAAAGTGATTAAGGCTTGGAAGAATCATAATAGGGTGAGTCTTGGGTCTTTCATTGATAGGGTCACCCTAGGATATGTGGTATAGAGGGCAAAAAAGGGTAAAAAATTTGTGTTCAATTTTAGAAATTCTTGTAAGTCAATGGAACAACATATAAAAGAAATACTTTTTGATAGAGACAAATTGAAGCTAGAAATCCACAGGCTCTAAAGAGAAAAAAAGAAAAAAAAAGAAGAAGTGATGAAGCAAGAGGCCAAGATGAAAAAGATCATCAAAGAATGAGACACAATTATTAGTGACTTGCCAAAATTGCACCAAAAATACAAAAAGATGCATACAAAAAAATAAAAAATTAAAGACAATTTTTAATAATATTTTATTTATAAATACCGCTCGTGTTTTTATAAAATTTATAGCATTTTTATTAAAATATCATAAAATTTTTGAATAATGATATTTATAAATATAAATGTCGCTAAAAACAAAAATTAACGACATTTATATACTCTATAAAATAGTTTAGAGGCGTTTTTCTTTTGTAAATACCACTATATTACAAAATTTAGCAAAATTTTCCCAAAATTCCCCACCCTTTCTCTTTCACGTGAATTTTTCCCTTTAACAAGTCTCTCTTTTGTCTTCTCTCTTTCTTAAATCCCATTCTCCTTTCTTCTTTCAAATCCCATTCTCTTTTCTTCTTTCTTTCACTTTGTCTTCCAGATCCCTATCGTTTTGTATTAAGCTATTTGTTTTGTCAAACCTTGAAATCTGATGGTTGGTTTTATCTTAGATCATTCTTATATTTAATTCCACAGTTTACTTGTGGTTATAGATGAAATTACGTTTCTGGGTGGTCTTGACATGGCAAAAAATGATGCCTTTTTCAATTCATGGCCCGAGATGTTCTATAAATCACATTCTTCTGGTGGAGTACAGGTTGATGGCGTTGAAAAGTTCAGGATTGAAGTTTTGGGTGGTTTATTCAAGAGATTTTGACAAGGATCCCATCTGGGTTTCTGGTGTTGAGCAGTTTTCTTCACTATTTCTTCTTCTTCCTTGTTTTTTTTTTTTGAAGTCAAATGGTAGTATGACCAAGGTTTTCTTTTGGTCTTTGCAAGGTCGTTAGGTAATATAGCATATTGAACACTATACTGATTTTGGAAGCTCTGGCAGCTGAAAAGGCCCTTGCAGTTGCTTTCATTTCTAACTGTGGTGCCCACAACTTTCATTTGGAAGCTCTTGTTGGGCTTGAAAAAGCGAATATCAAGATAGATTCTTATGGTGGTTGTCATAAAAATCACCATGAAAGAGGTGAGATTTTGATTTTGTATGCTTTTGATGTTTAAACTAATTGTATTCTGACATGCAGTCTAATGTTAAACTATTAAATGTTATATTTTTCTAATTTGAGCACTTCCTATAGGTAAACTAGAAGTGATCCGTGTCTACTTTTTTTTTTCTTTTAGTTTAAATACTTGACTGCATTTCTGAGGTTACCAGTTCTTTATTCCTGAGGTTTCCTTTTATATTTCTTATTTGGGTAAATCAACCTGGAAATCCACAGTGCACTACTCTTATAATGATTGTGGTGGTTTGGGTAGCTAACTGACTGTAAATGACATTATAATTAAGGAAACATGAAAATTAAATAACAAGAAGATTAATATAGAAACCAAACTCTGATAAGTGAACAAGCAAACTAAAACCCAAAATTAATGGGGTAGTAAAGCAGTAGCATGAAAATAAATCAAACAAAAATTTAAAAACATTTGATTCAAGTAACAAGGTGCCTTCTAGGTGAATGCTGAACCCAATAGCAACCTTGTACTATCCTTATCAACCCCCAAACAACATGAAAAATCAAAGAAACAACAACCTAAAGCAAACATCAGAATCTGGAAACTGGTTCTGGACGGCATTTGATTAAAATTCGGTTTCCACTCTCATTTGATAGTATTTGATCTCCAAAATTTTTGGTGGAAGTAACTAACTAATATGTGAACATGCACATTCATTTTTAAGAGCATTGGACATCATTTATTTCTTGAAATTTATCCAAACGAGTAACAAAACAGAATCTGGAATTTCAGCTTGAAAAACATATATAGAATTTATCCAAACTAAAGCTTAGATCTGGCTCAAAATATATAGAATTTTGCTCTCAAATTTTATAGGAGCCTAGATAACTCATAGGTGAACAGTACTAAAAAGCTTGATACAAATTGAGACCGAATTGAACTTGAAAAGTAACAAAAACTGAAACAAAATAAAATCCAAAAACAGCACAACATTCTGGAAACAGCTTTTAAAAAAAAAAAAAATTTGCTAGCTCAATTAGAACTATTTGATCAAGAGGAAGGATTGTAATTCAAGCTAACAAATAGAGCAACAACATATAAAAAGCTCATGATTTGTTGAAACTGAAATCAACTTGAAAATTAATTAAACATTAGCTAACATCAAACCTGGAATCTCAAAAACTGTGTTGAATACAAACTGAAATTGCAAGCTTCAATGGAAAATGTTTGCTTAAAAGAACTAAAGTAGAGCTAAATAACAAGTAAAGGAATGTAAAAGATACTTAAAATAAATTTAAAACAAAAGGAAAACAAAGAACAAAGACTGAACAGTCAAAACATAGCAGCTATGGAGCTGCCAACACTTGGAGTTCCAGCCAGAAAAAAAAAATGCTGAGCCATGTATGAAGGGGGGGGGGGGGGGGGGCTCTTCTATAGCTGAATGAGGGTATTATTAGTTCAACTTGGAGTAAGTCTTCTTAATCCAAATTTGAGCAAGAAAAATTGTAACATATGGGGGGACTTTTCGTAGTACGCTGCCTTGGATTTTTTTAGAGGTCAAGAAAAGGCAGCTTGCCGCTATAGTTGGGATTGCGGGATCTAAAAAGTCTTCTCTCCTAGCATCAATTCTTGGTGAGATGCACAAAATATCAGGGAAGGTATGCAACGTAAGAATGAAGTTGTCTTTCCCCTCTTCACTATATATGTATTTTACTCTGGTTTTGTTGATTAAAATGATTGCATTTAATGCTAGTTGGTTGTTCATGCAATTTTTTCTAGACCAAGGTTAGCTCTTATGTGGGACTTGGTGAATTGTCCTTTTTTTCTTATTTGTTTAAAATTTCTTCTGGGACTCATCTTGAAATACTAATGGATCACTTTATTTATCCTTGTGGTTTTTTGATAGTTGGATATCTCAAGTCAAGTTTCACTTGTTGATTGTTTAAGATGCAACAACATCATCATAAGAATGCAATAGAATAATGAATGATTGTTAAATACAATTGTTGCTACTTACATCACAGGTTAAGCTGTGTGGGACAACCACATATGTAGCTCAAACATCTTGTATTCAAAATGGGACAATTTAGAAAAACATACTATTTGGTTTGCCAATGAACGGGGAGAAATATAAGGAGGTTATAAGGGTTTGTTGTTTGGAGAAAGACTTGGAAATGATGGAGTTCAGTGATCAGACTGAAATTGGAGAATGTGGAATTAACTTCAATGGTCGCTAAAAGCAACGAGTACAACTAGTTAGAGCTGTTTACCAGGATTGTGACATCTACCTTCTTGATGACATCATTAGTTCTGTTGATGCTCACACAGGGACAAACATATTTAAGGTAACATTTTTATCTGTTCATTGCAAGTTTTGCAATTGTTGAAAAGTAATGACCATTTTTCAATTTTATAATTTGTCAGAATGCACTAGCTAGCTTATCATGTAGAAGCAGAATTTACATATCATTAATAGATAACGAGCCAAAAAGTCCCCATATGTTACAAATTTTTTGCTTGAAATTTGAGCAAAATGTATTAGGAAGCTTTTTTTTTTTCTTTTTTCTGTAGTATGTTGCTTTTTGAGGCTTGTAAGATTACATGTAACTCATGAATGGCAAATTTATTTGTTTTGTTTGGTTTCTATACATTTGTTCATGTGAAAGGCTTGTATAATGTATGATTGTTAATTCAATTATAATGTTCTTTGCTTTCTCATGCCAAGTATTCTTTAAGTGAGGTTGTTACTATGTTTGGAAATAAAAAAATTAGCTTTTGTATTTAGATATTTAAATATTTATAATATTTAGTTTATGAAATTTAAAATTGTTTTTATTTCTTTCAATAATTTTTTATTTAATTATAATGGTAAATATTGAAAGATATAAAAAAAAAGTAAATTTCTTACTTTAGCGGCATTTGTAGTGAAAAATGCCGCTAAATTACCAAATTAGTGGCATTCGTATTCAAAAACTCCATTAAATTTAATAGCGTTTTGCATACAAACATTGTTAAATTACAAAATTAGCGGTATTTGTGTCTAAAAATGTTACTAATTTTAGCAAGATTTTTTGACACAAATGTTGCTAATTTTTGTAATTTAGTAGCATTTATGAGTAAAAATGCTGATAAATTTGGCAGTGTATTTGGATACAAATATCGTTAAGTTAGTGGTATTTTTTCCTAAAACGCCCTTCATTTTTTTCGACATAAGTATAATTGATACTTTTAGCGACATTTTTAGCAAACGCCACGAATCATTTTAGGGCGTTTATAAATGTTATTAAATATGAAAATAAATGCCGCTAAAAACCTATTCTCATGTAGTGATGACTACTAAGGCAAAAAGACAAAGGCCTAAGGCCCAAAAGATGGTTAGGGAACATGATATTGCCTTCAATAAGCTGATGGAATCACATTAAGAGAGCAAAAGGTTGCGCATTTAAGCTGAAGCCAAAGAGATAAACATCATCGATTTGGGTGTGAAAATGAAAGATTGAAGAGGGAATATTCTCAAATGGAAGATGAATGCAGTAAAGGTTAAAAAAAATGAAGCACTCAAAGAATATATTCTAGTTTTGAAATGGAGATTGAATGAACAAGGGAATCATATCACTGTACTCATAAAGGAGCATAGGGAGTTATCATGTCAAGTTTGGTGTGACAAAAAAGAGAACTTGAGACAACAGAGGTACATAGAACATTTTGTAAACTAGATAAGTAAAGCAATGATCAAGACAAGGGACATGGCTAAAGAGGTGAAGCTTTTAGAGAAGTAATCACCCCAATAAGAAAGCATGGACAATGTTTGTTGAACTTTATTGAGGAGGCCAAAGACCAATAGGAACAAGTCAAATGTCTCTTCAAATTAAGAATGATAGATTTTATGTAAACATATTTTTATGGAATAAATGAAAGTTTATTTTTGTTGAAAATTCTTTAAAAAGCAAATATGATATCACATGCACCATCTCTCATGCATTGCATTCATAATTAGATTTTTATTTTTCACATTAAGTCATAAATAAGTTCATAAATTAAAAATCGTGGTACTTAAGGTTCAAGGGTAGCTCTATCGTCCAAAAACCCCACTAACCACCAATACAACACCAAAGCCCGAGCTAGATAGATGGAATAGGAAAACTCCAATCATTTTGATAAGATTGAAAAAGCCCAAGAAAAGTTTAGGGGAGAGTTGGATAATATCCTGTAAGCTTTAAATAAGCTGAACAAAGGAAAAAAGGTGGAAGAAGCTCCAAGTCAGCTAGAACATCTTGTGTATGAAGTAATTGATCCTTTATACCCTCTAGGATTCAGCCCTTATCGAGGCCAACATTATCAAGGGACACAAGCAAATTTTCTTAGGGCTTATCCATATATTAACCTAGGAATGCAATATTCTGCTAGGTAAGGTCATTTTCAAAGTTATGTTAATCCACCCTTTGAGAAGAAGGCTTCAAAACCAATCAGATCTTTAATCTGGATGATTCCAAAAAAAAAAAAAAAGAAGTTGAAGTTAAAAGTGGTCGAGTCGTTTGAAGACTCAAAGGCTAATCAAAAGATGAACAAGCTCGAGGAAAATTTATAAGCAATTGAGGGAATTGGTTTTTATGGTTTAATAAATGTTGTTGGGCTCTGTTTAGTCATAGATATTGTTATTCCTCCAAAATTCAAAGTTTCAAAGTTTGAAAAGTATGAGTTACAAAGTGTCTGGTAACTTATTTTACCATGTATTGTCGAAAAATGGCTGCTTATACTCATGATGAAAAGCTTTTAATACATGAATTCCAAGATAACCTTACTGGTTTTGGGTCGAGATAGTATGTTTAACTGGATCAATCTCGCATTCACTCCTGGTAGGAGCTAGCCCATGACTTTATCAGTCAATACCAACACATAATAGATCTAGCTCCCAATCACCTTTCTTTACAAAATATAGAGAAAAAGGCAACCAAGTCATTTAAGGAATATACTCAAAGGTGGAGGACATGGTTGTTCAGGTTTAGCCACCCTTGACTGAAAAAGAGACAATAACGTTATTTGTAAGTACTTTGAAATCTCTTTATTATGAAAAGATGATAAGAAATTTGTCGACATGATGATCTCAAGTGTAATCATTGAAAATGTCATCAAGAATGGCAAGTTGGAAGGAGAAACTATCATAACGTATAGATCTAAAAATATATCGATAGACCTGACTTTAAGGAGTTATCACCATTTTTTTTTATTTTTGTACGATCGGCAACCTAATTGAATCCATATCACTTTAAAGAGATGTGTCAAGTTTGACTTAGGTATCTTTAAAAGGTAAATTCATGTCTATGAAACCATGAATAAGTTAGGGAGTACGATTACGTGAGAAGAATGTTATAGCACCTTCATAATGCCCATCAAAAAATGGTATCAGTTTAATCTCATGTTATCCCAAAGCCTAAAAAACTTACCAAGTAATTTAATATAGAAAATTATTCTTAAATTATTCCAATATGTTGGTAATAATTCAAGAACATCTCCTTACATCAGAAGTATTTAAAAAGACTATTTTTTACGCTTTGAAGAGGCTCCATCGTCATATTCATTTAATTTTTGTAAAAAAAAAATTATTTGTGATAATTGACATTTTTGTGAAAATCTTGATATTGAAAATCATTCCTAAATTCTCTAATATGTTGGTAAAATTTGGAAAGAATTTCTCACCTTGAAATTTACATAGATATTGTTATTTATAACGCTCTTAGCAATTCCATCATCGGAGATTCAAAATCTAACTTTATAAAAAAACTCTTTATTTTCAAAAATATCCTCTAATATTTTGGTAAAAGTTTTTGCTAGAAATTATCCTTCAATATGTTGGTAGGATTTTATGAAAATTATTTTTTTCTAAAAATTAATTTTTATTTAAAAATCATAAGGTTTTTCAATATGTTAGTCAAATCTTATCTTAAAAATCAAATTACCTTCCAATATGTTGGTAAAACTTTTTGTTTTATTATTTTTTTTCTCTTGAAATTTGTTTTGTTATAAAAAACTAATAAGGTTCTTCAATATGTTAGAAAATCTTATCTTAAATATCAAATTCCATTTCAATATGTTGGTAATGTTTTTTTTTTTTTTGTTTTATTAAAATAATTTATTAAAATTTGAATATTTCCAATATGTTAGTAAGATTTTTTATTTAAATATTTATTTTTTTTATAAATTTGAAACTTCCAATATGTTGGTAAATTTTTTTAATTTTATTTAAAAACATGTTTTTTCCTCTTTTTTCTTTTTTTTCAAAAATATTTACAAATAAATGAATATCAAATAAATAAATGACAAATCACATAGATGGAAAACATATAAACAAATAAATAAATAACTAAACATAAATAAGAAAAATAACTAGGAAAAAATAATAAAAATACCAAAAAAATGGCTTGACTTGGAGGCTTACAAGATGCGGCTAGGTTTTAGGAACAAAAACTGGCTAGAAGGATGTGACTCATAACTCGTGGCTCAAAGCTCAATTGGTTTAGTAGAAAACCAATCTAAAAACATTGGTTGGATGCAGCACGGGTTAGGTCACCTATGTGAAAATGTGCGGATCATGTCCCTTATTAGTGATCTAAACGACGTCCTATGGACTAATTATAAAAGCCCAAAAATTTTTTTTTTAGATTTTTTCCTTTTTTTTCTCTACCTCTATCTCTTTAGAACCAAATGAACTTCGATTGAACTTTAACAATTTCTAGAAAAGGTACATTAGAAATTGGGAAGCTTCACCAGAAAGTCATCGAGATCTTGATTCAATCGTTGGAACTTGGGCTTTTAATTGAAATATGGATTTAACTGCAGGAACTCGGGTTTTCAGTTGAAATCTAGTTGAAAATTTCAAGAACTTGCCAAAAAAATTCAAACAAAAACTAGAAATTTTGAGAACAATCTAAAAAAATCACCTTAAAACACCAAATCTCTCTCTCTTGATCTTTTAAAAACTTCCAACAACACCAATTCCAATTTTCCTAATTCTAAAAATTTAAATATTTTTTTTGCCAAAAACTTTTTTGAAAAAAATACTTGCGTTTGTACTTTTTTTTTCTGTGTATATTTCTCTACCAATTCCCCTTCCTCTGCTGATTCTGGGTTTGTATTTATGAAGATTTTATTTCAAATTATGAGAACTCTATGTCAAAAAGAGTTTCAATTTCCATTTGGTTCAAGCTTCAAACTTTAAAAACTTTAATTTTATCCCAAACTTTATAACCCAAATAACCAGTTCCAGATAAATTTAACCACCTCAAATTTTCTTGATTTTTTCTTTTTTTTTTTTTAAATTAACAAAAAATCAAACCAAACAATAAATTACAGAATTAACCACAAACAAAATGGGGTGTTTAAATCTTTCACTAAAGAAGCACTTAATAAGGTGACTGAAGCTTAAATTGTGAGTTTTGAAAGATAATAATTTTGAAACTGCCAACCTTATCCATCAGTCATCCCACTTACTATCCCACTATAAATAACACCAAATCTTACCCTTACCAGCCAACTCCACAACCGTCTTACCCATCCACATATCAACCATATTTTAGACCATAAGCTTATATGTATGGTCTTAACCCTCAATCTCTTGTAAGGCCTCCAATTCATCCTACTAAGCCAATAGGTGGTTTGCAAGAGCCATAAAATATTCAAGAAAAGCTTACTTTTGACCTTATCCCTATATCTTATACAAAGCTATATTGAGAGTTCTATGATAACCACCTAATTGCCCTTATCTATTTGGAACCACTCAAGCCCCCTTATCCTAAGTGGTACAATCTTATAGCTCATTATGATTACCATTATAGGAATGTTGGTCATTCTACTGAGAATTGCACCACCCTGAAGCATAAGGTACAACGACTAATTAAAGATAGAATGATCAACTTTGATACAATTAGGGTAACAGCACCCAATGTCAATGGCAATTTATTGCTCAATCATAATGTCAATGTTCTGAGTGAGGTTCGAAAGCATAATGTAAAGAAAAAGTGGAAGAAATCAAAACTCTTCTCGGTTAGCTGTTTGATGTCTTGTATGAAGCTGTCATGATACAACCGATGGATCCACGTACTTATCATAGAGGATGTGTGCCAAATAAGATATGCAAATACCACAATGGGGCTCTTGGTCATTCCATTAAAATCTATGAATAGTTCTACTGAGAGGTACAGAAGCTCATGGATTCTTACCAGATTGAGCTTTATGAAGAAATGGAGACTTTAAGAAATGTTGAAGTGTCTATGATCAATAAACCATCAAAGTTGGTTCCAAAACCAATAAAGATCTATTGTGAGGAGAAATCGAAGTATATCACAGATAAGCTCATGCCCAAGCTAGTAACTTTTAAGGTCTCTACCTCGTTTCCATACAAAGATGACAAAGTTGTGCCATGGAGATATAGTAGTGATATGGTATTCCAATGGCAAAAAGAGATTGTACCCAAGAACAATGCTGACAACATAATTGATGTGGGTGGTATAGCCTGAAGTGGAATATGTTATACTTTAGAGATGCTGAAAAAAGTAAGGAAGAAAAAGGCAAAGATAGGAGAAGAACAAAATGAATTAGAAGTATTGCTCGAAAAAGAATGCTAAAAGCCAGTGACTGAAAAAGAGACTTGTGGGTTTTTGAAGCTAGTGAAGCATAATGAGTACTTTTGGTTAAACAACTAAACAAGATTATGAACCACATCGGAACGGTTTATTGAAGCTATCAAACTAAGCATATGTGGCCTATAATGTGTCGGTGGAATATATGAATCATTTAGCTAGGAATTTGATGGTGCCACACTATATAGCTTTTAGTGGTAACGAGATTCCTCCAGAAGGAAGGGGAAGCACTAAGGTTCTGCATATCACTACCAAGTGCAAGAGCCATGTCATAGTCAATATCCTTATCAATAATAGCTCTGCTTTAATGTCATGTGCAAACATCAAATTTTGTTTGAAACATTTTTAGCATAATTGACCCAAGCCCATTTATAACCCATAAAGAGCCCACAGGTTAGCCCATTTTAAGACCCAAACAAAGTCCATTTGAAGCCTATAAAAAGGCTTATTTAAAAGCCCATAAAATACATTAATATTTAGGCTTATAATAAATAAAGAAAAATGAGAACCGTATGGTTACTGTTAAACTTTTTTGCATGGGATTTATATGGATGGTACATTTTCACGTGGATGCATGAGAAATAAAGAATAAATGAAGCAAGTAAACCTCAAAGTCAATTCTAGTCAAATTTGATCAAAGTTGGTCAATAAAGTTAAAATTAGTCAAAGTCAAAATTGTAAATTTGATGAAAATGGATAAAACCGGAGTCAATTCTCAAAATTTACAACATAATTGGAATCAATGTGCCTTAAAGTTAAAATTGGTGATGTTTTAATGAACTAAAAATTTTTATTGTACTTGAAGAAATACAAAATTATCAAAATACCTTTTAAGGATATTTTTGAAATTTAATCTTTTTGAGATTGAATTTTTGTAAAACTTTCAAATCATAGCTGAATATTTTTTATTGGTTTTTGATGCATTGAAAACCTAAATCACACCTTAAGAGGGGTAAAATTTTCAAAATATCCTTTAGTGGTATTTTCATAATTTGATATTTTTAAGCTCAAATTTTCATGAAACTTTTTATATTTTAATTTCATAATATTTGATGGTTTTTGGTGTATTCAAAATCACAATAATACCCCGAGAGATATGAAATTACGAAAATATCTCATAAAGGTATTTTTGTAATTTGGCTTTCCCAAGTTCAAATTTTCACAAAAATTTTTAGATCTTAATTTCATAATATCTCATGATTTTTGGTGTTTTAAAATTCTAAAAATGAGCATGAAAATATTGATTTCTAAAAAAATGATCTAAATATCGAAAACTTTATACTAAAGGTAAAATGGTCTTTTCATTTGGTTTAGGGGCTATAAAAATTTAATCTTTACAGTGAATATTGTGGACCAGTAGATCTTATATTGAATCTTGATCCAATGGCTAAAGATTACTCCGTGAAAATAAAAAGAAAAGAACTTTAGCCTTCGGATGAGATTTGATCCGAAGACCTATATTCAATCAAAAAGGATATTTTAAGGGTTTTTCTTCTAAAAAAAAAAGAGAGCTCTTTTGGGAACGAGCTTTTTTTGGGGGAAGAAACTCTTTTGGTGGGAAAGCTAAAAGAAAAAGGGAGACTAAAAAAAAGAGGTTTATGAAAAAAAAAAAAAAGCCAAAAAATGAGAAGTCGACAACATAAAATGAAAAAGAAAAAAAAGTTGTGCAACAAAAAAAAAAGGGAAAATAGATTTTAGAAATAAAAAAAGTTAGCTTCTTTCTTATATCTTTTTAGTAGTTTATACATATGAAGTTATAGTTATCCTCTTTATGATATTTGCCTGAAAAAGAAATAATAGTAGCATGAGCTCGTTCAAAGACTGATAAAAAGGAAAAAAGGGTTCATCGAGTCTAGGTTTTGAACTTTCAAACCCTATTTTCATTCAAAAATGGTACTTTTTTTAAAATAAAGAAATCTTTCAAAGAAAAAAAAAGAAGAAAAAGTGTTAGGCCAAAAGCCCCAATCTAATTCACGTCAACGGAAGCATAATCAAATAATGAGTCAAACACACAAGAGATAATAATTTAACGTGGTTCGTCTAACCGACTTACGTCCACATATGAGAAACAAGATCTACTAATTGTAGGAAAATTACAAACATACAATCAAATCATCAACCTCACTTAATAATCAATACTCATAAGATTCTCTCAATTTTTTCTAATCTTATGGAGTATTCTCAATTCAAACAAACACATCTTATGTATATACTTTTAACACAAATAAACACATACCCATATATACCTATTCATCATACTTATATAAATCATTTTAATCTCTTTTAGTCCATTCTCATGCACTATACCTATATGGACCCTCTCAGTCTCTTTTAGTCTATTCACAAATATTCAAAAAATACACCCATAAAACGTAAATCTTTAGTAATCTTATAGGGTGTCTATCCCATAAAATATTACAACTCTTTTATATCTTTTTCTCATACCTAATCCTACAGAGAGTTCTCTTATTTATAACTATACAAACTTGCTTATTAAGAATTGCTTTCCTATTAGAATTCTTCTTATGCAAGTCAAACTTGCCTATCAAGAATATATTTTCTCTTAGAATTCTTTTTCTGTAAGTTTTCTTGTTTATTAAGCAATATTTGACCAATCTCAAACAAATCTCTTATGAGATTTGAGTCATTATTCATAATAATCTTTACCTCAACTCAAATTTCATCAAATCATCTGTCTTTATGCTAATCATACTTGGTTTCACTTGCAATGAAAGTATCACAATCATTTTCTCTTGTGTCTTCACATTTCATGCAAATCGATCCTCAATCCTCAAAACTTTAACTTGAACTTTTCTCTTGAATCGAGCTTTTTTGGACTTACCTCTTCTCATATCTCAAACCATGCCTAATACCATTTGTTAGGCCAAAAGCCTCAATCTAATTCATGTTAGCGGAAGCATAATCAAACAATGAATCAAACACATAAGAGATAATAATTTAACGTGTTCGATCTAATTGACCTACATCCACGGATAAGAAATAAGATTCACTAATTGTAGAAAATTACAAACATATAATCAAATCATTGTCATTTAACAATCAATACTTATAAGACCCTCTCAATCTCTTTTAGTCCTATAAAGTATTCTTAACCCAAATAAACACGTCTCATGTGTATTTTTTTAACGCAAACAAACACATACCCATATATACCTATTCATCATACCTATATAAACCCTCTTAATCTCCTCTAATCCACTTATATACACATACTTATATGGACTCTTTTAGTCTCTTTTAGTTCACTCACAAACATTCAAACATACACACCCATAAGACGTAAATCTCCAGTAGTCTTATAGGGTGTCAATCTCATAAAATCCTACAACTTCTTATATATATTTTTCATACCTAACCTTTTAAAGATTTTATTTATTTATAACTATACAAACTTACCTATTAAGAATCTCTCTTCTCTTAGAATTCTTCTTATACAAGTCAAACTTGCCTATTAAGAATCTTTTTTCTTTTAAAATTTTTCTTCTACAAGTCTTCTTGTTTATCAAGCAATATTTAGCTAATCCCAAATAAATTTCTTATGGGATTTGAGTCATTATTCTCAATAATCTCTTTTTTTACTCAAATTTTATCAAATCATTTATCTTCATGTTATACATGCTTGGCTTCACTTGCAATGAAAATCTTACAATCATCTTCTCTTATGTGTCTTTACGCTTCACGTAAATTGATCCTCAATCTTTAAAACTTGAACTTAAACTTTTCTCTTGAATCGAGCTTCTCTGGACTTACCTCTTCTCATATCTTGACCTATGCTCTGATATCACTTGTTAAGCCAAAAACTCTAATCTAATTCATGTCAACAGAAGCATAATCAAACAATGAATCAAGCAAACAAGAGATAACAATTTAATATGGTTTAGTCCATTCGATCTATGTCTACGGATGAAAAATAAGATCTACTAAGTGTAGAGAATTACAAATATACAATCAAATCATCAACCATACTTAACAATTAATATTCATCAGACCCTCTCAATTTTTTTTAATCTTATGAAGTATTCTCAATCCAAGCAAACACATCTCATGTGCACCATTTTAACATAAACAAACACATACCTCTATATACCCGTTTATCATACCTATGTGAACCCTCTCAATCTCTTCTAGTTCATTCCTAGGCATCATATCTATGTGGACCCTTTCAATCTGCTTTAGTTCACTCATAAATATTTAAACATACACACTCATAAAATGTAAATTTTTAGTAGTCTTATGGAATGTCTATCCTATAAAATCTTACAACTCTCTTATATCTTTTTCTCATACTTAACCCTACAGAGATTTCACTTATTTATAACTATACAAACTTGCCTATTAAGAATCTCTCTCATCTTAGAATTCTTCTTATGTAAGTCAAACTTGGCTATTATAAATCTTTTTTCTCTTTGAATTCTTTTTTTGCAAGTCTTTTTGTCTATTAAGCAATATATGACCAATCTCAAGAAATCTTTTATGAGATTTGAGTCATTATTCGTAACAATAAGAAGGTGAAAGAGGTGGTTGGAATCTGAAATCTGATAACTTTTAGTTTGGTTATGGAGGTTCTAAGTTATTTGTTCAAATGTTAAAAGTTTTCTTTTGGTAGAGAAAGGTACTTAGTCACTAAAATAAGGATTGAAACAACAAAAACAAAGAGTTTTAAGCCTTATGCTTTTGGCCATCCTATTATTTTCTTTCTTTTGCATGAACTATTGTAAAAGCCATCTGTTCTACCATTACAAAGAGCACGATGATCTAGTTATTGTTATCTTCAAGTATGGGACTGTTAATAAGGGACCATCATGCTTTGATTTTTTAAATAATAATAAAAAAAATCTTTTTTTTGTTTGATTTCCCAACTTTAGTTTCTGTTATTGGTTTCATTTTTTATGTTGGTCCAGCTGTTATTGATTATTTTCAAGTCAGGTTCTTGCCACAAAAAAAAAATGTTTGAGAAGCTTTAAAGTTCCGAAACTAACCCAAGTCCAATTTCCATTCTCTTTCGTTTTCCTGCGTGTGTTTCATTCATAGATTTTGTCCACAAGAAAGGGAAAGTTTCAAGCTTTAAAGGAAGCTGCACACTAATTTTTTGCATCTACTTAGAGCTCCAACTCGAGCTGCTCTTATGGGCAGTCTAGGGTTACGCACTTCCATAGAGTTTCTCCCACTTATTTTTTTATTTTATTTTCCTTAGCTGGATATCTTTCATTTACTTTCGTGTAGCTTACATTAGATGTGAAGTTAGAGAGCTTTCATTCACTGTTTTAGCATTACTTGTACATATGTTACAATCTGTTTGCTTTAATTCCTTTACTACCAGTTTTATTTTATTTTTGTTTTTAGCTTGTAAATCACATCTTCCTACATGGGATTAGCTTAGTTTTGAGACAATGTTACCTTGCTTTTATTTTCAAATTTCTATTAGTTGTTTTAGAATTTTCAAGCTTTGTAATTTTTATTTTATTTCATTTTATGTCACCGTAGTTTTATTTCGGTTGAAGTATTTGTCCTTCTTTTTTTTATTGTCATGCTACTAGCTTTTGTTTTTACTTTTTGTCAAGTAATTTTATTGCAATTTTTTCTTATTCTTAGGTTGAACTTGAAAAAGTATTTATTTTTAGAAGGGCTGTGTGATATAGTAACATTAGCTATTTTTTAGAAAAGGTTAGGATATAGGTGGCGGCAATAGCTCCACTAGGGAGTGTTTGTTTGTAGTTTTATTTTATTTTTATTTTTTATTTTAGCTTGCATTTTCCTTTTTTATTTCATGTTTCTTTAGATAGATTTTAGCTAGTTCAAGTAGTTCTAGTAATTTATTTGCTCTCATGTCCCATTTTTTGTTAGACTTGTAGCTTTGAGCTAAATCGTTTAGGTTGTTTGTATTTTGTTTTATTTTAATTGCTACTAGTTCAGTCATGGTTAATTTCATACTTTCATTTTCATTTCTAGTTCTTAAGTTTTATCCCGTTTTATTTATTTTAGTGTCTCATAATGTTAGGAGATGAGGATAGTTTGATGGAGCTTTGGGTTTTGAAATCACTCTTATTAGGTTTTTAGAGCTTAAACCTTTAGGTGGTAGCTTTAATTTCTTTTAATTCAAGTGATATTTGTCTTCTTTAAATTTTAAGCATTTTAAATTTCTTGCAATTTACTTTTAAGCACTTAAATTTTCATGCTAATTAAGTTTATTGCAATTTAAATTTTAGTCATTTTTAATTTCCTCGTTATTTAAAGTTTTTGTCTAGTTAATTTTCATGCAACTTAATTTCATCCTCTAATTTACTTTTGATGCAATTTATTGTCCATATACTTTAAAATTTATGTAATTTAAATTTTCTTACAATTTAATTTCATGCAAAAAAAAAAAAGGATAAAACAATGGGAAATAATGAAAAGGAAAATAACTTTTTTTGGTCATGAGGTTAATACAATGATACTTAAATATTATAATTAGTTATTGTTACTAAATATTAATTAATAAAAGAACTAATAATAAAATTGAAAAATTAGAATTAAGAATTAAATAAGAAAGGAATAAGGAAAATGAAAATTTTGAGGATGCGATTCTAAGAAAGTCTAAGTAGAGATTCTTAAGAAATCTTTAAGTGAAAAATTTTTTTAAAATACCATCAAAGTATCGAGATATCTAAAAAGATTTTTAATAAAAAAAGTTTATTTACTTTGTTCTTTTTTTTAATTGTGAAATAATTAAAGAAGATTAAAACATAATTAAAACGAGTAATGAAAAGTATAATATAAAGAAAATAAGTTTTATATATTTTTCGTGTGCATATTCTATTTTATTGTTTGCATTATATAATCTTAAAAGTAATGAGAATTTTCGATGATGAGATTTCAAGAAATCCGAATAGCGATTCTCAAAAATTTTTTAGGTGAGAAAAGTGTTCTAAAAATTGTCAAAATATTGGAATATTTAGAAGTTTATTTTAAATACGAAAAATTTTTGTGCTATAATTATTTTCTTTAGTTTGAACAGTTTTCGTAATAAATGAAAGTGTATTTTTTTAGGAAATAAATGTATTTGTAGATAATTATAATATTACACAACTTTTAATAAATTTTATAAAAAAACAAATGAAAAATCTTTGAGGATGAGATCCTAAAGAAATTCGAGTAGTGATTCTTTAGGAATCTTTACGTATTGCCTATGTATTGGAGAATTTAAATTATTTTTCGATAAAGATTTCTCGTTTTCTTATAAATGGTATAGAAATGAGTTAAAATACTATTTATTTTAAAATTATAAATGTTATATTTTATGTTTTTTAAATGTAAATATTAGAAATAAATATGAACTATCGATGATAGAATTTTTGAGAATTTCGACTGGTGATTCTTAAATATTCTTTAGGTGAGATGGTTCTTTTTAATATTGTCAGAGTATTGAAATATTTTTATGAATTATTCAATATGTAAGTTCATATTTATTTTTCAGGCATACTAAAAAAATTAAAAATATGTTTTTAAAGAAAATTATGAAAATTAAATTTTAAATACCAAAATTAAGATCATTTTAGTCATAATTAAATGATAACACAAAATTAATTAGTACCATTTTAAACGGGCATCGTTGGGGTGCTAATCCTTCCCCACATGCAATCAACTCCTAAATCCAAGCTGTTTCATAGACTCAAAATTATCTTTTCGATAAAGTTTTAATTAATTTTAAAATTTTTATTAAAAGGGTAAGTTTTAATAGGTGACGAATCACACCTAGCCAAAAAAATTGGTGACAACTCTTTTTTATTTTCAAATTCGTCTATCGATTTCAAACCCGTTAAGACATCATGCTTATGTTAACTTTAGTAAGGCTACTGATTGAGTTATCATATATGAAGAGTAGCCATATGGTTGTACGTGCTTTTAATAGGACTAAGTGTGATGTCTTGGGAGATATTGAGATACTCTTACAGATTGGGTCATGTATTTTCAATATTAAATTTCAAGTGATGGATATCTCTTGTTCTATAGTTGCTTGTTGGGAAGACTATGGATCCATATGGCATGTGTTGTCCCATTTACCCTACACTAAAAAGTCAAATTCAACGTGAACGACTAACTGATCATTATGTCTAGAGAAAATGATATGTTGGTAACCCAACCCCTAAATGCCTTATATGTAGAGGCTACTGATGAGCCATTAGAATGCTCCAATTGATCCTTTAAGCTTGTGAATTTTGTCGGAGAAAGATCTAAGATAAACCAACCTTATTTCACAAACATAGTGGTGAATTAGATCATCAACAAAAGTTGGTATCTTGGAATGGGGTTGAGCAAAAATTTACAAGGAATAAGGAAGCCTCCAATGATAGTTAACAATTGTGAGAGGCTAGGTTTAGGCTATGAAGCAGAAGGCTGGGAGATGATAATGAGACAAATGAATAGAAAAGAAAATAAGATGGCAAAACTCAGAAGTTATGAACCAGAAGCTATGCTGATAGTCATTCCACATCTTTATGATACCATCAAGCCTAGAGGGTTCATGTATCTGGATTCATATAAAGATTTTGAAGAGGAACTAGAATTGAGCACGGATGAGGCATTCGCTAAATTGTCTATCTATGCAATTGGATATGAAAAAAGGCATGCACATGAAGTATGGGTCCGCTAGGCTATGAGTTAAACAATTGAAGCAACATTGAAATGCCTTTTATCCTTGAAACTTTTCCAATGTAATTGTACATCTTAATTGCTTATGCCCAAAAGCATTGGGATGATATTTTTATGTATGGGCCATTTATTTATTATTATTTCAAAAAAAGAATAAGCATGATGCATTTTCATTCATTTCTTCTATTGCTCTAATTTTTCATTTTCATCAAACCAATACATCTTGCCAACATTCCCAATTTCATTTAATTTTAGATCATCAAATGAACATAAGGATAATTATGATAACGATTAAGGGTTTAATTTTGAAATTTTGACTAACGCTAATGAGCTTGATAATGAAGATGATTATGAGGAATATGCATTGCCTCCAAACCTAATGAAATTAATTGAGTAAGAAAATAAACAAATTAAGCCTCATCAAAAGATAACTGAATTGGTGAACTTAAAAGATGAGAAGAACAAGAGAAAGGTTAAAATTAGTACATCACTTTCATTGATAGACAAGCAACAATTGAAATATCTACTTTGAAAATTTGTAAATATATTTGCTTGATCTTATCAAGATATACCTGAGCTTAGTACTGAAATAGTAAAGCATAAATTGCTCTTAAAGCTAGAATATAAATCGATCTAACAGAAACTGAGGTGAATAAAGCTTGAGATGTTACTAAAGATTAAAAAAGAGGTAAAAAAATAGTTTGACGTAGGTTTCTTACAAGAGCTAAGGATCTAGAATAGGTAGCCAACATAGTATTTGTTCCTAAGAAAAATGAGAAAGTATGAATGTGTGTGGATTATCATGATTGAATAAAGCTAGTCCAAAGGATAACTTTTTTTTACTTCATATTGACACACTGGTGGACAATACAGTTAGACATTTTATGTTTTCTTTCATGGATGGGTTTTCAAGATATAACTAGATAAAAATGGCTCAAGATGACATGGAAAAGATCACTTTTGTAACCATATGGAGTATGTTATGTTACAAAATTATGCCTTTTGTTTTGAAAAATATTGGCGTAACTTATCAAATAGCCATGGTGACATTTTTTCACTATATAATGTATAAAAAAAATTAAGGCGTACATAGATGATGTGATTGTGAAATCTCGTGATGGAGAAGGTCATGTCACCAACCTGTTAAAGTTGTTTAGGAGGTTGAGAAAATTTCAATTTAAACTGAATCTAGCCAAATGTACATTTGGAGCTAAATTAGGGAAGTTGCTAGGCTTTGTGGTCAATGAAAGAGGCATTAAAGTTGATCTAGATAAGATCCAAACTATTCAGAATTTGTCACCTCTTAGTACACTAAAAGAAGTTTGAGGTTTTTAGGTAGATTGAATTACATTTCTCAATTCATTTTTTAGCTCATCTATAAGTGTGATCCTATCTTTAAGCTTATTCGCAAAAACAATCCTAGTGAATAGAATGAAAAATTCCAAGAGATTTTTGATACAATTAAATAGTACTTGTCAAACCCTCTAATGTTGGTACCATTTGTTCTAAGAATACCTTTGATATTATACTTAACAGTTGGAAAGAAGTCAATGGGATATATGCTGAGACAATAAGATAAATTTAGTAAAAAGAGAGAGCTACCCATTATTTGAGTAAAAAGTTCACAGAATATGAATCTAAGTATTCTTCTTTAAAAAAAATATGTTGTGCATTAGCTTTGCAACCAAAAGACTCAGACAATATATACTCTATCATACCACATAGCTTATAGTGAAATTGTATCCAATCAAATATATCTTCGAAATGCCTTTATTGTCTGGAAGGATTGCGAGATGACAAGTGATGCTCTCAAGATATGACATCATATATGTGAACCAAAAGGTAATCAAAGGAAGTGCTATAGCCAAGTTTCTTGCAGATCATGCCATCGAGAACTATGAATTGATAAGGTTAGACTTTTTTTGTGAAGATTTGATGGTTGTTTCCTAACTTAAGAAAGAGGGGCATGAGAAGAAATCTTGGAGAATCTAATTTGATAGAGATGCCAATGCCTTAGAGCATGAGATTAGAACAATTTTGATCTTTCCTGAAGTATGTTATTATCCTATAATAGTGAGGTTTAATTTCAATTGCACTAATAACATCGCTAAATATGAGCCTTGTGTCATGGGTCTACAAGCTATTATAGATAGAAAGATTCAAATATTGAAGGTATTTGAGGACTCAACTCTAGGCATATATATTTGAAAGGAGATTGGAAAACAAGAGATTCAAAACTCATCTTATATTATAAGTATATTATAAAGTTGATTAAGCAGTTTAAAGATATTTAATTTAAACATTTGTCTTTTGAAGAGAATTTGATTACTAATGCCTTGGCTACTCTAGCCATAATGATTCGAATTAATGATAACATCGATATTCAACCCATCAAACTAGATGTTAATGATGCACCAACTCATTATTCTAATATAAAAGAAGAAGATAAAGGAAAGCCATGGTATTATGATATCTTACAATACATTAAGAATCAACAATACTTAGACTAAGCAACTGAGAATGATAAAAGAGTTATTAGGAGATTAGTTATGAGTTTTTTCTTGGATGGTGAAGATCTGTATAAAATGAGTCGTGATCAAGTATTATTGAGATGAGTAAATACGGCTAAGGTGAAAAAGATTATTGAAAAAATGCATGAAGAAATATGTGGGACACATACAAATAAACATATGATGACCAGACAAATCATGAAAACTAGGTACTATTAGTTGACAATAAAGAGTGACTACATTAACTATGCTCGAAAATGTCATAAGTGCTAGATCTATGCTAATAAGATTCAAGCTTCACCTACTACTTTACATGTGTTGGCCTTACCTGGCCATTCTCCATGTGGAGCATGGATGTTATTAGTTCTATTACCCCAAAGGCCTTCAAAAGGCATAGGTTTATTTTCATGATGATAGATTATTTTACAAAATAGGTGGAACAACTTGATTTGAAAGTGTGATATGATTTATGGTATGCAAGTTCATAAAGAGAGATTATTTATAGATATAGACTTTCAAATAGAATCATTTCAGATAATACCAAGAACTTAAACAGTAAGATAATGAAAGAAATATGTGCTCGATACAAGATTAAGGCACCATACCACCCGAAAATG
Organism: Durio zibethinus; assembly: GCF_047325235.1. Taxonomy (NCBI): domain Eukaryota; kingdom Viridiplantae; phylum Streptophyta; class Magnoliopsida; order Malvales; family Malvaceae; genus Durio; species Durio zibethinus. Next base: position 18,752,673 of record NC_143177.1, read on the forward strand.
AATAGGACAGTTGAAATAGCAAATAAGAATACAAAAAGATTCTTGAGAAGATGATTGAGACTTATAAAGACTGACATAAGAAGTTACCATTTGCTCTATATGCTTATTGAACATCAGTATGTACATTTACTGGTGTAACCCTATTTTTTTTTAGTTTATGGGATAAAAGCTATATTATCGGTGGAAGTAAAAATCTGATCCTTGATAGTCCTAAGAGAAGTTGGATTGGAAGAAGCTGAATGGATTCGATAGCGTTATGAGCAGTTGAATTTCATTGAAGAAAAGAGAATGACAGTGCCGTATTATGGTCAGCTCTATCAGAAAGAATGATGAGTGCTCATGTTAAAAAGGTCTGACCTTGTTGTTTTCGAGAAGAAGAGTTGGTTTTGAAAATAATTCTTTTAAGTTAACATGATAATAGAAGAAAGTGGATTTCGAATTGAGAAAGATCATATGTTGTGAAAAAAGCTTTTTCAGATGGAGCATTAATCTTATCAGAGATGGATGAAGATGATTTATCTAATTCTATAAATTCTAATGCTGTGAAGAAATATTACGCTTAAAAAAAGAAAAAAAATGAAAAAATGAAAAAAATGACTCAAATCAAAAACCTAAAAAGGTAGTTTGAGTCAAAAAGAATTCATCTAAGTTGAAAACCTGAAAAGATGATTTAGATGAAGAGGATACAACATTGAATTTGGGAATTCACCAATATGAAGGCTAGCATGTTCTGATGAGCTCTTAGTTGTTAGGTGCATCAGGTGGTTGAATTTTTAAAAAGACTTCAAGTTATGTTATTGTGATTATCTGATTGTTTATTTTGGGCGTTGTTACTCAAATAACCCAATTTTTGTAACCTTTCCTTTTTTAATAGCCAAAGTTGTTCTATCATTCTTTTTAAATAAGAGATTTTATTTTGTTCATTGTGCCTTTCTTTTAGTGATTATATCCCATTTATTCCTAATCTATCCCTTAGCTTTTCCCCTTAAATATTTTGTAATAGAAGAAATGTGTGATTGCATTTTTACTTCTTGAAATTGAAATAATGATTGATAAATGAATAATAGCATGAAATATTTCTACATTACTTTGGAAAGGTTAAAAGTGATAAAGGCAAAAATGAAATGTTCAAGGCCTGGTAAGGGCATTGCATTTGGAAATGAAAATGAAAGATTTTCTTAAAAGGAAAATATAGTTATTAATATTGAATGAGAGAGATGATTGATAATTGAATCAGTTTGGTCTTATTGTTTGAAGCATGAAGAGCTCGAGATCCAAAAGAAAAAGGCTTGAGAATCTGTATACCATAATTGAAAAGATATTAATTGACATTTGCATAGCATGCATTGCATTTAGAAATGTCAAGTGAATGAATCTAAGAAACATGGATATTGAAAGATTCCCCATGAAGAAGATAAATGGAAACCTTTTCTGGTGAAGGAATTTCAAATTCTCGTTTTAGAATAAACTTTCGAGGTAAGATTCTAATCCTTGAAAAAAGGAAATTTCCAGAAAATCAATCATGGACAAGAAAGATTTTTCAAAATTTTAAAGTTATAAAGCCTTTGTACAAAGGAGCATTTTTCAGTATAAAAAATGATTTATAAGACCTCTAGATATAATCTCATAATTTCTTTAGACGTAATCTATAAAATCTTCGAGTATGATCATCAAAACTTTTAGGTGTTTATTTTTAAAGTTATGTGCCTTTGTTAGGAAGAGCTTTTAATTTTAAAGTTGAGCATCTATTTAGAGGAGCTTTTATGCTATTCAAAAAGTCTGAGTGTCCATTTAAAAGATTTTAAAAAAATCAAGTCAGTTGTTTGGATTTATGTAGGTTGTTGACACATTTGCACAATCCCTATTTCATAAAAAGGTGTGAAAAAGCGACAACTATAAATACACTATTTTGTCTATGATTAATTCCATAATGTAACTATTTGGCTTAGGTTTTTCTTTTTGTTATTTTTTTAAATGAAAGAAAAGAAAAAAGATAATTAAAAAACCAAATTGTAGAAACCTTGTTACAAAAGAATTGATGGGTGATAGAATTAAATCATGATTCTCAGGTGATAATTCTAGATTTTTTTTTTGGAAAATTAAATAAAAAGTTGTTTTAACATAAAGTTTAGTTTTAATTTGGGCTAGGATTTTGAAGAATCTAACTTTAACTAAAATACTAATAAGTTGGGATTCCTATTTATAAAAGGACAAATCATACAAAAATTGATAGCAGGATTGTGAAAGATACACACAGCAAAGAAAAAGAGAAAGAGCAAAAGAGCAAACATACAAATTAAAAAAAAAAAAGTTTCGGGTAGAAGTTTTTGTTTTAATTAGGGAGGTTTGATTTAGTGCTGCTAGGGAATTTTAGAAAACAAGAAGGATTTGCAATTTTTTTATAAGTTTTTTTTTTTTTTGAAAATTTCTGGAAAACCTATATTCTAATAAAGTATTCTGGTAGCGCTTGAATTTTTTGATAGTTTTTTAGCTAATTTCCCAGTTCTTGATGGATTTTTCCAGAAACCAGCAATATTCAACTGGGGTTTTTCGTTCGTCTAAAGAGAAAGGCAGAGAAAACAAGGGTTAGAGAGAGAATGGAGGAGTAATTCTAAAAGGGAAAAAAATTTAGCCTTTTATAAATCAGCCAAACAACGTTGTTTTCGCATTTAACCTTTCACAAGATCCGTGCGTTTTCAAGTGGGTAGTTCATCCCATGTTGCGCCTAACCCATATGCATGGAATTGGTTTGTAGCTAAGCTAGCTGAGCCATTTAATTGAGCTTCGAGCAACGTCTTCCAAACTACTCCTCTATGTCTTGAACCGCATCCTGTGAGCCTTCAAGCTGAGCTACTTTTTTGGTATTTTTATTATTTTTCTCCTATTTATTTATTTATTTATTTTATGTTTAGTTATTTATTTATCTATTTATTTGTTTTCCATCTATGTTATTTGTCATTTATTTATTTGTTATTCATTTATCTATAAATATTTTTAAAAAAAGAAAAAATTTTAAATAAAATAAAAAAACCTTACTAATATATTGGAAGTTTCAAATTTTTTAAAAAATAAATGTTTAAATAAAAAATTTTTACTAACATATTGGAAAGATTTAAATTTTAATAAATTATTTTAATAAAACAAAAAAGTTTTACCAACATATTAGAAGATAATTTGATTTTTAGGATAAAGTTTTACCAATATATTGGAGAACCTTATTAATTTTTTATAAAAAAATAAATTTCAAGAGAAAAAATAATTTTCAGTAAAGCTTTACCAATATATTAGAAGGCAATTTAATTTTCAAAATAAAGTTTTACTAACATGTTGGAAAACCTTATGAGTTTTAAATAAAAATTAATTTGTAGAAAAGAAATAATTTTCATAAAATCCTACCAACATTTTTTAGGATAATTTCTAGCAAAAAATCTTACTAACATTTGGAGAATATTTCTGAAAATAAAAAGTTTTTTTTATAAAATTAGATTTTGAATCTCCGATGATAAAATTACTAAGAGTGTTGTAAATAGCAATCTCTAAGAAAATTTCTAAGTGAAAAATTCTTTCTAAATTTGATCAAAATATTGGAGAAATTAGAAAAGATTTTCAATATCAAGATTTTCACAAAAATGTCAATTATAACAAATAAAATGTTTTTTTTACAAAAATTAAATGAATCCGATACAGAGTCTTTTCGAAACGAGACAAATAGTCTCTTTGAATACTTTTGAGGTGAGAGGATGTTTTTGAATTATTACCAACATATTGGAGTAAATTGGGGATAATTTTTTATATTAAATTACTTAGTAAGTTTTTTAAGGTTTTAGATAACACGAGATTAAACTGGTATCATCTTTTGATGGATATTGTGAGGGTGTTATAACATTTCTCTTATGTAATCATACTCCTGAACCTAGTCATGGTTTCGTAGACATGAATTTACCTTTTAAATATATCTAAGTAAAAGCTTATGATATTTTTTTTAAAATAGGACATATTTAATTAGGTGACCAATCGCATCTAAATAAAAAAGATTAGTAGTGACTCCTTAAAGTTAGGTCTAAAGATAGCTCTATGGATCTATATGTTATAATAGTATCAAAATTTTTTTAATAGAGTTCAGGTAAGAGTAAGGTTTTGCGTATTCCACTTTACCCTTGATCTCTTACCAAATGTCGTTTATTCTTTTTTTTTTTTTACCTTTTTCACATACCTTTTTCTTTATAATTATATCTTTATGGACAATTCTCATTTTTTTATCTTCATTTCCCTCATTTACCTTTCTAAACTTTCTAATTCTTTTACAACTCTCTTAAAAAACAATAAAAGAATAATCATAATGGTGAAATGAGAGGTGCTCTGATGAAGTTGAGGTCTAACAAGAATATGTATTTATATTTGCCTTTAATTTGTGTTTGTATTTTTTAAATATTTTTATTATTTATTTCTAAAGCAATACATTTATATTTGTCTATATATTGTCATCCATTAAAATTTGGTATAAAAATGTTATTTCTCTTAAATTTAAAATATAATTTAAAAAATAAAAATTATCTTGTAGCAAAGCATAGGTCTAATTTTAGTTTATAATATTAATTTTGTAGAGAATGAGGAATGAAAGGGTGTCCACATGACCACCCATTTACCATCCAAAAATCTACCTTTTAAATTTTTTTCTTTTATTTTTACTTTTTTATTTGTTTTTTAACTTTAATTTTTTATTAGATAAATTTTGTAAAAAAAATTAATGGAAGTAAAGATGATAAAATAATTTATATTTAATTAGTTTTGATTCACATCAATTCAATTTAGATGCTTTTTAAAAAAAATTTTCAAAATCAAATCGAGATTTTTTTAAAAATTTGTTTGGATCGAAAAGTGTTCCAACCTATCTTAGGTGTTCACGTGATATCTTTCTCATTATATATATATATATTTTTAAAGCTTTAGATTTTTTTGTGGGTTTCCTTTTTAAAAATTTTTTTTATTGAATAAATTTTGTAATAAATAGTTAATTAAAATAAACATGATAAAAATACAATATTATGACAAAAAAAGTACAAAAAATATGAAAATGATACGGTTTAAAAATTTAATAAAAAATCATATATAAATTTAACAGAATAAAAAAATTTTTATATTTTCATATTAGTACAATTATGACATATAATTTTGATATAAAACATGATATGAATATATAAATTATCAATATTTTACTTAATATGAATACACAAATTTTAGAAATTAAATATGTGTTTGAAATACGTAATTTTGAAAATTAAATTTAAAAGTACTTAAATTTAGTAATTAAGTTTAAAGGTCGCCTGGGAGAGAACTTCGCACTTGACTGTTTTATGTAAGAAACCGCGTTAGAGCTTTTGGTTGGAAAGAACTGTCATTCACGCGCATTGAGAGAGCGTACAAGAGTGGTAACCACATTGGTTACTTTATGTGAATAATCTTTACTCCAACAATTAGCCGAACCTTAAATCCATGTTTTTGCTATGAAATAAAGCGAAGTAGCAAATCAAAGCGAAAATCTCGATCCACTCTCTATCTCTAGTTTCTCTTTCTCATTTTCAATCTCAAAGCTCAGAATCTGTTGAAGTAAAAGATTGATTTCTTTTTTCTTGTTCTGTCTCCCAATTATTCCTCATTGAGTAAGCATTTATATTTCCATATCACTTTCTTCATTTCCTTTTCTGGGCCATTTTTGTTTCAAAATAAGCTTATCTACCTCTCCTTTTAAACTCTCGTGTATTTCAAGTATCTGGAAACTTAGACTCTAAGTATATTATTTTCTGCTTCTTCATTATCGGTTTTCTGGGATTGACTGGTCATTAGATCTGGGGGCAGTTTAGGAGCAAAAAGCTGCTTTTTATTTACTGCATGCTAAATATAACTGTTAAATTTTTTTTTCTATGAATTTTTTGTACCGGTTACTGTTCCATGCTGTATTTTTGCCTGTAAATACCTTTCCCCATTTGCATTTTCGTGTGTTATTTCTCAGTTGATTAACCGACTTTGAGCTTCTTTGACCAAACTTTACTTGAATATCCATTACCTTTTCTGGCTGTTTCATATCTACATACGGAATTTGGGTTTTTTATTTTTCGTATTGATAGTTCTTTAACTACCTCATGTTAAGTAATGATCTTTTTGCTAGGAAGCTGTGTTTTCTTCTGAAGAAAACTTCTTCTCAGATTAAATGTTTTTCATACACTTAAGAAGGCAGTTTTGGTTCTCTTTCCGTACCTCCCTGCTTCGTTTTGGTCCTATTTCTTAGTAACATTGATGGGTTTTTGCTTTATTCTTTCTTGGGTTCTTTAGTTAAACCTAGAGGCCGGATTTTATTACACAAAATGAGAAAGCTATGTAGGAAACTGGTGTTGATGAGAAACCCATTGACAAGTGTGAGGAAAAATGTCAATTCGCATTCGGGAAGGGTGTTTAGTGATAGAAAATGGATTATCCCATTTCTTGCAAGCTTACTTGTATCGATCACTTTGCTTTTCTATGCCATTTTTGGGTTGTTCAATGCTCCTTATGGTGGAGATCAGTTGCCATTTGACATTATTTCCTTTGCGAGAGCAGAGGACTCCAGTGGGTATTTTGTAGAATCAGATTTGAAGAAATTCTTTAACACAAGTGGCTCTTCAAATGTGGAAGCACCTAGACTAGCATATCTTATTTCGGGGACCAAGGGAGATAGTCATAGGATGATGAGGACCTTGCAGGCAGTGTATCATCCTAGAAATCAGTATGTTTTACATTTGGATCTTGAGGCTCCTCCACGTGAAAGGTTGGAATTGACAAATATGGTGAAGAGTGATCCAACTTTTCTTGAAGTGGAGAATGTTCGTGTAATGGCACAATCCAACTTGGTAACGTACAAAGGTCCTACGATGATTGCTTCTACCCTTCAAGCAATTGCAATACTGTTGAAGGAGAGCTTGGAGTGGAATTGGTTTATAAATCTAAGTGCCTCAGATTATCCCCTTTTGACTCAAGATGGTTAGTGCTAAGACTTTGGCCTTTTGTCTTTTGATTCATTATCAATGCTGTTGCTCTTATGGTTATCATTTCTGCTTGCCATTATGCAAGAGCTTTTCTTTAGGTTAATGTAAATGGAATATTACTAAGCTTGTACGCAAATTTTGGCTAAAAATTGGTCTGAGAACATTGCTTGCTGCCTCCTACTTTTATCACAATGTACATGCATTGTTTAGTGCAATTCTAATATAAATAAGCTTGGTCTTGCATTTATGTGATCCTCTTGATCTTCTTTCCTGATTCAACAGGAAAGTTATATTGTGATCAAACTTTGGAATAGAATTTTAAAGCGCGTGGATATTTTTAACTTAAGTTATACTGAAATTTTTTTTATGAGGGGGCTCAATAAGACCTGTCTAGGTGCTGGTCCTTGGACAGGGATTTTGGAACCCAGGACATTAAAGTATTAATAAAATATTTTTAATTTAATTTTAATTCAAATATATTTTAAAATATTAAAATGTTGATATTTTAATATATATTTTTGAAAATCTTGGGTCTTTTGGGCCCGACGGGCTCGGCTTGTTCTTTGATTGGGCCTTTAAAAGGCTGACTGGCTTTGGCCCGATTCAGCCTGTGGATAGGTTTAGGCTCAATCAATTGTCTAATAAATTTTAGATTTTGCTGGATTCTTGAATGAGCTGACCATGTCTCAATTGTCCAATGGGGCTTCTGCAGTTCTGCTTAATCAACACAATTGCATGAGATTTTTTTTTCTTTGAATTTTTTATGCACCATTGGCTATGTCTTTGGACATTAAGTTGCCTCTTTTGTGAATTTTTGCTACCTGGCCCTTGCATAGCCGGATAGGCCCATTTGATAGACATCTGGGTGCTCCAGTAATTTCCACTTGTACTATCACGTTAGTTTTACTTATGGTTAAAATTTAAGAAAGAGCTCCATTGGTATGTTTCTTTTAGACATTATGACATGCATTTGTTGTTGATTTGTAGGGTATTTTCAGAAACTTAGAGTTGTGTTAAAAGGTTTCTGCTCTTTCTAGCTTGTTTGCTTAAGGATATCTGATATGTGTTCTCATTGTGCAGATTTGCTGCATGTTTTCTCCAATTTGTCAAGAAATCTCAATTTCATTGAACATATGCAGATTACTGGTTGGAAGCTGTAAGATGAATACCTATTGTACATGCTACTCTTAAATATTCCTTTTCTTATGCCCTGATGTCCCCAGTTTCCTTGCATAATTATGTGCTTTTGCAGGAGCCATAGGGCAAAACCAATCATTGTTGATCCTGGCCTTTACTTGTCCAAAAAGTCTGACATTGCTTGGACCACACAACGTCGATCACTGCCCACATCTTTCAAGCTGTATACAGGTTGGTTATTGTTTCTACTTTATGGAGCATACCATACCCTAGACCTTCTCTAATCTTAGGTAGATTACTTGCCCTCCACCTCTTTTTGGTTTTTTAAAAGTCATAATGCATTTATGTTGATCAGTGTTATCTTGAAATGCCAAACATTATTTTATAGTCTTAGACTGATCAGATATCGGCTGAAGTTAATGTGCCAAATAAGGATCACATGTACTAATTTAGGTCTAGATCTAGATCTTAAGACTTAGGGGGCATTTTCTTTGCCAGTAATAAATGCTGGAATTGAATGTTCTTGCTGAGTGTTGTGGATTTGCCAGCCTATGTCTTATTCCTTGGAGTAAGAAACCTTTTGTTGCATTTTAGAATCAAGTCTTCTATGTTAGGGTTCCTTCCTGTGCTAATTTTGTTGTCGGGAACTGAAAAGCTTCAATCAGTTGTTGATTCTGAAAGTGAAAACTGTGAATGCAATGTTTTTGCCTGGGGCCAAAGCCTAAAGCCGGCTTTAGGTGCTTATAGTTAAAAACACGAGGCTATACTCCACCCTTCTTCTTTGCGTGTCACTTGCAAATTTCCCAATCCTTCACTATTGCCAGAGACTAGAGAAAGGTGGAGAGATCACCTTTACCTTGCAAATGCTTGAGATTTGTTTAAGCTGACCTTCTTGAGCCTTAACCTAACTCCTAATACTCAAATGATTGCTTGATGCTCTGACATCAGCTGGAACAAGCTGCTTGGTATACTGACAAGCAGCTAGCCCTCTGAATGCAGCTTCAAATCCTAAGGATGTAACTATATATTTAATGTTCTACATTGTACACCAGTGAGGGGATGGAGATTAAATCATAGGTGGGTGAGACCAGCCATGTAGGACAGTTGTTCATCATATGCTCTCTAATCAATTGGCTCCCCTGGGTATTCAGTGCTTTCAGTCTATTGAGCAAGTTTATAATATCATAAAGATGTCAATGAATCAATCGAGGATTCATTTTGAATCCTGCCAATAAATTGGTTAAGCTAGGACATCAGTAAGCATTTAGACTACTCAGATCTTCAAGAATCATAATTTCCTGCTCCATGTCCAATAAGTCTTCTCTGGAGTTGAAAGCTGATCTAAACAACCAAATCTTGTTAACAGTTCCCATGAGCTTGCTAGTAAAGTGTATTGGGGATTCTAAATTTAGACTTTTATATTGGTTTGCATTTGCTGGCCTTGTTGTATGAGTTTTTGTTGCTTTTCTATGTGCATATAAACAAGACACTATTGCACTTTATATTGATTTAAGTTGAATTCTGGAACATGATGTTTCTATGCATGAATAAAAAAAATTTTCAAATGGTTATCTCTGTCTTTGTTTTGTGCGCAGGTTCCGCATGGGTAGCACTTACTAGAACCTTTGTTGAGTATTGTATATGGGGGTGGGATAACCTCCCACGAACCATCCTTATGTATTATACAAATTTCATTTCCTCTCCTGAAGGCTATTTCCATACTGTTATTTGCAACACTGACGAATTTCGTAGCACAGCAATAAGCCATGATCTCCACTATATTGCTTGGGACACTCCTCCAAAGCAACATCCTCTCTCCTTGTCAATAAAAGACTTTGACAATATGGTAAAAAGCAATGCGCCCTTTGCTCGGAAGTTCCATAAGAATGATGCAGTCTTGGATAAAATTGATAAGGAGCTTCTGGGCCGCACTGGCCGTTTTGCACCTGGAGCATGGTGTATTGGGAATTCGGACAGTGGAGCTGACCCATGTTCTGTACGCGGTGATGATTCTGTATTTAGGCCAGGCCCTGGTGCTGAGAGGTTGCAAGGACTCCTAAAGACGCTACTATCTGAAGAATTTCGGAAAAGGCAGGGTTCATGATAGTGGCATAGAGCTGGATAACTGCTAGTGTAAATGGCTGGATTCATACTTCTTTTTATTTTTGGGTAAATGGTATTTCATTAATCCAAAGAAGCAGGAGGCCTGCTGCCAGTTAACAATCAAAGAATGAACTTTTGCACTTATACGATCCTCCAATTTTTACATACAGAATTATTAGAGAGATCATTTGTATTTTTTACAAATTTTAAAAAGGATCATTCGTATTTTTTACAATTTTTAAAAGTTGAAATTTTATGTTAAAACTTATGTAGCTCAATCAAGCTCTTATTGTCAGTTACGGATTTTTCGATCAATCTCACACTTTGTTAACACTAATAGCTGAACTTGCTTTGAGAAATCACAAGAAAAGAAAAGATGATCCCTAATCTCTTCCTTTGAATCACACTAGTAGCACTTTATATCACAGAAGTAGCAAGTGATTTTTGGCAGTTGAGTATACCATTTCTTAATATTAGCTAGTGTGCTCAATCTGCCAAGAATTGCAAGCCAAGTACAAGAAAAGATAATCCCCAGTCTCTTCCTTCGTATCACAGAACTAGCAAGTGATTTTGGCAGTTGAGTACACAATCTCCTAATAGTAGCTAGTGTGCTCAATCTGTCAAGAATTGCAAGCCATTTGCAAGCCAAGTGATAAAACTATGTCTTGGTAGTGATGAGAAATTCCATACTAATTTATGCCAAGTTACAGTGGGTTTCCTATCCCTAATCTAGTCCCATGTAGAATGAATTTGCCAGATTTTGATGCCTACCAGACAATAACATCCTCTTTTTCGATAAGGGTAAGGCCAGCCAACTTCTGCTGCAAATCCTCATCTATAGCAGAGTAATAAAATTCTGGGTCCAATAATTTGTTAAGAGAGCAGAAGCCACAGTTGCATTCGAAGGGATTCATACTTCATAGATCACATAGATGTTTAAATAGAAATTTCACGAGGTTGTGTGTTATGCAGCTAATAATCAAGCTCGTACATCCTTACAAGTTACAACATTTATTTGAAGGTTCAAATGTTACAATTCCATCATGACCATTGCATGATTAAGCTCTGTCAGCAGATACTAGGTTTAGATACTCATGAAGAATTATTTCAGCTGAAGAATCAGTGAAATAGCCCTTTTCCACATCCAAACCTTCTCGGGCAGCAAGCATCTCAACCCGAGACTGCACCCTGTCTGCTCCTAACCGGTTTGGCTCCAGAAGAATGCAAGCTATCTCAGTTGATTCCTCACCGTCGACCAGGGCCAATGATTGGACAGATGGGAGACCACCGCCTCGAGCACTCACCATCCTTGCAAAACCGCGAGTGACAGCGACATCTGTTGACATGATGGGTATGTTGTACATTCCAACCCATGGGCATGGCCCGATCGTGGTGATGCCTCTACTACAGGCCCATTGGTTTCCCGTCAAATTGGGCCTGTAGTAACCTAGCTGCCGCCTGATGGTGTCCAGGGCCTTGCCTATTGGGTGTGCTGCACCGTGCCCAAACACTGGTACTGCAACACCAAAGAAAAGTAAGAACTCTTCGACAAGGATCTTCGGATGAAAAGTAAGTTCTCAAATTAAACTAAATACGTTGATCCAAAGAAATCACAATCTGCAGACAGCCTTAGCCAGCCAAGCTGCTTCATCCAATGATGACCCAGCCAAGGGATGCAAAATAATGTCATCAACCACGCCGACCAGAGGGTGTGCTCCAGAATGCAGCTCAAGGTTTATGGCTCCATAAGCAGCCTCAACCCTGGCTAGGAGAGGTTTATGGCTCCATAAGCAGCCTCCAGAATTGCATTACCCGTGCTGTCATGAATACCATATGAAACAAGAGTGTAGCGTGTCCTGTTATATGCTCGATCCCCAAATTTGTTCATGATGACAGTTTCTCGGTCTAGCCTTGCAGCTCTTTCTATGGCGTCAAGGGCTGCACGGCTACGTGATTCAGAGAAAAAGACCTTGCGGCATAGTAGCATGGACTGATTTGCAGCCCTTTTTATTCTGGTGAAAAAAATGGGAAATTTATGATAAAACCTTGAGATTGGCCAATAGTGGTGACAAAGTCTGTTTCCTGGAAATGTTTATTGTATGTTTCATGTTTTCTCCTGTATTTTTAGTATTTGAGCAGTCTTGATTTGAATTTTAATTGTTAGAATTAAATATGTTTTTAGTACGTAAAATTACGATAAAATAAAATAAAATTATATTAGGAATAAAATTATATTAGATAATATTATTTTATTTTATATTTGATATATACAAAAATTATCATAAAATAATTTATTTATTAATCAAAATTATTTATTTTAAAGTTTATATAATTTAAATTATTAATATGATTTTTAAGGGTATAATAAAATTTGTAAGTTTAATTTTATGAATTAAAAATAATTTTTTTCATTTTAAGAGGATTGAATCTTCTTATACTAAGAGAATGATAATCTTTTTTGTAATCATATCTCTTTTAATTAAATATAAATAAAATATAATATAAGATAATAATTTTTTTATATTGTTCTATTCATCATCTTATACATTAAACATTATCTAAAAATCCAAAATTTTATTAATGGATCCCGTGATTTTGGCTTCTTCCACCATTTAACAATTTATAATTGATAGCGTAAAATTAGAGTGAAAAGCATAGGATTCATGGATCTATTCCTAAAAAGGTTAGCCCTGTTTTAGGAAGAAAAATGTTGCCTTGAGAATTTATTCGAGTAGCAAAATTCAGCATTCAATTCCATGACTAGAAATTTGTAGTCTTTACCAAAATAAAAAAATATTTGTTGTTAATTCCCCAGTTGGATTGGATATGCTGTAAAAACTGAAAATGAAGTGGGAAGAGAGGGAGAAGCTGGAAGAAGAATTTGTAAATCACATCATCAAGATCGCTATTTCGAAATGAGAAAAAGTAAATCACCCTGTTCTTTCATGAACAACAACGAATGCATTCCTTTTAATTGAACATACTCCTCATCTCATCCCAGCATTCCCCAACTAAAAAGGAAAAAAGGGTCAATTTGTTTGTACTAAGAAATGTGCTGATGTGTGGCCATTGTGGAGTTAGAAACAGCAGGACCTTACCTTGCAACTTGAGCTAAAATCCCCTTCTTCCGTCCGCTCGTGGTTTCTCATTTTCTTTCCCACTTCAACCTGAAAATTCCCCAATCAAACACTTCAGCACCTAGCAACTGCTACGGCTTTGCCTATTCTCCTGCTGTTATTTTTGCTGTTGAAACCTTATCTTACATAAGCTCAGGAGACAACAAATCCACATATGATCCATATAGGGTGCAAACAATGCTGCATCATTGATCACAAAAAAAAAAAAAAAACGATGCGCCGCCGCTTATGAGTGAGCATTTGGACAGCTACAAAGACAATGGCCCCACAAGTCTGATATAAAATCCTCAATCATAAATGAAAAGACTCTTTTACCTGGAAACAAACATGAAACGCATGGTGCTACAGATGTCCGAGATCAAAACCATAACTTGATAAAAATGTTTAGGCCTTGGCTTGGCATGATCATTTTTGTCACGTAGGAGAACAAACACAACTAGAAGCGTCCAAAGCCTGCCTTTGAGCGTAAGCTTTTGGGTCAGAAAATGGTATCCAAAGACGACGGAACCGGCTCCATTTCAACCCATCCCTTTTGGTGCTTTCGTATTTACTATATCTTCTCTTTTATAGTATGTTAAGAACAGAAAATATGACCAAAAAAAAAAAAAAAAATGCACCCATATTCACAAGGGGAGCAGATAGATGTTGATGAGTATTTGAATCAAACCCATGTGACTCGCCTCGCCAATTGACGTACTTGCATAGTATACTCGTCAAATTAAAGATATTTTTGTTTATTTATCTTGACACATCTGAAAAAGAACCGAGTACATTTGAGTTGCTAGGAGCTTAGAACTGATGATTTCAGTGAGAAGAAGGTATACGAAGTTGGACCTACTTAACCGCATTGATTGTTCATAATATTGGTGGTCCATTGCAAATTACTTTTTTCATTTTTTGTATAAAGAGGTCGTAGTCTGTTATCTAGGATAAGAGAAAGTATTATAAATATTGAAATCTAATATAAGCTCTTAAAATATAATTATATAAACTAATTAAATTAAATTAGATTTTTTGTAAATTATGTATTTTCATCCAACCTGAAATCATCACAAAAAACAAGTAATGAAAATAAAGTTAAAACTAAATTAAAAGGAATAACTTCAGGTGTTATTAACTAGAAATCTGACAAAATTAGTGGTAATGCCTGAAGGTGAAGAAAAAAATAGACCAAGTCCAAACACAAGTGGAAGGCAATGAAGAAAAAAATGACTTTTAAAATGAGTACCATAACCTGCAAGGCAACAGATCTTTTGATTGCTAAGAAGGAAGTGAATAACAGAGAAAAGTTCAACTAAATGGATAAGAAATCGCTTTACTGGTTCTAGGCAAACGACAATCTTATTTTCCTTTTTAATACGGTCACGATAATCAAAGTTTTGTGTGGGTTTAATTTTTTTCAAACAATTTTAAGGGCTTTAAGATTATTGTATTTCTCCACGTTCACAAATTCTACTTATAGAATGGTCTTCACAAAGATTGAATTCCGATAGACAATAAAAATAAACTCGCTAATCCCTATAGATGACAACCTTAAACTTTTGGTTGATATGATCTTTTATTTATTTATTTATTTATTTTCTTATGACAACAGTTTTAAATTCAATTCATCCTTTCATCCGTATTATAAATTTTGTTAATATTATTAATCCAGTTGGACTTGCTCTAAAATGTACCTCGTCGCACAACCCTAAGTTCTTTTTTAATTTTAAATTTTTATACATATTTAATAAATTATTTTATTTTTAATAAATTAATGTGGGTCCCATTTGATTTATTGTTGACTTTTGTTTTTCATTTTTTAATACTTTTCCTTTTTAATATATACTTAATTTCCCTAAAATACAAAACAATAAATAAGTATTTTTAAAGGATTTTATTTTTTTGGTGTGTAGATCTATTTATACCAATTTTTTTCCTTCTTTTATTTTATTTTTATTTTTTAAAAAAATTATTTTTAGATTTTAAATTTTTGTAGGACTCACTTGATAAATACCACTTTTTTTTTAGGTTCAATAGTATATGAAAAAACCTATAAACTGTAATTTAAAAAAATCAAAACCCTTATTTTTTTATTATAATCAATTAACCTCTTTAATATTTATTTACATATAATTAAACTTTTATTTGGATAAAAAATTAATAATGTTAATTTTTTTTAACTAAGATAAAATTTTATATAACATCAATAAAATAAAATAAAAATTTATCACATTACGTAATTAATATAGATAAAAATTTAATTAAATAAAATATTTTTTTCCTTATTTTCTCGCTCGTTTTCTCTTTAAATTCCCTTTAAATGTTTGATTTATTATAATTTAAAGATTGTTTGATTTAATTTTTTCATGTAATTAGATTTCATTTAATTAAAGGTTCAATTGAGGTAAAATAAAATATTAAAAATTTTATTAATTGTAATAAAATATTAAAAATTTAAATAATTATTAAATTATAATTTAAGGATATTTTGACCTTTTAGCCTTTTTTATGTTTTTTCTTTTTCTAATATTTGTATATCCATCTATACAATTAAGTTTGCTTATGAACGTATGAGCTTAGTGGTGCCACGTATAACAGTCTAACTTCTTCCTTTTTGCTTTTTTGGCCTTTTTCTTTCGTTTTTTGTTTTAACTTTTTTTATAATTAATAAAATTTTAAAAGACAACAAAAATAAAAATATAGTTTTAAAAATTTTATTCTTTTGTGTGAGAATCAATTATACTAAACTTTTCTTCTTCCTTTTTGCTTTTTTTTTTTTATCATTCTTTTACTTATACTTTTTAAAAAAAAAAATCAAAAAGATAAAATTTACTCATTTATAATTGAATAATTCCTCTTCCTCATTGTGCCATGTGGCATATCCTCCTTTTTCTTTTTCTTTTTTTCATCTTTTTTGGGTTTTTTATTTTTTTATTTAGATTTTTTATTCTATTTTAAAAATTTTAAAACTTTTATAAATATTTTTAAAGATTTCAAATTTTTTAAGATGGGATCCAATTTACCAAACTTTTTTTATTCCTTTTATTCTTTATTATCATTTTTTTCTTTTTAAAAAAATTATAAGATAATTTTTATTTATGTACTATCAACAATGATAAACCTTTAACTGCCACGTGTTTTTCTATGCTTTTTTTTTTTGCTTTTTGCTTTTTACTTTAGACTTTTTTTTCATTTTCTAAACTTTTTCATTTAAAATATTTAATAAATATTTTTTAAATTATAAAAAAATATTTTAAATATTTTAGTTTATATATGTTGGTCCCACTTATGCCAAACTTTTTTTGCTTTTTCTTTTTAATCTTTTATAATTTTTTCCTTTTTAAAAAAATTAATATTTAATAAAATTATAAAAAAAAGCATATATTTCTAAAGATTATATTTTTTATGTGTAAGGTTCACTACTATCAAACTTTCTTTTTCACTTTTTATTTTTATCTTTTTACTCTTTTCTGTTTTAAAAAATTTGACAAAGATATCTTTAGATTTTATTTTTTGGAGACTCACTTGATATTAATAGTATGTCACATGCTTTTTTTTTAAAATTTTTTCTTTCTTTCTTATATATTTAATAAATAATTTTGTTATAATTGTTTTGATAACCATAAGACGAATTTGAAAATAAAAAAAAAAAAAGTCTTCATCAATTTTTTTACTAGGTGTAATCGGTCACCTATTAAAACTTATCATTTTAATAAAATTTTAAAATTAATTAAAATTTATTGAAAAGATAATTTTTTTGTCTACAAAAACAGTTTGGATTCGGGAGTCAATTTTACATAGAGAAAAATCAGCACTCTCACAGTGCACATTTAAAATGACACTAATTAATTATGTGTTATTTTTTAATTATGACTAAAAGGTCTTAATTTTGGTATTTAAATTTAAATTTTCTTAATTTTCTTTATTGTAAAAAAATGTACTTTTATTTTATTTTTTAGTATTTTTTCCTATTTTGAAAAATAAAACAAGAACATTGTATATTGAAAATTTCTTGAGAATATTCCAATACTTTAATGATATTAACAGGAACTTTTTTACCTAAGGAATTCTTAAGAATTTCTACTTAAAATTCTCAAAAATTCTATCATCGATAGTTCATAATTATCTTCAATATTATATTTTTAATGCATGTGATAAAATATAATAATTATAATTTAATCCCGATAATATTTTAAAAAAATTATTTCTTATTCTATTTATTAAAATAGACGAGAAATCTTTATAAAAAAAATCCTAAATACACCAATACATTGACAATATTTTAGATAAATTTTCTTACTTAAAAATTCTTAAAGAATCACTACTTGGACTTCATTAGGATCTCATTCTCAGAGATTTCATTTACTTTTATAATGGGTATAACAAAAATAATGGACATGGATTAATTTGAAATGCTATTGCATGAAAGTTCATTTTTAGAAATGGAAAATAAAAAAAAAAATTTCGTATTGAGAATCATTCTAAATATTCCAATCTTTGGCAATATTTTTAGAAAAATTATTTCACCTAGATATTTTTTGAGAATCACTACTCAAACTTCCCATAATCCCATCATCAAAATTTTCATTTAATTAATTTTTAAAAGTTATATAATAATATAATTATCTATAAATAAATTTGTTTTCTAAAAAATGTATACTTTTATAAATATTTTATTTTTTATCCTCTTTTAAGAAAATTATTCAAATTATAGAAAAGTAAAAATGAAAAGAGTTTTTACATATTTTAATACTTTAGTAATTTTTAAGAGTATTTTCTCATCTAAAGAATTCTTGAAAAGCACTATTCGGAGTTTTTAGAGTCTCATCATAAAAAAATATTATTATTATTATTATTATTATATTAATAAAAGAAAATTTTTTCCTAAAGATAAAATTAAACACTAATAATAAAATTTTAAGAATATGTATTTCCATAAACATTATTAATTATTTCCAAACATGTATATTTCATAAAAATATTATTGACATGAGTAATGCAAAACATTTTAAGGAAAAGCCCCAACAGAGTAAAGAAATTTCCCTAATAAAGTTTTGATGTTGCAACCCAAAATTAGAGATCCAAAAAATGGCCCGCACGTTTGAAGTCTAACAACCACCAAGAATGGGCCTAAAAGTCCAGCTAGCACCAAAATGGGCCTAAGCAAGTTGGGCTTTCCTTGGGTCAAGTAGAAAACTTCGGAGCAGGTTAAGTAGTCAGTCAGGCTGAGTTGATTTGACTTATTTAAATTTTTTTTAACTATAAAACACTTTTCTAATTCATTTTTATCTTTCTCTTAAAAAAAAAAAAACCTAGCTTTCTTTAAAACTCCAAGTAGTCGGCCTTAATCAATCTGAATCCAAGCATTTTGCACCACCATCGTCGTTTTTTATCCCAGTAACCGATCGTTGGCATTTTGTTTCTTTCTCTTTTTTTTTCCTTTCTTTCTTTTCTTTCATTTCTCTTTACTTTTTTTCTTCTGGTTTGACAATCATAACAAAAAAAAAAAACCTCTTAGCTACCAATTCCCATTCTCTTTTCTCCCTTATCCGCTCTTTTTTTTCTTCTTTTTTTCCTTTCTTTTTTAAGCCGAGATTGATTTTAATATATTTATTTTTTTGTTTTTGTTTTTATAGGAAGGCTTGCCTATGGCATTGGGTTCTTTTTTCAAAGGAGGTCTATATATATTTTATTTTTGTTGTAACCGTTAAATGGGGTTGTTTCTAGTAGGTTTTTGGGTATATTTTCTGGGTTTAATGATGATTTGTGGAATTTGGGTTTTTTCTAGTAGTGGAAAGGGTGATTTGGTTGCAAGCAAGCTATTAATGGTGGTTTGAAAAGGGTGACAGTGTTTGTGGTATGGTGCTTAGGGTGTTAGGGTTAGTAAAGACTAAGGCTATTATGTGAAAAGGGTCAGTTGGGGCTATAGAGCTTGGCTCATCTAGGTGTGGCATAGGTCACGTTGGGTTACTTAAGGCTAGTTTCAACTAAGGTTAGTGTTGGGGGGTAGGTTGTTGATCTTGCGAGCAAAGTTTGAAGCTAGGCTAAAGTTCCTACTAGGGACTGGTTACTGGTGCTAGTTCTAGGAAAGGCTAGTGAAAGTCTAGTTCCTAAGGCTTAGGTTTAGTGAATGGAGGGACTGTGAAGATGTGGGTGGTGTAGGTGTAGGGGCTTGGTGCGAGGTTAGGAATGGGTCTTAAGAATGGACTGTGAATAAAGATTTTGGGTTGATACTGGGCTAGATAAAAGGCTTAGGGATGATAAAGGCACGGGTGAAGGGTGTAGGGCTGTGATATAGGGAAGGATTCTTTAGTGATAGAGGCGTAGGCTAGGGCTCTAGAATGGAGTGACTTTGATGATGAAGGCGTAGGCCAAAGTTTAGGGTAGTGTTGGTTGGTAGGTTATGGTGATGGAGATTGGGGCTCTAAAATGGGTGAGACTAGGGTCGAGGGTGGCTTGTCTTCTAGAGAAAATGGATGCCCTCTCTTTTACTGTGTATTTTTCCTTTTATATTTTATTCACCATAAAGAGACCAAGAAAATATTTTTTGCAAATTAGAAATTTTGGCTTTTTTGGCTGCCTATTCCCCCATAACACTGATGGCAGAGTAATGGTTTGGGCAATTATTTACCGGCCACTACTTGTTGTCCTCTTGTTACTTTATCTTTGTTGTTTTTTTGTCTCTTTTTTTGTAATTTTTAATTTTTAATTCATTCAATTAATTCTGAAAAATGAAAATAAAAATAAAATTAGACTTAAAAGTTTAATGTGGGCCTAAGTTTGAAGGTTTGGCCTTAAAAATTGGTTTGGGTTCCTATTGGGCCTTTAAGCCCAAGTGATTGAATTTTGACCCGAGACTGACTTGAATTAGACTTTAGGATTCAAACTTTAAACACTAGATTTTGATTCATATAAATATTTCAAAAACAATTAATTTGAGGTAAGTTTGAAACACATTAATTTAATTACCATGCTTAAATTAGTCCAAATTAAATTATTTGAATCAAACGTAAAAATCAAACAAAAGCCCAATCGATCTGAATTAAATTAGCTTGAATTTCAAATTATGTAAATCGATTAAAAAATGATTCATTCGAGACAAACTTGAATGAGTTTAATTTAATTAAATCCAATCAAGTTAGCCTAAATTGAAATGTTAAAATCAAATCGAAAAATCAAACAAATTCAAGTCAGACTGGACAAAATTAGATGTCTATAGTTACCATTCTTTGCACATTACTGAGAATAAGGAATAGGGTAAAGACATATACAATAATTTTTTCCAGAGTAACAATTCAAAATTTTTTAAAAGTTTTTTTTTTTGTTTTGTTTTGGATTTTGTTTTGGTTATGGGTTTTTTTTTTTATCTTGATTGATTTTTTTTTTTAATAAATTTGACCATTTGAAAATAAATTTGAAAATTCTTTTAAACAAAAACTCAATAACTTTTTAAAATAAAATAAGAGATCATACCCAGAAGTCTTACAAATCTCAAAATTAAAACAGAATCAGCTCGTAAACCTTACGAATCCTATCCAGAGGATTTAGAGATTATGCTTGGAGGTCTTACAAATCTTAACATCTTTGAATGCTCATCATATCAAAGGCATTGAAACTTTAAAATTTTAAAATGTTCTGCCCAAAGGTCTTAGAGATTATGACTAAAGGCCTTACAAATCTCGATATTTTTTAATGCTTCTCGTATCAGAGGCATAAAACTTTAAAAATTTAAAATATTTTGCTCAAAGGTCTTACAGATTATACTCAGAGGTCGTAGAGATTATGCCCATAAGTCTTAAAAATCTCGACATCTTTGAATGCTTCAAGTATCAAAGGCATTGAAACTTTAAAAATTTAAAATGGTTTGCCCAAAAGTTTTGAAGATTATGCTCAGAGGTCTTATAAATCTTGATATCTTTGAATGCTTCTCGTATTAGAGGCATTGAAACTTTAAAAATATAAAACGTTTTGCTCAAAGATCTTATAGATTATGGTCGAAGGTTTTAGAGATTATGTTTGGAGGTCTTACAAATCTCGACATCTTTGAATGTTTATCGTATCAAAGGCATTGAAACTTTGAAAATTTAAAATGTTTTACCTAGCGGTCTTAGAAATTATCTTGGGTGCCAACTTGATTGGGTTTAGTTTGATATGGATGCTAGCTAGATTGGGTTTAATGTGTCAGCTAAACTGGGCTTAAAGTGCCAGCTAATCTTAGCTTGGGTGCCAACTAATATGGATTTAAATTACCAACTAATTTGGGCTTAAATGCCAGCTAATTTAGGTTTAATGTACTAGCTAATCTGAGCTTAAAGTGCTAGCTAATATGGGCTTGAAGTGCCAGCTATTATGGGCTTAGTTTGATCTGGGTGCTAGCAAAACTAGGCTTAAGTCTCATATTGTATTGTATCCCATCTTTTTTCATTCATTTTTTCAACAACCCCTCTGCTTTTTGCAGATAATTTTTCTTTTAACTCTTTAAACCTTTTTTGACATTTTTGTCTCTTATCAAACTATTTTCTTTTTTTCTTATTTCTCACTCATCTTTTTATGACAGACTTTCTTCTCTCTTTTTGCTTTTTTTTTTCTTTTTTTTTTAATATTTACAAATTTGACAAACACAATCATGATAGAAATGTCTATTTTCATCAAATGACATGACTGCAAATGTCAATGTGAATGCAAAAATGTGAATGCTTAATGCAAATACAAGTAACTTTTTCATAATACAAATGCCAATGTTTCATTCATGTGAATGCCCTTACAAATACTTTTTCTATGATGTAAATGCAATGATGTAAATGCAAATGCCTTTTCTTATGATACAAATGCAAATGCCTTGGTTATAATGCAGATGATGTAAATGCGAATGTTTTTCTCATGATACAGATGTAAGTGATGCAAATACGAATGTCTTTTTTATGATGTAGATGCGAATGTGA
Source organism: Durio zibethinus (assembly GCF_047325235.1). Lineage (NCBI taxonomy): Eukaryota > Viridiplantae > Streptophyta > Magnoliopsida > Malvales > Malvaceae > Durio > Durio zibethinus. The sequence continues at coordinate 18,774,993 of NC_143177.1, forward strand.
ATGTCTTTTTTTCTTTTTTTGTTGTTTTTTTTTAAGTTATCTATTTAAATTTTCAATGTTCATTTTTCACCAAAAATTATCTTAGTATTATATATAAAATGCTCTGTAGACACCATATTTTATCCGAAATTATTTGGACTGTTCTTGAGCTTCGAGTTAGTTTGAATTGGGCTTTGGTCGCAACCTATTTGGATTTGGATTTAGCATTTGAGTTGTAGGCCTAGATTATATTTGGGATTAGATAGTATTTTGTAGGAAAATAAATAAAAATAATAAAAAAGGGATAAATCAAGTGATAAGGTTCTATGTTTGAAGTTTGAAATTTAAAGTATTGGATTAAAGGTTTGAAACTTTGGTGTTTTTTTTTTAAAACTCAAAATTCAGATTATAGGGGATAAGATGCTTAGTTTTTTTTTTTTTTTTGAATTGAAATCCTATCTTTATCATGTTATTTAAACATTGGCTCAAGAAGAAAATTTGAGTGGAAAAATATAGAGAAAAATACAAAACGAAACCTAAAGAAATTAGAGTAAAAAAATATAGAGAAAATCCTAACAATTACTAGCAGCTATATCACCATTTTCATTCTTCTGTCCATTATACTGCCACTACTATCACAAGCATCACATGAGTCCCTAATCTATCATAGCACGATCAAATAGTTCATTTTTAGCCACAGCCACTAAGTCATCGACTGTGCATGGTTGTCTTTCCCAATCACAACCTTTAACAACCACAATCTACAACCCACCTTCTCCAACAATCAAATAGAGAAAAAAATCATAGAAAAAAATCTAGTAGAAAACACAGGGAGAAAGAAAGCCACTGGCCAAAAATCTATCACCATCAAATTTCCTAATCCTACGACCCATCGAATTGCCTGATCCTACTACCACTAAAATTGTCGTGATCAATAGCCCAGTCACCCATTACCAAAAATCAATCAGCCAAGACCTAAAACCTGGAATACCCGAAACTTAATAAACAACCTACCATTAACCTAAGATCAATCATAATAAGTAGCAAAAAAGGTAGTGATGGCTATTACTTATGTTGGCAAAGTGACGATGATCAAAAAGTAGGGATTCAAGTATAGGAATTTATTGTGACTCACATCGACAAAACGACGACGATCAAAGAGTATGGTTTCAAATGCAGGATTCTTGACTGAAATTTTAAGGTTGAAGAAAGGAAAAAACAAAAAAGAGGGTGTTAGTGGCGACATACGGTGGCAACAGTATTGGTGATGTGCCAAATTCTAGAAAAATCCATTGGTCTTCTATAAAACTTGAGTTTCTAGGTTAATTTTGTAGAAAGGAAGATATAAAAAGGAAATTGTGGAAAAAAAATAAATAAGAAAAGCTTGCAGGGTTAATGTTTTCCCAAATGTAATATTTTGGATTACTAGAAAAAGATGGAGTCACTAGTTGTTCTAGTCTTACACCAAGCTAAGCCGAATTTCTAATTAAACCAAGTTGATCCATTCTTTTTTGTATTTTTTCTATTATTTTGCTCATTTTATTTTTTTTCTATACATTTTTGAATGAATTTTCTTTAAGAATAAAAATAATTTCAAAAATAAAAAAATTTAAATTATTAAAAACAAAAAATAACTTCAATAATAAAAAAAAGGTTTTAAGGAAAAGTTGAAAGTATCAATTTTCCTTAGAAAGCAAAATTTTTTTCAAAAAAATGTATTTAATAAGAAACGTTTTTAAGAAAAAGTTGAAAGTATCAAATTTTTTTAAAAAATAAATTTTTTTTAAAAAAAATGTATTTTAACAAGAAATTTTTTTAAGAAAAAGTTGAAAGTAACAATTTTCCTTAGAAAATAATTTTTTTTTTCAAAAAATGTATTTAATAAGAAACATTTTTAAAGAAAAGTTGAAAGTATCAATTTTTCTTAGAAAATAAAATTTTTTTCAAAAAAAGTATTTAATTTCCTTAAATAAAAAAAGGGTTTTAAGGAAAAGTTATAAGTATCAATTTTTCTTAAATAAAAATCCTCCCAATTTCAAATAATGTATTTAGGAAAAAGTTAAAAGTATTAATTTTTCCTTCAATAAAAGCATTAATTTTTTTTAAAAAAAATAAAATAAGGAAAGAAATCTAAGGAAAAGTTAAAGTATTAATTTTTTCTTGAAATTTTTTTAAATATTAAATAAACTGACGGCAGAGTCCTTATAAGAGAAATAATAGTTTTCTTGTATACTCTTGAGGTGAGAGAATTTTCTTAATTTTTTTTCAAAAGTATTAAAGTCAATTAAGAATAATTTTCAATAATTAATTATCTAGTATGATTTTTAAAACTCAATAGATAACATGAAATCAAGTTGGTACCATCATTCGATAGATGTTGTTAGGGTACTATAACCTTTCTCATACATAACTGTACTCTCGGACCTAGTTTTAGTTTCGTAGTCATTGAATCTAACTTTTAAAGATACCTAAGTCAAACTTAGGATTTCTTTTTAAAATGGAATAAATTCAGTTAGGTGACCAATCGCACCTAAATAAAAAAGATTGGTAACAACTTCTTAAGTCAATGTCTAGCGATAAGTCAACGGATCTAAACGTTATGATAGTTTGTGACTCCACTAGGGATAAGCCGAGAGTCAGGCTAGCAAATAAATTTGTGTTATCCAAAAACCTAATAAAATTGATTTTTTAGATATTTATTTATTTATTTTGCTTATTATGTCATTTATATGCATGTGCATAACATGAGCTCTATACTTGAACTTCATCCTTTTAGGAGGGAGTAAAATACCTATGCTTTTATAAGGTTTAATGCCTCCATAGTGGCTAACAAAATACTTCCACTCAAATTGAACTTTTTTCTACTTATAGCCTATAATGGATGAAGATCGAGGTACCTCACTAGTCTATGATGGACAAGGATATGAAGAATAATTTGAGAATCTTTAGATTATCAATATTAAACCACATATAGTGACTATAAGGAACCTTACCTATAGCTAGAGCCTTATCTTCTTCTCCTTTGTAGAAAAAATCCAATAGTTAAGTTACATTTTTACAATGATTGATTTTCTTTGTGTGAAAATTAACTGTTTGTACATATCATGTTGTATAGGAGGCCTTAATTTTTTATCTTTTAGAGGGAACCTCCCAACTTGCCATCACCTTCTACTTGCTTTTGGCATCGACAAAATCCTAAGCTACAAAGCTCAGCTTCTGAGAGATAGGGGGATCAATTATTTTAAGTCCCTAGAGGGAGCCTCAAGCTATATGAGCTATTTTTTACCCTTTTTCAGCAACAGGTGGTGAAAAAACTTACAGAAGTCAAAAATCTGAAAAAGCTGGGCTTCATTAGACATATCCACAAGAGAAGCTAAATGTTAGAAAAATTTTACAAAACTAAATAATTTATAAAGTTACCTTAAACCTACACTAGTATCTGATCCTGTTTACTATTTCAAGAGAGGTCAACTCATATGCATCTATGACCACCTCTCCTTTTTTGTTAAACTCCAAAATTTAGTCTAAAGCATTAAGGTTTTTCATTGTAAGATGAATGGGTTTATTGTAAAAAATCTCAAGCTCATTCAAAATCTCTTATATCTTGGGCTCATTTTTTTATTCTTATTTTTTTTATGAATACAAAAAAAGAGTAACTTCTAATTTTTTATTAAGCTCGAACAGTTCGAGAATATCTTTTTCGTTGGATGAGCTATGATGTAAAATCATCTCTTACAAGGTGGGTACTTCTTTATTAAGAAGAACTTTTTAAATAGAAGGAGAAAAATAAGAATACCTAAGTTTTTACAAAGAATAATAAAAGCTATTATGTACCGAAAAAAATTAAAGTTAGCTGAGTGATAGTTAAATTATAAGAAAAAAAAGTTCAACAAAAAGATGTAGAAAAAATCTTAGATCGACCATCATTGAATCCCAATACACCTAGAATTGGTGACCTTTACGAGAGTAGTATCTTGGTCCTTGATGGTCGGCATTGATATACTGTACCCCTTATTTGAAAAGTTAAAGTTGACCCTAAAGATCAAATATGGTAAGCTGAGCACTTGTTAAGAAAGTCTTTAAAATTAGTCTTACCTTTTAAGCTCTTCATCACATCTTTAGAATTTAGACCTAAAGAATAATGAGTGAAGAAAAAGACTTGAGCGAGGTCCTCTGAATTTGAGGAGTACCCCTGTTCACCCTCACTTTTTTCTTAACATGGTTGGTTTCCCCCTTTTGCTCTTCATCAAAACCTCTTCATCATTGGAGCCTTCATCATCAGAAGACTCAAACTCTTAAGTAGGAGCAAGATTTCAAACAAGAACAACAACGGAGAACACTATGATATCTGAGGAAAAAGAGGAGTAGAAAGACTCTTCAAAAAGAAAAGAGAAATAAGGAACGTCAATAGGAGCTGGCTCAATAAAAAGTGTAGAGAAAAAAAAATAGAAGGTTAGACCTCAAAATAAAGAAATAGTAGAAGAAAAAGGTCAGCCAAAGAAGTAGGGCTAACCTTTAAACATTGGAACTAAGAGGTTCTCAAGCTCAAAGTTGATAGCAGCCACAAGATCATTTATGCTTTGATAGAACCGTTCTCTTTTAGCACGAGTATTATCTTTTACTCTCTTCTGGTCTTTTTTAATCATCGGGTTTAGCTAAAAGGCAGTCCTAAAGTAGTCTTTTCCTACAATGATAAAAAAGACTTTATCACATTTATCTCTACTACCAAGCCAACCTCCCCTTAAAACTACTCTGTAACTTCATAAACTCTTATCATAAAAGACATTGTAAAAAAAAAGGAAAAAAATGTATCGAAGTAAGAGAAAGGTAAAAAGGTCGATTGAAAGAAATAAGAACTTTAAAATCAATAAAAATAGGTCTATTTGAAAGTAAAAAAATAACAAAGTGAAAAATGAAGACCCTAAGGGACCTTTTTTATAGCCAACGATGAGATCAGATGAATGTTCTAGATTATACCACATGTTCAGACAGTTATTAAGGTCAACACTTCGCCTTTCCAACTCTGGATTTTTATCGCTCAAATGTTTCTTTCTTCATTAAATGTAATTTTTAAATAGTAAAAAGGTAAATTAATCAATCCACCTATTCAAACCGGTCAAATCGATCATGAAACCCAGATCGAACTGGCCAAACAGACTAATCACCATGTCAACCCTATACTAAACCTGAGAATCAAGCTCCAACACCAAAAAGAAACATAAGTCTTATGCTGGGCATATGAATCACGTCAATGATTACTTATAAGCTTGCTTGGCCCCAACCTCAAGCCACTTAAACACAAGATCACTCACCTCGACAACCCTAGAATGAACCAATTAAGCATAAAACCCAAAGCTCACACTTGAGATTAAGCTCGCAACTATGACCATACGACAGGTCGGCATACCCTATAATGGTTATGACTACACTCAACAACATACAATCAATCATAAACTTCTTATACTTGACTCTCACATCAACCCTAAGAACATTTATCCTCAACAACATAAGGTCGAGCCTAAGGCATAAGTCTTCAAACCCACACTCAAAAAACTAAAGGTCGAACTAGCAAATGTGTATGCCAAACCAGCTTAATTAAGCAACTATCAGTCTAATACTCAAATTGTTTAGTGGAATGACAAAATGTTAGGGGTATTTCTGGGTCCATAGGGCAAATTGATCTTTTCCCTCATTAGAGACTATTAACAGACAGCCAAGGGAATATTTTTACTTTGGGCTAACTTGACATGTACAATAGCACATCAGCTTAACTACATCATTATCCTACCCAATAAACCCTTCACCTTTCGCTTATAAATAAAGCCATCCAGGTACTATCTAATCAATTTTATTTTTTCCTTTACTTTTCTATTTTCCTCTCTTTTTGACCTCTTTTAGCAGACCTCTGACTTGAGCGTCAAAGTACAAATGCAAGGAACACCCCCTACTTTTGCTTTTTACTGCTCTCTTTCTCTTATGATTTTAGGATCCCTAGGCTCAGCTCAAAGTTCAACACCAACAAGTCTCTTCCAAATTTAGCGATGAATGGAAAATGTCTTCGATAAAGTCCATGGAAGAAGAATCTTTCACATGTAACAATGACAACTTCGGATGTTTAAGGTTTTTTTCTTTTCATAAAAAGTGGGGACAAAAATAGTTTGTGAAATTTCATCTTACAAATAATTTAATAAAAAATTTAATAAAATTATAAATCAATAAATTTATAAAGTTTAAAAAGAAAATTTGAAAAAATTATTTAAAATTTAAATTTAACCGATATTTATTCAACAATAAAAATTTTGTTAATATTGTTACTAGAATATCAATTTATAATATCAAAATTTATAAAATTATTTTTTAGATTCACATAATTTATTAATAAAACTTTTTAATCTATCAATTTTGATTTTTTATTTTAAATTTTATTTAATCATTTCTAATAAAAAAAATTTACAAACTTTATTTAAAATTTTTTTTTTCGAGGAGCCATTAATTATTTGAGCTAAGCAGTCTTTGAATTTAACGAATTGGAATTTGCTTTTATTTGTATCTAATTAATTATTATTAAAATTTTTCACAATCAAATTACAATAAAAAATAATATTAATTTAATTAGTGAAATTATTTAAAATTAAAATAAAATAATAATAATAATATATAAATAGGGATATTTTTATTTTTTATTTCACATATATTTTAAAAAATTATCCATCCAATTCATCAAATAACTTTTTTTATCGTATAACTTTTTCTTTTCAAAATATTTCTTTCACCTACATAATGAGTATTTTAAAATTTAGTATGGATAAAAGCTTCTTGGTATGTTGGATGAACTTTTCTACTCAGGAAATTTTAATAAAGAAAATGCCCGCCATTTTATATATAAATTAAAAACATTAGTTTAATTTAAGCAAAAATAAAAGTGATTTAAGATGTGAAATGAGTGATTGTTTTACGATATATATTTGAATTATAATTTAATTAATTTTTATAATTCGTGAATGGAATTTTTAAATTTCACATTTATATTAAAAATTTGATAACAATGTTTTTTAATTATATCATTTTTATTTTTTGATGTACCTTATAAAAAGGAATATATGTCACCTCTTCTATTCAACTTGGAGCTTAAATTTTTCACTAAGTGAATGAGATGATTTTTCCTATAGTAGCAATAATCAATTTGAAGATTTATTTGACAAAGACATCAAAATCTAAAAGTGGAAAGATTGGAGATACTTGAGTGAAATTTGATATTGAAGTGCAATAAAAGAGTTTAGTGAATTAATTATTTAGTTCAATAACTTAACCTGCACTAATTTAAACTGCTTTATCAAAAAAAAAAAAAAAACGTTACTATAAAAATTTTAAAGCAAAGTAACTTGCCTTTTGTGCGTGACAACTGACAAGCTTTGCATATTGCGTTGCGTGAGGGGTGTTTTTTTGTGGTTAAATAAAGTGAAAGACGAGGACTATTTTGCCAACGCACAATTTCCTTTTGCCATTTCTGCAAGACTAACATGTGGGAATGGTGTGTGTAGCTGGCACGTAGAAGAGTAACTTATCTCAAAACCTAGCAATTTGCTTGCAGTTTCAACAACAATGGAGGGTATTGTGGAAAAAAACCAGCAGAACATTGAAACTTGAAAAGAATGCTTAGTCTCCAGAATCAGCGCCCGGAAACAATTCCCATATACGCTTCTACACAGCCTTGATAACTCCGCTCCAGTGAGAGGAAGAGAGTAGTTGAATGTTTCTTTTTACATGACAAGCAACAATTAAACATCTTAATTCACAGAAAGAGAGAGTGATACCTTATTTCTTTCTTATTGTTTCTTTTCCTTGGCCAGATAGAGGGACAGATGGCAATGCGAGAAGGAATTATATCTCATAAAGGAAATGGAAATGGGTACAGGGGAAGACCATATGGGTTGATGCTGCTTTTGGCATTTGGGGCTGCACTGCTTGGTGTTATTGCGCTGCACAAGTTGAGGGAGAGACGCATCTTCAACCTCCTTGTCGAAGAGAAGAGCCGTCAGCTCATTTCTCCTCAGCTGCTGTTGCGGGTTCTTCTCTCTCTTTCTCTCTCCACCATGCACGCAATGTTGCTTATTACGTGTCGCTCTCTTTAAATGACAAATCACAATCATCCTGCATTTTTCTCTTTAAGTTTCGCGATCCAAGACCAATAGGGTAACTTAACATTTTTTTTTAAAGGGAAAAAAAGGGGTAAAATTAATCCATTTTCAAAATGAAAAAAAAGAAAAACTTACTTTATGCAATTCATGGAGGAAACTAATCTCTTGATTTCGAATGTTTATGTGAAACACAATATCTTGTGCTTTTTGAAATCATAAAGGCAATTTGTATTTTCTAGTCAATGATGCATGAAAAAAATAATAACCGTGACTCTGCCTATATTACTATTAGGTCCGTGCCTTCTTGAATTTGAATAATTATATATAATTCCTGTGAGTTGAACTTTAAACGCTTGAGATTGTGGGAATGAGGAATCGCATGGGCTCTTAATGTTCTTCGACATGATGTTGCGTCTTTATAGAGTAAAGGCCTCTTATCTTAATGATGGTTTGACATTTTTCACATTTTAGTGAGATGCAAATGCAAGTTTTGCCATGCGATTGCCTCTAGGAATTGTTTCTCAGCTTACGTTGTTAAGAGTGTCATCTTCTGGGGTAAGGTGGACTGAGACCCTCACAAGTGACTACTACTTGGCTGTGCTTAAACATCAAAATCCCTTTGTTTTCCATTTCTTTCTTCTTTCCTCTTAATTTAAATTAAAAGGAGTCAACGAAACAAACTCATAGAACAGTTTTCTTTGTTTGCCTCGGTCTAGAACAGAGACCAAACGCAGAGCATTTAATTTTTTTCCTTTTGAAATGTAATTCTTGTCCTAGCTGGTAATTATTTTATTTTCTGAAAAAATGAAATAAGAACTAAATTTGAGTCCTGCTGCTAGTAGTCTCCTTAGGTGGGCAATTTGTAAATCTAATGGCAGTTCTCTATGAAGAATGCGGTTTAATCTGGCCCTGGACTGTGAAAACCTCCCCTCACCCTAAACTTTTTTTTTAACAAAAAATTGAATATTTCAGAAGTAAAATAATTCCAAAGTTTTTCTACATATGTTCTTTCCTGACTTTTGCCCAGATAACTGTTCCCTTATGCTTCGGGTTACACTTGTAACTTGTAAGCATGTAGATGTTTACACAGAGTCATACATGCAAAGAGAAAGCCGAACAGCGGATGAGATTTGGGTGTTGCATAAACTATGAGATGTTTTCCATGCTCTTAGGGTTCTAAATATTAACACTATTGTATTCTTTTTAATCACAGAGGGAAAAAGAATGCACCAAAGAAATGAAAAGGAAAGCTGAAGAGACAAAAGCAAAGATATACTCACTTAGAAACCAAAAAATGGAGCTTGATCGTAGGCTCTTGGAAATGCAATCTACAATTGATTCCCTTAAAGATGAGCAAAGGACCATGGAGTCCGAACTGGAGGAGAAACAAAAAGAGATCAAACTGCTGCGATATAAAGACATGGAATCAGGAAATGAAAATCCTCAGCTGATAGCTTTAACTGCAACTTTGAAGCAAAAGGAGGCTGAAATTGAGGACTTGAAGCACCGTCTTGAATCCCCAGTTAGAGTTTGGTCTGTGAGTACTGATGACCCATCAAATCCGCCGGTAAATATAACAGTTATGGGAAGTTTGGAGCAAAAGAAGGGGGGGAGAGTATATGAATCTTCCGCATATAAGAGTGGTGACAATTCAACAAAAGCTCAGGAAGGAAATGAGATTACATCCAATTTTCCTCAAGAGGAAGACATCAGAGAAGGGGTTGAAGATGGAAGTGAGAAAAGGGGAGAAAGTACTCTCGGAATGGACATGGCTGGAGGAGGACAACTGCAGAAACAGGTAAGTTTGGGAGAAAATGCCAGAAATGAGGGGCCCACGGGAGAAATGAAAAATGAGTATTCTAAACATACAGGTACTTCTGGAATAGATGGGGAAAAGAATCATGCAAATGCTACTGAAAAAATTGATGACGTGGATGAACAAGAAGAGAAAAGTAGCTTCACTGGGCAGCTTGGAAAACTTAAAAATCCCCAGCAACAAGCAGAGAGTCAGAAACTCCAACGAATTCACAAAGGTGGGAAGAAACTGAAAATAGATGAGATTTCTAGAATTTCAAGATTGCCAGGGAAAAGATGGAGAATTCTTGCTAGGAATAGGTTCCTAAAGAAGAATGTAAATTCCGAAATAGATGGAGCGGAAAGCATGACAAGTAGAGGATTTTCAAAAGAATATAAAGATGTTGTAAGAAGCAGGGAAGAGGGAGCAGTTTATGACGAGGGGAAACCCAAAGGGAAGAAACAGAAACAGGTCTGAGAAATGAAATGGATCTTACAAATGCTAATTTGACCGAGCATCTGAACTCTGAAGACACTGAAGATATGAAACACAGAAAAGTGAGTGCCGAGGGAGAATATGCAACATCGAGAAACCATGATAACTCTCAAGCAACAGAATTACCAGAGAACACAGGTGTCAATGAAGAAGTCAATAATTATACACATGATGCCAAGCAGTTGAAAGTTGAAGAAGCAGCCCGCATCAAACAGAATATGAACAGCAGGGACGTCAAGGAACTGGAGAAGAAAGCTGAACTTAATTCTACCGACGGAGATGAAATGGAAGAAGATATGGAGTTTGCGGATAAAGAAGAGCAGGAGACAGAAGCAGCTAATGGTGACCTTTCCACTGACTTTATGTCTGATTCGGAAGATAAAGAAGGGTACATGGAGGAAACAAATGAGACTGAGTTTTAATTAACATAACTTTTTTAAGTGTTCTGTCCTAGTTGTGGATCTTTTAAATACCTATCCAACTCTTTTTTGGTCAAGACTTCGTTTCCCATTCAAAACACTGTCATTCTTCTCAATGATTTTTCCTTCTCCTTTTCGCTTAGCATCCATTGCCTGCTGAACCCGGGTTAAAAAACCAATATAGAAATAATCCAGCCAATTTGATAATTCAAAGGTCCACAAGGCATTCAAACCCAGGAGGTTTTTTGGCCATCGTCCAAACCCAGGTGTTTAAAACATACACAATCTCTTTCTACAAATGATAATGGGCATTTCTCAGGGTCATTCTTTTTTTTTTTTTTCAAACCTTTTAGTTCAATACTTGAATAAATCTAAAGAAACAGTAGCTACTGGACCAACACTGCCATGGCCAACAGAACCCTACTCTCCTTGAAAATATTGTTTGTGCTTACCTCAACTTTCCTGGTTTGGGACTAGAATATGCAAAAAAAAAATCACCCATACAACAAATCAAAAGCCCTGACATAGAGATTCTTTAGTAGATGGTCAGTTGAGACCGCATTACTATACATTCCTGCTATTGATACAATATCGAACCTATTGCATCACATATTACTAATCATAACCATTGATCAAAATAATTTTTTTGACCAAAAAATTAAGTTAAGAAAAATAAAATAAAGATTGCTCATTCATTTTATATTTTCCATCAGAATTTATGGATGATCACGGGATCAAGTCCAATCAGAACAACACGGACAGAAGCATCATTCATTAACTTTTCAAATCCGCCAACAGATTTTGGGTCTTAAAAACATGTTGCATTCTACTATTGGGAGGACAAGCCAATGATACAGGCTGTCTTAACCGATAAGGAACTGACCTCCAAGTTTACTCACTCATCATTCTCCTAGGGAAAAAGAAATGATGAATAGGAAAACAGAATAATTTGCCAACAAAAGAGAAAACAATATCCTAGGACATGAAAATTCCAGCCACACAATATTTCTGCGAATATTGTAAAAAAATAGAAGCTCCAACCGCATTACCGTGCGGTTTCCACCACGTTATGCAACAAAAGAAATATTAAAATGAGGGAAGAAAGAAAATAGATACAAAACAATAGTTTAAAACCTGATTGCATGCTTAGGTATTCCATCATGCCTTTAGAAATTGTTAAGCACCCCCATTATTCATTCCTTGTTAGATCCTCAATTAAATAGGGTAATCCCAGTAGAGACCATCAACAAGTAGAAGAGCTACGAGGTAAATTGACTGCACTTGAGCTCCAAAACATAAACATAAGCTCATATAGTATGAAAAACTACCTATGGTTTTTCCAACATAAAGGAACAAATTATCCTGATATCTCCAATTTATGGATCTAGATATTTACTGCAGGTGACAATATTCATGCCAAGGTGATTGAGTGAATTGAGAATAAGTACGATAGAATGATCTTGAAAGATTTATGGTTGTAAATTTACCATTAAATAAGCTTTTGGCAATTTAAAAATTGTAAATATTAAACAATATAGTCAATCAGTACGTAGAAAGTAGAAACATCTCCAACAAAATGGGATATATACCTGAGACAACAGAAAAGCCATAACAAGCATTGCCCTAAGCATTAAATGGAAAAGGAAATTTTGATAGACACTCCAGATAGCCATTCCTTCACTTCCATTATATCATGGAAAATGGGGGAAAAATGCAACGATTCCAATCTAGTAACAAGTAGAGTTCAGAGTATATAATAGTCCCTCTTCCTTCTTGCCTTTGCCTCTAGTGAAGAACGAAGAACTTGTATCCACTAAAGAAAAGCAGACCCCAACCAGATAAAGAGACGATAACAAACTGCACAATCATACAAAACAGTCAAGACGGTCTCCTCATTTAGGCTTCTCTAATTTTTGCTACATTTGTTTTCTCACCAATATACATTAAACTGATTCAGAAACAGTGCCTAAGAACATCTGTCTGCTGTAAGTGTAATAAACAAAATTTTAACTTGAAATAAATGAAATGTAGCATTGACCACGGAGAGGGCTTAAAGTATATAAAATCAAACAAAAAAATCCCAATTTTCCAATCTGCAAAGTAAAACAACCGGGAAAAAAAAAGGAACTTGGAACCAGGGTAAGAAAATGCAGGCGAAACTGAAACATAAAGCATGAAAAGAAACAAACTGACATGTTCTTCTTTCCATTTAGATGGAATCATTGGGTATTTCCAGAAATTAACCCTTGGGGGTCCATGGTGATCTGCAAAATGGAAAAAAAAAAGAGCTCAAAAAAGGTTTTGCAAAATCATGATCTTAACTTTCTAAGATTCGTTAGTTTCAACTACGATCTAAGGTAAATGAGATCAAAATTGGGAGACAAATTTTACATTTATTGAAGATAATATAAATTTAAAATGTAAAAAATAAAAATGGGTACATGGAAAATAACTGCGGCGCCGGCGAGACCACGACGAGGAATGAGAGAAGCGGCTTGAGACGGAGCCGGTGTTCGACCTAGAGTCGCTGCTCTACGAGCTGCAAACGCCGCCAAAGTAGCCATCTGTGTGCTTGCTTTTCTTTCGTTTTTTTGTTTCTGTCTAGGGTTACTTTTTTAGAGAGGGAGAGAGCGGAAGGGAATCGATGATGTTTTACAACGGAAATGGTAGAGATGAAACGACTATGAAGAAATCTGTTATAAGTGTTTGGTCACGGAATCTTAAATTTGGGAGGAAATGTGACATCGAGAAAGTATGATTTTAAGGGAAATGTGATTTTTTATGTCATTTCATTTTTTAATTGTTGTGTTTTATTTAGAGAAATATGAGATTATTTTATCATATATTTTTATTATAATATTTTTTATTTCATAACAAACATAACAATATATTAATTATTACATTAATTTTATTCAAAAAATATAAAAAACATAACATTCGAATGACTAATTATAAAAAAGATAATTAATTATCAATTATTACGTTATTTCTTCCAAGAAACACAAAAAATACAATAATTGAACAAACACAAGGAATAATTATTGTGTTTAACTCCAAAAAAATATAATAATTAACAAATTTATAATAAATATTCATTAAATCAAAAGCTAATAAGTATAAAAAAATAAATGTCGAATATTACATTTTTGTTAAAAGAAACATAATAATTGTCATACTTATAATAAATATTTATTAAATCAAAAGTCACTAAATCGAACGTAAAAAAAAAAAAAAGTCAAATATTAAGATTCTAAAAATGTAATAATTACCATATCAATAATAAATGTTCATTAAATTAAAAACTATTAAGTTAAATATTATATTTTTATACAAAGAAACATAATAAATAATTATAAATATTGTATTTCAAGGCCTACAAATGCAATATTTGAGTGAAAAAATATTTAAAAAAGTACTTAATTAAAAAAATTTTAAATAAAAATAATTCACACTTACTTAATTTTCATTTATTGATTTTCATTGGAGTAAAATAAAAAGAAAAAAAATTATTAAGATCAAATGTGAGGCAAAAGTCATTTTTCTCCCAAAATCTTAAAAAATCACAAGAAAATATGAGTTTTTAATTTCGAAACTTTAGGTAGAATCTAAAATTACTTCGAGGAATCTAATACTCTCGAACCAAACGTGAGAATTTAAATACCTAATAGCAACATTCTAAAAAAAAATCGTAGATTCTTTTAAACCAAATGCGTCTTTATTGTTTGGAGAAATTGACCTTAAACGAAAACTATTTGATTAGTCAATCATTCTATGTTGAATTGGAGTTTGGAGGTGAAACACCTAAAACAGTGCATTAGCACTTTACTTTTTTATTCAATTATTTCTTTGTGAAGTCATAAAAATTAATATAACTAGAAAAATGCTAGTGAATGGTTACGGATCAAATATTTTTTATTGAGTTAATAGCACACGTGATCCTTAAATTTTGGGTCAAATTCTATATTGGTCATTAACTTTAAAAAATTTTAATTAAGTCATCAATTGCCCAAATGTGTGTCAATATAATCCCTCTGTCTACTAAACCGTTTAAATTAATAGTAAATTCTACGTGGAATTTTTTTATAATTTTTAAACAAATCATAAAATAGAAAAGACTAAAGACTAAAAAAAAAAAAAACTTTGACCCGACAAAAACAAAAATAGTAAAATTTATTGTGAAAGAGATAAGAGTTTTCTTTCCTTTTTTTTTTTTTTTGCTCCAACCCAAAAGCCTTGGATTCTAAGAGACAAGAAAAAGAAGAAAAGATGGGTTAATAATATTGCAAGGGAATAAAATGAAAGTACATTTAGTCATGGATGATAATTATATTTATAAAGAAGAGAAGCATCCAACTGTTCTCAAAACTTCTATTTTCTTTAATAATGATGGCAACAGGACCCCTAAAGCTTGCAACAAAAATGAATGGCATTGCACTAAAGAGTAATGAGTTTCCTTTCTTTCTCTCTCTATATATCTTTATCTCTCTCTCTCACTAACACATAATGAATGAGGGCCATTTCATTCATTCTCCATTACGCTTCAGGATTATTTTTTTTCTTTTAAACTCTCTCTTTCCTTTTTAATGGGTTTTTTCTAAAGTTGCTGTCTTTTATTTTCAAAACCCCATTAAACTTTGTGGATGGAGAGGGAGAGATTATGAATCTTGTTGGGGTTTAAAACTGTGAATGTCTGTTTCTTGGTGTTTGAGTTATTAAAGAAAACTCTACTTTTTTTTTGTACATGCAAACAAATTACCCTAACTTTTTGCAATAACAAATGTGCTAAATTACCAATTTCAATTAAATCTAAAAAATTGCAAAATTTTCTCCTTTTTTTTTTAGCTATTTTAATTTTTTTTTAGTGGACATTGCAATTTGGTTGGATCAAAGCTATCCAAATTTCATGTAATAAAAGTTTGAATTGAGGGGAAATTGAGAAAATTAACCAAATTAATAGTATTGGATAAGAAAAAGAACAAAAAAGTTCAAAAACTCAATGTAATAAAAGTTTGGAAGAATATATGTCATGCCATGTAGGATTTGTCGTCAATTTAGATAGTTCAGCAGACAAGGGGAACTATATATGTTCGGGTAATTGAGAACTTAATTAAAACTTTTCAAAATTTAGAGATCAATATAGAATTTGACCCAAATTTTAAGGATCATGCATGCTATTAATTCTTTTTTATTTTACTATCTTTATTCATAATTTTTTAAAAAAATTTATCTCATTTAAAAATTAAAAAAATATATAAAAGGTACAAAAAATCGAAATGACACATTTATATCTTAATTGGTCTTTTTTTTCATAAAATTTATCCAACAAAAAAATAAATACCAAAAAAAAAAAAGTAATAACAAAGGATGCCACATTTGCATCCCATATTGAACTTAGTATATTAATTTCTTAAATTAAGGTAAAAAAAAATTTATTAATATATACATTTACATGTATATAATTTTCAAAAAATCAAATATATACTTATATATATATATATGTTGAAATGGGTCAAAACAAAACATTCTAAATACGTTTCCAATCTGAATTCGTTTCTTTTTAAAAAACTCAATTCGTCTCAAGTTATTTTGATTTTAAAAATTCATCCTTCATCATATTGATATGTGTCGAAATTCATTGAATATGAATTGTTATGATATCTTCATCAATTAATACATTTCATTGCAAAATTTATTTAATTAAAAAATACAAAAAATAAATGAGTTGCCACGATTAATACTTTTTTCATAAAAAAAAAAGAAAAACAAAAAAATAATAAAAGCTTTTTAAAAAGTAAAAAAATTTCATTGTAGTGCTACGGCGACAGTGGAGATCTATCAAATACGAATTGTTTTGCCATTACTATCTATCCACTTCTTTTATTGTAAAATTTATTTAATTTTAAAAAATAAGAAAAATGGATATCAAGTGGATACGTACATAGGTTTTTTCACAAAATTTATCTACATTTTTAAAAAAATAAAAACAAATTGAAAAAAAAAAGAAAAAAAAAAGATAGTACATGAAATTTTAAATGAGTATCAAACAAAAATGAAAATGAGTCAAATTTATATAATGGATGGTTGGATTGATGGATTACATCTTAATTATGGACAAATATAGTATTTTTATTAAATTAAGATATTAAATAATATATTTATAATATATAAATATAAAACTAAATAATAATTAAATATATAGTCAAGATAAGATAAAATGCCATTACGCACCTTTTCACTTGACTTTGATTTTTGAGAAAAAATCTTGATTTGATCTCAAATAAAAAAACACACTCATTAGATTCAAACAATTGAAACCCATCGATACAAGTTGTTTTGTTATCTATACCTTTATTATCATTTTTTTAAAAAAAATTTGTTTATTGATTTTTTTTGTATCAAGTACCATGTATATATATCTGTTGGCTTTTTTTAATAAAATTATCTAATAAAAAATAAAGGAAGAAAAAAATTAAAAAAATTAAAAGGGGAGGATGAACAAACAAAAAGAAAAAAAAAAAAAAGTAAATTGCAATGTAATATTAATAATGGTAAGCTTTAACTAATACCTTTTTCTTAAAAAATTATCAAATTAAAAAAATAAAAATAATATTTTTTTAATCAATAATATCAAATGAACTCCACATAAAAAAGTTAAAATATTAAAAATATAAATATTTTAAAAAATATAAATAAAAAATGATAAAAATAAGAAAAAAAAAAAAAGGAAGAAAATAACATCACATATGGCATACCCTTAGTATCAAGTTAGCAAGACAAAAAAAAAATTAATCTAAAAAATATTAATTAAAAATATAAAATTAGAAAAATAATTAAAAAAATTTAAAACATAAATACTAACATACCTTTAGTACAAACGAATTCCATAAAAAAACAAATTTAAAATATAGAAAAAAAAGTTTGATATAGAATGGAGTCTACCTTTAAAAAAATTAAATATTTATTAAATATAAAAAAATTTTGGCAAAATAATGCAAAAACCAAAAAGTAAAACAAACAAAAAAACAAAAAAAAAAAAATCACATGGCATGAATTTTGGTCATGACTATATGTGATGAAAATGTATATCATGGATAAAAAAAAATAAAGATAGCAGTTTTTATCTTATATAAATATATAAAAGCTCAAGTTTTTGACAAAAATGTTAAAAGTCTATGTAGACGGCTTAAAATGTTGATATGTAGACAGTTTTAAAAATCGCTACATAACATCTAACATATACATTTTATTTTATTTAATACATTTTTAATTCAAAAATAATTTAACAAACTAAATTGATTATATTTATGTTTTTATTATTAACTTTAAATTACTCGCAATTCAATTCATATTAAAAATATTAAAATTTAAAAAAAATTAACTTGACAAATTAAATCAATCAATCAATAATTAAATAAATACTACAATTACAATTATAAAATAGTTGATTCTCTAATCAATTATTTGAAACATTTATATTTGATTAAAATAGTATCCAGTAATTGATGTATTTAATGTATAAATATATTAAGCAAATATAATTAAAAAAACTAAATCAGTTATATTTATGTTTTTATTATTGATTTTAAATCACTCTCAATTCAATTCATATTAAAAGTACTAAAATTTTAAAAATTTTCTTAATTTGACAAATTAAATCAATCAATATATAATTAATAAATTAATAAATTAATAAATACTACAATTATAATTATAAAATAGTTGATTTTGTAATTAATTATTTGATACATTTATATTTGATTAAATATAGTATCCATTTGAGTAATTGATGTATTTCATGTGTAAATATATAAAACAAATATATCAAATTAATTCTCTATAATTAAATTAATGGAATAAAATATTTTATTAATTTATATTTGATTGATACATTTATATTTCATTAAATATGATTTCATTTGATAAAATATCAAGGCACATTGATTTCATTTGTTTTCAATTGTAACATTTTATAATTTTATTATTTGATATTAATACACTTTGATTTAATTAAAATTTAATTTGTTTTATTGCCATTATTAAATATAATAAATTTAATTTGTTTTATTGTTCTAAATTAAGGGTTCTCCAAATGTTAATGACAGAATAAAATATTTCAATATCAATTAATTTATTACTGTTAGATCATTATTCACTCACAATGTTTATTATTTCAATATTAACTTTCATAATTTAAAATTATTTTATTAATTGACTATATTTATGTTTTTATTATTGACTTTATATCATTCTCAATTTAATTCATATTAAAACTATTAAAAATTTAAAATTTTCTTAATTTGACAAATTACAACACTCAATATATAATTAAAATTTTAATAAATACTGTAATTACAATTATAAAATAATTGATTCTTTAATCAATTATTTGATATATTTATATTTGATTAAATATACTATCCATTTGAGTAATTAATGTATTTCATGTGTAAATATAGAAAGCAAATATATCAATTAATTCTCCATAATTAAATTAATTGAATGAAATGTTTTATTAATTTATATTTGATTGATAGATTTATATTTCATTAAATATGATTTCATTTGATAAAATATTAATGCGTGTTTGATTTCATTTGATAAAATATTAACGCACATGGATTTCATTTGATTTTATTTGTAATGTTTTATAATTTTAAAATCTAGATATTAATGCATGTTGATTTAATTAAAATTTATTTTATTTTATTGCTATTATTAAATACAATAAATTTAATTTGTTTTATTGTTCTAAATTAAGGGATCTCTAAATGTTAATGGTAGAATAAAATATTTCAATATCAATTAACTTATTTTTGTTAGACCATTATTCACTTACAATTTTTATTATCTCAATATTAGCTTTCATAATTTAAAATTATCTTATTAATTAACCTACAACACACCTTTCGTATAAATAGCTTTAGGTTAAGCATAATGCATCTTTAACCATTTTTCACTAATTTTATATCTTTTAATCAGTACTCAACTCTACTTCAATTTTCTCTTTAATTTTTATTTTGTGTCGTTTCTTAGTCTGTGCCGCTAAAAAATTATTCTCTTTTTATACTTATATTTTATATTTCTTTAACTATAATATTAGCTTTCTTTTTTTAATATTTTTTTGTTAATGATTGATTTAAAGATGATTGGATATATATAAGGAAAATCTTTTCATGAGTAGAGTCATTTATTATACCACTTTTAGTTTGTACTATATCATGTCGGTGTAACAAGAAACTATTTGAAATTGATGAAAAATTTCAATGTTATTCCTACAATATTGATGTCCTTAATTCAACTCCAAGATAGTTAGTATTTATATTTTTTATATTTGATACATAAAAAATTTATTATTCCATGATGATAATAAAAGTATTTTAAATTATTATATTATATTTATAATTATAGAAATTTATATTTTTTATAGGTACAAGTTGAATATTAACGCATATGATAATTCTGGAAGAACGATATTTGTACTATTCAATACAGAAGCTAAGGATTTAATTGATAGAGATATTGACGATCTTAATGAAATATTTGTTAAGATATTAAGTTAAAAATTATTTTAAAATTATTTAATATTCAAATTAATTGAATGATATATTTATACTTATGCTTTAAGAAAATGAAGATTATAAAATCCAAGAGATATATGAAAATCTCAAAAGTAAAATTTGTGTGTTCAAGATGAATGCAACCATGTATAATCTTGAAACAAGTAATATCAAACTTACAGTGAATACGATGTATGATTTTAATCCTAAGCTTGAATGTCAGAAATTATTAGAAGAGGTATATATAAGCTTATTATAATGATTATATTTATTATAAAATTATATAGTTCAGATTACAATTCAACTGTTGTCAAATTACATATTACTGTTTTATCTATCTTTTCACCTCCATTTGTGAAATCTATTAGCTCATCAACTAAAATGACATCTACTTCAAGACAGCAAGAAATGCTGAAGAATCAATTGTTGCATCTTTGCTTCAATAACAACTTATGGAAGAATCTCCCATAAAAAAAGTTTGTATGCTAAATTGATTTTAATGATAAAATTTTTAATTTCTTGAAATCGAAAACATTATTGTCTTTTGTCTAGAGATTATTTAGATTCAATAAATTATAGTTTGAGTTTTGTTTAGAACTGACAATAATTGTATAAGTATATTCAATATGTAATTAATTTGTTTTATTATATTAAAATATATAAATTTAAATAAAAATGATTATATAAATTATGAGTTGTTCATAAATTTTATTGTTTATTTATCATTTTAAAAAAATTTATTTATATAAGATTTATTGATATGAATATATTTTCATTTATCGTACGGGTTTAAAACTAGTTTTTCATAATTAATGTGTCTATTATAACAATTCTTATGTTCATATTTGTCTATTTTATATCTATTATATGTAAAATATAAAAATTATGGTGTCACATTTCATATACATGTCAAATACAAAACTTTTTTTTTATTATTTTTATCAAATTTATATATAATTTTTCCTAAAATTTTAAATAATATTACTTCATTAATTTTTTCATATTATTTTCCGTAAATAAGTATGCCGTTATACTATGAAAGAATCAATTCTCGTATTTTCAAAGGAGGAATAAATTTCCTTCTTTGTAAAAATGCAAACTTAAAATCAAAAGTACAAATTTAACAGGTGTTTAAGAAGAACAACGAAACAAACTGCTCAAAAACATCTCTAGCCTAGTAAATTAGAAAGTGGAGTCTTGGTTTTAGGTTCTTCGAGACAAACTGAACTGGACTCGATTCAGGACAAGCCTTTTCCATAAGGACCATCCTTAATTCTAGGCGTTCTTAATCATGGTTGATGGTCAAAACCAGAAATAAGATAACAACAACGAGAAAGACGCTTAGAACAATGGTGATGCAGCCCCATTTCCTTGAGTTTTTCTGATATTTCTTAGCTACCTCGAGCTGCTCGGTTCCTCGCAAGACAAACGAACTGGCATGAGCCACATGGCTCTCAATGTCATTGAGTTGCTGCCCCTGTGCCTCCACCAAGACAGCCATGTCGAGGAATAGTTGGTGAAGCTCCTTCTAGCTCTCTTCAATTTCCTTTATAGCATCGTGCCTCTCTTGTATCTCTGAAATTGTACCCAGAATATGTACTCGGCCTTGTTCTTGAATTGCTTTTTGGAAGAACGTTTCACTTTCTCCGCTTTCTATCAGGTTTTCGATCATTTCTTCATCTGCCTTCTGTCCTGTTACTGTAAAATATCTTCTTTCCACTGTTTCTTTGTATTCTGCTGCCATTTTTGCTCTTAATCCAAGAAAATCTTCCATCATATCTTTTTGTTTATTGCCTAGGCCACTAACTACAGATGTCCTGGTTCTATCTGCAGATGATCCTGGACCACATCCTGGAAGTTTCTGATGAGCTGTATTTGATCTTTCAATTGCTTCAAGTTTCCCCTTAATGACTTTGACCCGTTTCAGCACATGCTCAACATCAGAGTTCATTCGAGCTCGAAGCTCTTTCACGGCTTTAGCATTGTGAGCAGTTTTGGTCTCTTCATTCGATTCTCGTAACTTCTTGTGGAGCTGCTCAACAACTCTCATATCATCCTTGACATTGTCTACATCTTCAAAGAACTTATCAAGGTTCACTGTCTCTTTCCCAAGGTTCACTGTCTCTTTCCCAACCTCCTTAGCAGCCTCTATGTCATCAAAGTGAACTTGTTGATTGAGATCTGAGTATCTTTTGAATGAACTAGAAAAGAGATCATTCATTTCTGCAGTCTTGATGGAATCAATGTCCTTCTCTGTAGTCTCAAACAGGTCTTTATGACTTGAGGACTTTATTTTCGATGACCTTTCCTCCTGCTACTACTGCTATAGCTAGGTTCTAACGTGTTGTGGGCTTCTTTCCCACGACATTTGGAGGAAAAGGCGACAAGGGAATCGCAGTAATGTTCATGTTTTGTAGGTAAGACTTATTGAGGATTGGATCTAGTTAGAGGCTTCCATATAGATTATTTAATTGTCAGTTTATTACCAACCAGATCAATACATAAAGGATCATTATTAGGCCTGCCAATTTTAAACACCATATGACTATGTAATATCCAAAAAAGAAAAAAAAACGACAATTTAAAATTTGACAAAAATAAAAAAATGTATTTCATGTTTGACATGTCAACATAACAATTTTCATACTTTTATACAAAATAAACTGACACGAATATATAAATTATCATATCTAATCAATATTAGATTAGATAATACGCAAAATGCAAACTTGTCCTTCGTGGCATGTATTTCAGATTATATTCTTTCTTGATTTTGCATTCTTCCTAATCATAATTAGGGTCAATGTATCTACAATTAACAGGCAAGCAACAATATAAAGGAAAATTTTATTGATTTTCAAATCTTTTATTTTAGCTGATTGATTTGCTTTCTTATAACAAGTATGGTAGTGCTCAAAATTATCAGTAATTGTCACATGTTGGGTGTCTTCATTCCTTTTTGTTTCCAAAGTTGTGGCCTTCAACATCGACCATGCTTTACCAGAAAAAAAATACGAAATAAAAGTGTAAGAAACATCGAACATGAAGAGCAGTTATCCAAAAAGGTTGTACCTAGTTATTCCCTTAGGGTACAGCTTGTTACGGTTATTTTTCATTGGTATAAAGCAGAAATGAAACACACTAGAGACTATCCCACGAAGAATATGAGATCATAGCAGAATATTGGAGTTTTGTCTTCCCTTTAGGCACTTATGATCGAGATTTCTATGACATCTCTATGTAAATCAGGCCTCAAATTTTATAAAACTAGATATTGAAACATTTCGTCAGGTGATGTCATTGCCATTGTGCAAAACCATCACCAGAGACTTCTTTTCAGTCATTGTAATTTTTTTTTTCTTTTTTCTATTGTAGATGTATGAAAGAAGAAGTCATGAAAGGATTTCTTCTTGTACTTATTGTTGTTGCTGCTACTGCCTTTGCTGTGAATTTAGTCGAATAACATAGCACAATAAGCTCCTGTCCTGAATCTGCAGATTAAACATCTGATGAAATCACATTTGACTACTGAACAAAACACAGTCCACAGCAAAACATATAGCTATGACCACCTACATTAGACTTCTAATTTAACGTTTACGCTCAAAGGTAGCAGCAAATGTTGTAAGATTTAACATACAAAGAAATATGTCTTTTAGCTTTTAATGCTTGAAAGAGAAGCCATGTGACTTGAGGGGCTTAACATAATAATTTGATGATTCAGTATCACTCTATACAATTCATGTAGTAATATAAAGCTACAACTTATCAAGTAATCAATTTTACCTCTAGGATAGATATAATACTGAAAAGTTCAAGGCACTCCTCTAGTGGTAGCTTTTCTTGTGCAACCACCTCTGCTAATTCCGAAAGTAATGACAAGAGTCTTCTCAATAAAAAATAACATCTGCCAGGTAAAGCCCATTTAAAACTACAGAGAATACTGGTTTAGCATAACATTTGAGGATTTTTATACCCATGGTGAGAAAGAAGTTAACATTGACTTGATGGAAGCAGTGTGATCAAATACATGTCGAAGTGCCATTGAAGTTGATTGTTTGTTGACCTGCACTCCTAGTTTTTGTCATTAAAACTGATTTATATAGCCAATCAACAATTAATAGCAACTGCTGAAAGTTCTTCTCCACCTTTGCTCCTTCTATAAGAGGTTCTTTTCAAACAACAGAATGCAAACATTCTTTATTCATGGAAATAGTTGACAGATGTTGTCTTTCCATATCTGCCCAATATTCCAATGCCTTCATCTGCAGATATGTTTACCAAATCAATTGACATAGTCTATGAACAGCACAGCTATGCAAAAATTTTAGTAAGCATGATTAAAGAGGGTCTAGCTGGCACTGACTTGAGATTGAAGTATAAAGTCCATCTTGATCTCAAGCTTTTCCTTGTGAACCTTTAATTTCTTTAGTATTACAGAATGTTGCAGTTTCATAAGACTATTCTACCTAGATAACGGATAGTTCTGTAAATTCATTAAAGGGTTAGTTATTAGCTGGCAACATTTGGATGTCAGGAATCTAAAAGCCATTTCTCTGGTGTAATTCTAACATTCAAATTAGTTAAAGAAGCAAAAGTTGTGGATTAGAGTGGAGTTAATGGTATTCACCACAAGAAAATTTTAAAATGCCTACAGATTTAGTGGGAGTTCTTAGTAGATCCATGTCCTAAAGTACTCCAACTTGTCGTACTAGCTCATTCTCGAACATGGCAAGCTAATCTCTATCCTCTTTCGAAACTGAAGCTTGTTGAATAGATAAAGGTTCTTAAATAGACAGTTCTTCCTGCAGAACATAATTAATAGTTCATATAAACAATCTTCAACATCAATGGTTTGATATCATTATTTTTGTTTGGTAAAATCCTTATCTCTGATTCTCAATGACCAACTTTTTCTTTTTTAACATTGATTCATGTTAACAAGTTTAGAGAGCTTGAGCAATTGAAGCATCTGATTTTCAATCCCGTTTCCCATAGGCAGGACATCAAGTAACAAATTCTAGTGTATTTGGCTGCTTTTGGAGCAAATATGTTTGCTCGGCCAACTGTTACTCAAGTTAAAGTTCATTTGACAGCATGGTGGGAGGGATTCATACTGCGCCATAGCTGCGTTCGTAAGACGATATCATGGAAGCCTTATTAGTTTTTGACTCAAATGTCTTAAGCCGTTACTATCCTAAAAATATACTGCTCCTAGTAATTACAAAAATCTAAGATTAACCTTCCCATTATACCTAATTTTCCACTTTTTCTGTCTTCATATGAGAAACAACACAGTATATGCATACCTCACCTTGATTATTTATGTTCTTATTCACAGCGTCAGCTTTAGCATTTGGCATTTGCATACCGCCACGGTTATGGATCAATCCTAGCTGATAGACATTTTCCACATCACCCGAACCCACTTGCATAGCAGATAACTTCCCACTCTTGAACAAATCCATTAATCCCAAATTCAACAATTTCTCCACTCCTCTGGTCCTCGAAGGACTTGCAGGCAGTTTCAAACTCAGAAAATGACATTAGGTTGACCTTGTTTTCAACCGACATTGGTGGTGATACTGACCGCCCAGGCAAGTGGTGACAACGCCCACTATGGCGTAGCAATACCATGTCCAGTGAGTGAACAAGCCGCCCTTATGGCGTTTTTAATGGTAAACTTTTTATTCATCTTTAGAGAACTATCAACTGACACCGGATAAAGAATATTTGCATCCCAAGAGAAGGCCTATGATTAGTTGCGTACCTCATGGATCCTCCAATAGAAGGCCTATGATTTTCTTTGGCACTTTTCTCCTCCTCAATAAAACCTACTGAATTCTGTACGACTTCTTTGCCTACTAAGTGAAAAGGATCCGTTATTTGTTCTTTTCTCATGGCTTTTCGCTCGATAAAATCTTTTAGCCTCTCGTTTCCAAGATGATCGGCAAGAGTATCAAGTTTTGGGGTTGATGATGAAGGGTATAGACCTCGAAGTAAGCCGGTGGGATCTTCAGGGCTGCGAAGCTTTGTTGTGTTAGTAGAGGTGGATTTCCGTCGGAGAGGGGATAAAGCTATGTTTGGAGACTGGAGTCCGGACTCATGAGCCGGTGTTGAGGTAGGAGAAAGAAGCGCGAGAGCTAACCTCACGGGGCTTGGATATTCCCGGCATAAGAGAGTGCACTGTTGCGGGCGGTTGATTGTCGCTTTTCATAGTTTTTGAAGAGAGAAAGGGTAAGATTTCAGAACCGATGTTTTTGATATGGAAATGGATGAGAAGAAAACCAAACATTTGAAAATGGCGGCAAAATAGATTAGATTAGCGTTTATGCAATCAGTGACATAGGCATTTAAGATTTCTGTTGATATGCCTTTCCAGTGGTTGGATTCTTGGAGAAAAGGGGCATGAGCAGACAAGACTCAAGACAAGAGTGAAAGTGTATTGTTGTTGTTCTTATCGTCGTGCGAAGGAAGGATTATAAACTGATAAACAGAGAAAA
The DNA here is from genome assembly GCF_047325235.1 of Durio zibethinus. Taxonomy (NCBI): domain Eukaryota; kingdom Viridiplantae; phylum Streptophyta; class Magnoliopsida; order Malvales; family Malvaceae; genus Durio; species Durio zibethinus. The sequence continues at coordinate 18,801,879 of NC_143177.1, forward strand.
GTGGGGAAAAGGAGATGAAGGAGAAAGCAGAATGCAAAACTGATTGCCTGGTATCTCAGTGAATAAAAGGAACTCGCCGTTGCAGGGGATCGAACCCGGGTCGCCCGCGTGACAAGCGGGAATACTTTCTACTATACTGCAACATGTTTAGTAACGAAGTGCGAGCGTTCTATTTGAAGTATAGTTATCATGAAAACAGAGTGCTCTCATCTTCATCCAATTCTATTTCTGTTGTTATTCTTCACTGGCTCAAATAAAACAATGACAAAGTTTAACTTGGCGGTCATCAGATGACCATTGACGTAGAATAGATTGGGCTGCAAAAAGACTGATGTACTACCGACAGGCTAGAAACCTTTTCATTTTTCATTATAGTTGGCTGTTAAGAATGTGTGGTGAAGTCGATGAACGAGATTTTATGATACATTATTATTATTAATGTCATTCACTTCTTCATTCGAACCGCCACCCCCACATAAGAATGAAGGTCGAAGGTCTATGACTGTGGGGAACTTGGGAAGTTAAGGCAGCGAATGAATACAAACTTTCTGAAAAGTGAGATAAGAAAGATATGCACCAAAGTAAGTGATGCATGTTCAGCTGTCTTGAAAGAAAAATAAATGTGGATATGTATGCATGTACGTATATATGTATATAATATCAATGATCTAACCATATAATATCATAACTTCATAGCAATAAAATGATGTCCAAGCACACATTGGATTAAAATGATAACAACACTGTAATTCATTATATCAGAGGTTCCACGCCTGGAAACAAACACTCATACGCACGCATAAGCCTAAAATTGGAAAGAAGGTCGATTGGATTGCAGACTAAGACTGTATAAATTTACAGCTCGACCTAAATGATATTGATCAAGTTTTTTTTTTTTTTTTTTTTTTTTTGTTAAGGAAGGATATGAATGAAGAATCTATACTACAACAAGCTAGTTGGAAGGAATTAAATACCAGGTTACAGCCAGCAGCCATGCTTGACCTCTTTAAAATTGTACAAGCATACTTGACCTCAAAATTTAAAGCTTCTAAGGCAGTGAACTTTGTCGGAGACTCCGAGATTTCCATGATAATTTATCAATGAAAATTACACTGTTGCAATTGAGGGTGAGAATAATCAACATACTTCTCCCAAAGGGGCTTGTATTTCTCTATCCCTATTTTCAAACAGGGCTTTGATTTCCATAAAGTGTAGAACAGCCCCTTTCTCTATCAACTGGGAATCGACATTAGTATAGCCCAGCCCTAGTACATGCCATGAGGGGTCCAATGTCTCCATCAATCCATAAAATGTCAGCAGTCGAGGTGGCAATGTCCCAAGTTTCCACAATGTCCGGTCCACATTCCTTTCTTGCCAATAGTGATAGTGCAGGTCACATTCCTCTTCCTCCACTCAACTAGATCAAAAACATTCATCCCAAATGCCCAACCACATGCATCACGATCAAAATGTGCTCTTATAAGAGGGTGAGAGTAATTCAGGTACTTATGGTGTCTGTGAAATGTCTCCATGCATGTCTCAACTGCTCCATGAACATTGCCATTCAAATCAATGGAAAATAGGCCAGACAAATCCTTCTGAGCCATAACATCATCATCAAGATATACCACCTTCTTCAGTGCTGGAAAAAATTCAGGAATATAAAACCTCAAACGATTAAGCATTAAGAGGTACTTGGGATTTCGATACTTGATTGGAGTTCGACAGTCATCACTATGGCCAGAAAAATTATAAATATGAGTCTCAGAATCTTGGAGCTGCTTAAGAACTGGAATATAAGAAGCATTTAGCCACTTTAAGTCTTCAAACTTCTGAACCTCAATAGTTACTCCCTGAAAACTGTTCATGGCAAACCAGGCCTTCATTGCAGCATAGTTTATTTCATCGGTTACAAGATGAAAGAGAACCTTATCTGGATTTTTGGAATTTAAAGCTGTGGAGTTAACCACCACGGAACTTGCAAGGATGTTATCGGAGAACACACAGAAATGATACATACTGTTATCTTTAAGTTTTGTTTCCAATTGCTTTCTATCCCTGAGTTTCCTTTGTAAATTTGGATTTACAAACCATTCAGTAGTCAACCAAACACCGAGACAATATACACTTTTGGGGACTTCTTCAGCAGCTATTTGTCCATACTTAGAACTTTTCTCACTTACTGAACTCATCTGTTCTTCAATAGCTTGAATTTTGGCTTTCAATCTCATGATCATTGTTGTGCTGTCATAGTGGAGTTGCAGGGCTTGGTAGAGCAAAAGTGCCATATCACGGACTGAAGTCTCTGCTCCAACTGTCAAGGGAGTTCGCCTAGTTGCAGCATTAGACAGAAGGGCCTATGAATTACGGATCTGGGCACTTAATTCCCAAGCAAATTGGAGATTGTTGCTTTCTTTTGCTATCACAACAAAAGCCTTTGCAAGAGAAATTTGGTCCCAAAGTTGCCTAGTGACAGAATTGGGGCTTAAATTTTCATCAGTGATGTTTAGGCCTTCCATAATTCTGTCATGCCGATAAGGTCTCTGCAAACAAGGAATACAAACACATTTTGTGAACTTCACAAAGATAAAAGTTGATGATTGAATGGCGGGGAATAAAAGAGAATTTCTACTTCTTTTTAGTAATATAGCTGTAAATGGAATTAGTGCCACTAGAGAACAGAGGTATCCTAACAATCTTATCTAGTCATATGATTTGAATCATGCTAAATTTCCATTCAGAATGTAAGACAAAGTACTCCAACTATTCTATGGTTTAATAAAACTGAAAGGTTTCACTTTTGTTTCTTAATTTCTTCCAAAGCTCAAGTGTCAACACAGTTTGTGCAGGAAAGAAAATAACAGATGCCATTAAACAAAAAGACGTTATGCTACAGGGCAAAAAAAAAAAGAAAAGAAAAAGATTTTGATGTTATCTTTTACCAAATGCAATGTGAAGCTGAGGTCCCTTGAAATATCATATTCATAACAGTAGATGAAGTGCAAGAGCACCTTCAAAACTATGTTACTGCATTTAAATTAATAATCCGCTAGATCTTACACCATCCCAACTTTAGAGCGTATTATCTTAAGGGGCTTTCCTACGTGCCAGTACAACCTCTCTATCAGATTTACAGCAGGATTTATCAGCTGCAATTCAGTTTAATGCCAACAGAGAAAGTAAACAGTGTCCATATAGATACAGCACTTAGAAGGAACTTGGCAAAAGTAAAGGTAATAAATGAAAATTTTAGCATCATTATGCAACTTGGAATATCCAGCACTAGACTATCTCATCTCGAATGGCCTGTCCTCATAAACATTGCCACTGCATATTAAACACTAACACTCATAATTTTTTATAGGATCAAAAACATCTTTAAAATTGTTGATTTACATCAACATGAGTTCCGGACCTGCTGCTTCTGTAAAAAACCACTATTCTTGACAGTAATAGTTTTCCACATCCAGTCTCACGACCATGTACTCTTTACTTCGATATCCTGATAACATATAGCGCAAAGCATATAGTAACAAGAAAGAAGTGCAACATTTCTTGTTAGCTTTAAATTGATAAAACATTTTGAAATGACAAAACAAAAATTTATTAAAATTGAATTAAAATGATTTGAACTTAATTTAAATATTTTTTCAGCTTTTAATCTAGTCAAAAATATGTTCAAATTCATCTAGCATGATTTAAAAATAAGATTGGGCAAAATAGCATAGAAGGGATCGATCCTTTTTCAAAGGGATCAATTGATTTTTTAGCCAGAAAGGATTTTCCTACAAATTTTATAGAAACCAATCAATTCCCTCATTGTATTGACGGGATTGATTGGTTTTTTACACAAAATGAAATGTTTGTTCCAAAATTTGAAAAGGGATCAATCGCCCAAACTAGGATCAATCACCTGAAAAAGGGATGGATTGGTTGTGCCTTTATATGCAAAAATATACTTGTATTTTTACTAACCCAATTGATTCCCCCTAAGAAAGGATCAATCCCTTTGTGTTTAGAATACTTGGAATGGCTATTTTTGTTTGAAATTTTACAGAGGCTCCAAACAATTAATGCAAGCATATGCTATCTTCCACTTTCAACATATTAATGAAGGTCTCCCACCATATTTGAACTTAGAGCCAAGAAAACTTATTGCTTCCATCTGCTAGCTTCACCAAGCATTAAAGAGCATCTTAGTGTGAGAAAAGTGTATAAATTCTTGTTGTATCATATTTTCTCTTGATATTCTTTTTAATTTTGATTTGTACTTCAAATTAGCGAACACCCAACCTTAAAGAGGTCCTTTAAGCTTGCAAAACACTTCAAAAACTTGTATTGCGATGTTGTAAACTTAAGGGAAAAGATAACTTTTAAGAGATTGTGTTGGTGATTGTGTAGAGCTTTAAAGAGCTAGGTTATAACTTTCAACATATAGTGGATTTAATTCCTTGGCAAGTGAGACTAAAGGAGATGACGTAAGTGCCTAAAAAAAGGGTTAAACCTCTAAAAATTTTGGTGTTTGATTTTCTATCTCTATCTGTTGCTTTTAAGATTATTAGTACTTATATTTGCTGTGTTTACTTGCTTAGAAAAATTGATTTGTGATTTTTATACTTGTTAGATATTGAATTTACAAAAATTCATTATCAACCAATTCACCCCCTCTTGGTTTAATTTAAGTCTTTGAACTAATAATTAGTATTAGAGCTAGTACTCTATTTTGTAGGTCTAACAACCTAAGAGTGATCTTGAAACTAGCTCAAAGAAGTATAGTGATCAATATGAAACAACCATCCTCAAGCTACAACAAATATAGTGGGCAACAAAAAATGTCTCATGGTAAATGAAATAGTTATTACATCTCTTTGAGGTGAAGACTATTTAATTGTAAGACCTCATTTTCTTGTTAGTGACAATTACTCATATTGGAAGACTAGGATAAAATTATTTATTTAAGCTCATGACTATGCAATTTGGAGGGTCATTGTAAATGGTCCTCAAATTTCAATAAAGATGGTGGATGGTAAAGAGGTGGTTGAGCAAGAAAGTGAATCGGATGCCAATGATATGAAGATAGCTTAACTCAATGCCAAAGAGATACATATACTCTTTTGTGTATTGAGGCCTAGTGAGTACAATAAAGTTTCTTTATGTGAAAATGCAAATAAAATTTGGGACAAGTTGGCCATCATTCATGAAAGTACTAATCAAGTGAAAGAGACCAAAATTGGTATGCTTACTCATGATTATGAGCTATTCAAGATAAAATTAGAAAAAACCATTAGCGAAATGTCAAATTGCTTCATCGACATCATTAATGGTTTGAAAACTCTTAGGAAGACTTACTTGAATGTGGAAGTGGTGAAGAAAATTCTAAATAGTCTACCAAAGAGTTAAGAAACTAAGATGACAGCCACTAAAGAGTCCAAAGATCCTCACACACTTTGTTTGGATGAACTTTTAGGCTTTTTTCTTATCTATGAGATGAAGCTCAAAAGAAGATAAGAACCAATCAAAAAAAGTAGTATTGCTCTTAAATTAACCTTTCAAGAAGATAAAGAAAACCTTGAGCAAGATAAGGTTAATAACGATGAAAAAATGGCCATGTTTGTAAAAAGATTCAAAAAGTTCATGAAAATGAACAAGTTCTCAAATAGAAGAAGACCACAAAAAAAAATGATCAAAGGAGAATCAAGTAGAAAAGAAAAAGATCAAATTGTTTGTTATCAATGTAACAAACTGGGTCATATCAAATTCGATTATACTTTGTGGAAGAAGAAAAACACAATGAAACCAAAGAAAAAAGTAATGGTTACAACATGGAGTGATAGTGACTTTTTCGATAATGAATCAAATGAGAAGAAAGTAGCCAACCTATGTCTCATGGCTTTTGATGAGCCCAAGGTAATTTTTAATTCAAATGATTTAAATTCATACACATTTGATGAATTACAAGATGCTTTTGATGAATTAGCTATAGAATTTAAAAGCATGAACATAAAGTATAGAAAAATTGTTACTGAGTTGAAAGTAGAGAATGAGCTTTTAACAAAAGTAAAAAATGACTTAGAAAAAGAAATTGAGCTTTTAAAATTGAATGTCGATGATTTGATTAAGCAAAATGAGAATTTGCATAACTCATTTTCTAGATTTTATATGGGATATTAAAAACGCAATGACATGCTTGAAACACAAAGAGCATTTTTTTATAAAGATGGATTAGGCTACAATAGTGGTGACAAAGAGACTCATTTGAAGAATTTTCTTGTTAAGCCAAATGATTCATCTAGCACATGTACATATTATTATAAATTAGGTCATTCTATACAATAATGTTTCTTGAAGAAAATCACTCATAAAGGTAAACTCATTAAGAGTGTGTGGATTCCAAAAAGAGTTAGCACATCTTAATATGAGATTACTAGGATGAAGTGGATTCTAAAATGTACAAGAATTTTGAGTACTAACATTCAAGGACCCAAGAAAGTTTGGGTACCTAAAACAAAATTTTGATTATATTTTTGTAGGTGGATATGCATTGCTACAAGATAAATCTAAGCAAGAATAATTCATGGTACCTTAATAGTGGATGCTTAAAGCACATGACCAGAGACAAGGTTCAATTCAAGGATTTAAAGGCTAAAAGTGGAGGAGATGTTACATTTGGAGACAAATTTAAAAGCCAAATTGAAGGGATTGACTCCATTGGTAACAATTCTTCTACTACTATTGAAAATATTTTACTTGTGAAAAGACTCAAACATAATTTACTTTGTATTAGTCAATTGTATGACAAAGGACTTAGAGTTGTATTTGAATCTATGTGCTGTCAAGTGAATGATATCAAGACTAACAAACTTGTTTTTATTGGACATCATCAATGAAATATTTATGTGGTGCTTTTAGATGATCTATCTTTTAAAAATGTTTGTTCTATGGTTCAAAAAGAAAATGAAAGTTGGATTTGGCATAGAAGACTTAGACATGCAAGTATGCATGTAATTTCAAAACTTTTGCAAAATGATTTAATTGTTGTTTACCAAAATTGAAATATAAAAATGACAAGGTTTAATTATGCATGTGCTCAAGGAAAGCATAGAAAAATCTCTTTCAAACTTAAGAATTGTATTTCAATTACTGAACCTCTTCAACTAATTCATATTGATCTTTTTGGTCTTATCAAGACAATAAGCCTTGGTGAAAAACAATATGGGTTTGTTATTGTTGATGATTTTACTAGATATACATGGGTTCTTTTCTTGCATTCAAAGAATGAATCTTTGAAAAAATTCATCACTTTTAGCAAACAAATACAAAATAAGAAAGGTTATTCAATTTTTAGTATTAGAAGTGATTATGAAAAAAATTTGAAACCTTACCTTTAATGTGTTTTGTAGTGAAAATGATATTAGCCATAATTTTTCTGCTCCTAGAACTCCTTAACAAAATAGGGTAGTAGAAAAAAGAAATAGAAATTTAGAAAAAATGGCTAGAACCATGCTTTGTGAAAATAATTTACTTAGATATTTTTGGATAGAAGCCATAAATACTTTTTGTTATATTATAAATAGAGCTATGATTAGGTCAATCTTGAAGAATACTCCCTATGAACTTTTTAAAGAAAAAAGGCCTAACATAAGTTATTTTCATCCTTTTGGTTGCAAATATTTTGTTTTGAACAATGAAAAAGATAATCTTGGAAATTTTGATACAAAAAGTGATGAAGGCATTTTTTTAAGATATTCATTGAATTCAAAAGCCTAAAGAGTCTTTAATAAAAAAACATTAGTTGTTGAAGAGTCTATATATATTATGTTTGATGAATCTAATCCACCTCTCATAAAGGTGTCTCTTGATGATGATAATGTAGGTATACTTTAAAAAAATATCAATGATGTATGGCATGACATTGAAGAAAACATTCAAAAAGAAGATGATGAGTTTCTAGATAAACCATAAAAAATAAAGTAAGAACTAAATCACCATAGAGAAAAGAGGTATGTCAAAGATAATAAAATTATTGGTGACCCAACTCAAAAGATAAAAACTAGATCTTCTTACAATGTATTTAATTATGTTACTTTTCTTTCTCATACTGAACCCAAAAACATAGATAAAGCCTTAAAAGATGATCATTGGATATTGACTATGCAAGAGGCATTAAACAAATTTGAAAGAAGCCAAGTATGGAATCTTATACCTAGGCCTAGTGATCATCCTACTAGAGGCACCAGATGGGTTTTTAGAAATAAAATGAATAAGCATGACAATGTTGTTAGAAATAAAGCTAGGTTAGTGGCTCAAGAAGAAAGAATTGATTATGATGAAACTTATGCCCCAATTGCAAGGTTAAAAGCCATTATAATGTTGCTTGCATTTGTATGTTTCAAGGCTTTTAAGCTCTTTCAAATGGATGTAAAGAGTGTATTTCTAAATAGTTTTATAAATGAAGAGGTGTATGTATAGTAACCTTCTAGTTTTTAAAATCCTCAAATTTTAAATCATATTTATAGATTGTCAAAAGCTTTATATGGTTTAAAATAAACTCATAGAGCTTGGTATAAAATATTATCAAAATTTTTAATTGAAAATGGTTTTCATAAAGGGAAGATTGATACTATACTTTTTATTAAAACAAAAAAAAAAGACATTCTCATTGTGCAAGTCTATGTTGATGATATTATATTTGGTGCTACTAATGAAGTTCTTTGTTAAAATTTTGCCAAGACTATACAAGATAAATTTGAAATGAGCATGACAGGAGAGTTTACATTCTTTTTGGGATTATAAGTAAAGCAAACAAAAGATGGTGCCTTCATATGTCAATCCAAATACATCAAAGACTTGCTCATAAGGTTTGGATTGAAAGAATCAAAGCCTTACTCAACACTTATGAGCACTTCAATAAAACTTGATAAGGATGAAAGAGGTAAATATATTTATTCCAAATTATATAGGTCTATGTTTGGTTTATTGTTATATCTTGCTGCAAATAGACTGGATATAATGTTTAGTGTGTGCTTATGTGTTAGATTTTAATCATCACCTAGAGAATCATATTTACTTGCTGTTAAAAAAATTTTTAGATACCTTAAGGACACTCCTAATTTAGGATTATGGTGTCCAAAAGGTTCATCTTTTACTTTTCATGCTTATTTCGATGTGGATTTTGGTGGTTGTAAAATTAATAGAAAGAACACTTCTAATACTTTTCAATTGTTTGAGAACATGCTCATATCATGGGTTTTAAGAAATAAAATAGTGTTGCTCAATCCATAACTGAAGTCAAATATGTAGTAGCCGGTGGTTGTTGTGCTTAAGTTTTATGGATTAAACAACAATTAGTGGATTTTTGAATTACCATGGATCACATTGTCATTAAATGTGATAATACTAGTGCCATAAATTTTACCAAAAATCCAATTCCACATTCAAGAACTAAGCATATTGAAATTAGGCATCATTTCATTAGAGATCATGTTTAAAATGGTGATATTGTGCTTGAATATGTTAATACATTACATCAATTAGCTGATATTTTTACAAAACCTCTTGTTAAAGATAGTTTTCTACAATTAGAGGTGAACTTGGTATGATGAATGCTTCTTGAAATGAAATTCTTGATGAATTGATATATTTGTACCTTGTTTGACCAAATGTTTGTCTATCTTGACATATTTTTGAAATCTTACCTATGATTATATTTGTAATTATATGATGCATATATGAATAGTTATATTGCATGCTTTAAAAATTTTTTTTTTACTACAAATGAAGCAATCGATCCTAGACACATCGGATTGATTGGTTGTCTTTCAGTAGCTAAAATGATGTTGAAAACATTCAGACCCGATCGATCCCCTTTGGACCCAATTGATCAGTCCATGGCTTGCCCAGGTTCATCAAGTCTTTACCCAATCGATCCTCTTGCTACCTAATTGATTGGGTCATGAATGGTCTACCTTATATGCATCATTTTGACCATTTAAAATATGAACTTTCCTCCTTTCTTGGCCAACCATAGTTTCTTCTTTTTCTTTCCCAAAATTTTTCTTAAAACTCTAGGTATTCATGTTTCATTTTCTCTCAAGATCACTTTCAACTAAAATCTTTTGCAAATGTCCTCATATCTATTTGATTTCTTGCAAAATCCTCTCCAAAAATTATTCAAATCATACAAAAACCCTCACTCATGTTTCTTTCTCTAGAAATTTGATCCCCTTTTGTGCTTCCATTGAAACTACCTCATTCACTAAATTTTTTTATCTCTCTCAAACATATAATACTACTTGTCACCTACATTCACAAATTCTTTCATCAATTTCACATAAGCCTATCTATTTTCACTATTCCATTATTTTCGTGGCACCTAAAACAAGACCTCCTCTTATCACAAGGAGAAATCCACCAAAAGAAGCCTCTAGTTCTTTAATCAAGCCTTCTTTCAACCAAAATTTCAAAAATCTTACAGTAAAGGAGAGATATGAGACTTATTTTTCTCATAAAGAAGTTAAGTAAGAAAGGGTAACCAATCATAATTTCTTTCAATCTATTGGATTTCCATACTTACATGCTTTTGAGAACTTTGGTTTGATGAACTATTTTAGTTTGGATGGCATTGTCTTTGAGAATCTAGTAATGATATTTTATAGTAATGCAAACTATATTGAAGTTGACGGATATGGGAATAGGTATTATGTTGATAAAGTTAGGACATTTGTGATGGGTAGAGAAATAATTGTGGACAAGAACTTTTTGGCTGAAACTTTCATATTAGAAGATAATAAAGACATAAACACTAAGTGTGATATGCTTGGATTAGCCCAAGATATTTTTAAGAATGATGATTTAAGGGTTGCTCCAACTCAGGTTTCTAAGTTGAACATCATGATAGATTGCTTCATCTTATCGTCACACATGTGTTAGCATCATTTGAAACCTAATACTCCGCCATTAGGAAACAAGATTATTGGCGGATGTATAAGATCAAACATTAAGAGAAACCCAATCTTATGCACTTCATTTTTATGATATGGTAAGGGTTGTTCAAAATAGGGACTACACTTTGGTATATGAGATAGCCATTAGCAATCTACTTAAAAAAGTATCAATACTAGAAGTGATAAAGAGATTATGTCCGATTGTACTAGTATTATTGGAATTCCTACACTTCATAGTATGGGATACACTCAAAATATTGCTAGTGTATGGATTAAGAAAAGTGAAGTTGGAGTTGAACATGAAGAAAAGCATGAGATTCAAGATATTCCATAAGAAGTTTCACAAGATATTCCTCAAAAAGGCCCTTTTGGTCCACCATTTGATACCCAAAGAGCTTTGCAAATTCTTATTACTCAGATGAACAGTTTACAATCATTGGTTAGGGATATGAACTCTAGATTGAAAAATATGAAACTTGTTAGCCTTAAATCGACCCTTATTTTGAAATGACAAAATATTAAGCTAAATAAACTTGAATAAACTTTTGAAAAAGATTTATTTAGTACATGTTCTTAAGTTTTATATTTTAGTACTAAATTAATAATACGTTTTTCAAAGTGTAAACAAACATTTTTTTGTTTTCATATTTCTCAAACTAAATCTATCTTTAAAGATTATTTTTTTTAGCTTAAATGAAAGTCCGATTATTGTTTTTAAAGTGAACTTATTCATTTTGGACTTAATACAATTTTGATAATATTAGTTTTGTGAAATGGATTAACTTAATAAAGTTATTTTACAAGAATAAAGTTTTCCAACATTGAATTTGTTTTATTTTTTTTTGTATTAATTCGCAAAGCTTTAATATTTGAATGTTATATGGTTAGAAAGCTCTTTGAGTCTACTTTCTAATGGATTAAACAAAATCAAAATTCAAATTTTCTAAGAAAAGATTTTGAATTTTTACTAGATGCTTTGTAATTGTCTAAAAACTGCACAAGGGGTAGCTTTAAAAATTCACTATAATTCGTATACAATGAATTAGGTGATGAATTTTATATGGATAGAAATCCATTTAAGTCTAGTTTCTAAATCTTGAAATGGTTTTTTATTTGGATTTGTATAACATAAGATATGATCAAATTAGTGAGTAAAGTATAAAATAGGAGTCAACCACCATATTGAATATGATTGATCCCCTAAAAAATGGATCAATTGGTTTTTTTATCCAGAATGAAAATTTTGCTCCAGGATTTAAAGAAGGGATCAATCACCCAAACTAAGAGATTGATCACTTGAAAAAGGGATCAATTGGTACCAAAAAGGGATCGATCTCCTTTGTCTAGAATCACTTCAACGGCTAGTTTTTCATGCTTCCAATGGGCGTTTTTTCTTCCAAACCATCCCCAATGGCTAGTTCTTCAATTCTTTTATAAATTAGGCACTACAATACACCAAGAAGATTGATGAATCAAGAGAATAAGAGCCAATAAGTTATATTTTTATTTTCTCAAAAAATTAAGAGTTATTAGAGCTTCAAATCTATATCTTTTGTATTTGTTGTATCCAAGCTATATTTGTTGTTCATTCATCACTTCCTTGTAATTAAAATTGACAAACACTTAGCCTTTGAGAGGTGTTTTAAGTTTGAATTTCTATTAAGTTATTTTATAATTAAGAGGTGAGGTATCCTTTTGAATTTGTGAGATTGAAAGGTTGCTACTAAGTCTAGAAAGTAGAGAGTGTTAGGTTACTATTTAAGCCTTAAGAAAAAGATAGAGTTGTAGTTTCAATTTAAGAATAGTAGATTAAAGCTTTGGTGTGGACAACCAAGAAGAGAGAATATAAGTGCCTTATGGAGAAAAACTGAACCTTTATAAATCATTGTGTTTGATTTCTCTATCCTTATCTCTTTACTTTGTATTTGGTTTAAGATTATCCACTTATTGTTATTTGCATCATATTTTGATATTATTTTTAATTTTTCATTCAATTATTTTAAAATTATTGTTTGAGAAAAATTTGGAAAGATCCAATTCACCTTTCTTTTGGATCACTATCTCACCTAAAAAACTAGTAATTGATATAAGAGCTTTGGTCTCTTTTATAAGTTTAACCATCTTGAGTAAAAATCTCATGGCTTAATTTAGGTTTCAAGATAGTGAGAAAGTCCTAAAAGCTCCTATGTTTAATAAATTTAAATTTTATGAATGGAGAATAATGATGAAGGGGTTCATAATAGCCCATGATTTTAAAGCTTGGAATGTGATAGAGAAAGGGATTGAAATTCTTTCAAATGATACAAACTATATAAGGCAAATAATGAATGATGCCAAGGCAAAGTGCTTACTTTATAGAACTTTGACTCCTACAACTTTAACTTGGTCTTAAAATGCTCAACTTCAAATAAGATATGGAGAAAGTTAGATAAGCTACATGAAAGATAAATTTCCAACTAAAATGCATCATGTCTCATGGCTCTTGAAGAGCCTAAGGTAACCTCTAACTTAATTAATTCAAATTCATACACTTTTGATGAATTGCAATGCCTTTAATGAGTTAGTTATAAAATTTTAGTCAATGAAGAAGAAATATAAGAAAATGATTTCAAAATTGAATGTTGAAAATAATTTTTTGATAAATGCAAAAATTATTTTAGAAAAAGGAAATAAAAAATTGAAACTAGATTTTGAGACCTCTTAAAATAGAAATGAATTTTTAGAAAAAGAATATTTTAATTTGAAACAGAAATTTGATGAATTGATGAATTAAAAATAAAATCTTTTCAAGACTTGTTTAAGTGCTAAAATGACAAAATGCAATTTTTGTAATTTTCATTGTCATACTACATATATTTGTCCTATAAAGAGAAAAGTTTCATTTAAAATTAGACAAATATGGGTTCCTAAAGAAACAAAAGACTTGGTGACTAACTCTCAAAGACCCAAAGCAATTTTGGGTATAAAACATCATATGCGATTGTCTCTTGTAGGTGTGCTAGAGTAAGGAGTTACAATGTAATTTTAAAAAATGGAAGTCTAGACACACAATAGAGATATGTAACCTCTAAACTTTTATTTTAAGTGAATATGAAATTGGTTGCCTATTCTTGTTAGACATAGTGCTTAATGGATAATGGTAGATACTTTATTGATATATTTTGAATATACCAATTTTATTTTATATATGTGAGTTTGAATTAAGTACGCATTTATTTTTTCTCTTAAATGTATGATTTTAATATATTCCTCATACTTGTTGATATTGTGTTTAATATTTATTTGCTTGAGATACATTTTTAAGAGAATTCATGAATGCTCTAATGGATTTGTGGGATTACATGTGAATACTCTTGATATTGGGATTGCATAAATGATCTTGATATTTTTGATATTATTTGTGAAATTGACATTCTTGATAATTTGTGCTTATGCATGATTTTGTATATAAATATTGGATATTGATGATATCATGCATGCTTTGAGAATTGTTATTGGTGCTTCATATGATTAATTATGTGCTAAATTATTTTTATATTTATGCACAAACTTAAAGGGAGTACTCAAAGTTTAATGATTTTAAAATTTTATGTTTTGCTTTGAAAATAATTTTTGCTAGAGTCAAGCTTTAAAATATGAAAGATTATTTTAGCAAGTTCTTAAATAGAAATGAATTTAAATATCTTGAATTCAACGATTTAAACTTGTTCAAACAAAAATAACTTGATAACTTGTAATGGTTTAAAATTTTCATAAGTGTTACATGCAAGTTTCAAAGGATTATGGAGCTTAAAATATCAAATCTTGTTTTTTAACATTTATGGGCATAAAAACCATTGAAACTTTTTCAAAGTGTGGTATAAAACTTTCTAAATGGTTTGAAAAGCTTAAATGTGTGTTTAAGTATATTTACCCATCTTAATAGCCTTTTTCAAAAAAACATAGGATTAAGAGTTGACTTTCTGATTGCTTTGTTTCTAATGTCAAATGATCATTTGAACAACTTTTTTTTGTCTTTTAAAATTTGTTGGAATAGTTCAAGTTGGATAAAAACAAGTTTAACTAGTTATAAGATTTTTTTAAGGTATTTTTCAAGTAAAAATGAGTTTTAAAGTGCAAAAATCAAAATTCTAGACATATTAAGCTTTGAATGGACTATCCTATTGTATTTTGCATAAATATATTTGTTTGAATGATTTTGGCATGATAGAAATGATTTTTGTGATCTTTATGCATATTAATTTGTGATTGTTAAAGATATCTATATAACCATAATGTTTGAAATTGTTCCACTTGTTGGTAAGACTTGGATCTTATGAGATATTATTAAAACTTGATTATTTTATTCTCAATTGTTTTAACTCTTGATTTGTAATGTTAGAAATTGATGATCATGTTGTGCTTAAATCATAAATATTAATGTTTGATTGTTCATCTCTTGATTTCTTATGAAATATCTTGAAATATGTTTTAATTTTTCATCCTTATTAATTTAAGTTTTATTTCTTCTCTTGTATTAATGAATTGATGAACTTTATGTGCTTAAAGGATATATATTGATTCTTTATTCATCTATATTTTTGGTCAATATATGTGCTCATATGATGATTGATTCAATTTGACCTTAATACTTGTGATTTGAAAATGCTTAAATTGTTTATTTCTTAATTTGTGAAATACCTTTATGATATGCTTGCTCTTGTGCTTAAATGTTTTATCTCTTAATTTGTGTTTTTAAATTGATGTACTACTTGTTTTTTAAAATGATATGTGTTATTGGTTCATTTGTTATTCTTATCAAGTGTGTGTTTATATGAATATGATTGAGCTTTACTTGACATGCTTGCAATACGACTTAAGTAAGTGATTTTCTTATGATGCTTATTTTTAGCTTAAGTCATTGTTGATAATAGCCTATGACATGTGTTGACATATTTATGCTTTTGTGCTAAAATTTTCATGAATATGTTTTTGATGATAAATGTCTTCTTTGAGTTTTTAATTTTCATATGGCCTAAAATTTATTTTGACATATTCTTTGGTGATTTCTTGAATATGTCCTCTTTGTGTTCATAAATGATCTAGAAAGATTGATATTTTGCATATTACTTAAGAACTTTTGCTTTAGTGCCACCATTGTATTATGATGTTTATTATGATGAATGGTATATAGCTTAAATTAATATTGAATGATTTGCTAGCAAATTGGCAACTTATGCTTGATGAGCAAAATTTTGTTTTGCCTATAACGACTTAGAATATGGAATTCATTTTCTAACATTTAATATAATTTTTATCAATTGATTTTCTTTATGCTTTTAATGAAAATCTTTTGTCAAGAAATTTTTTTAAGTTTATGTTAGGAGAACTTGAAATGAGCATGAATGGGCCTACATTTTTTAAATTTCAAGAATAGCAAACAAGGCATCTTCATCAATCAAGTTCAAGTACATCAAAGATTTGCTCAAAATATTTTGGAATGGATCAAAACCAAATGAGCATATCAACATAGCTTGATAAGGATGGAGGTAATTATTGACTCTATTTTATGTGTCTGCACACTCTTGCGTTGATATGCATAAAAATGAGATATTATATTTAAATTTGTGAACACTTTGCATAAATTAATCACCATGTTAGTTGATAGAATTTGTCTTAACTTTGTTAAATGCTTGATTGATTAATATTTATACCTAGTTCTTGATTTCTTTGATTAATAGTTTTTATTGCATAAGTATTCGATTGAATCTTTGGACATGGATACGAATTAAATATATTGATTTCTTTGAACATATTCATTGATTGAGATAATTGAGATAGCATATACCACATTATGTTTTAAATGTTTGTATCTTTTTTAGTATATTACTATATGTAATTTAAACTATTTTTGCATATGCTTTTATGATTTTGATTGAAAAATATGTTTGAATTATTTTTTATGTACTTGCATATGTTTAGATTAAGAATATTGCTTTATATTGAAATAATTTGAAATATATTTGAATATTTATACTGTTATTATTTCTTTGCTATAACTTATGTGTTCATCATGTTTGAAAAATGCTTAAATAATCTTTGTTATGATACGATGATAATTGAATCTGATTGCTCATTAGTATTCATGCTTTATTAAATGCATATGAGCTTTTGGTTCTTGTTTGGATAGAATAGCTTATGATTATTATCATTTATGCATGTATTGAATGAATCTTTCATATGTTTGAAGTATGTGTGCTCTATGAAAGTTGTTGAATAAAATTGCTAACAATTGATATCAAAATCATTAAAGATTTTTTTTTTTACTTTATAGATGCTTATTTATGTGCTTATCATTGATATAACTTATACTTTTCATGCAAAATTGTGTGTGCCTTAAATTGATTAATCCTTATTTTGAAAATGAAGAGAAATCTTAAAATACAATTTTACTTGATTTGTTTTGTGATAACATTTGGTATGTTTTATGATAACATATCTTTAACAATTGGTATCCTTAATAATTGTTATGAGCTTGTATGCATGTGCTTGAATTTATATTTAATTGCTATTGATATTTTAGATTCTAAGTACATCTTATGATAACATAATTTTATGAGTAGGTTGCATATAATTTATTATCTTTTGGCTCATAAATTTCATATGACTAAGTTGAATGAATGATTTTGTGCTATAACATTTAAATTGGATAAATTGATGCTTTTGTGTGTGAATACATGTATGTGAACTTCATTGTGCATATTACACTTGATTACATACATTCAAAATACTCTTGATATTATTGGTATCAAGCATTTTGTCTCATATCTTGAATTGATCTCTTTTTCTTTTGAAATGATAAAAAAGGAGAAAGTTTATAGATATTTCTTCTTGTATGCTTATGGCAATTTTTGGTACAAAGAGCATAAATAAAAAGGAAGAGAAATGTTTTATGAATATATTTATTAATGATGCCTTTTTGTGTTTATTTGCCCGTTAATATGCTCATGTTTTTTTGCTATGACAAAAAGCGGGAGAAATATCATATGGACAAATTTATCTATGCTTGACATACATATGTTTGATTGTGTTTATTTGATATATTTGACTAACATATGTTTGTTGAGTTGTGTTGAATTAGAATGCATTAATTAAGGAGAGTTTTGCCATGCATTGTTTAAGGGAGAGTTTTTTAAAATATTTTTCAAAATCTTAAATGTTTCAAAGAAAGTTTTTCATCAAGCAAATTTATTTTTATGTTTTGTCATATTAAAGAAGGGGAGATTGTTAGTCTTGAATTCATCCTTATTTTGAAATGTCAAAATATTAAGCTAAATAAGCTTGAATAAACTTTTGAAAAAGATTTATTTAGTACATGTTCTTAAGTTTTATGTTTTGGTACTAAAAAAATAATATGTTTTTCAAAGTGTAAACAAACTTTTCTTTGTTTTCATATTTCTTAAACCGAATCTATCTTTAAAGATTATTTATTTAAGCTTAAATAAAAGTTTAATTGTTGTTTTTAAAGTGAACTTATTCATTTTGGACTTAATACAATTTTGATAATATTAGTTTTGAGAAATAAATTAACTGAAGAAAGTTGTTTTACAAGAACAAAGTTTTTCAACATTGAACTTGTTTTATTTTTCTATATTAATTCACAAAGCTTTAATATTTAAATGTTATATGGTTGAAAAGCTCTTTGAGTCTACTTTCAAATGGATCAAACAAAATCAAATTTCAAATTTTCTAAGAAAAGATTTTGAATGTTACTAGACACTTTGTAGTTGTCTAAAAATTGCAAAAAAGATAATTTTAAAAATTCACTATAATTTGTATACAATGAATTAGGTGATGAATTTTATATGAATAGAAAGCCCTTTAAGTCTAGTTTCTAAATCTTCAAATAGTTTTTGATTTGGATTTGTATAACTCAAGATATGATCAAATTAATGAGTGGAGTACAAAATATGAGTCAACCACTCTATTGGATAGGATCGATCCCCTCAAAAAGGGATCGATTGGTTTTTTATCCAGAATAAAAAGTTTGCTCTAGGATTTGAAGAAGAGATTGATCACCTGGAGTAGGGGATTGATCACCTAAAAAAGGGATCGATCCCTTCTGCCTAAAATCACTCCAACAACTAGTTTTTCATGCTTCCAACTGGCATCTCTTCTTCCAAACTATCCCTAACGGATTATTCTTCAATTCCTTTATAAATTGGGCACTTCAACACACCAAGAAGATTGATGAATCAATAGAGCAAGAGCTGACAAGTTATATTTTCATTTTCTCAAAAAATTAAAAGTTGTTCAAGCTTAAAACCCATATCTTTTGTATTTGTTGTATCCAAGCTATATTTGTTGTTCATTCATCACTTCATTGTACTTAAGCTTGGCAAACAATTAGCCTTTGAAAGGTGTTTTAAATTTACATTTCTATTAAGTTATTTTATAATCAAGAGGTCAGGTATCCTTTTGAATTTGTGAGATTGAGAGGTTGATACTTAGCCTAAAAAGTAGAGAGTGTTAGGTTGCTATTTAAGCTTTAAAAAAAAGATAAAGTTGTAATTTCAATTCAAGAATAATGTATTGAAGCCTTGGTGTGGACAATCAAGAAAAGAGAATGTAAATGCCTTGTGGAGAAGGACTGAACCTCTATAAATACTCGTGTTTGATTTCTCTATCCCTAACTCTTTACTTTGCATTTAATTTAATATTATCAATTTATTATTATTTGCATCATATTTTGATATTACTTTTAATTTTTCATTCAATTATTTTGAAATCATTAGTTGAAAAGAATTTGGAAAGATCCCAGTCACCCCATTTTGGATCGCCATCTCACCTAAAAGGTTAATAGAACTAAACCAAAATGAGATAGTTTCACAAGTTCAACAAGTTAAGACTGATAGTGGACAAATTCGAATTGCACAAAAGCAAATGGAGCAACATTTTCATCATTTCCCTTCATATCCTCCTTACCTTGACCTATCTTTTGAGCCAAGCCCAAATATTTTTCGTACATGTCTTTCTTTTATGTTTTTCTTTTTAAAAGTTTTTTAATTTTCTTCAAGACAGTTTATTGTAGCATCAACTTTGGTACTTTGCATATAATGCCATGAACTTTAATGGCATGAACTTTTCTTTGCTAGCTTGTGCGGTTTTGAGATTCAAAGTTTATTGTACATGATTGTGTTGCTATGAAGACGCTATAGTGGTTATTTTCATTCTTGATATTATGATGCTATGTTGAGCTATAGTATTGACATTCAATGATATTGGCCTTGTATTGAGTATAATATTGTTGCCTTGAATTGATTGAGCAAGGTGATCTTTAATTGGTTATAACATTGGTTATAATATTGTTCCCTTATTCTTGATACTTTTTGCTATGACAAAAAAGAAGAGAATTTGCTAGTGAAAAGTTGTTGAAATTTGCTAGAGAAAAGTTGTTTTTATTTGCTTGGGAGACCTCTACCTTATATATTTGTTATGTTCATAATGAAACATTGGCCTTTTAATTTTGTTGATCCTGCTTAAATTCAGGAGGAGTTTTTTTTAAGAAAGAAAAATGTCTTCAAAGCAAATTTTTAATTATTGGTTGTATCTTATCAAAAAATAGGAGATTGTTGGCTTGAAATTGATAAAACATTTTAATCTGACAAAAAAATTTGCTAAAATTGAATTAAAATGATTTTAACTTAATTTAAATATTTTTTCAACTTTTAATTTAGTTAAAAATATGTTCAAATTCATCTGGCATGATTTAAAAATAAGATTGGGCAAATAAGCATAGAAGGGATCAATCCCCCTCAAAGGGATCAATTAGTTCTAGGTTTTTAAAGATAGAATCGATCCCCTCTTAAAGGGATCGATTGGTTTTTTACACAGAATGAAAAGTTTGTTATAGAATTTGCAAAGGGATCAATAACCCAGACTAGGGGATCGACCATCTGAAAAAGAGATCGATTGGTACTAAATATGGATCGATTGGTTGTACCTTTATATGCAAAAATCTGCTTGTATTTTTATTAACTCAATCGATCCCCCCCTAAGAGAGGATCAATCCCCCTTAAGAAGGGATCGATCCCCTCATGCCCAGAATGCTTACAACAGTTATTTTTGTTTGAAATTTTACAAAAGCTTCAAACAATTAATGCAAGCAATGGCTATATTCCACTTTCAACATATAAATGAAGGTCTCCCACCATATTTGAAGTAACTTAGAGCCATGAAAACTTATTACTTTCATCTACCATCTTCCCGAAGCAGTAAAGAACATCTTAGTGTGAGAAAAGTGCAGAAATTCTTGTTGTATTAGATTTTCTCTTAATATTCTTCTTAATCTTGATTTATACTTTAAATTAGCAAACACTCAACCTTAGAGAGGTTCTTTGAGCTTGCAAAACACTTCAAAAACTTGTATTGTGAGGTTGTAAGCTTAAGGGGAAGGATAACCCTTAAGAGATTGTGTTGTTAATTGTGTAGAGCTTTGAAAAGCTAGGTTGTAACTTTCAACACATAGTGGATTGAATTTCTTTGCAAGTGAGGCTAAAGAAGAGGATATAGGTACCAAAAGGAAGGGTCGAACCTCTAAAAATTTCGATGTTTGATTTTTTATCTCTATCTCTTACTTTTAAGACTATTAGTACTCATATTTGTTATGTTTACTTGCTTAAGAAAACTAATTTATGATTTTTATGCTTGTTGGATATTGAATTCACAAAAATTTATTATCAACCAATTGACCCCCTCTTGGTTTAATTCAAGTCTTTGAGCTAACATTTCTGATAAGCATTTCTTTGGTTACCCAATTTTTCTTTCTCTTATTAAGGATCAATTCATTTCCCTAAAAGTTATGATGTATGGTTCTTAAACACCTCTTTCTCCTTTTTCTATCCTACAGCTTCAAAAGATAACTAAATAATGTATATAGAGGCCTAAGATCTTCACTACATAAGTATGATCCAATATGCTCACTCAGTTGCTAAGAATAAAACCAATGTACCAAACTATTTCTTCTCAGCTGGCTATAATTAACATGCATAACTCTTTTAAACCACATATTTGATGTAGACGAAATCAAGCCATATGTCAAGGTAGAGATGAGGTGATTAAACCTCCAAGCTAGTCCTTAAAACAAAATATGATATCAGACCATTATATGACCCTCTTCATTCATATGTTGTTCAAGGCATGTTTTCAAGAACCATGTTGCATATGCCACCTCATCATAAGATCAAACCTACAATCACGTACCATTTTTAAGTCTGAAGTTATCATTCTACTTCCCTACAGGCTCAATTACTCAGTCTTTACACAATGACTAAAGTTGCACTAACCTTTCTTCCATTTAGATTTTACTCCCAAAATTTGTTTTAAATACGTTTAATATGCGAAATGACAGAGCCAATCTATTATCTAACAAGGACAAGTCATTCTACTCAGTCCTGGATGAAAAAAATAGTAAATCTAAATGATTTGCTTTAGCATGCGTAAATGATAATTGACATGCCAAAACTATTTTTTCCCCAAAACTAACAATAGTATAATCAAACCGTTTTAGCTATTAAAAAAAAAAGTATCCATCCAAAGAAATGCATCAAACAAAGAACATATCCTTCACAATTCTTCTTGACAAAAGTATCCCAACGAAACAGTTATAATTATTTGGTACATAAATCTCTGAAAGCTGAGACATGTCCAAAATCCTATGAGAAACTGTGGCAACAAATCAAGCAAACTATAAACACAAACAGCCATAGTTTCTCTTATACATAGAACTGGAGGAAACTAATCGTTCCAATGAAAAGAAGCAAATTTATTTTCCTAATCCACCTCAATAAATTAAATTAACCGTCACTAAAAATAGAAATTTGTTCAAATAGGTCCATAAATAAAAAGAACAGAGCAGAAGTTCTCAATCTCAATAAGAAATTCATTTATAGAAAAAAAAAAAAACAAAAAACAAAAAAAGAGAGTAGGTTTTACCCTAGAACTATACGGTCTTGATTAAATCTGACCCCTCTTGCTCAAAATCACGATGAAAGCCAACACCATAATCCCACACATTGTCCACCACACCACATAAGAAAGCCTCATCCTCACTAGCCTCCTAAAATCTACTCCTCTCCGCCTCATCTTTCACAACTTTACAGCTCCCGTCTGGTTCCAAGGACAATAACTCCTCCTAAAAACCACAATTTGTCCGAGGAAATTTTATGCTCTTACTTGCAGTAGTCGTTTGAGAACCAATTAACATTGGATTCATTAAAAAAGAAAAAGAAAAAAAAGGTTTTTGGGTAATGAAAAGAAAAACTAAAACTGGGAAACAAAAATGAAAGAATGGTTTGATTTTATGTGGATTTAAGTAAAGGAAAGGAGGAGTTGGGTGTTGGGTTTAGCGCAATGAAGCAGAGGATTGTATTTAACAGTTGTCGTTGATGTTGTTGTTTAAAATTGTGTAATAAAGTAAATAAAGGTCATTGGAGTTGCTCGTTTTCACAACAATGGTTCTGATCTTGCCTGTCAGTAGTGGCTGCCTCTTTGATTAATGCAGAAATAGTTGTATAGCGTAAAGCCTCCGGTTTTCTTGTTTTTGTTTTCGACATTAAAAAAAGGAATAAGAAAAAATTGCAATTTACAAGGATAATTTTTGTTGGATATGTAATAAAATTGGTATCATGCTTTTAAATTATTAGGAATTTGTCTTTTCTTATGGGTTTACCTATAGTAAGGTCATAATATATCGATCTTATTCTAAAGTCATGAGATATTAAGATATCTCATGAAAAATTATAAAAATAATTAACTTAAAAGAAAAAATAAGTTAACAAGTAAACATTAAAAAATATCTACATAACTTTATTTAAGTTATTAATTTAATAAATAAAAAATAATATATTTTGTAATTTTATAATATCAATTTATTTTATGAAATTAACTTAATTAATTAACTTTAATAATATATTTTTATACTCTTTTATCAATACATTTAGAATTATTAAAATTTTTTTTGAGGATAAGACAGTTCAAATTCATTTTACATCTAATTATATGAATTTTATAATTATTTTTATCTTTTTATGTTAACAATTTTTTATTTAAAATCTTTTAATTCAAAAATATCAATTTTTTTATATTGTCAAGTTAATTATTTACTTTAATTTTTTGTTGTGCTTGTTCTTATTTTATGTTTCATTTAAAATTATTATAACTCTTTCTTAAAGTATTAAGACATTAAATGATATCAATTGTACAATTATTTTCTCTTTTTTAACTTTTTTACTATAACACTTATTTTTTAGTTTGGAATTACTTTTTATTTATAATAATAATTTTTTACGTTATTAATTTAATTACTTATATTATAATAATATATTTTTACACTTGTTCTTATATATTATTATATTTAGAATTATCATAACTTTTTTCTTAAGGTGTTATAATACTTCTAATATATTTTATGTCAAATGATACAAATTTTACGATTGTTCTCACATTTTTACGTAAACACATATTTTTTCTTGAATTATGTTTTATTTATAATAATAATTTTTTACGTTGTCAACTTAATTCTTTACTTTAAAATAATTTTTTTATGCTTGTTCTTACATTTCATTACATTTAGAATTCTTATAACTCTTCCTTAGGGTTTTACAATAGTTCAACCTATTTTATTCCAAATAATACTAATTTTACGACCATTCTCATATTTTTACGTTATGATACTTTTAACACATTTTACGTTAAATTATATTAATTTTATGATTATTATCACATTTTTACGTTAACACTTATTTTTAGGTTTTGAATTATTTTTTATTTATAATAATAATTTTTATGTTATCAATTTAATTATTTAGTTACAATAAATTTTGCTATGCTTATTCTTACATTTTATTATATTTAGAATTATCATCACTTTTTCTTAAGTATTATGATACTTCAAACATATTTTTCGTCAAATTATACCAATTTTACTATTTTTTATCTTTTTACTTTTATATTTATTTTTTATTTAGAATTATTTTTATTTATAATACTAATTTTTTTATTATATAAATTTATTACGTTTCAATAATATCTTTTTACTTTTATTATTACTTTTCATTACGTTTAAAATTATTACAATTTTTTTACTAAAGTGTAACAATACTTCTAACCATTTTACGTAAAATAATACTAATTTTATAATTATTTTTACCATTTTATTTAACTCTTATTTTTTGTTTAAATTTATTTTTTATTTTTGATAATAAATTTTTTACATTACCAACTTAATTATTTATGTTATAATAATTATTTTTTATGCTTGTTGTTATCTTTCATTACATTTAAGATTATCATAACTTTTTGTTAAATGTGTTACAACATTTCTAATCATTTTATGCCAAATAATATCAATTTTATGATTACTCTCATATTTTTATATTAACATTTATTTTTTTGTTTAGAATTATTATTTATTTGTAATAATAATTCTTTTATGTTGCCAAAAATATTATTTATGTTACAATAATTTTTTTTATACTTGTTCTTACTTTTTATTGCATTTATAATTATCATAATTTTGTTGTTAAAGTGTTACAACACTTTTAATCTAATTTATGTCAAATAATACCAATTTTACAACTATTTTTATCTTTTTACATTACAACATTGAAACATATTTTAAACCAAATTATTCCAAATTTTCAATTATTTTCACATTTTTACGTTAAAACATTATTTTTTTTGTTTAGAAAATTTTTTATTTATAATAATATTTTTTTTATATTGTCAACTTATATTTATGTTATCACAAAATCTTTTACGATTGTTCTTACTTTTATTATATTTAAAATTATCACAAGTTTTTCTTAAGGTATTACGATATTTCTAATATATTTTACACTAAATAATATCAATTTTACGATTATTCTCACGTTTTTACTTAACACTTATTTTTTGATTGAATTATTTTTTATTTATAATTTTAATTTTTTTGCATTATCAATTTATTATGTTTCAATAATATCTTTTTACATTTGTTGTTACTTTTCATTACATTTAGAATTATTACATTTTTTTTAAAGATGTAACGATTCTTCTAACTATTTTACATTAAATAATATCAATTTTATAATTATTCTTCCCGTTTTACGTTAACTCTTAACTTTTTATTTAAAATTATTTTTTTACTCGTAATAATAGTTTTTTTATATTATTAACTTAATTATTTATGTTTTAATAATATCTTTTTATGCTTGTTATTACCTTTCATTATGTTTAGAAGTATTACAAATTTTTTCTTAAAAGTATTATGACACTTCAAATTATTTTACGTCAAATAATACTAATTTTACGATTACTCTCATTTTTTTATATTAACATTTATTTTTATTTTAAAATTATTAATTATTTGTAATAATAATTTTTCTCGTTGCAAAAAATATTATTTATATTACAATAATATTTGTTTACACTTGTTTTTATTTTTTATTATATTTAAATTTATCACAACTCTTTGTTGGGGCATTACAACAATTCTAATCCAATTTATATCAAGTTACTCTAATTTTACAATTATTCTTACTTTTTAACGTTACAACACTTCTAACATACTTTTACGTCAAATGATTCCAATTTTACAATTACTGTCACTTTTTTACATTAACACGTTTTTTTGTTTAAAATTATTTTATTTATAATAATAAATTTTTTATACTATCAACTTAATTATTTACGTTATAATAATATTTTTTTTACGCTTGTTGTTACCTTTTCATTACGTTTAGGGTTATCATAACTTTTTTTTAAAGATGTTACGATACTTCTAACTATCTTACACAAAAAAATATCAAATTTATAATTATTCTTATCGTTTTTACATTAACACATATTTTTTGGTATAGAATTATTTTTTATTTATAATACTAACTTTTTTACATTACCAATTTAATTATTTATGTTTTAATAATATTTTTTTACACTTGTTATTATTTTTCATTACGTTTAGGATTACCGCAATGTTTTATTAAGGTGTAACGAAACTTGTAACCATTTTACGTCAAATAATACTAATTTTACGATTATTTTCACTTTTTTACATTAACTTTTATTTTTTGATTTAAAAATATTTTTTTATTTGTAATAATATTTCTTTTACATTACCGACTTAATTATTTTTGTTACAATAATATCTTTTTATAGATGTTATTCCTTTAATTACGTTTATAACTACCACAACTTTTTATTAGGGTATTACGATACTTATAACTCATTTTACGTTAAATGACACTAATTTTACGATTACTTTCATATTTTTACGTTAGCATTTATTTATTGGTTTAAAATTATTCTTTGAGTTTTAGATAATAATTCTTTTATGTTGTCAACTTAATTATTTATATTATTATAATATCTTTTTATGATTGTTCTTACCTTCAATACATTTTGAATTATCACAACTCTTTCTTAGAGTGTTACGACGTTTCTAACACATTTTATACCAAATGATATCAATTTTATGATAATTTTTATATTTTTACGTTAACCAAGTTTAAATTATTTTTTTAATATTATATTATTTTGTCTTCTTTTTTAGGAAATTTAAGTAGATTGTATTTATCAAATTACAAATTTTTTATTTTATTTAATAAATAATATTTAATATAATTAATTAAAATTATATTAATAGGTTAACAAATAATTAATTATTTTTATAATTAAAAAATCAATAATTTATATTAATTTTTTATATTTGACGGTTATTATTCAATGATCTTATAGTAAGGTTAAAAAATTTAAATTTATTGTAAAAATTTCCATGACATTTCATAAAAATTAAAAATCAATTGTTGACAGCTTTTAGCTTTTATTTTTTATTTTTTTATTTTTTATAATTTTTTACAACAAGAATATTAGAAAAATGGCAAAGCTTGGATATGGTTTATTTGTTGTGGGTCTCAGGGTGTCCAAAGGCCAAGTGGGAAGATTTTGCAGTTTAGGAGCACAAAGTGGTTTTTATTTTTTTAATTTTTAATGTGATTATTGAAATTAAAAATATAACACTTTATTAATGGATGGGGTGAATGTTAATTTAACAGCGTGTAGTTTTGCTACTTCCTTGCTTGGAGTTATACCCAAAGATTTAACAGTAAGCGCATGTAAACGTTTATTTTGATTATGAGTCAAAATATATGCTCTTCAAATAATATTAATAATAATAGTAATGGGGAAGAACAAAATGTACCTGACCTGAGTTCAATTAATTTTAATTTGAGTGAGGAATCAGACGCATTCACCTGCATGATTCATAGTTGTTTGTGCCAGTCAGACTAGTAAGCAAGTTCAGAATAGAAGAGACGTTGGTTCCAAATGCAATCAAATCAGTGGCTTTAGACAAGCCCAGGCCCATCGTTCAACAATACATGCAACCGGAGGGGAAATTGGACCGGCATCATATTTTTCTTAATTCCTACTGGGTAAACTGTTAGCCATCTAAAGCACTAAAAATCTTATGAGGTCAACTCGTTGTTGTTGGTCGGCTCAAGTGGATGATACAGCACATAGTACCTCATATATACATATATATATATATATATATATATTATACATATATTACACACACACATATATAACCTTCTCAATTAAGCTCGACATCTTTAAAAAAAACATCTAAATCATTCCATAAGGATTCATATATAGTCCAAAAAATTGTTTTTGATACAACATTTTTACCAGCAAGAAAAAGGAAAGAATAATCCAGAATCAAACTTGTATCTTTTAATCCTCTAAAACACCTCAAAATAGCCAGAGAAATCGCTTCTGTCTTTTGAAAATCAACTCCGCAACTTGCTATTTGAAATCTGGAAAGAGAACTAGGCACGACTGCGCTTCCTAGAACGGCCTCTGAAAACTTCCAATATTAAACAGAGTATGTATATATGCAGCATCACTAACAAAAGGGATGTGAGCATACTTGCCACCAAGAGCACACCTAACACATTCCAACAAGGCGAAGATGTACAAGATTCCAATGCCAGCCCAAAAGTGCATACCAAACCTGCCATTATAGTGTATGAGTGGGAAAAAATTGCTTGTATACCATATTAACTGCAAAGCAGTTTCCAATAACATCCCCATCATCAGATGGAACCTTATGAAGTGAGGGCATTCTTTATTCTTCACAATTGCAATGTACCCAATGTAGCAATATATCATTGTGAACCATGGAGGTAATCTTTTTATGGCTCCCGGGACAAAATAAACCAAATTTTCAAAAGTCTCATAATGTTCTAGGAAGGGCTGGAGAAAATATCCTGTGTCTGAAATCTGCAAAGCTATTAAATAAGGAACAGCTGCCAAAGTTCTCCACCACCATTCTGGCTTCTGGGTTATCACAGGATAGCGAAATTTGAATATATCATCCTTATATGCTCTGACTGAGAAAGGATATCTCCGACGTGTAGGTGAGAGGTGGGTTTTATGCCACAAGTCACCTTCATGTTCACCAAAAAACTGTGATGATATAGCAGCAGGGTGTTTGTACTGTGTGCCTGCCAATGGATTATAAATTATAAAATAAAAATAAATTAAAACAAAAAGAAATCACTACAACTACGGCATCATTTTTATGTAAATAGCCTTCAAAAATTTATTAAACCAATGATATCATAAGGAGGGAAAAGAAAAAGGAAGAGAGAAAATATGATAAAACTTCATCAATGTTAATCTCAAGTAATAGGATGCATTATTTCATTTCAAACCTAGAAATACTTATAACTCAAATGAAAATGCCTAGGAGATTTGTGCTTTAACAATATATTGATGGTGCAGAAAATCAACATAGTTGGTAGACCAGAGTGCTCCCTGACAATTATGTCAAGATGTTTTCTGTGAAATAAACAAATTCATTTTCTCAAATGATGCAGCAATCTAGCAGATACAGGGCACCCAATCTTTTTTTTTTTTTCTTTTAAAAGAGGAGAAAGTAACAAGGAGAAGAGGCATGGGTTTAGAGTGTAAATCTCATTTATTCTCCACAAAATATATTATTCAAAAGCAACAAATTAGTTTCAGAAGTAGCTTCTAATATCTTTGCAACAAATTAGTTTTAAAAGTAGCATCTACTATCTTTTTTCACTTTAATGTATAAGTAAAAACAGAATCAATGATCAATTATTCAGTAATCAGAACTTCATTAAATAAAAAAAGTTTAAGCAAAGAACTTGATGCAAATTAGTATACCTGTAGAAGACAAGAAACCCTGTGCACCAATATTGCTTGACAACATAAGATTGACCCGCAAACTTGAGTTGCATGCAACAACCGAATGTTTATATCCCAAGTTGATATTGCTGTGTCGTTTTAAAATCAAATCCTTAGACCTGGTTAAATGAAAATGTTAAAGCAAAGGGAAAACAATATTTTAAATGGTCTGACTGACTAAACAACCAAAGGCTTCCAACAATTCTAGCAATTATTCCCCATAAATTAGAAGAGGTGATGGATTGCCAACTGAGCTATAGCTCAGATGGCATGAGTTGTGCTGCAATTGAGAGGTGGCCACGGTTGAAGGTGTAATGCCCTTCCCGCAAGTAAGTAGAGTAGATAGGTTAGGGCGTTTCAAGGGTAGATTTTAACAAAAAAAAAGAAAAAAAAAGAAAGGGGACATTGATTATAACACCAAAAGGCATACACAAGAATGTATCCCATCACAGTTTCACAATTAACTATGAAAAACTCAATCAAATTTATAAATGAGAAAAATGACCTTTTTTTTTTTTTTTACCTTTACAAGCTACTTCAAAGGCAAAAAAAATCAACATTAGAAAGCTGAATACCTATTTGCACCAAGTTAAGCAAAGAAATATAACAGTAAGAAATTGTAACTACTATAGTAAAGGACCCTGATCATTATGTATTAATGGTCCAGATTGGACTTTAAGCTGTTTAATATGAGTATTTAAAACCAAAGCCCAAGAATCTCAGCAAATCAGATATATTCCGAACAAGAAATGCAAACTCATCACAAGGGCACTGCACTAGCTTGTTTATTTACTTTGTAGAACAATTCTGAACCATTGCTTATTAACGTTGAAAAAAATAAAATAAAATGCATACAATCTTCAAGAAAACCCAAAAAACATAGAAAAGAAACAACAAATCCGGTGTGACCAAAATTTCCTTTTGTAACTGTATGTGTGCCAGAAATGAAGAAATTGGAAGCAAAGAAACAATAACGACATAGCTAGCTATAAAGACACAGAAATGAAGAGATAAAAATAAAACATATTAAACCAAACAAGGAAGAGAAAAAAAAAAAAAAGCAAAACCCAAGATGCCCACAGAACAAAAGACTAAATCCGAACCGAATATATTGGGTTATGAAAGTGAAAAAGAGTATACCGGAGAGCGGCAGCGGATGAGAAGGCGCCAGCGGCCAGAAGTGGAGAAGTTTTGCCGAGTTTAGGGCTGCTAGGAGTAGAGACCATAGCTGTTGGTGGAACCATATTTGGAAGAGTCTCTTACAGCGACTCAACAGAAGAGAAAGCAAATGTTTCTTTTTATGCAAGAAACATAGGCGGTTGCCAGGTTTTTATTGCCAGGTTTTTAGGTGTGAGAAAATACCTTTTCTCTGGGTTGTTCTCGAATCTATCACTAGTCCGTATATGAGTCAATGACAGGCTTTGAATTTCTCTATTGGACCAAATGCGCTTTCAGGAGAGCCTACAAAAGACTGAAAATGATTTTCATTCTCATGCTCATAGGCCCAAACAGCAATACCCAAGATAGGCAAAGATAAAAGCAGCCCAATTTGCCAAACCAAAACTTAAAAAATAATAGTAATAAAACAATACTCAGACAAAAAGACCTCAATGCTCAAATCCTTTATATAATTTCAATGGCAAAACCTCTCTAAATCCAAACTAGCCTATCTATATAATAAATTAAAATTATCTCTTGAAAAATTAAATTTTAATTTTCAAACAACTAGTCTTTATCTTAAATTATATGTGAGGATTAAAATAAAATAAAATTATAATAACTATAATATTAAATATGTTCATATATTTTTAAAAGATGATCATGACATACATAGTATACTTAATTTCAATGACAGTCCCCACAAATTGCTTCTAATTTCTCACTCATCGCTTCTCTCTTTCCTTTCCACTCTACTTCAATTTCTCGTCACATAGTCCTATCCCGCCACCAAAGCCTTCCTTCATTTCCCTCAAATATCCAAGCTTGCAACCCCAAGCCGGCCCTCAATTTTTTTGCACTTTCCGAGAAACGATCGGGGCTTTCTCGCAATGGGGAATCCGAGTTTTATGTTAATGCAGGAGATGGAGGAGAAGATGGTAGTGTTGATGAAGCAGAGAGATTGGCAAGAGGAGAGAGTACAATGCCTCAGAGGTCAGATACTTGACCGAAGAAGCTCCTGATCCTCCTGTTAGGTGGCCTTTCTTTGTCGGTGAGCTTCTTCGTCTGCCCTAGTGAGTTTAATATTAGACAAAGTAAAATTTGAAGCATATTTTTCAATTGAAAGAAGACTTATAACCATGCATATCTTACATGTGTAGGGAGCAAAATATTGGCTGATAACTATGTTAGCTACCATAATAAAGGGATTGTACTGTCCTAATAAGCTTTCGGATGATTTTACGATGTTGTTAAATTCTGTAATGTAGTTACTACCATTGGATGACCATTGCTTCATTTTTGAAGAAAGGAAAACATGTTCTTGTTGCGAAGAGAAGTGATGTGGAACTGGCTGATAATTGATAGTTGCATATCATTCAAAGAAGGCTACTAATAATTAACATCATTTAAGTTAATTTCAAGCTCGTGTAAATCAAAGGATTGTAACCAGAAGTTTAGAATAACGCTAACCAATTCACTTTCTTTTTTGACTATGTGCAGCACTGCCATTCCTTCTCTATGCATGGAGTGCAGTTTTGTTAGAGCTTCTAATTGGAGAAAGGCTGCTTTTAGTATTGTTGATTTTCTGGGATACCTCCTGAAACTTGCACTTGCCCTTATTTTCCATTTCATAGGAGATCCAATCACTTCCACGATCAGATGTATAGATACTGTGATCCACAGTAGTACAGCTTCCTACTCTTGTATTGTGGCATATGCCCCTGTTCAAGAACTGACTATAATCATTGTGTTTGCATCAGCAGTTCTTGCCATTGCCGAATCTACTGTTCTAAACTCCATAAGGTGTCAACCATTTATGCTCACAATATCTGGTCTAATTGACAATAAAACTGTGACTAGGTACATTTCCTAGCCACCCTACTGGACTCTTCTATTGGGTTTATATGGTTTCTCGCGCTTAATTAAAAAGCGTGATGATGTTATATCAGCACTGCCTGTTGCAGCTGTAATGGCTAAAATTGGGGAGCCATGGGTTAGGATACTGGTGATAACTTCTTATGTAGCTCTAGCTAATCTTTCACTATTCAAAGAAGCTTTCAGAAGTCAAGGAGCAAACAGAAGATGTAACTGAATAAAAGCGGCTCCCAATGCCCTTATTAGGTGCAGCCTTGTCCATTGGAATCCATTTTGCTGTTAAGTGGGCTGGTTACAGGATGATAGTATGAGGACAGAGAATCTGTTGCACACATTATTTGCAATAGACAGTAATCTTTTGTCTAGTTTCTAATGGTTAATGCAGTATTACATGAATCCCGTTTATTTCGTTTCATGGTTTTAGGGTAGAGTAGCCTACTTGCCCTCTTTGTTTCTGTTATGCTCTGGGAAATACACTATTCGGAATGGCATCGTTCCTCCAATTTGATTTTCTTCATGTCATCAAGAGGAAAGAATTAGTAACGACAAGAATATCATGGACCGTGATACAATATTAATGATTTAAGTAGGAAGGGTTTGACAAACAAAAATGGCTGTCACATAGACCTGAAGATGATGGTATTGGTATTCGGAGAAGAAGGTTCCCAACAAGGATACATTTTTGAACTAGGAGCGTTAGAAAATAGAAGTGAAAGACTTCCAGGTCGGCCGACGGGCCTATAAGAAGTTGTGGGTCTAAAAGTTAAATGAACAAAAACACAGCCTTAACTTGACCCAGTCAGATCAGAGCCCAACCCATGTATCCAAACTAGGGTTTTGAAAAGGTCTCTTTATAAACGATTCAAGATCGCCTTCCACCGTCATCCAAGAGCTCCAGCTCCAAAGGCGTGTTACCTTCTATACTCGTCCATTTTCTATTTTTCTTCAACTATTGTTGTTTAATTGATATGACGTTACCTCCGCACGAGCTCTCCCGGGCTTCTCTGAATCTCTGCCTTTGAAGAAAAAAGCCCCAATGTTCGTGCTAAAACCATGCCGCTTTACGTGTTGCAGAATTGCCTAGCTCTTCTATCGGCTCTTCTGTGTCAAATCAGCGGCTACATCTCCATCATTTTAGTTTATCATTTTCATATTGTATTTTTTTTCTCTGCCTCACTACACCTTTAGCTTGTTTTCAAAAATTAATACCAACTCATTGGAAACCTGGCTAGTCATCGAGGCAAATATTTGATCTGGCGGTGTCACACGTGGGGGCATGTCTTTCTATGATTTTGCCTCTAAAAACATCCGCTATACTTTTTTCCTGTCTTGTTTTTTTTTTTTTTTTATTCAAGGAGGGGTGGCGATGATTACAATTATTTTATCCGCGCTTCTGAGAGCAATACATGAAGCACAAAGACAATAAAATGGTTGAATTTCTTGATATGAGCCAGACTTTATTTATAATTATAAGAAAATAAGTTTATTTTTTAATTAAATTTTGTACTTGGCTATGAGGATTTATATAATACAGCTTTTAATGCCAGTTCTGCTACAGAAAATTCTTGATTGATAAGCTGCTTTATTTTCTGAGCCTCTGTGATTGACAAACAAATTTTATCCGTTTGTATGAGATATAGATGTCCTCAATTCCCTGTTTTCTGTGATAACCTATTTGGGCTGCTGCATCATTCATGACATAACTAGATTTTCTTCTGTGCCAAAGATGATTGGAATCCACTTTGTATGAGGTGCAGTGGAGCCAAGACCCTGTTTAACAGGGAGAACCTGCTTGGTAGAAGCTGCAATTCAATGGATATTAATGGATTCAACTGAGGCCATATCTTGTTTATGAAATATTTATTGGTTTGAGTTTAACTATACTCTAAATCTTTTACTAGTAATTTTGGTTTAGAGTCTGAAAAACTCAAATAATGTTGTGTTGTCATCAGCTTCTTCTCGCTTTTTTTTTTTACGAGATCGGAGTTAAATAACAGCACTAAATTTCTTTTTTGTAAAATTTGCAGGTATTAACTGGATTCTTCAGTTTATTTAGAGACTGTTGTTATTTAAAATTCTTCAGTTTATTTAGAGACTGTTGTTATTTAAAATTCTTCAGTGTTCATTAGATTTTATAGGGAGAGGAAGTTGTATTCAAACAACATAGCAATGATATGCAAGTGTCCTATATTTGGTCAAAACTAGAGGTGATTTCTTTATTTTTATAATTGAACTCTCAGACAAACATGGGAGTCCTAGATTGACTTTCCAACTGGGTTGGTTCTTTAATCCAGAGATTGACTGTCCAAATGTCCTACTGGCTTCACCAGGTCAATGTCACTTGTTGAGTTTTACAATTACATATGATTTTTGGATAAAATCCATCCCTCACTTTCGGTTGATTCCATTTGTATTGAGCTTCTTTACTGTATGGTATTGCTTCCTTGAAGAAGATCAATGTATTATGCTTACTTTTGCTAGTCAAAATTTCATGTTATAACTTTTAACATTAACTAATGTCTGCCAACATCCATTGCTTCAGTTTTTTTCACTTCTAGAAAGAATAATAAATCTCTTGCATTCCACACACCCAAACATTGTTGGCTTGCATCTACTGTCTTTAACAAAACAGTTAACCTCTCACGTGAATTAAGGCAACCGCATGGAGGCCTTCTTGCACTTCCACTTTATGCAAACCTGGCTAAAGTGTGGCCTGATGACATTACTTTTCTTGGGGTATTATAAGCATGTAGCCATGCTGCATTGGTGATGAAACATTGGATTATTTTGATAGAATTCATAAGTATTATTAGTTGAAGCCAGTGCTGATCATTATCCATATTTAGTTGATGCATTGAGTGGAGCGTGGAGGTTGTACAAGGCTTATAAAATCTATGTAGCCAACTGCAAAGACTTGGGGAGCATTACTTTGAGCTTGTAGAAATTACGAAGTAGACTTCACAAGTTCATTACAATGAACACTAGTACACAAATGCCTACTTCCATTACAGAGAACACTATTACATAAATACCTACTTCCAAAACAAGCAAGAGCATCTGCACGCCCATTTCCTTCCTAGGAGGCAGGCAAGATTCGCTGCTGTTTAAATTCCTCTGAGTTTCCTGCAGTCAGAGATTAAGGGATGTAAACATGGGTGAAAGGATGACCAATTTCGGAGCGTAGAAACAATAACGGAGGCTTCAAGCTCAACTCCAAGTCTTCAAATTTCTAGCTGTCTATAGCCAAAAGCTGTCCATCTTTAACAGCCCATGTTTCTGCCATGATGTTGGAAGAATATCCGATAAACCTAGACGACCCAATCATCCATTTTCCTTCATGGTCTCGAATGATAACACCCGCACCAGCTTTGCCAGGATTTCCAATAGATGAAACATCAGTGTTGAGTTTACACCAGCCTTCCAGTGGCGCGTCCCATCGGATAGGAGTAAACAACGGGAGGCTGGTTCTTGTGATTCCCTGGTTCATAGCAAAATACTCCCTACAACGTCAACCTCTGTTCTGTTTCCCCTAAATATACGCTGGTTCCTTTCTATCCAGATTTCCCGAATGATACGAGTAAAAATAAAGCAATAAGCATGTTAGAAATGGTTCAAATTGCGGCTTGGCCATTCGCTGTCCAATAGCCACATATATCAGCTTACTCGTGCTAGATATCCTTGCAGATGAGAGAAGACATAGATATCAAGAGAAAAGAGTGAAGGATCCTAAGCTCTTTTGCCATCGTCTAAAAAATTGTCGATGTTACATCATACATTTGTCTCTTTAGTTGACTCGACCTTGTTTCATAAACTTGATATATACTCCAAAATAAAAGCATCTAGTTACAAAGCTCACTGGCCACCATTAAGGAGAGTATCACATTATTTTGGGTCATTATCAAGTACTCTGTTTTACACCAAAAAAAAAAAAACCATAGATGATAGATGAAACTAGGTGAAATCTATGAGTCAAAATAATATAAATAGTCTAACATCACGCAGTGCTAAATTATGTTGCTTGAACTATCATAGCAAAGGTTATGGGTATCGTCATAAGCATGCAACTCAGACATGCATACAATTCAGACATCTCAAATCTATGATGATTGCTGTCGATCCTTTTCCAATGTTGCAATGAATTTGAACCATGCTGGCCGTTGGCAAACTGAAAACTGATTTGTATTACAAGGTATATAAATGCAATGCTTAAATGCAAAATCGGTTCAGCCAATTTGAACTATATGTTGTCCATGGTACGCTCAGCCGTTGGCTCTGCTTGCCTCTACTTCTCATTTTAAGATTACCTAAAAGGGTAACAACATATCATTAGCATAGATGAAAGACCAATCTGTCACATGTTACAGCAGTTATGCAATGAAAGCAAAATCTTGCATGACAAATGCACGCTACCAATCATCTAACTTAAACCACATGATACATTACAAATTTACAAGGATGGCACCAATAACAACCATATAGGAACATATTTTAACCCACATTGGTGCTAAATGATAACCACAAATTAGTGTTGGTTCATGTAACCATTCTTAAAAGGTGTTATCCAACAAATAAAGGGTTTGAATCTTAGTACCTATAAACTCCTCATATTCATTTTGCCAACAGCCGCATAGTCTGTTGGCAGAGTGTTGGACTCTTAGATTCTTTTATCAGGGATCAAATCCTGACAGCCTCAAGTATCAAAAAAATGATGACAAAAAATTCTTAAGTGATGGGACAAAAGGAAATGCGGATAGCAGAATACACATACCAATATCAGTAGTAATGCATGATGGGAAGTCCTAACACAACCTTATTCTGCTTTGAGCCAAACTGAAGTACTCCAGATGACATTAAAATAATTCTTTGGAACTTCAATCGCTGAATCAAATATATAACTATCTACGTTTATGTTTAAAATCCTCTGGACCAGCTAAGTCTAAAAGAGATGAATTCATCTCCTCTGAGAAAAACATTGCCAAATCCACCTTCCCTGCCTTCTTCAAAATGCTGATTAGGGATCGATATATGTAGATTGATGGATGAATCTGCCTCTGCTTCATCTCACTGAAGAGTCTTAATGCTTCCTCAGTGTTCCCTGATCGGCCAAAAGTCTCAATCATTGCTGTATAAGTAAGCAAATCTGGTTCAACTCCACTATCACTCATTTCTCTGAAAAACACTAAGCACATATCCAACCTCCCAACCTTCCTCAAATTGTTCAATAACGTATTGTAAGTAATAAAATCTGGAACAAAGCCGGCTTCCTTCATAGAACCAAATTCATGGACCATTTCATTCACCCGACCAGCACGACCTAAGATATCCAGAATAGTATTATATGTTATCACATCAGGCTTGCATCCGAAACTATTAATCTGATTAAATATCGAAAGAGCCTTGTCTATCTGCCTACATTCAGCAAAGGCAAAGATGATTCGGTTTATAACTATCGTGCTACTGGGAAAAGCTAACTTTGACACTTCTTTGACGTATCTAATCAATGTTGTACAGTCATTAGTCTTAGCAAAAGACCTTGCAAGATTAAGATAACAAGTTGAGCTCAAAGGTCTATGAAACACTAACAAATCTTTGAATATCTGAAACGAAAGGTCAATCTCATTTCTTTCAGCAGCTGCCGCCAAAAGGGTATTATATGCATTGGGGATGAAGATATTTTTATCACGCAATGATTGCAGTAATCTAAT
The DNA here is from genome assembly GCF_047325235.1 of Durio zibethinus. Lineage (NCBI taxonomy): Eukaryota > Viridiplantae > Streptophyta > Magnoliopsida > Malvales > Malvaceae > Durio > Durio zibethinus. The sequence goes on from NC_143177.1 coordinate 18,840,796, forward strand.
AGCCATAGAAAGATTCCCAGATTTGCAAAGCTTATGAACAAAAGCAATACACCTTTCCCTGCTCGACTTTGGCGTGTTTTCATAGGTAGCGAGAATTTGATTCAAGACTTCATCAGTCACTTCCTCTTCATCCGGAGCAGCCTGAGTTGCAAGCGAGTTATAATTTCCGATGATTTTACTTACAATGGGATAAAATAGGCGGATGCAAGAGAATCCAACTGGGATGGATGTGAAATAATTCTGGGATTAGAAGCATGGCCATCAATAAATGCTTAACATAAACTCAAATATAATAAATTAATCAATCCAAATCACACGTTTAACTAAACCACGGCTTAAAACGAATAATAAATAACTTTCAAGGAAATCAGTTTCTGTTTCAAAAAATCAAAAAATAAAAAAAATGAAAAAGGAGAGAAATCATGTTCCTGCCTTATGCACAGTTTCTACCCCAAAAGTAATTCCAGTAAAAAAAAGGATACCTTTTGACTTACACCGTGAGGGTAATACCCGATTATTAGACGGTTGCCCAAATCTCGAATTGAAGTGGAATTGAAATTGAAAGTCCCTTTGCCTCGAAGAAGAAGCTTGAAGCACCTTGAAGCAGCTACCATTGAAAATTTGAAACTAATTTCAAAAGGAATCCATAAACAAATTAATCCAGTTTTCTTTCCCCTTTACTTTGGTTTTCCTGTTGGGGTTTCCGGGGTCTTGAGGCGTTATTAAATGTTAGGGTTTAGCGCTGGGTGAAGGTCGCACGGTTTAGTGCTTGGCGACAACGCCAAGGTAATTCATTTTAGAAGGAGAATCTGGTTTTCTCGATTTTTTTTTTTTTTAACTTTCCTTTTTTTTTTTAGCTCCTTACTTTTTTTTTTAACTTTTAGAAAAAAAATAGAAAAATAATTTTTTTGTTTTATCATCTCAATTTATTGTGTTTTTTTATAAAATTTATTTAATTAAAAAAATAAAAATAAATAGGAATGACATTGAATTATTTAATTAATATTTTTTTTATAAATTTATCTAATAAAAGAAATACAAAAAGTTAAAAATGAGAAAATGAAAAAACAAAGTTCGTGACATTTCATATTGAGCTCAAAATATTAATTTATTAAATTAAGATAAAATATAATTTTATTAATATAATACATATAATAATTAAATATATAATAAAATATAAAATCTTATATATATCTTGAAATAGCTCAAGATAAGTATCCTAAATATATTTTTAACTTGATCTCATTTCTCTTAAAAAACTTAACTCTTCTTAAAATATATTATTTGAAAATAAAAGGATCAAATACCACTCAACTCATCTCAAGGTAAAATATTATAAAAATATATAAATATTTTTTAAAAAAAGTAAATAGAAAAATTTTAAAAAAAATAGATTAAAAGGAAAAAAAATAACATGGCGTATAACATACCTTTGATATTAGTGATACAAAAAAATTTAAAATCTTTAAAATATATATTTATTAAATATATAAATAATAAATAATAAAAAATAACATATTCTTAATATCAAATGAATTTTTTTAAAAAATAAATTTAAAATCTTAAAAAAATAAAAATAAACAGTTTGGTATAAATTGGATTCCACTTTAAAAAATAAAATTTTTAAAAAATAGTTATTAAATATTAAAAAAAAACTGATAAAAACAGAAAAAATTAAAAAAAAAAAAAAAAGCAAAAAAGTGACAATGGCTTAAATTTTGGTCATGTACTATTTATCCATATATGACAAATTTTACGTAATGAATGAGAAAATATGCATTAATCAAATTTATTAAAATTTTTTAATGTAAGAGTTCATGGGTTTTGTTCGGAACATCCTTTTTTAAATTAATCCAAGTAAATTTATTTATGTTAAACTTAATGAATTCATAAAAAATTATTTTTTTATGATCACTTAATTAATTCAAACTCATAAAAAAAAATTCTCTTTATCACTTAAACCAAACATCTTGCGATAAATTTATTAAAACCTTATTAATCAAAATTAATTCTAAAAACTTTATATAGTTAAAAAGAAAATCAAACATCTTCAATAAATATTCCTTAAATAGGACAGATCTTGGATTTATGATAAGTAGAGGTAAATTATTAGATAATATTTATTTATAAACTATTGTAACTTAAAATGACTTTTATTAGAATATAATGTCAAATATGTTTAGAAATATATAATAATAAAAATATTTTTTTAAAATTATACAATATTAAAAAATATTATTTTTATATAAAAATTATATCTAAAAATCATATTTGCTTGTCTTAATTATGTCACGTTAAGAAAGAATATTAACACTTATATAGGTAAACATAAATACGACAATTGAATAAACAAATTAAGATTTAAATATATACATAAATATATTTATTAAATGAAAATAATACAATACGATTAACAAAATTATCATTCAAGTTGGATTAAACACGATATGACATAATATATTTTGTAACCCATTAAAAATTCATTCTAGCAAGATCAATAAGTATAGTAAAGAGATAAATTTTATATTTATACTTTGAATAATTAACTTATTCAATTACTTTTTCTTTTTTGTTAATACATTCATATATATTTCAATATTATAAAAGATCCATACTTTTTTTTTTTTTTACATTTAGTGGGGGTAAAAAATTAAAAATTGAGTTTATTTCTAATAATCTTACTTGTTATTTTGAAATTTTAGTAGGGGTAAAATATAAAAATCATTTATATTTAAGATCTTTTACTAATAAAAATATTCAAGTTTCAAGATTTTAGCACTACCCCAACCCTAGATCCGTCTCTGTTCCTTAACCTATAAATTCAGTAGCTTTTGATTAGTCAACTTTATCTTAATTATCATGTCTATAGGCGTAATATTTTAGCTATTAGCAAAGGTTATGAAGAGCTAGTGGTTATACAGTTATAGGACCCATGGCTCATTTCCATGTGGGCATGCTTTTCATGCCCACTGCCTAATTGCTTCATTGCTTGATTACTTTTCGTGACATATTGCATCGATGATTCTCAAGTTGTTTTCATATCATTGTTTCAATTTTCATATGTTTAAATTGTGCATCTCCATGCTTTGGCTGAAAGATCACAATTTCTAGATAGTTTATTTCTTGTTGGACTTGGTAAAGCTTTGATGATATTTATAATAGTAATAAGTTATAAGTGAACAGAGCTTTTCAATGAATTATTTGTGAATATGTTCATTTTTTTATTCGTTTATTAAGTTTAACAAATGATATTGAATAATATTTTTACATTCATTTATTAAATAATTTGAATACGAACAGAGGTTAGTTTGGTTCATTTATATTTGTGAACAAGCTCGTTTATTATTCATTTAAAACTTGTTCATTTATTTTTTGTTTATAGTAATAATAACAATTTTATATTTTTATCCTTTATTTTAATCCTATTTTAAGATTCGTTTATATTCGTTTGAGTTCATTTATATTCGTTTGGATTCTTTTATGTTCATTTAGGGTTTGTTTGTTTACATTTATTTAGTTATGATTTATTTATTATTCATGAACATGTTTATTTATATATATTAGTGAATATGTTCGTTTAATGTTCATGAACGAATTTATTTAGCTTAATTGAATCAAACATGAATCGAATATGAATATCTTACCATTTAAACGAACTAAGCTTGAACGATCAAAGTAATTTCTTACCAATCATGAACTAAGCCCAAACACCTTTAAAAATAAATAAACAAACTATATACATTCGTTTGTTCATTCATATTCGGCTCGTTTACAGCTATAGGTAGAGTCCAATTTTAAAAGTGAAATATGTACAGCAACAGAATATATATCAAATTTGCAGAAACAACTAACTTTATAACAAAGTCAAAAGGATTCAAATGATGGTATTATAGATGAATCTATTACTAGTATTGAGATCTTGACTATAGAAAGAGATGATATTGACTGTTGACAGAGGTGCTCTAATGTATTTGACAAAAGCAATTGAGAGAATTCTCTTGTCACTTTGCATTGTTCACATAAGTATCTACAGATAAAATGTACTATTTAACATAGTAAATCATTGTTTATATAGTGAAAATTATATCTATATATAAACCACTGGTTGTAAAGTTGTGATACAAGCAAATATAATAGAAATATAGCAATTTCAGTTTTTTTAACATGGTATTAAAGCAAGTCTTTCTCGCCAAGATTTCTTCTTTCCTTTTTCCCTGCCATGCTTTCCTTTTCTCTTTCCATTTCCTGTGCATTCTTTCATCATGCTTTCTTATATGTTTCCTTGATTTTTTTTTTGAATGACTCCTACCATAAAACCAATTCTTTTTTCCTTTCAATTATCTTTCATTACTTGTTCTTTAATCATCATCATTTTGTCATCATCATAATTCCCCATTTTTCCCTTTTTCCTACACAACTTACACCATACTATTTTTTTTCTTCTTCATAATGATATTTTGTCATCACTCTTTAAATCCAAAACTATTCTCTTAAATTTTTAAAATTTTTATTTTCTCTTATAAAAGTTAGATCCATAGTGTTTTATAAAAGTCTTTTCTTATTTCTTGTTCTTTCCATTTTTTGGTGATCTTTTTTGCAGATAATAAAAAAAATCAATTGGTCATCATTCCACAAACATTTTTTTAACCCTTCTCACTATATATTTTTTAGGTAAATTTTTTACTCTTTTCATCAATAGACAACACTAGATATGAGATTGTTTATTGCTCTACCTTAACATTTATATTAGAGATCCTCTTATTAGCATTTCAAGAATTTTTTACCAAAACAATTTTTCAACCGCCATCTTAATACGCTTTACTCTCCACCATTTCACCAATCAAATTGTTCTTTTTTTGTCACATTAGAAATTTTGGCCACACATCAACATATCAAAACCTTTGTCAATAGATTTTTTAATGTTCTTTAGCCATGTTAGCATTTTGTGGTTACTTGCTTTGCCACATCATAAGACAAGATAAAAGAAAATGACAATACTACAAACTGAAAGCTTTCAACCTTATAAAAAATGACACAAACATGTGACGAGATAAAAGCAAGCTCCTCGATGAGACATGTGTACAAAAAGCTTCATACAAATGAGATACAAATAAATAAAAAAAGATAATAAAACAGAAATTAAGTTGATAAAAAAGGAAAAGCCTAGGCATGAATTAGGCAAAGAAATAGGGCAAGTACAAGTTAAAAGGGACTCAGGAAAAGAAGATTCATACAACTTTAATAATTAAGTAACTATCAACCTATTAACAAATAAGTCAACAAGCACCTAAAGGTTGCCTGGTAAACCAATGTTAGAAAGCAACAACCTAATTTTAGCCAATTTCATGCAATGAAAAAATATGTTGCTTGGGAAAGCTTCTTAGTATAGGGAACCAGTAGTAATTTTGAATAAAAATGTTGGAACCCTAAGTGATAATAACAAGTCTCTTAGTTCTAACAAACTAGAAAGAAACCAAAAAGATTTTTTTTTTTAACCTAACGCAAAAGTGTAGATAGAGATCAACTTTCAACCTCATGATTTGGAGCAAAAGGATCTGATTTTACATGAAAAAGAGAAAAATACAATAAAAGAGGTAAAAACTTCTTGGGCCCTAAAACAACCATTAAGCAACAATAATGTAAGTCCTCGCTCTTCAAGTAAGTAGACAAATTTACAATCCCAACTCTTAATGTTTGCTTTCGACATTAAAGCCTCAACTTCTTGTCTTTAAGGCTTAAAACACAAGAATGGACATTTTGAGAAATCAATCTCACTTGGAGATAAAGGAAAAAATGACAAAAAAAGTAGTAGAAAACAACCCAGAAATAGCAACACTTCTAGTTTCCCTATTAACTTACCCAAGCCAATGCCAACTTTGGAAGCATTAACCTTCATACCATTTCAGAACTTATTTTAGATGCAAGAAAAAAATACACCACCATTACAGGTATTATCAATCCAATAGACTCAGTTAGCAAACAATCCATTAAAAGTCATGTTGAATAGCACTTGCATGATGATACTAAAAGCAAAGGTCTATCAATATGTTCAACAGTTTCAATATGTGTTAGTTTAGCCATGCTATTAAGGAAGGGGATACTTATTCACAAAGCAGAGATGTAACCAAGGTAAAAAAGCCAACATAAGTATGGATTGAGAGGGAAATGCTATTTATGCCTTAATTTCAAAAGCTACCTATAAGCCACCATAGCATCCAAAACCAACCTATGTCAATTCTATTATAGAATTATAGAGGTGCTTGCCACATTGAATTTATCTGCATGCCTTGAGAGTTGGTAGCAATGTATGGACATGAAATTATGGTTTTTACAAAGACGTATGCAAGTAGAGATGATGCTTATCCAATTATTGATCAGCTTTCATTTGATGCACGAAAAAACACCATCATTATAAGTTAGAAATGGGGTATATGACTGATGTAGAGATCAAATATTATGGATGTTAACGATACATGCACTACAAAGCAGAAGATTCATGTTATAGTGTTGGTAAGATCTACAAATTATTCTTGGTTATTAGAAGCTATATATGCTAGCTCTAGGTTTAATGAAAGGAAATTACTATGAGAAAATTTAAAGATTGTTGTTGCACACTATAACTTTTCTTAGCTAGTTATAGATTATTTTAACAAAGTTCTTAAATTGTTTGACAAAAAATAAGTGCACCCTTGTTGTTGTTTAGAGTTAGAGCCTTTCATAATTACCTTAGTTTTTGTCATTTGTTTGACATAGGCTACATTAGACTACAATTCAAGTGGTTAAATAATAAAAAGATCATGGACATAATGCAATAGAGAATTGACATGGCCTTCACAAATCCAACATGGAGTTTAACGTTTCTAAAAGCAAGTGTAAGCCATCTAGTCAAGACACACTCAAACCATTGCCTTATTCTAATCAAGTTAAAGGAAACGATCAATCAAATTGGCTCCAAACCTTTTTGTCTCCAAAAAATGTGATTCAATCACCTTGATTTTCTACTAATTATCCAAAATAATTAGAATTAAATGACTTTTTCCCTGGCTTGTATTATTGATACTATTACGAATGGTTGCTTCTTTGTCATTGTCTAGAGCTAAAACATTTCATGATTGTCTTAATTTTGTCATTTGTTTGACTTAGGCTATGTTGGACCAAAATTCACGTGATCAAATAATAAAAAATCATAGACTTAATACAAGAAAGAATTGACACAACCTTCGCAAATCCAATATGGTGTTTAATGTTGATACTCATTTAAAACAGTTGAAACCTAAAACTTTCTCCTTAGCTTATACCTTTGATACTCTTATGGGATATGCAAAAATAGAAGAATAACTTGTTTGAAATGTGTGTAAAAGGAATAAAACACTCTTAGCATGACTAAAGAGCATAGAAAAAGCATTATCTAACTCCCCTAATAAATTTTATCTTGATTTGCAACAAGTACTAGTTGATGAATACAAATGCATTCTCAAAGCAGAGGAATATATGGGTTTTAAAGTCTTGTGTTAGTTGGCTGATTGATGGAAAGAGAGAAACACTATGTTTTTTAATGTTTCAGCAATAATTAAAAAATTTTTTAATAGGATTTTGAGGTTAGAAAGCCAAGATAGAGTTTGAACTGTAAACTCGTAAAGCATAAGCAACATTGTCTAATATCATTTTCAAGAGCTCTACATTACCTATCAAACTTTTGGGTTGTAAAGCTATGGAATAGGACCAAGACATATTGTCTAACTCATAAGTCAAGAAAAATTAAAACTTCTTAGACCTATATGTAACTTAGAAATCCAAAACACAATATGGACTTTCAAAGCTTTCAAGGCTCCGAGTCCAAATTGACTCCATCCTTTCTTTTACTAGAGGTGCTAGAACATGGTCAAAGAGAAGTGTTGTTAAACAATTAAAAACATTTTTTACTATACATCCATGGGAAATAAGCTAAATGAAAAACATTGATCATTTTAGGCCTATCAGTCTTTACAATACCCCCTATAAAATTGTCACAAAAATCATTGTCCAAAGATTGAAGCCTTTGCTTAACAAGATCATATCATTTTTCCTAGTTAGTTTTATCCCTAAGGAAAAATGAATGTGACAACTGCATCATTGTTTAAGAGATGCTTTATTCATTTAAATGAAAGAAATGACAATGGATAAATGATTGTTAAATCAAACTTGAAGATAACCTATGATATATAAGAATGGAATTCCATTAAGAAAGTGTTAATTTTTTTCAATCTTTGCCAATCATGGATTACCTTTATCTTGAGTTACATCTTTTATTCTTCTATCAAAATTATGATGAATATGGGGATGCTTGCAAACCATCGAAAAGACACGACAAGGAGATCTTTTGTCATCGTACCTATTTATATTATGCATAAAGTTTCTTAACCTTCAAATCATGGAAAAATACGATGATAAAAAATGGTTTCCAAACAAAGTATACAGAAATGGCTTGGCTTTTTCTCATATTATTTTTGTTGATGACATCATCTTATTTGAAAGGTCGATAAAATAATAAAAATAATAAAAGAAGTTTTGGACAACTTTTGTTTAAAATCAAGATAAAAGGTGAACTTTGATAAATTAATAGTGTTTTTCTCTCTAAATACAAATCGAGGTTAGAAATAGGAGGTTGTTACCACCTTAAAAATCTAGGAAATGAAAGACCTAAGAAGATACCTAAGTTTTTCGCTTTAAAAAGATAGGAAAAGTAAATAGGATTATGCTTTCACTATGGAAAAAGCCCAATCAAAATTAACAAGCTAGAAAGCTAGCCTCATTTCACCTTCAAGGTTAACTTTGATAAATATGTTAAAGAAACCATTCCTTTTTATTGCATGCAATGTCAAGCCTTTCCCACTAGTATATGCAATGAACTGGATTAGATTAACAAGAACTTTTATGTAGGGAGAACAAGCAACACTATAAAATATATCTCTTGAACTAGAAATAAGTCATAAAGAATAAGCAAGAAAAAGGTTAGAGATTAAAAAAGACTAGAGTTTAAAGCCAAGCTCAATTTACCAAATTGGTATGGCACTTTCTACACCACAATGAGCCTCATGGGCTATAACCCTAAATTTGAAGTACCTTAGCCGTGAAGGCAACACCAAACTAAGAGTGAGCACATATATGACCTAGAAAGCTATGAAATAGGTTAGCCTTGTCTTATAAAAATGCTTAAAATGGGTTATTTGAGATGGATCAAACACAAGCTTTTGGCCTGAAAAATGGATAAGAGAAAAAACCATCTGATCAGTAATTCAAGGGTCTTTCACGAAGAAAGAAAGTGAGATCAATGTTAAAGAAACCTTTATTGCATTTCAACTTCAAAGTGAACTCTCATTTACCTTTCTTTTACCCACTTATGCCATTGATGCAATTAGAGTAATGCTTACACAAAAGGTTTGGTTAGGGACAAATTCACCCTATTGGATGGCACCAGCAAGCAAACACTTTACTATCTAGTCTGCTTATGCTCTTATGAGGGGTTATACTAGAAATTTGAATAATGCAGAATGGGAATGGATATGAAAGTTAAAATTTTTTCCTATATTACAATTCTTTGTTTATGAGTGCATTCATGAAATCCTCCCCACAAAGTTTTTTTTTTTTGCTCACAAGGGACTTAATATCTCAAATAGAGACATTTTCTGCAACTAGGAACCAAAAAGCATTTAACATTTATTCAAAGAGTGCCAATGGACCAAAAAAATATGGTTGGAACAAAAAGATGTTATCAGCCTTTCATCTTCGCCTAGGGATGGCAATGGATAGTAAATAAATGGATATCCGTTACTATCCGATCCGTTTATGTTGGTTCAGATAATTATAAATAGATAATTAACAGATTTTGATAAAAAATTTACTATTCGTGATAGATTAGAAGCAAATACAAATAGTATCTTCAAGATATCCAATATTCGAATCTGTTTAAATTTTAATGAATAGTAATAAATATATGGATTCGTTATACATTTATATATGTAAAATATATAAATTTTATACTTGTAGAAAGTTTTAAACCTTAAAAAATAATTTTTATTTATTATTAATTAAGAGTGAATTTGAATTTAAATTTAAATTTTGTTTATTTTATATTTTGATAAAAATTTTAAATAAATTAATATTTTAATATATTCAGATATTTAAACGAATAATACTTAATTAAATGGACTCATATTTGGATAATAATATTGAACTTAAATGAATATTTAAATGAATTCAAATATTATAAATATTAAATTAGATATTTTTGCCTAAGATAAAGGAATGGATTAAAAAGAATGCGTTGCGAAAAAGCAATGAAGCCACCATTGTAACCTTTGGGGCCTCCTGTTTACTCACATTATCTGGGAAATATGGCTTGAGAGAAACCATAGGGTGTTCAAAGGAAACCGAAACATAGAGGATATTGTTCAAAAAGCCACTGAGAAAGCAGGAGAATTCTTTGCCATGAACCAAGCCATGCACAGGCACACTAGTGAAACGACCATTACCATTTATGGAACCCCCCACTAAAGGAATGATTCAAACTAAATACTGCAGGCTCCTCAACGAGGAACCCTGCCAGCGTAGGAGCAGGAGCTATTATCAGGAACCATGAAGGCAAATGGGTGGCAGGATCAGCTAAATACATCGATGTGGGAACTAACATCTTAGCAGAAATTTAGGATATGCTAGTTCCTGATTTCGTACCAGAAAAGATATTCTCTTGTCCGTGGTTTTTCATAAACTGATTATGTGAAAATCTGTGTTCTTTTCCTTTCCATAATTACCCCATAAAAAAGCTACATGGTTTGATCGGAGTTAATTGAAGGAAACTTGGAAAGTGTCAAAAGAAATAAGAAAAAAAAAAAAAAGATGATCTTCCAAAAACTGATTAAACCTTAAATTTAAAAGACTAGATAATCATATATACACAAAATTGATTGAAAAATTTACAACGTTTGTTGCATTTGATATCATAATCCATTGATCCTAAAAAGGCTAAGACTCCAAATTTACATCTCAAGCAAAACCCTTCCATCCTTATTTACAGATTCCACACCCTTTCCTCTACAGTAATTTTTCATTTGTTTTAGGGGTGGAAGTAAAAAAGCGAAGAAAGAAAAAGACCATTCTCATCCTTGGCCCCAGCAATTAAGATACATGATTCGGCGGATCGACTCATCGGCTGGAGCATCACGGTTTCCCACCATACGGGAAAGATCAGAGCCGATCATCCTGAAAATCGATCGGAAGTCAGAAGAGTCCCGGTCGAAGAGCCTCCTCTGGCTCCGTTGGAGAAACTTGACGCCTGATTTCCATTTTAGACCTTGGTTTTCACGGTTGCCTAGCACCACAGCCACGCTCGTTGCCATCCACACCCGGTTCAGGTAACTCATCTCTCCACTCTTTAGGTTGGGTTTTAACTATTAGCTGTTTTACTACGGAGTCTAAGATGAAGGAAGCAAGCCAGAAGACGGCATTCATTTATAGAAGAGTAAAGGAAGTGTATGGTAAGTGTATGGTATTATGAAACGTTAAGCTGGTTTTATGAAAGCGGTTTTCATAGGTTGCTTCTGCTTTATCTTGGTAGTCTCCAAAAGAGATTTTATCACGATAAAATTGACAGCTTCATAAGGTTTTCTTTTCCGTCTTAACTTATTTGCTTGTTTTTACACTTCTGGCTTGACAAATTGAATTTGAAAATGAAAATACCACGAAATAACGGGAGAAATATATAAGGCATGGGCATACGACGTGACGAGCTTATCTTAAACCAGAGTTGGTGCTAATCGCCCTTTCCATCAATAGGAAAGCATCAAAAGTTTCACATTCCATTTAGTGCGGGTCCCGCATTATTATCCCCCCCCCCCCCCCAACCTTTTTTTTTTTGTTGATATTTGTCTTTAGCTTCTGGGGCATTTTTGTCCATTTATTACATGAATAGGACGACTAAAGTGGACGCGTGTTGCTCGTGACATGGTATGGGCATCACGTGCTCATTACCCCACTCAATAATTGTGCCTCTCCTCTCTTCTCTCGTTTTATTGTTCTGTAAAATCATCTTATCTACTATAATCTAACTATATAAAATACCCTATCATGAAAATGACAATTTTGTCTCTTTACATTTGGCTTAATTGCTTGACATGTATTTAAAAAGACGAAAATGCCTCCCTATGTTAATAACAAAAATATCCTTTTTAAATGATAAATTATTATAATGCCTCCCTTTTCTTAAATTATAAAAATACTCTTATCATAATTATCAAATTATTAGGATGTCTTTTATGTCTTAAATGATAAAAATATCTTTTTTATAAGTGATACATTATTATAATACTCTTATATTATAATTATAAAAATGCACTTCATGTCATAATGACTAAAATTATTATAATATCTATTTTATTATATTATAAAAATATTTCTATTATCAAGATTGATAAAAAATACTATATTAACCCAAAGACTTGGAACAAATCAAGAGGGGATGAATTAATTTTAATAAAATTTTTAAAGATAATATTCAATAACCATAAATTATTAAAACAAATAAACACAATAGATGAATATAAACAAGAGATAGAGTTAGAGAATTTAACATCAAGATCTATAGAGGTTCGATCCTTTCTTAGGCACCCACATCCTCTCTCTTAGCTTTTCTTGCTAAGGAATTCAATTCACTATTTGATGAAGATTACAACTAAGCTTTCACAAAGCTTTACAAACTCAACAATATACACTCTTAAGTGTTATCCTCCCCCTTAAGCTTACACACTCACAATACAAAAAATTTAAAAATGTTTGACAAACTTTAAGAACCTCACAAAGGTTAAGTATTTGCTAAGTTGAAGTACACAAATGTATAGATAAGAAAGTAGAGAAAAACTGATATGAATTCTATACTTTTTCTCTTTTTATAGCTTTGAATGCTTGAGCAGATTGGTAGGTGAATAACAATAAGTTTCTTTAGCTCTTGTTGCTCTTGGTCTGCAATTGAATGCTTAATTTATAGTTAGGAAGAAGTTGAGAGCCGTTGGATTGCATTTAATGCTTTAAACCTACAGAAATTTTGGACAGAAAATAGCCGTTGGGAGTTTCAAGCCTTCAGGGGATCGATCCCCTCTCTTAAGAGATCGATTGGTTCATGTTTGAAAAAGCTTGATTTTATGCCTATTTTGCCTTACCCGATCGATCTCTTGCTTGAGGGATCGATCTGTTCTTTTAGGTGATCGATCTCTTTTCTAGGTTTCCACAGTTGGGGGACATTCTATTTGAACAACCGATCGATCCCTTTAAGAGGGGATCGATCCCTTGCCTTAGGTGATCGATCCTCTATGTAAGGGGATCGATCTCTTTTATGAAAAATTGCACGAGAAAAGCATTCTATATGAAAAAGTGATCGATCCTTTAACTGATATGATCGATCCGTTCTGCTTACCAATCGATCCCTACAGGGAGGGGATCGATCGATTTTTACCAAATCTTGAGAACTTTCGGTTCTGGTTGAAAACAGGATCGATCCTTTTTGCTAGGGATCGATCTGGTAATGGAAGGGATCGATCCCTTCTATCAAAACTTGCATAAATCATGTTTTGTTTCGAGATTTTGAATTGTTTTGGTTCTTAAATAAATTTTGGCAAGATAGAAGGGTGAAAAAATGTTCAATTTAAGCTTAGACAAGATTGAAATAAGTTTGGCAAATTTTTATTTTGTCAAATCAAAATTCTTAATCAATTCAAGGCCAACGTACTATAATTTTCCTCCTATCATAATTACAAAAAAACTATCTTCTAAAATTAATCAAAATAACTATAATGTTCATTATCGTAATTATTAAAATATTCTTATGATTACTCGTAGTAAGTTGAAATGTGCCATTTTATTTGAAAATTATTATAATATTTCTTTTAATTTATGTACTAATTTTTAACATAATAATATAAAATGTATCACATATTAAATTATAAAATACCTTTATCACCATTTTATAAAAATTTTGGCGTATGACATTTTATTTGAAAATTGCTATAATACTTTTATTAATGATATATATTAAATTTTAATATAATATAAAATTAACTACATATTAAATTACTAATTTCAATGAGATTACCAAAATACCCTTATGATTTTTTAATTAAGAGTTGACATGTGTTTTAAATTATTATAATACCCCTCCTATCATAATTATAGAAATGCTTCTCTTACAATAAATTAGTTAAAAATACGATGGTGCTCTTCTTATAATAAATTTTCAAAATTATTATGATACCCTTACTACCATAATTATGAAAATACTCATTATACCATAATTTATCAAAATTGCTATAATGTCTTTCTTACTGTAATTTATCAAAATTACTATAACACTACCCCTATCATAATTACAAAACATTCAATCATAATTGGCCAAAATTACTATAATGCTACATGTCATAATTACAAAAACATTATTATGATTGTTTCATAAAAAGTTAACATATTATTTTTTTTAAATTATTATAATACTCCTGTTAAATTATGTATTAAAATAATTATAAATATATTTAAAATAATACAAAATTGATAAATAATAATAAAAAATTTTGACAGAAAAATAATTCACCTCTACGTAGCGGGATAATTATTTCTAGTTGTATATGAAAGTAAACTTCATAGAAATGACAATTTTACCCCTTTAATAATTTACTAATTACTTGACATGTGTCCAAATTTATTGTAATGCTCCTTATTTTATAATAAATCAAAGTTACTATAATATCTCTCTTATCATAATTACATAAATGCCGTTTTACATTAAGGGTGAGAAAGAAATAAAAAAAATTAATTCAAAATTGTATTGTTTGGTTCAATTCGAATCATTTTTTTTATTCGATTCGGATTAAGTTCACATGGGTCGGATGACCTATGCCATAACATGGTTTAGTATAATATGAATGGTGTTTGACATGGTCTGCTGTTAAATAATTGGGTTGGTTTTGTTAGGCTAAAAGCCTCAATTTAATTCACATCAACGAAAGTATAATCAAATAATCAATCAAACACACAAGAGATAATAATTTAATATGGTTCGGTCCTACTGACCTACATCTATGGATGAGAAATAAAATTTATTAGTTTTAGAGAATTACAAACATATATCAAAATATATCAATCACTTAACAATCAATACCCATAGACTCTCTCAATATTCTCTAGTCCTATAGAATATTCTCAACCTAAACAAATACATATTCATGTGTACCCTTTCAACACAACCAAATACATACTCATATGTACCTATACATCATACTTATGTGGACCCTCTCAGTCTCTTGTAGTCCACTCATAAACAATATACACCTATAAGATGTAAATCTTTAGTAGTCTTTTGGGTATCTATCCATAAAATCCTACATCTTTTTTACATCATTTTTTCATACCTAACCCTATAAAGACTTTACCTATTTATAACCATACAAACTTGCTTATTAAGAATCTTTTTCCTCTTAGAATTTTTTTTCTGTAAGTCAAACTTACCTATTAAGAATCTTTTTTCTTTAAAAATTTTTTTTTTGTAAGTCTTCTTGTCCATCAAGCAATATCTGACCAATCCCAAACAAATCTTTTATGGGATTTGAGTCATTATTCTCAACAATCTCCACCTTGGCTTAAATTTCATCAAATCATCTATCTTCATGCTAGACATGTTTGGCTTCAAATGTAATGAAAGTCTCACAATCATCTTCTTTTGTGTATCTTCACGCTTGACGTAAATCGATCTTTAATGCTCAAAACTTGAACTCAAACTCTCTCTTGAATCGAGCTCTTCTGGACTTATCTCTTCTTATTTCTCAAACCATACTCTGATACCACTTATTGGGATCACCACAACCTGATACCACTTGTTAGGATAAAAGCCCTAATTTAATTCATTTCAGCATAAGTATAATCAAATAATCAATCAAACACACAAGAGATAATAATTTAACGCGGTTTAGTCTAACTGATCTACGTTTACGGATTATAAACAAAATTTACTAGTTGTAGAGAATTACAATCATATATTGTAGACATCAAATTTTTTTCGAGATATTTTTCAACATGATTGATCAGGGGCTCATTTAAGACTCATAAAAATCTCATAAATTTGTCTATTCAAAACTCAAAGTTACTTGGGTTAAAACGAGTCAAACAAAGTCAAATTTTGTAAATTTTAAAATGAATAGAGTCCATGTTAATTTTGAAAATTTAAAATCTCATTAAAATCAAGCTGTTATTAAATTGAATTTGAGATTTTTTTCAAAACATTAAAATTTTCATTGTGCCCCGAGAAAGGCCAAATTACCAAAATACCCTTATATGTGGTATTTTTTTAATTTGACCTTTTCGAGCTTGAATTTTCGTGAAATCTTTCAGACCTTAATCTTATAATATTTAATGATTTTTGATGCATTTAAAATCACAATGGTATGCCGAAAAGTGTGAAATTACCAAAATACCCTTATAAGGGTATTTTTCTAATTTGGCCTTCCCGAGCTCAGAATTTCTTGAAACTTTTCAGATCTCACTTTTGTAATATTTCATGATTTTTGGTGGGTTTGGAATCATAGTAGTATCCTGATAAGTGTGAAATTACCAAAATACCCCTTGAGGGGTATTTTCATAATTTGGGCTTTCCGAGCTCAAAATTTTACGAAAACTTTCAGATCTTAGTTTTATAATATTTCATGATTTTTGATGTATTTGAAATCATAACAGTACCCCCAAAAGTGTGAAATTATCAAAATATTCCCATACGGGTATTTTCATAATTTAGCCTTTTCGAGCTCAGAATTTCACAAAATTTTTCATATCATAATCCTATAATATTTCATGATTTTTGATATTTTAAAATCATAAAAATAACCATGGTAACCTTGATTTCCAAGGAAAAGGCCTAAATACCAAAAACTTTGTAACTGAAGATAAAATAGTCTTGTCACATGTTTGTTGGGCATAAAAATATCATCTTTGCACTAATTAATATGGACCATTGGATCTTTATTTGATTCTAATCTAATGGTCAAAGATGACCCTTTTGAAGGAATAAAAGAGCAAGCTTTGACCCTTGGATGAAATCTCATCCAAGGGTCCATGTTTATCAAGATTAAGATTTTTTGCTTGACCATTAAAAAGGCTAGGGGGTTTTAGGGGGCGAAGAAGAAAAAAAAAAGGGGAGAGAAAGCTTCTGGAAAAAAGGGAAAAAGGAAATGAAAACACAAAAAAAGGAAAGCAAAAATATGATTTATTTGAAAGAGGTAAGCAGCCCAAGCATAGGTGTATTGCTTACTTTTCTGTACTGATTTTTGCTCCACTTTTTGCACCTGCCATGGCCTCTATTGCATAGCTTTCTTGTTCATTCTTTGCATGCTTTATGTTTGGTATTTGTTAATAAAGTTCCAAGCTCTATTTGCTTTGTCTTTGCTTTCATTTTATGGTTGAAACTTCAACATTTTTTGGACCATCGAACAACCCTTGTTTCCTCCCATGCCAGCAGCTGTTCAACCCCCCCATAAAGTTCTTATTTTGGTTCTTTTGCTCTATGGTTCTTGCTCCCCCACATGTATTCCTTAAGTGGTTTATATTTGATGTTTGTTAGTAAAGTTCCAAGCTTTACTTTGTTTCTATTCTTATTTTTTGTTACATTTTTAGCATCTTCTTGGGCTATCTATCGAACAACCCATGTTTCCTTCTATGGTAGCAACTATTTGGCCCCCCCTTAAAGTTCCTATATTGGTTCTTTTACTTCATGGTTTTTACTCTTCCATCATACATTCCTTATGTACTTTGTGTTTGATGATTGTTTTTTCTTTGCTTGCTCTAGTTCCTGTTTTGTTATACTGCCAAATGGCTTCTGCTTCCTCCATGGAAGTAGCTGTTTGATTCTTGTCACCAATCCCTCCACCATTGTGTCTCCATCTTGGTTTCTTGGGTGTTTGCACGTTTATTACTTTGTTTCCTGCATGATTTTGCTGATTGAGAACCCAAAGCTTTGTTCTTTTTTCGTGTTACTTACTTCTTTTATGTATGTTGTTTATGGATACATGATTGAAGCTTTATTTTTTTATGGTTCCAGCCTTTTTTTTTTTTAATGTATGTTGCTGCCTAGAGCCTTAGGAGTCCTTGAAAGCCAAACGTAGAGACCATATATGATGCAATTGGAGTTGGTGTTTTTCTTGATCTTGACATGAACAATAAAATAAGAAAATACTAGTGCAGAAAAATTTTAATTAAAACATTAAGGTAAATAAAAATTTATAAAAGTATAAGATTAAAAAGTTTGTTTTCATAAATTTATTTTTAATTACACATGTATAATTTGTTTATGATTGTTTAAATTCAATTATAAGTTTGATTCTATGCACTATTAATTTCTTTGTTATTTAGATTCTCATGCTTATTTTAATTTTTTATGTCGTGTTTAAATTCATATTTGATACATTTTCCATGCAAATAATAATGATATGAATGAAATTTTCCAATGATGACATTTTAGAGAAGTTCGAGTAATGATTCTCTAAAAATCTCTAGGTGAGGATATTTTTCTAAAAATGCTACCAAAATAATGGAGCATTTGGGGAAATATTCAATATAAAAAAGTTTCATTTGTATTTTTTCTAAAATGTTATTGATATGATCAAAGTTTAAAAATTAAATTAAAAGTATAACTAAGTAGGAAAGAATAAAGTGAATAAAATTATCCGATGATGAGATTCTAAGGAAGTCCAAGTAGAGATTCCAAGGAAATCCCTAGGTGAGAAAATTTTTTTAAAATACTGCCAACGTATTGGAGTATCTAGAAAAATTTTCAATAAAATTTTATTTACTTTGTTCCTTCCAAAGGTGTTATTAATAATTAGAGGATAAAATAAGATGATTAAGGCTTAATCAATATATCATTTTGTGTGTATGATTGCATCATGTAATTTTTTCTTTTCCTTTTGAATTTTAATGATAATTGGTGAATGTAATTTTCAATGAATATATACATTTTTGTGTACATAGTCTACTTTATTGTTTACTTAACATATTTTAACAATTCCAATGATGAGATTCCAAAAAGTCCGAGTAATGATTTTCGATAATTTCTTAAGTAGGAAAAGTCTTTTAAAAATTGTCAAAGTATTGGAATATTTAGAAGTTTCTTTTCATTATGAAAAATTTTCATTTTATGATCATTTTCTTTAACTTGAACAATTTTTTTTAATAAATAGGATAATGTTTTTAATAAATAAATATATTTGTGGATAGCTATATTATTACATAATTTTTAATGTTTTTTTAAAAAATAAATGAAAAATCTTCAAGGATAAGATCCTAAAGAAATTCGAGTAGTGATTCTTGAGGTAAAAAAATCCATCTAAAATACTACCAACGTATTGGAGCATTTAAATTAATTTTTTATAAAGGTTTCTCATCTTTTAGAAATAAGTCCCAAAAAATATTGTTTGTTTTAAAATTACTTACTACTTTATGTTTTTAATAACTATTGGAAATGAATATGAACCACCGAAGATAGGATTTACGAGAATTTCATGTAGTGATGCTTAAAAATTCCTTAGGTGAGATGGTTCCTTTTAATATTGTCAATGTATTGAGATATTTTTATGAATTTTTCAATATAAGGTTCTTATTTATTTCAAGTTTACTAAAAATAATAAAAATATGTTTTAAAAAAACAATAATAATAAAAAATATATATATAGGAAAATTATTTTTTAAATACCAAGACTAAGACCATTTTTGTCAATGTTAAAAGATAACACATAATTAATTGGTACCGTTTTAAATAGATGTTGTGGGGGTGCTAATCATTTTTCATGCGTAACTGACTCTCGAACCCAATTTATTTTCGTAGACTAAAAATTACCTTTTTTAATAAAGCTCTAAACATATTTTATTGTTTTATTAAAAGGATAAAATTTTTAACGGTTAACACACCCTAAAAAAAAATTGGTGGCAACTCCATTTCTTTTATTTTTCTCAAATTCATCTAGTTGTCCTAAAACCGTTACGACATACATCAAAACATATCAATCACTCAACAATCAATATCCATAGACCCTATCAATCTCTTTTAGTCTTATGAAGTATTCTTAACCAAAACAAACACATACCCATGTGCACCTTTTCAATATAACCAAACACATACCCATATACACCTACAAATTATACCTATGTGAACCCTTTCAGTCTTATTTAGTTCACTCACAAACAAACATACACACCATAAGATGTAAATCTTCAGTAGTCTTATGAGATGTCTACTTATTAAACCTTAAAACTTTCTTACATCTTTTTCTCATATCTAATCCTACAGAGGTTTCACCTATTTATAACCATATAAACTTGCCTATTAAAAATTCCTTTCCTCTTAGAATTCTTCTTCTGCAAGTCTTTTTATCTATCAAGCAATATCTAGTCAATCTCAAACAAGTCTTTTATGGGATTTGAGTTATTATTCTTAACATGTTTAAGCACTATACATATATGTATGTAATGTTGAGCTAACAAGATTTTAGCTTTATAGGTTGATATGTCACGATCCGTTAAGGATCAGTATTAGCACGTGATATGAGTACTAGCATGTCACATGTGTGCTAGTAGGCACAACACACAAGTTCAAATGTTATTATATTTGCTTTTGTCATTTTTTTCTATAATTTATAAAAATAAAATTATATAAATAAAGTTACTTATGAAATATTTAAATTATTATTAGATAGAATTATAATCCTCATTTTAAATATAAATTATATGATATAATTTTTTATAAAAAAAACCTTTTCATAAAAACTATTATTACAAATTCATCAAAAAATAAACTATAAATGTAAAAAAAGTTGTTACTGGATCTAGAAGTAGTAAAAAGAGTTAAGATATCTTTGTGAAAAAATTTTAATTATTTTTATATATTTGAATAATATAAAAAAGTTACAGTTTATAAAATAAAAAAGTTGGCTCTTTCAAAGTTCAATGAATATATATATATATATATATATATATATACTTTAAACTCTAGCTATAGCTAAAATATTGAAAATTATTAATAGTTCGTGTTTGACCCAAATTAGCATGAAAAATAATATCGTGCTAGGCATAACATGATTCATAAAGACTAAAAGTCACTTATCGTGCTGGGTAATGCTATTATCCTTCATGTATTGTGCCAACATAACACATTAAATAATAGTATTAGATCAACACAATCTATTAGCATGTGGGTGTCAAAACATATAGATCTGTGAATCTATCGCTGACATGGATAAGAGGAGTCGCCAACAATCTTTTTGGTTTAAGTGTGATTGACCACCTGATCAAATCTGATCCACGAAATCAGATTTTAAATTTGAGAGTACGGTTACACGTAAGGAAGATTATAGCACCTTTACAACGCCCATTCTAAAGATGGTACTAGTTTGATTCCAAATTATCCAAACCCTGATCATGTTTGTAATTTACCAAATTATTTAATATTAAAAATTAGTCTTAAAATTATATCAATAATTTGGTAACAATCTGAGATAATTGCCTCACCTTAAGAGTATTCATGGACACTAGTATCACACTCTGAAGAGTCTTCATCGTCGGATTTATTATAGTTTTTTATTTAAAAAAATTAAAAAAGTCTCCCAATAGTTTGATAAGATTTTATTTGAAAAATATTCACAAAAATTTTATTCTTTTTGAGAAAATTCATTAAGTTTCTCAATAATTTAAGAAGCAGTCCTCCAATAGTTTGGAGGATAAATTTATTTTTTATGTCTTTTTTCTTTTTTTATATTTATTCATGAAATTTTTCAATAATTTGGTGGATCCCATAAAATTTTTTTTCATAAAATTCTTCCAATAGTTTGGTGGGATTCATGGATCTATTTTTGAAAAGAATTTTTATTTTGTTTTCCAAAAATGAAATGATAAAAGAAATTTTTACAACACATTTAATAAATAACAAATTACCCGATAAAATAATAAAATGAATAATAAAAAACTGAAAATAAAGAAAATAAAATAAAAACTTCAAATATAAAATGATAAAAAAAAGATAGTCATAAATAAAAAATTACCAAATGAATGTCGGGTTAAACGGGTCGGGTATGGCTTTCAAGTGGATCCTCTTTTCTTCACAGTAGAACCAATTTTTAGCAGCCTTTATTCATAGATTTACCACCAGCTAAATTTAATGCCTTTTATCACAGCCCACTGCATACAATTGCGTGATATTTTTTAGACTTCCCAGCCTTTCCATAACAATACCAGTTTCAAAAGAACCCAAGACCCAAATAGCATCAATGTCTTCTTCATTAACTGAATATTTGCTGAAAGTGTCCAGAACTCTTTCCAAGAGCTGCTTAGTCACAATCTTATTGAAACGGGTGACAATCACGGCAAAGCGAAAGCCTTGAGTTCGGGTAAGGGATCCCGCCACTCGACAGAAGGTCAACATTTGGACAAAGGTGGAGTGCTGCTTTTTATTCACCGTAAATCCTTGCAGCTGGAGAGAGGAGGAAAATGAGAGGGCGAATGACTTCGTTTCTGAAAATTATGGGGTTGGTCTTCTGCTTGTTTTCTGATGGAATCCTAGGTATAGGTTTGCAGGTATTGTACATAAGGCTATGTATGCTGGCTTTCGAGTGTGGATCGATTTTTCGGGCTCCTCCCTCTTGATTTTTTCCATTATTTGCTCTTTATTATCGGTTATATATGCTTGATTCTCTGCATGAATTATGCCCAACAAATCCGAGATTGAATCACCAAGAATTATGCTCTAACGGATCCGTGATTGAATCACCAAGAATTGTTCTCCAATGGATCTGAGATTGAATCACCAATTTTCTTCTTTTTTTTATTTTAAACCTTTTTTTAAAATAATAATAATAATAATAATAATAATAATAATAATAATAATAATAATAATAATAATAAACTATGTACAATATCATAATAATAATAATGACAATAATATAATAAAGTACAATAAAATTGACTTAATAGACCCCGGATACAGATAGGTGTCTACAGTTACTTTTTTTTGCACATCTCTGTTAGACAGGAATGATGCAAAGATCTAGACATTCACTTTGTTTCAAGAGTTAAATCAATAAGCTAAAATGACTGAGACTGAACCGCAAGTCAAAAAATAAAATGATCTGGATTAAGTCGAAATCAAAACAGGTGATCGGGATGAAATCGTGAGTCGAAAAGATAAAGAGACTAGGATTGAGTCAAGGTCGAGATGGCTGACCAAGACAAAACCGTGAGTTAGAAAATGATTTAGACTGAGCTGAGATCGAATGATCGAGACAAAATCATAAGTCAAATAAATAAAGTGATCAGGACCGAGTCGAGGACGAAATTGGTTGACCAGGATGGAACCACAAGTTAGGAAATGATTCGGACTGAATCGAGATCGAATGACCAAGATGAAATTGTGAGTCGAAAGATAAAACAATCAGGACCTAATCAAGGTTGAAGATGATTGACCGGGACAAAATCATAAATTAGAGAATGATCTGGACTAAGTTGAGATTGAATGACCGGGATGAAATCGTAAGTCTAAAGATGAAGCGACCAAAATCGAATCGAGATCAAAATTGCCTAATCGAGACAAAATCATAAGTCTAAAGATAAAGTGATCAAGACCGAGTCGAGGTCAAAATTGGCTGACCAAGATAAAATCACAAGTTAAAAAATGATCTAGATTGAGACAAAATCGAATGATCAAAACAAAAATCGTGAGTCGAATAAACAAAGTAATTAGGACTGAGTCGAGGTCGAAGATGGCTGATGAGACGAAATCGTAAATTAAAAAAATAAAGTTCAAAATTTCACTCTAAATTCAAATATTCACAATTTGGACATTCAAAAATTTTTGAGGTTCCATAATAGAAGTTAAAAGATTTCAATATCCCAAATTTAACAAAATTGCAAAGATTTAAGATTTACAAAGGTTTTCAGATTCACAAGCATGGAAGATTCGCAAGATTTCAAGCTTCATAGAGCTTCTAGATTCGTAAAGATCTTGGGTTTATGAGGACTTTCAAATTCACAGAAAAGAAAGATTCATAAGATTCCAAGCTTCACAAAGGTTCTAGATTCGTAAAGATGCAAAAACTTTCAGATTCATAAGAAAAAAATATTCACAAGATTTCAAGTTTCGTAAAGATTTTAGATTTACAAATATTTCAAGTTCGCAAAGACTTTCAAATTTGTAAGAAAGAAAGATTCGTAAGAGTCCAAGTTTCACAAAGATTTTAGATTCACAAAGATTTCGTAACAAAATTGAAAGAATAAAAAAGATAAAGTGACCAAGATCAAGTCAAGGTAAAAAATAAATGACCGAAATGAAATCGTGAGTCAAAAAAATGATCTAAACTGAGTCGAGATCGAGAATGAGTGGTGATGATATTGCAATGATGCAAATACATGTCTTATCCAGGATGCGAATATAAACACAATGTATGTAATGCTGATGTCATAGAATTTCAATTGTAATGACAAAGTTTTTAAAACTCCACCAGTTCTTCTTAGTTTTTCAATATTAATAGTATTAGAATAGATTTAGTCGGCTGATTCATGTCATTATTTTCATTTAGTTATAACTCGTAGGTCATGTCAACCAATCTATTATTGAATTCATCACCGAGTCACTTGTTTGCCCTATTGTAAATTTTTCTTTCATTTATCTCATCTTGGATTTCTTTCAAAAAAATGAAAAACTTTTTATAAGAAATGTCATTCATTTATTTACCATCATTCAAATTAGTGACAGATATAATACATTTCCTTGGTTCATTCAGAGGATGTATATTTAGCAAATGATAAGAGAAATGGCTCTTTATTATTAAAAAAAATATGGTAAAAAATAGATCAAAGGTGAATAAAGGTAAAATATTATGACTGTTCAAATGGGATATCAATATCCAAAATAATAATTATTCAGATAGTTTTGAACTCTAACTCAAAATTCTTCTTCAAGAATGTGATTCCATCAATATCATCTTTATTCTTGAGATTTTCATATGAAGCTGCATTTCCAAGTTTTCATCTTTACTTAAATTTCCATTTTGGGTTTTCAGTCTAAGTTTTTCTATTTCTCCATTTTTCTCTTTTTCTTTCTTTTTTCCCTTCACCCTTTTTTTTTTTTTGTTTTTGTTGTTTCTTTTTTTGCCTTTCTTTTTTTGCACTCATTTTTCTCATTTTTTCTTTTCTTTTCATTTCTCTTTCCATTTTATTATCAATGACACTTTGATCAAGGCTTCAAACAATCTAATGACAAATCCACCCTAATTCAATTCATGATTCTCCAAATCGAGTATTCATATTTGATTAAAATGAACTTTTAAGGGATGTAGCGTATGTTAGAGTAAAGGTTGCCAAAGAAATGGATAAAATAGGCCCAAATTATATTTGCAGGGTAATTTAACCAAAGATCACTTCTTCATGTAGAGCACTTTGACATTTTGCTCCATCAATTTTCTTTTTCTTTTTTTTTTTTGCTTTTTTTTATTTTTTGTTTTTTTTATGAAGTAAATAAGCATTTTGCGCCATCAATTTTTTCTTTTTTTTTTTTTTCAATTGTCAAGGAAATGTGATCACAAAAGGGCTTTGCCTCTAAGAATGAACAAATCTCTCAAACTTTGCCCCTTAGTATGAGGGTGATCCTTGTTTAAAGTACCTCTAAAAAAAATTTTAATAGGCTCAAATGGGGTAACAAAGGATAATAATAATTTTTTTTGAAGGATAGAAGAAAGGTGATCATTTCTCATTTCGAACATGAACACTTTCAATGAAAAATATTTATTGATCAAGAGTAGATTTGTGAATGAATAATTACAAAGATCATGTGTTGTATCACTTCCAAAAATTCTTTTCAAAATTTATCTTTTTTTTTATTTAACAATCTCAATGAATCAATAATCTTCATCTATCAATCAAATCATCATGAATGATGTTTTCAAAATTAAATTTTGAATTATTGTCATAACTGTCTAAGCATTCATTATTTAGAATCAAAGAAATGGGTATGGGAAAAGGTAAAAATAAATAATGGGTATTCACACAAAAGAAAAATATCATGAAAATGCATCAAACATGTCACTTTATTAAAATAATGAAAAATAAGATGAAGTCCAAGTATATAAAAAGATTTATATTCTCAAGAAGTCCAAGATGACAAGTAATTCCAATCAACCTCCTTAAAATTATGCTCTTGGATGATTGGGTGACGGGTTACTACTTAAAATTATGCTCTTGGATGATTGGGTGACGGGTTACTACTAACATTAGATGCCGCATTTCCATCGGTATCAAATTTATCAACCCTTTTTTTATCAATCTTTACACCATATGTTTCAAAGGAATGCAATTTTTGATGGAATGGCCTGCCACCCAAAATGGCAGTCACAATAAACAATAGAGTCATACCATTTGGGATAAGAAGGTTCAAGTTTTTTTGTAAGAATGAGAGCAATCAAATGATTCTTATAAAGTTTTTGGTACAAATTCATGTAACTCATAGGGATATGGTCAAATATAAGCTTTTCTTAGTTTCATAATTCTCGCACACTACTTGTTGGGATAATTAGATGAACAGAGGGCTTAGGTGTTGATAGGTAAAAAAGTCATGGAGTTGATTGGTATACTGCAATCGAAGCATAACTTGTAGATGAATGGTATATGGGATAAATTGGCTAAAGGTAATTTCTGAATTGTTGCCTGTCGAAATTCATAGCTTGAGTCTCACTTTCCTTTTTATTAGACATTTTTTTAGCAGCAGAAAACTCACTGTCTTTCAATTTGTCACTCTTGATTACATTTTCAATGATTTCCCCTGAAATCACTATATCGATAAAATTTTTAGTCACGTTTTTTGTCATCTTCTCATAATATGGTAACTTTAAAGTGCTTACAAACAATTCTATCTTTTTTTTCTTAGTTAGAGGAGGTTATACCTGAGCAGTGATATCCTGCCACCTTTGGACATACTCCTTAAAAGATTCAGATGTTTTTTTCTCTATTCTTTGTAATGATAGGTGATCATGAGCTATGTTTATAATGTAATAGTATTGGTTAATGAATGATCGAGTTAAATCTTTTCATGACTTAATGCAAGTCTTATCCAACTGGACATATCATCTTGCAATAGACTCGATCAAGTTATCTTGAAACACATGTATAAACAGCTTCTCATTGTTAGCATGTGCTGCTATTTTACGATAATACATTGTGATATACGTAATAGAGCACTTAGTACCATCGTACTTTTCAAAATTTGGTACTTTAAATTTTGAAAGAATCATCACATCTGGAACCAGACAAAGGTTGACAGCATCCATGGATCCATAGCTTGATTAGTTAGAGTCTTTCGGGGATACAGTCATCTACAACTTCACTTCTTCTTTGGTCTCATTTATTTTAGAAACTTAGATAGGCTCATCTATTTTTTCAGTGAAGACATGATTGGTATAGCTCTGAACATTTCCTTGATCGAGTGTATAAGGCATTCTATAACTCAGGAATATGGTCTGTTGTAACTAAAAACTTAGAATAGTTTGGGTCTGATGTGGACTAAATCCCTGTGAATATGTTGATTCGGTAACTTCATGCAAATAATCTTTTTTCACCTCTTTTCCTTTGTTTATCTTTTTAAGAGCATCAAGAATTTTGCTTAATTTTCTTTTAAGTATCTTCTAGGCTTTTTCTATCCTTTCGAGATAACTTGCATTATCGTGCTCTATTTTTTTAGCTCTGACTCGAGTGTAGTACTGGTGTTGATCTATTCTTGAACCTTAATTTTTCGTAATTATGGTACAAATTTAGAATGATGTTTATGAACCTATCAGATTATGTATGAGAATGAATGCAATGATGCATCATTGCATGCATACATAATAAAAAAATTTAGTAAGTATAATATGTAATCTACATGTATGTTTATGAATATGCATAAAAAGAAAAAAAATAAAAAGAAGACAAGAAAATCAATTAGTCACCTCAAAAAAAGAATAAACTATAACAACATGACCCTAAATTTTGGGTTAACTATAAAGGGTAGAAGAACATGGCTCTATCTATGGTTAGGCTCTCAAAGTTAACTATATACAGTTTTGATTACTTCTAAAAGGTTCTCAAATTGCTCTTTATATCATAGTCAATCACAGACTAGTAAGGCACCCGTTTTTCACCCATCATAAGCTATAAACGAAAAAGATTCAATTTGAGTGAGAGTATTTCGTAGGCCCATGCAAAGATATAAAATCTCACAAGAGCATAGGTACTTCACTCCCAGAGCTCGAGTTGAGAGCTTATGTTATGTATATACAAATGAATAATAAATATATATACAATAAATAAATAATTAAGCAAGTATAAGCAATGAAAAGAAGTAAAAAATAAATAAAATAATTAAGCAAGTGTAAGCAATGAAAAGAAGTAAAAAATCTCAAATTTATTAAGCAAGGCTATGATAATAAGAAATTGTTTACTAGCCTAACTCTCGATGTCTCTAGTGGAATATCCAAACTGTCATAATATATAGATTTGTTGACCTATCGCTAGACATGGATAAGAAAAGTTGCTACCAATCTTTTTTGTTTAAGTGTGATTGGCCACAGGATCAAATCTGATCCACAAAATCAGATTCGGTTACGCATGAGAAAGATTATAACACTTTCATAGCGCCCATTTTAAAGATGGTATCAGTTTGATTCCAAATTATCCAAGTCTTGATCATGTTTGTAATTTATCAAATTATTTAATATTGAAAATTAGTCTTAAAATTATATTAATAGTTTAGTAACAATTTAAGATAATTTCTTCACGTCAGAAGTATTTATAGAGACTAGTGTCCTACTTTGAAGAGGCTCCGTCGTCAGATTTATTATAATTTTTTATTTAAAAAATTAGTAAAGTCTCCCAATAGTTTGATAAGATTTTATTTGAAAAATATTTACAAAAATTTTTTTTAAAAAAAAATTCATTAAGTCTTCTAATAGTTTAGTATGACGTAATTTAGGAAGCAATCTTCTTATAGTTTCGAGGATAACATTATTTTTTGATATCTTTTTTCTTTTTTATATTTATTCATGAAATTATCCAATAATTTGATGGATCCTATAAAATTTAGATCCATAAAATTCCTCCAATAGTTTAGTGGAATTCATAGATCTATTTTTGAAAAGATTTTTTAATTTTGTTTTCTAAAAATGAAATGATAAAAGGAATTTTTTACAACACATTTAATAAATAATAAATTACCCGATAAAATAATAAAATGAATAATAAAAAACTAAAAATAAAATAAATAAAATAAAAACTTTAAATATAAAATGATAAAAAAAAAGGATAAAATCATAAATAAAAATTTGCCAAATGAACATTGGGTCAAACGGGTCGGGTATGGCTTTCAAGCGGATCTTCATTTCTTCACAGTAGAACCAATTTTTAGCAGCCTTTATTCATAGATTTGCCACCAGCTCGATTTAATGCCTTTTATCACAGCACCACTGCATACAATTGCGTGATATTTTTGAAACTTCCCAGCCTTTTCGCAACAATACCAATTTTAAAAGAACCCGGGACCCAAACAGCATCAATGTCTTCTTCATTAACTGAATATTTGCTGAAAGTGTCCAGAACTCCCTTTAAGAGCTGCCTAGTCACAATCTTATTGAAACAGGCGACAATCACGGCAAAGCGAAGGCCTTGAGTTCAGGTAAGGGATCCCGCCACAGGGTGGACGGCCGGCATTTGGACAAAGGAAGAGTGCTGCTTCCTATTCGCCCAAATCCTTGCAGTTTGAGAGAGGAGGAAAAGGAAAGGGCGGTTGACTTCGTTTCTGAAATTGTGGGGCTGGTTTTCTGCTTGTTTTCTGATGAAATCCTGGGTATAGGTTTCTAGGTTTTGTATATGAGGCTGTGTGTTGGCTTTTGGGTGTGGATTGATTTTTCAGGCTCCTTCCTCTTAAATTTTTTCCATTCTTTGCTCTTTATTACCGGTTGTATATGCTTGATTCTCTGCATGAATTATGCCCAACAAATCTGGGATTGAATCACCAAGAAGCATGCTGTAACGGATCTGTGATTGAATCACCAAGAATCATGCTCCGACGGATCCAAGATTGAATCACCAATTTTCTTTTCTTTTTATTCTCTTTTTTATTTTAAACTTTTTTTTAAATAATAATAATAATAATAATGATAATAATAATAATAATAATAATAATAAATTATGTACAATATCATAATAATAATAATACTAATAACAATAATAATATAATAAAATACAATAAAATTAACTTAGTAGACTCCCAACATGTTTACAATGAATTAATACTTAAATGAATTGTGTTGATTTAGTACGATTCATTTGATATTTTTATTATTACATAAAAAAAAAAGTGGATTGTTAAATATATAGAAAAAATTAATTGTTTTTTTTTATTATAAAATTATAAGTATGAGAAAATTTATAATTATAATCAAGTATTATATTTATATAAAAAATTAAAAAATTAATTAATTAAAATATAATTAAATAAATTAAATGTAAATTTAAACTAAATTCATAAATATAAAACTTGAACCTAAAATTTTAAAATTTTAAAATCTCTTGCTACTAAATTAATTTTTATTGGCAAAAAAAGAAATTATCTTTATTCTTTATTTTGCTTGTTTCTTAATTATTATTATTAAAATCGACGATAAGAGAAAATAGTCATTGACGACGACGACGATAACAATAATAATAATAATAATAATAAAATATTTAAAAAAATATATGAAAGCAGTCATCCAACTTTTCAATTACAACAAAAAAAATTATAAAAAAAAAATTCACCGGGAATGGATCCAAAATAAAACTGCGATGAATCATATATAATTTTAAATTAGGATCGATCAAATAAAGTACCATAATGGTAAATGTTCGTTTACTGATTCAATGTTCCAAGTCTACCACAATTTGTCATCTGTCTTGTCCTTGTCCATTAGTAATCATGGACCCCCAATCTCCATTGTTTCCTCAAAAACTACAAAATATGTAATTCGAATAAGGTCCACATACTTTGGCAACTTTCCATCATTTCAATTTTCAAAGTGCAAAACAAACAGTTACATTTATATTTAGAAAAGGGGATAATTTGGAACTGGAATACTGCCACTTCCCTTTTTACTGCTAATCTACCATCACCAGGGATACAACATAATCATAACCCCTATATTTACTATTTATTCAATACCAGTGTAAGAAGATATATTAATATGTAAAATATTTATCAAGACATTATCTTTCTATATCATGATTTTTTTTATTTAGTTGTAGAAGAGAAACCAACTTACATAAATTTTGAAATTTTTTAGTTTTATATATATTTGTTAATTATTGATTTAAATAGATATAAGAGATGAGAGAAACAAATCTAAAAAGAAAATAATTTAATCTCATTTTTAAATTTATTAAAATCAATAATTAAAAATATATATAATTAAAAAAATTTTATATTAACATAAGTTGATTTCTTCTCTTAATTATTATAAATTAATGGTCTGATTGTTACGCAATCATGACTTACTTATGGCAATCTAATTAATCACATAATCTTTTTTAAAAGTATAACTGGGAAAATCAGATTAAGCAAGTAACATATGTTTCACGCAACTCTCTCTGCTTTCTTTAGTTATCTTTATGCTGTCTCTTGTTTCTTTCGTTCTTACATATAAAGGTGATTTAAGCATTAAAACGCATCCTCAAATATTATTTTTGCGATGAGTATGATACATTCTCCATTTCAGCTCTATAGCCTGTCAACAAATTTTTTTTATCACTAACCAAAAATCACATCATCTAGTTTGATTTGTTGATTTAATTTACACATGTAAGTTAAGAAGGACAACAACCTTATACATATAATGGTAGAGTGATAGTGAGTGAAACACTATGCTTTAGCTTTTTCATTCTTGTTTAAAATATCATTTTCATCTGTGTTTGGCAAAACATAATGAATTCAAAGATCAGATTGTAGATTTCCTTAGAAAGCTAACAATTTATAATTAAAAAATAAAAAAATAAAAAGGCAGATCAAGAGTTTTTAATTGCTCATCGACTTGGTCCTATCAGGTGCTTTAACAAGCAGGTTGCTGAAGCAGAGCTTGTAGAATTAGGCATTTTCCCTTTTTTTTTTTTTTTTTTTTGGTTGCATTAGGCTTAATTATATTCTCTGTTGAAAAGTGACAAGTTCCTAATCCACTGGCTTCTGGGATAATTCTACTATATTTTATAAGATAGGATCTTTAATTCTACTCTATTTTGTTAAGATAGGATCTTTCCTGGAACTATCATTCTTACCCACTCTGCTACTTTTGTTTTGATTTCTTTCTTGGGATGAGAATATTTACTATATACCTAATGGTTTAGGACTTGTTTGGCTTTTTTATAGATACATGAGCTATGAGTTAGTTTTGGTTGCAATTGAACAAAGCTAAGCAATGAGGGCAAATTTTGGACTTCAAATCTTAACCATTCACTAATGGCATGTTTGGTTGGTTATTCCATTCCATTCCAATCATATTTCTGGTGGGGTGGTTATTTCATCACTTGGTTATTATTTAGCAAATATATATATATATTATGGAATAGTTTATTCATTTTAGAACTCAAAATAGCCATTCCTGACTTTTCCATAGAAATGGCTATTCCTAATTCATTAGGAATAGAGAATAATATTTATTGGCCAATTTTAATCTTTATATATTTAATTAATTTCAATTATAGCTTTGACCCCAGAGGGAGAATATTGTTTCGGAGTGAAGTCACTGTATGAAATGTTAATTTGAGGTTAGTGGAGTATATTACCACCAAGAAAATCAAAACCGTATCTAGAGGCAAATCTATTTTCCAGTAGTTCATATAATTAAAAAAAAAATGAAACAGGATTTTTGCCCGCCTTCAACCTATCAGGCATCACCACATTAGACAACGCTAATAATGGTGACTCCTCATTGCATGTGAGAACCAACCAAAGCATCTTAATCAACACCTTTTTTCTTGATTGCTTTGCCGGAACCGATAACAATGTTGGGCCCCACTACTATTATGCATATACTTTTCCATGTGTTCATTTGAGCAATTGGCTTTTTAAAGCTCCAAATTACTGAGTTTCTCGAGTGTAATTCATAAAACTAGAGGAAAACCACAATGAGGAACCCCATTATCTAACTTTGTTCTGCCAAAATCGACAATTTGGTTACTAATAGAAAACCCATTATCTACAACAAATAAGGGGAAAACCCTTTAATTATCTTAAACCAAATGGAATTCAGCTAAAATTTAACAGCAACGAACATGTTTACATTTTACCTCTTTTTCGAGTCCCATCTTGATCACATCAACACGGTGACAAATTAGAAAAGAGCTCAACCGCACAAAATGGAAACTTCAGCTCAAGAAAAGAAGTGTCCAAGGCACAAAGCAATAGAAAGGTTGCACTTCTATGCAGAATCAACACCTTCAACCTGCTGCCTAGCTAGGTATCTTTCCCTCCGTTCTTTCTACAAAGCAAAATCAGAACAGGATCAAATGTTAGAAAATGTAGAAGGAAATATTAACTTCAGTTAGTCAAAACAGAATGTAAGGGATGGTGATAGGGAACTCATCAAGTTGAGTGCCTCACCCATTCATCTATAACAAGTCCTTCCCCAACTATACGTGGTCCTGTGTCTTCTGGAGGCTTTTTGCGTGCTTCAAGTGCAGCCTCAGCCTCTGCCTCAGCCAGTTGATATTTAAGTTTTTCCATTGCCTTGAAAGAGAAAGACACAATAGTCCTTCAGCGATTATAAAAGATTTTTGAAAAATGGAAAAAACAGACAAGAAAACAAACAGGAAATGAAGGAGTCATCCAATATTACGTGTTGACTACTTACAGGACAAGGGCGTTCTGGGTCAAGAAAAACTACACGTAGAATCTGCTCGACTGCAACTTGATCCTTTTGCTCATCAAACTGTGCAAAATTGTCATATGACACATTTTCAGTATTTGTGTAGCATGGCAGAATTGCTTGACATGAAAAATTATATTGTCGGTGTAGAACTCATGAACCAGGTTCTTCATGATTAAACATTTAATAGTTGTTCAAAATTACAATACTGGACATCAATCTGAATGTAACTAACATAAAGTAAAAAAAGAGATAACTTGGTTTATACTTTATTATGCTTTAGTTTCAGCAAATGGTTTAACAAATGGACATTTAAGAAAAAATTTAAGCTAAGATCACATGCATTTTTTTGTTGCAAATTTTGCAGAAGTTACTGTCAGCCAATAGAAACAAACAATTTTTTATTGTAAATATTACATAATTTTGATCATTAAATCATAAGGAAGAACGATGGAGAAACAAAATGGAACTAACCTAAGAGATGGCTGTAATTGATGCCCCATATTACAGGCTAGAAATATAATGTAATTCAGTGTTAAGAAGCCAATTCTGCGCTCTATATCTGAATCATACTGTACAAGTAATTGGAGCAGATCCATGTACACAGAGCAACATGTTTATACTCTGTAGGATTAGGTTCAGTTCCCACTTTAGATCTCTTGACAACTAAGTGTGAAAATTTAAGGAGTAAGAAACTATTTCCTGCAGTTATTGTCAAAGCCTTAGCACCAAATAGCACTATAGTTTTGTAGCCATTATTCTGGTTACAACATTCATAAACTTTCTGGTTCAAGACTGAAGTCCGTAAAGTTCAAGAAACAAATAACATATGAGTGCAGCAACACATGTTATAAAAGAGATAACTGAGTACTAGAACTTATTTATTCTATAGACAAATGGCGTACTTCAATTCATCGCAACATGAATGGTAAGTTTTAACAAATCTACCAAATAATGAACCAAGCCCCATCTCTAAGATCTCAACCAATCCACACACGCTCCACGAAGAAGAAATAAAACTGCCTCAAAATAAAGTTACTCTTTTCTTTCTGCGGAAATGCAAATACTAGAACATTTTGACCAACAAACTCATCAGACAAAATGAAAGTTTTCTTTTGGAATAATTTATTTCACTTCGCACAAAGATGACACTTCCAATGATAAAAATACTATTATTTCATTAATTTAGTTTGCCAAATCATGCTGACAGAAATGTGTTAAAATCAAGAGTTGAGGTCAAATAACAAGCCTGTAAAAAATACCAGTTCTGGGACATAATCTGTTTCTCCCTTCACTTTTAAGCTCATGATCTTGAATTTAACCCTGCTCTTTTGTTCTATTCGTTTCTCATTATTCTCCGGAGGTTCCACAAACTTGAATACTGTTTGTCAGGAGAGAAACTCGTTAAAACCTTGTTCATTACAGCATTCTGCCAATCTCAAATGTGTAAAGAAGGAACAAAACAAGATAAGAAGAAAGAGACATGACTGGTGAGGCACATAAAATAAGAGGATAACAAAATTGATGCATTACCAGTTGCAACAAGACATTCACCAGGAGAAAGTATACCTCCCGGAGGTCGCATGTAACAACTCTTTGGTGCAGTAGTTTGGAACTGTAGGAACCACAAGGACACCAGTTAGATGGTCCTAATAAATGTAGTATCACTAGCTACTTGTTTTTGTTGCAGTTTAAACAATGAAGAAAACTGGGAATATTATGCCGAGAAACTTTTTTACTTGAAACTGATTTCATATAATATATGTGCTCACAATGTGGTTATGTGTTTTTATCCTAAGTTCCATTCAATATTTGCATAATTTCATTTTGGCAAAAAAAGTTACCTGACATTTAGATCCATAAGCAACTTGTACGTGTCTTCCAATAAGACTTACAAGGCATGTGTAACACAATTCATACATCAACATCAAACACAGGTGACATACATGACCATGTGTACCACACCTCAGACGTCAACATCAAACACAGGTATAAAGGAAAATTGATAAGGACATCTTCCATACCTTGAAAGCTACAAGAGACTTGCTAGTGTTTTTAATGCCAATGGCACTCTTCACCTGTTTACCTGGTTCATCTATAAAATGAACAAGTTCAATGTCAAACACCAAGAAAAACACTAATATTACTTATAAGCAGCAATTAGAGAGAAAAAAAAAAAGAAAAAAAAAGGGAACACCAATATTTTTCCAAATAAAATTTTACCCACTATATTAAAGTGAAATCATTCAAAAGTGAAAACTTGGGATGAAGCAAACAACTGATTAGTAAAAGTCAAGTAACAGGCAAGTCTCAAGAAGACAGGAACCCAGTTAAGACTCAAGTCATTGAATGCAACATGATAATGATGTGATAGCCGAAGACTTAATTGAGACAATCAAAGAGGAAACAATGGTTTTGTCACAATCTGCTCCTTATACAGTAGCTACTACCACCTCCAAATGGATCAATTTGATCAAACCAGTGAATATATAACATTTTTGTCAATGGTAACTCAAACGAGTTACTGGAGATAAAAATTTTACCTTTTTCTCTGGACCGTGAGGAAATAAACTTGCAGCATTTAGCCAATAACTAGCCATGAAATTTGAGTTACTCAAAATGCGATTCAATGTAAGAAAGAATCTCAATTTTAGCAATTGAATTAGATCCTTTCTGAATTAGCAATTGGCATTTTAAATCCTTCTCAAACTCAAAAACATATATCAGACAAAGTAAAGAAAGCAATTAGAAAAAAGATATCGATTCAAGAAACTGCAGATCAAGCAATCAGCAATTAAATCATTTAAAACGGTCCTAATCAAGTGAACCAGTATGGATCAATTTACAGTTCCAGAGAATTAAGCAAAGAAGGCCCAGATTTGCAATAAGTAAATGAACACCTTCAACTCCAATAACTAACAAAATCATGCAATGGAAACCAAACCAAAGGAGCCAAAAAGATCTCTCCAAGAGACTCCCATATGAAAAAGATAATATAAAGGAACAAAGCAGAACTATAAACCACCACCCCCCCCCCCCAAAAAAAAAAACAAAAAAAGAAAAAAAGATCTCAATTAAAGGAAGAAACTAACAACAGATTCTTACAAGGAAAATATAACTTGTAGGAAGGATCAAGCCTGAGTCTTCTTCGAGTAGGAAGCAAAGATTTTGCCATAGAAGAAACTGCATTTGAAGACGTCACGATTGATCTTTCACCAAGCTGACTACTTTGGCTTTGCTGATAAACATTGTTGTTGCCCTGGCACATTGATGAAGATGAAGAAGAGCCTTTCTCATTGCCATTACTCGTCTGCCAAAATGGCATTTTAGGAAGACTCCATACTTTCCCTTCACCCTCTGGTTTCCCCTCATCCAAACCCATTCTTTTTCGTTTTCGGCTTTCAGGAAAACTTGGATATGTTTATTGAATTGTTTAGATAGAAGCAAACAAAAAGTTGAAAAAGGATGGAATTTTGTTTGCAAATGGGAAAATATTGGATATGGGGATTAATGTTAGACGATGTTTCTAAATCAGGTATGGAGGGTGGGCTTTGAGTTGTCACTGCTGGTGAAAGCTCCTCAACGTGTACAAATTATATGCTTTGCAAACACATGTTTTTGGTTTGGCTTCTTCTTGTGTTTTATATCTTACACGAACTTTCGCTGTTGCTTGTTTTCACTGTTGGAAAATGGCGGTGCTATTTTTTATAAGTCTATTCAGGTTAATAAAAATTTTTGGATCTTATTCATTCCAATGTATATAGTAGTAGTATATTAAGTTTGGATCTCAAAGTTTGGGATTTTGCAGCATTCGATTTGTGTATTTGAGGTCCGATTTCATATATGACTACCGAGCATTACAGTTGTTTCCTTTCAGATATCTAGTTGCCATTTCCAGAGTTTTAAGTCTTTTTCTGCAAACTACCTCTTTATCTTTTTAGATTTTCTTGCTTGGAATGACCATACAAAATTTTGTTTCTATCTTTTTTTTTTTTATAGATTTAAATATTATCTTTTTTTTTTTTTTTTAAATAACTGAAAGAATCAAGTCAATTGACTCTTATTCATTGTTGAGCACATCGTCGCAAAATAACAGAATCAACAAATATAGCAGCAAGGACGTGGTTCGAAAATGACAAATATGAGACGATTATGAAAGAATTGGAAGCATAAAACTGAAACGATCGATATTCACTGCTCTTAACACAGAAAACAGTAGACTTTGGAAGTGACTTGTAGCATCAGTTGTCACTACAAAGTCAAGTCAAGTATACTTCCATTTTGTTCCCACTGCAAAAAAAAAAAAAAAAAGAATGTTGATTGAGGAGCATTATTCGGAAAACGTGAGGCATCGCTCCGCTCCGCTATAAGGACTTGGACCAAATAAGTAAGATTTTAAACTAACCTGATAGTATACTTAGATACTAACCTTTGTAATAATAACTTTTTTTTTTTTTTTCGTAGTAGATAGAAGATAAGCCAAGCACTTAAATGTTTTAGATTTATTATTTTTTTAATAATACAGTCTAGTTATTTTTAAATTTTGTTCGAATTTAATCTATTCTACGAGTGATCTTAAGCATACTCTCTCACGTATAGAAATGTGGACAGCACAGATATAGTGCGGGTAAAGCTTTTCTTATTTTTTTCCTTTTTTTTTTTTTTTTTTTTTTACAATATTCTCATCTTTGAACTCGGTTTTGGATAAAATTTTTTAGTCATTTTCATTTTCATAAGAATTTAACGGGTATGAATTAAAAAAACAAAAAAAAAAAAAAGCAGAAACTAAACTATTCTGGGTTTCATAATGTTAGGAAATTAAACATAGCTCCCCAACTACTAACAACCAAGCCATTGGGAGTGACCTCTACTTGGAAAATTCAGATAAAAGCCTTCAATAATCTAAGACAAGCTCCAATAAAAATTATACATGCAGAAAAATGCAATTTGGCTGCCTGCAACCTACAAAATCAACTACGCATATTCTGATCACTACTCAACAACTATGACAGGTGAAACTGCAAATACTCAGACTCATGAACAAACAATGCCATTCCAAAAAAAAAAAAAAATTATAAATGTTTTATTGAAAAAGAAGGGAAATCTAATACTAAAGCCAATCCAAACTCTGAGGACCTATGGTTTTTCTTAGAAATACTGCAGATTTGCTATATAGCGGAGATTTAATTTGAATCCTCTGTATCAGGTGGGCTGACAAGGTTCCAACTCCATGTGTCCATAATCATCAATTCGGGCTGGCAAGGGCTTTGTGTTATCCAAGCATTAGATATCCGTTAAAGTCCTTTTCCTTTTTGCCTCGAGAAGGGAGAACTAATCTAAACCAATTTCTCCATATATAACTGCTGTTTGCAACTCTAGCCTCTTAAAAGATATTGACTAATTGATATGCAGAAAACAGATGCAGAAATGGCTGACGGAAAAGCCAAAAATGAACTTCGAAATCCTAATGACATAACAATTAACAATTATATATTATTTATTTATTTATTTATTTATTAAACATATAAAATAAAAATATGAGGCGGATTCTAAATCATCTATTTTTATCCTCATAACTGATGACGAATATTTTAAAATCATAATTATTTTTATTTTTATTTTTAAAATTAGAAATTAATATCAGATTTTTATACGGATAAAATTAATATTTTTACTCACGTTTGTCAAATGCATTAAAATTTTAAAATGTTTTCTAACAAAATCAACCATTAATTGACAAAAGAAAAAAAAAACTAATTTTCTTATCAATTAAACTAATCCTTTGAATAGATTTAAATGTTGTTGTTATGGCTGTTTTGATTTGGGGATGTTGAATGAATTTCTGTTTTAATCTTTTTCTTTTTAATTTATAGGAAACATCTACTTATGCTTGAAAAGAATGGATTAAAGCTTCAAGAAATGCAAATTTCAACAGGGACCAATCGGCCATGAGATCCTGAAATGCTTTTTCTTTTTCTTTTGGTGGGTGAATTGAGATAGTGATATGCTATGATGTTAAGATTTGGGGCATTAAAATAGCAGCACAGCTGTATCCACTGAATATATATATATATATATATATATATATATATATTCCCACATGGCCATCTTTCAAGAAAAGCGTTTTTTTATTTCATCCAAATACCAAAATTATGTTTGACAGGCGATAATTTAACCCACCACACATTCGGACATCAGAAAATTGCCATGTAATTAAACAACTTTTGCATAAAGTCACTTTCTCTTTCCAAATCTATTTGACACGGTCAATGAAATGACCCACGTCCTTCCTTATACATGCTTCAAACATTAGGAATATGTACATTAATTATATGAATTCACATTAACTTCCCCAAATTTTGAGCCAAAAAAAAAAAAAAAAATCTGCAACACATTTATTTTAATCCAAAAAAGTATAATCTAAAATATGTGTCAACACTCAAATCTTAAGGGGAAGAAACAGAGGAAAATGTTGACATCATTACATAATCTAATTTCTTCTGTACCTTTTTTTTCATGTGTTTGGAAGATGAAACCCTAAAATCTGCTGAGTCATGACCTTTGCATTTGATTGGAACAAAACGTAAGGATGCACTACTTAAGAAAGAATGGACCGCGCATTTTGACTGTTTCTCATGCCTCCCTCCTCCCCATGTGTAGAAATTATATATGCACATCCCCCCTTCTTTTTATTTATTTATTTATTTGCTTTATTCCCTAGAGCTCTATTTTTCATTGTTATGGGTATTTTAATCTTGTATTAGTTGGTTCCCCAGCGACTTAAGTACATAATTTTTCTAGGGGATCCTTCAGATTGATGGCGCATTTCTTCTGTGTCTCTCCTCTTTGATGTCATCCTTAAAGAAGTGGATGATGATATCTCTTTTTGTGCAGACACTGCTGACCCCACATTGTTAATGACATTTTGGCGCTGGTTCTTTGCGGAGCTCCATCTGCATAGTTTTCTTTCTTTTGAAACTTCACTGCAGTAACAGTGCCGGCTACAGCCCAAGCCCTACTCTTCCAATTCATCTCAATTTTTTTTCTAGACAGAAGGAAACCGTGATTGACTGAAAACTTAGCCTTGAGAATTTTGGTGGGGTGAAGCCAGGATGAGCATGAGCCTGTATTTATGCACGGATCTACATGAAAATGAGGAGATGAAAGTAGAGGCAGTTACATTTTAGCTTCTGGTTTCGGCCAATACAAAAGGCTTTGCTACATTCTAACCAAGCGGCCGAAATTGTTCCCTTTAGCCCAGAATATATGGAAGAAGTTACTGTTTCTGTCTTTCTTGAGCACATTGCAAATTGATCCATGGCGTGGTAATTAATAAATTAGTCCCAAACAGGAAGTTCAGTGGGTTTTGGGCCTTAATCTAAGCCCACAATGATAGCTTGTAACAAAAATTTTCTACTCTTTGTACTTTTTTCGATTAAATGCTCAAATTCAAATTAAATCTTTGTAATATCTCTATTGTCATGATCAAACCCAGTATTTAGGCTAAATTAGATTTTTTTTTTTTTAATTTTCAAATTAAGATATATTCCAATATAGATGAAGGAGTGCCTTGCATGCACTATTTAATTATGGTAAATTAATAATATTTCAATTCTTGAATCTTAGAACATAGCTGATTATTTGGAAATGATTAGATTTTATATATTATTAAATTAAATAATATTATTTTTCTATATTTTCATATTTATTCTTTTTAATGCTTAAAATTTTTAAAATATTGATTATTGATTACTAAAATTAAAATTTCAATTCTTATTTTCAACTAAAAATATCATTCAAGAATTGGAATGTATTTCATCCAAACAAAGGAAATGTATGCCTTTGACAAAAGACTACAAGCAAAATACTTTGAAATCAGAGAAAAATTTTACATTCTTAGATCTTTGATGCATTTCTTAAAGTGTACAGTGATTGGAGAAAGCAGGCAAATGAAGAAATAATCAAGATTTAAATTAGATTTAAGATTAACACATAATATGATGGATATAATAAAAAAATAATCATTTTGTCTTATATTTAATTTGTATGTAAAAAAATATATTGGATGGTAAAAAGATTTAATTATTTTTTTATATAAAATGATTCAATCATTTTAAAATAGAGATGATTATTTTTAATTTATAAAATTTAATTTTACATTTTATTATATTTTTAAAAATTATATCAATAAATTAAAATTATATAAATTTTAAAAAATAATAATTTTGATCAACAAATAAAATTATTTTAATATAATTTATATATATATATATTAAATATATAATAAAATAATATTATTTAATCTAATCTTATTCATCATATATCAAATCTATTGCCGTGGAACACAAAATGATTGTATCATGAAAATTGTACCTTGATGCAATTGCGGTGTCGCATGTTTTCGATTTTTAACCAACTGCCTAATCCGCTAGGATGAAGTCAGTGGTTCTAAGCGAAAGTGAACGTGTGTGAGGTGTCTTGAGACCTACCCTTCTCCGTCCATTGCCGGAAATTTACATTCTCTTCTAACCTTCTTCTTTTTTTTTTTTTTTTCGTTCTTTTAGTTAAAAATGAAATTCCAAATTTGCTACTTTCAAAGTCTACATAATAATCCAATGCTAACTGTAGCCGTTGTAAAAAATTAGATTGAAAAAATTGTGGTTAGAAATTTTAAATTTTTTGTATTATTATGAAAAAAGTATTATAAGTAATTGAAATGTTAAAAGAAATTATTATAAAATAATAAAATATTAAAACTATAAAAATAATATAAAATTTTTTATGACAAATGTATTTTTTTTATGTACAGATTTTTTCTATTTAAATTTGCAAATTAAGTTTTTAAACTAAATTTTTTTTTTTTTTTTTTTTTTGTAACTTTGAAGTTGAATCAATAAATTTTAATCAAAAACTATTTTTAATAAGCCATTTTCAACAACAATGCTAAATGAAAGCTAATGCGAGGACTTAAAGAGAGCATTTTAAGAGCAATGCTAAAAGAGGCCTTAATGAGCATTCTTGCGGTGCTGGATGCCAAATTGTTGTTAGCGCATGAAGTTTTGGTGTTTAACTCTGC
Source organism: Durio zibethinus (assembly GCF_047325235.1). Taxonomy (NCBI): domain Eukaryota; kingdom Viridiplantae; phylum Streptophyta; class Magnoliopsida; order Malvales; family Malvaceae; genus Durio; species Durio zibethinus. The sequence goes on from NC_143177.1 coordinate 18,883,834, forward strand.
AAGATTCAAGGATCAACATTTTGACAGAAGCACGTCAAAATTTATGCCAAAAGTTATTGATTCAAGAGAAAGTAGCAAAAAACTATGAAAAGCAAGCAATTCTCAAAGTACTTTTCATTAGTTATATGATGATGGAGAAATTCCTCTCATACAATCTTTTTAGTTATATGTAAGACAAGAACCCACGCATGAAAAGCCCTGTAGCATACCCCTTTCGCTCAATCCTAAAAATCTTCTTTTGACTGACCAAAGCTTGTCCATGAGTCAATGCACTGAAAGAATGCTTCTTCTAACCAATTGATTAGAATTGAGTTATGGCTCAGTTAGGACCTCAACAGCTCAAGTACATGACTTTCCGCAAAGACTCTTCCGATTCCCTGCGCAATCCATTTGAAGTTGCAGCTGAGGATTGAGAAGAGAGCTTCTTGGCCTGTGAAGCTGACCTGACATGGTTCCTGGCATGCCGGAGAGCTGACCTTACAGTGTAGTTCCATCTTCAAATACCTTGGTCTTTTAGTGCCTTCACAGCTTCAATACTAGCTGGCCACAATCCACACTCTGCTAGTTGAACTCATCTTTGAAATACTCTAACACCAGCTCTTGAACACTTGTCTAAATATAGAAGATTTTGTGCTTTTTTTTTATGGATAAGTGAAGTGGAGTGGCTTATATATATAGGGTGGGGAATTGGGATGATAATTAATAATTGTTGGATGGATCAGAAAAAAAGAGGCAAAATCTTTGGGTAGAAACTACCGGCTATATTGCTCTCGTTCGTGGGTTTGAGGGGTTGCAAAGGCAATGCTTTTCTTTTTCCGATTGGTGGATGTCTGGATGGGACGCATTTGGAACAATATGACTCATGTTAAAACCAATTGATGACATCAATTAGACGGCGGCAAAAATGGGATTTTTTTATTATATTTAATTATTGACAATTAAAACAATGGGCCAGTGGGCAAACGGTATATCCTTCATAAATTCCATCCAAGCCTTTAGTGTGGGAGTCCAAGCCACCTGTTTTTCTTTAACTATTTTTATTATTATTTTTTTTCTGTTCTTTTGCTTTTCTCTCACCCTCTCTCCCGTTGGCAAGGGCAGCTAACAGTGGCTAGGGCCGGGTTGGCTCAGCCAACACCACAATGGCCGGTTGGAGACACATCAAACACTGTCGAATAAGTTAGTTTTCACTAACTCGATCTCTTTTTCCTTATCGGATCAATGATGACAAAGACAATTATGGGTCCAAATATAATCTATTAATGTGACATCAGTTGGATCAAATCTGACAAAATAGATTCGATTTGACCATTATGGGCGTTAATTGACTTTTGATCACGCAAAAAGATAAAAAAAAAAGAGAAAAAAATTTTAAAATAATATTTTTTAATTATATTAATAACCACCTTATCTCGCATGTGATTTGTTAGAAGTTGTGAAGATAAATTAAATTTTAATTTATTATTTGAGATGAAAGTTAATTGTTGTAATTTTTATCATTAATTATAAATTTTTAATAGAAGTTACATAATGATTAGTTGATAAAAATTATAATTAATAGAGCATTTAAACTTTATTTATAAAAGAGGTTTTGGCTTGTGATTTAGTGTTAAAATATTAAGAGTGAAAGTGAGAAGTAAGATAAAGAAGAGATAGAGAGAGTTAAAGAGCTCATGCAAAATATAAAAAGTAAGAGATAATTCTTCTCTTTTGTAATTTTTATTTTCATCATAATAAAATTTCTGTAATGATTTTAAAAGTAAATATAGCTCTCATATTGAAATTGAATCACTATAAATTTTTAAGGGAATTTAGTTCAGGAGAATATAAGATTTTTTCCTAAAATTTTACTTTTTGAAATGTGATTATCACGTTTGGTTCATGGTTATCTATTCCTGAGAGTACTCTAAGATTCTTAAAAGTGTCAAAATGTCCTAAAATCATAAATCCACCTCTCCCTCTGCTTTTTTAAGATTCCGAAAAAAAAGTTTATTTATCCTACATTTGACCTCACTAATAAATTTTTTCAACCTATTTTATCTTTGAAAATCAACATAATTACATGATAAATAAAAACCCAATCTGATATGAAAATGGGCATTCATAATCACACGATTGGGCAAAGGTATAATCCTAACTACACGATTAGACACCTAACACATGATTAGACACTTAATATATTACATATAATAAAAATAATGTTTTTTAAAGAATAAACATAGTAGATAATTATAATTTTATGTTTTTGAATTTTTTTAATTTTAGAAAGCACTACACTTGTTATACTTTAAACATAGTAGACCAATTAAAATACTAACAAAATAATATAGATATTTTCATATCAATGATATTTATAAAGTGAAAAACATAGTAATTGATGTAATTTTAAAAAAATATTTATGATACTTAAAAACGTAGTCATTGCTCACAAATACCACATTTATTAGTTTAAAAATTAGTTGATAATTTATTAAAAACCACTTTTTTTTGTTTCAAAATGTAGTTGATAATGACTAAAAATTTTAGATTTATAAATTGTTTAGATTATATATATATATATATATATATATATATATATTAGAAATATAGTTTTTGAAACATAAAGACCACATTTATGATATAAGAAACGTGTGGTCAAATTGTGTATAAAAAAAAAGGAAATAAAAGGGTTGAATGAAAGGTTTGTAGATTCGACATCTTGGCAGTAAATAAAGGTTTGGTGAGGGGTTCGATGATGTTCTTTGAAAGTTTTTTTTATTAATTTTTATATAATATATAATATATATAATATTAATATATATATATATATATATATTAAAAACTACATTTATAGTTTTAGATACATAATTCTTGTATAATTTCTTTCCAATAAAAAAACTATGTTTTTACTTACAAAAATGTAGTATTTGTATTTTTTTTTTTAATAAAAGACTACATTTTTATTTTAAAAAATATAGTCTTTGCAAATTTTTTTTCTAATTAAAGACCACGTTTCTACTTTCATAAACATAGTGGTTGTAAAAATTTTTTTAATTAAACACTACATTTTTTATTTTGTTATTTATATATATTTTTTGAAATATATATATATATTCTTTGTTTGTAATAAAACAACTTATTTTCAACATTATAAAAATGAAAACTTTTTTTTTTATTTTGATTGTTTAATGGTTGTCACATGTTTAATTTTAACAACATAATAGGCAGTTGAAATATTGGTCACGTATTATTTACATGTAATGAAGGTCATTATAATAAAATGTTTTTATTACTTAATCTAATTTTCTCTCAAACCAAACATAAGAATCTAATATTCCCATAACATGAAGAATCATCTATTATCAGGGATTCACACTTATTTGAGAATCAATTTGTCTCCCAAAATCTAAAATTTTAGGAACCAAACACCTCCTTAATGTTTTTTATGTAATTTTTTTTTTGCATATATTATCGTTTTAAGTTCGTGGGACAAGTGCTTAATCACCAATAATTGGTATTGAAGCTATAAGGCTAAAGTTTTGTCATAGGTGATATTGTTCAAGTACAAGGCACTATTCACATATATGGTACTATTCATATATACGAAAATTTAGTTATATGGATAAATACGATTCTAGGAGTTTTGTCTAAGAAAATATGGTTTTGAGTGGGATTGGTTGTGACCCTTCCAATATTTTTTAGAAACCTACATAGTAGGAGTATTATTCACAATGTACTATATTTCGTATGCTTTATAGTCTATAATTTCATGATATGAAAGTAATGGCCAACAAAGAAAGTGTAGTATATGGAGTCAATAAATTTGATAGTACAGATTATTCTTTTTGAAAAATGCAAATGAAAGATTATCTGTTCGATAAAAAGCTATATTTACCACTTCTGTGCATGAAACTAGAAAATATGTTAGATGAAAATTGGAAGCTCTTTGATAGACAAGTGTTAAGAGTTGTTCGACTAACACTGTCAAAGAACGTAGCTCACAATGTAGCCAAGAAGACATTGATTGTAAATTTGATGAACGTTCTCTTTAATATGTATGAAAAACCTACTGCAAACAATAAAGTTTTTTTCATGAAGAAACTATTCCATTTGAAGATGGTTGAAGGTGCTTTAGTGGCATTGTATCTCAATGAGTTTAACACAATTGTCAATCAATTGACTTTCATTGAAATTGATTTTGTTGATGAGATTCACGCCCTAATTCTTCTGGCATCCCCATCAAATGGCTAGGAGCCCATGATGGTAGTGGTTAGTAACTCTATTGGTATTGTTAAATTAAAATTTAATGATGCTAGAGACTAAATTTTTATTTAAAAAATTTGTAGAAATGACTTTGGTGAAGCAACGACATCGGTTATTGCCTTAAATCTTGAGAATAGAGGTAGAGCAAATAACATAAATTCTAATTGAAACAAAAGACGATCAAAGTCCAAAAATGGAATAAGTAATTTCAAAGTTAATGGAATATTGAGTTTTAGAACTATGAAAAAATGAGCCATACAAAGAAACAATGCTAGGCCCAAAAATAAAAAAGAAAAAACAAAAGAGATGCTCAAATGTTGTCATTGAAGAAATGAATGATGCACTGTTCTTATCTGTTGATAGCCCAATTGACTTTTAGATTTTAAACTCCGGAGCATTTTTCCATATTATTGCTCACCGTAACATGATGAAAAATTATGTTGTTGGAAATTATGAAAAGGTTTATCTAGTTGATGGAAACTTTTGGGTATTGTTTGTATGTATAAAATTCATTTGAAAATGCTAAATAGTATGTGTGAAAGATTTAAAAAGTGAGGCATGTATCAAATTTGATGCGTAACCTGATTGTGATAGCATAGCTAGATGATGAAAGGTTTAATATCACAAAAAACGCTATGGTTATTAATCAAGGAACCAAAACAAGGACTCTATATGACCACAAGTTGTGGAAATACAGTAGTGACAATTGATGTTGATGTAAACTTAAACTTATGGCGTTGCAAGCTAAGCATATGGGCAAAAAGGGAATAAAGATATTCGTATCAAAAGAAAAACTTCTTGGATTAAAATCTATTGAACATCAACTATGTAAAAGTTATATTTTTGGAAAAAGAAAAGTGTTACCTTTTCAAAAGCTAAAAGGGAGTTTAAACAAAAAAAAAATAGAGTTGGTCCATTCTAACATATAAGGAATCAGTTATTTTCTGAAGAATAAATCCAATGTGTTTGAGGCATTTAAAAGGTGAAAAGCCATGGTTAAGAATGAAACAAATTAATCTAAAAATGAAATATTTGAAGTCCAACAAAGGAAAGAATAATTGAACAATAATTTCAAACTTTATTATGCCAAGAATGGGATCAAGATGTTGAAAATCATTTCGTGGATACCTTAACATAATAGAGTAACTGAAAGGAACAATAAAACCTCAAATAAGCATGCAAGGAATATAAAAATTCATGTAGAGCTACATAAAGAATTTTGGGTAAATGCAGTCAACACTATTACTTTCTTGATCAACAAAGGTCTTTCAGTATCTTTGGATAGCAGAATATCATAAGAAGTTTAAAGTGGTAAAAAGGTACAACTTTCATTTTTAAAAGTGTTTAAATGTCTTACCTATGTCTATATTGATGATACTACTAGAAGTAAACTTAATCGAAAATCTAAAAAATGCTATTTCATTAGCTATGAAGACACTAAGTTTAGTTATCATTTTTGGGATGATCAAAATCGAAAAATTATCAAAAGTAGAAATATGATCTTTAACAAGTAGATTCTGTATAAAAATAGGCTAAACGAGATTTCACAAATTATAAATTTTAAAATGAAAAAATTGAGGTAATTCATTTGAAAAACTTTCTAATGAATGATTTATAATAAAATGCTCAAGAAACTCAAGTAGACACACCTATTGAAGAATAAGAGAATATAGTCTTAGATGTTAGTCAATCCACTCCAACAGTAGAACTTAAAAAATCTTCAAAGACAATCAAACCACCATAGAGATTTTCTCCCTCATTGAATTACATTATTTTAATTGACAAAGGTGAACTAGAATGTTATGAAAAAGCAAAACAAGTTAATGATTCAATCAAGTGGGAGCTAACCATAAAAGATGAAATGGATTCATTAATGATGAACCAAACATAGCTCTTAGTAAAATTACTAGCAGTAAAAAAAACATTATAGAATAAAATGGATTTACTTGATAAAAGAAAAACATGATGGTAGCAAACGATATAAAGAAAAGCTAGTAGATAAAGGCTTTCAATAAAAGAAAGACATTGACTACATCGAGATTTTCTTTTTAGTGGTTAAATTGGCCACAATCATAACTATGCTTAGGCTAGTGGCAAAAAAAGATATGCACTTGCTATAGATAGACATAAAAATAGCTTTTTCTTTACGATAACCTAGAAAAAGAGATCTATATGTAGCAACTCTAAGGTTTTGAGGTCCAAGAAAAAGAGAAAATGATGTGCAAGCTTCTGAAAAGCCTATATGGTTTGAAACAAACTCTTAGACAATGGTATAAGAAGTTTGACAACTTCATGTGGAACAATGGTTTTTTTTAAGTGTCAAGCAAATCATTGTTATTATATCAAAAAGTTTAATGGCTTTTACATTATACTTTTGTTGTATGGAGATGATATGTTCATTGCCAAAGCAAGCATACAAGAAATTGAAAAGTTGAAAAGAAAGATTCTAAAGGAATTTTCAATGAAGGATTTGGGCGTTACAAAATATATTCTTGAAATGAGAATCACTAGTAATAGGGAAGGTCTTAAACTATCACAAAAAGAATATATAAATAAGGTGTTTTACAGATTCAATATGGATAAAGCAAAACCTGTTAGCACTTTTTTGGCAAGTCATTTCAAATTGTTTAGAAATTAGTCACCCACATTGAAGCAAGAAAAAGCTTTATGGCTAAAATAGCTTATGCCTCTATTATTGGTAGTCTTATGTATGCCATGGCATGTACCAAATTGAACATATCATATGGAGTAAGAGTTATGACCAAATATATGAGAAAACTAGGAAATCATTATTATGAGGCAGTTATGTGGATTCTCATATACTTAAAAGGTACAACAAATCTAGCTCTGTGTTTCAATAATTCAAACTTGAGATTACATGGTTATGTTGATACCAACATGGTTAGTGATATAGATAGTAGAAAGAGTACTACTAGTTATGTTTACATGTTGGGTGGTACAACAATCAGTTAGGATTCAAAGTTGCAAAATATAGTTACACTTTCTACTACTGAGGCAAAATATGTTGTAGTGATAGGCTAAGAAAGAGATGATATGATTGCAATCTTTCTTGGATGAACTTAGTCACAAGTTTGATAGAAGTGCATTGCATTGGGACAGTCAGAGTGCCATTCATTGGGCAAAAAATCCTATCTATCATGATAGGACAAAGCATATACAAGTTCGATATCGCTTATAAGATCAACTTTAGAACATAGTGTCTTAGTACTTAAAAAGATTCAAGGGAATCAGAATCCAACTGATACTTAAACAAAAATTGTAATAACTGAGAAACTGAAGTTGTGTGCAACTTCAATTGAACTTTTTTACTTAAGAATGAGAAGTCGCGACTACTACAGGAGGAAATAGTTGATAATGAATTAGTCTCCAAGTAGGAGATTGTTAGAAAATGTGGAGACAAATTCAATTTTTATTTATATTGGAGATGAAAGTTGGTTATTGTAACTCTCAACATTAATTGTAAATTGTTAATAGGAATTAGGTGATAATTGATTTATAAAAGTTGTAATTAATAGAATGCTTGAACTCCAATTATAAAATGGAGCTTTAACTTGTGCTTTAGTGTAAAAGTATCAAGTGAGGAAGTGAGAAGTAAGAGATAGAGAGAGCTAGAAAGCTAAAAAGTTAGTGCAAAATATAAAAAATAAAATATAGTTCTTCTCTTTAGTAATTTTTTATTTTTATCGTAATAAAATTTCTACAACAATTTTAAAGGTGGACACAATTTTCATATTGAAATTGAATCACTATAAATTTTTAATAATTTTTGGACAATATATTTTACATATATTATCGCTTTCGATTTGCAGGATAGACACTTAATCCCGAACATGATTCATGTAGCGTCAATTTGCATTTAATATCAGAAACAACTGGTTTCGCATATGAAATAACTAAAACGATTCACGTTTTGTTAATTAGAAATTAAATTTTTTTTTAAGATTGAAGACAAAAATGATATTTAGCCCGGAAGAAAGAATTAAAGAAATTCTTTTATCAGTCCTTGTACTAAATTAAGCAGGAAGTTGATAGTAGTTCCTCAGCTTGTCAAGGAAAAAAGAAAAGTTGATATAGAGAGAATTAGAGAATTAAGTGAGAAACAATGTTGAGAGCAGAAGTAATTAATTTATTATCATCCCAAAAAATCCATTTCAGACAGCTTTTCATATATAGAATTACAACTATCTATACAGTTTAATTTCATGATATTGAAACAATCATATACAAATATCTTTCATTTCTTGCTGTAAGGACGAGCAATTAGGCTCCAAAATTCCTTGAGAGTAAATTTCTCTGAAGAATAAAACTTTTCACGCGCCAAATTTCTCAGAAGCACTCGGAAACCTGTTCTTCTATCGGTCACCATTTGTTATTTAATTTGTTCAATTGGGACCCAAACAGCTCAAGTACATGACTTTCCTCAAGGATTCCTCTTTTTGTTTCATCTTCTCATCTATCAGTTTGCTTGAAACCATTGCAGATGATGAAGAGGACAACTTGTTGGCCTGAGAAAACGACCTGACCTGGTTTTTGGCATGCTGATGAAGTGATGTCATGGTATAGTTCCATCGGCAGAACCCTTGATCTTTTAAGGCCTCCACGGCTGCAATACTGGCTGCTACCACCCATGTTCTACTTGTTGAACTCATCTTTAGCGTCGCAAAGACTGTTTTCTTTTACACTATGTTTGAGAATGCTGTTTTATTTTTTTTTTTAATGAACAGAGATGCAAAACCTCTTTCTTATATAAGGGTTGATGCTGCGGCTGGCTATGGCTGTCACCACTTACCAGTTAGCAGTGGTTTTGGGTGTGCAAATGCCAATGGCATTCATGAAATTACTTCACTGACCTTTTAGGAACGTTGGCTTTATATAATAAATGGGGATAAATTTGGGTTTTCAGCAACGATCGTTTTTTTTTTTCCCAAAAGTATTATAGTATCGTATCATACTAGAGAAATTGTGACAAAGCAAACATGTCGTTTGTCAATGCGCACGCAGTTTTGCCTTGTCTAAAATACAGTTAAGCCGGGCGTATTGGAATCAAAACCGCTATGTTATCTTGAAAGGAATGGCTGAAAAGCATTATGGTGCCTGCTTGTCGACTAAGGAATTAATTTCCAAAACTTTGGCATTTCTCAGATGTAAAATTAATCATATTAAAGCTTATACAGTTGGAGGCAAAAAGGTAAAGCTTCTTATTATTTTGTATACTTCTTCATCTATATAATTTAATTATTACTAGGTGAAATTAAGATTAACAGACGTCAAAAACTAGTGCTTACTTTCCCGTTTTCTGTTGTTTTACTTTGGTTAATTTCAGGCAGTCAAGCTTGATATTTGCCTCCTGTTTGCCTCGTTAAACTAAATTTTACCATGATAAATAGTACATTTATGATCTCATCTCATCTGCCTAAAAATGCTAAAACAACACATCACAAAAAATGAACGTTTTCTACTATTGTACTGGTTAATTTACATCTATTTACTGTTTTCTATTGTAAATCATGATCATTCAAGTTTCTTCTGCTCCTAAATGTACAAAAGATTACGAGCCTTTTCGACGTGTCTATTAATTTTTAATTCTTGAGTTGAAAATCAGACATCATGAATGTACAAGGGGACAGTGTATATCATGTACTCGGTTTCCATATGTATGGTATCTTACACCTCTAGGAAACCAAATTGGAAATTTCCATTGATGAGTTTGGCTTTCCACTATGAAGAATTTAAGGATCTCCACACAATATTTCAAAAAAAAAAAAAAAAAAAAGAAAAGAAAAGGATCTTCACACAATGCATAAAATAGCAAACAAAATTAAGAGCCTGATTATGTGTAAAGAATCTTCTTTATCCTTATTTATCGACATATCAACATGCCCAGTTGCCCACCGTGTGACGGTGAGAGATCCATGATTTACCGTATAACCAACAGAAAGAAAACAAGTTGACAAAGTTACTCTCTTTTTTCTGATCAAAAGAAAAGGCTTTCCTATACAATTTCATATTTCCTCTCGTCATTTTGAACGACTAGAAATCGAACATACTACAACCTCTGCTTTATCAAAAATAAAATGAACATCAGTGTCAGTAAGGACCCCAACAGCTCAAGTACATAACTTTCCTCAAAGGCTCCTCAGCCTGCTTTGTTTTTTCATCTGTAATTTTGCTAGAAACAATCGCAGAAGAAGAAAGCTTCTTTGCCTGAGTGAATGATATAACATTATTCTTGGCATGTTGGTTAAGTGACCTAATTGGATGATTCCACCTGCAAAACCCTTGGTATTTCAAAGCCTCAACAGCTCCAATACTTGCTGCAACAATCCACGCTCTGCTTCCTCCACTTGAAGCCATCTTCAACTCAAAAAATTTATTGTTTTTTCTGCTCTTTATCTTGTTTAGCTTCTTGTGTCTTGGTGAGGTGTTACACTCGATGCTTAATTTGGATAGCTGATGGAACGCCGAGGAGGTATTATAGAGAAGGTGAGATATTATATGCCGATAGCACTTTGATTTTGTTTAATCAGGAGAACTTTTTGTCCCTAGTGATCCTTTATATATAACCGCTGGAATTAGATACTACACAGAATGAGAGTGGTTTACTGTTTTTGCTTTTTTTTTTTCCTGCCAGCTTCTATCGAAAAGAAATAAAGTGGGGTTGATCCAATGTAACGTCATCTCAATAGAAAGTGATGATCATCAATTTATCATTGTTGACATATAACAACCGCCCCCAGTTTGTTGAGTGCTTTTGGCTTTTCACTCAAAAACGTTGGCCGAACTTAGTTTCTTGGGAATGGGAATGGGAATTTGGGATATGTTTTGCAGGTTGACACTGCTGCTGCTTTCAGAGCAGGAAATGTTAGCATGTATTTTGTGTTTAAGTAACTGATATATTGACAACTAGCGGCTGTTATCATGATATATTTAAGTTAATTATAAGGCTCCATGCACAGTTGTGATAACACGCGGCAGCATGCGGGGGAAAGAAGCCATAACCTCAATTTTTATTTCAATTTTAACCTTACAAAAAGGAGGGTTATGTAATTTATGGTATGGTGGAAGAAGACTTTGCCGGAAGCCAAGATGGGCAATGGACATGATCTATCATAAAAAGGAAAGTAATTAGGGTACGTTAAAGATAGTATTCCGATTGAGACACGTTTCGATACTCAATACTCAAATCAATTAGGTACTTGAGAGAAGGAAATGAGTGACAGTGGTGAAGAGGTAGAGGATGTGGAGAATAGAGTGTTGCCAATGTATTACTTGTTTAGTTCAATGTTATTTTTGTATCATATAAACGATGACGTGACTAATTGAATTAATTATCGTGTGTTAAGCTTGCTGAGGTGACCACCAGATTTATTGTTGACGTTCAGTTAATGGTATAAAAAATAGCTTAGATAAAGCTAGTAAATTCATCTTACTTGATTTTGATGAAAGAAATATATAAATGGATGGCCTATGAAGGATGATATATATGTGCACATGCACTTATCATATTTGAAGGAGTGACGGGACCAAGATACTAATGACTCAGGCAATTGTGAATCGAAGGCGGTTAACAGTAGGAAATAGCTAGCCCCGGAATACAACCAATTTTAGGACGTTATCCCCGGCCGTATCTAAAACTAATATCAAGTGGCTTTGTATTTCCAGATGCGACTAATCAAAAGAAAAGGTTTTCACGTACTCTCTGTTGAAGCCCCCTACTTATAAGCTAAGAATTCATGGTGGACTGAAAACAAACTCCAAGTCTGAGGCTATCCCTATAGAAGGTTCCATACATAAGCTACAGGCCTACTGCGGGTAGCGTTAAGAATGAACTTAAGGCATGTGTGAGACTCAGAGGCATTCAGGGGCAGAAAGACCACAACTCTAAAGGGATCATTACTTGAGCCAAGCCTTATCATCAGGCCAATCCCAGATCGGAAACTGGAAAGTCTTCTCCGGTCTGATGGGTCTCAGGTACCAGAGAATCTGTTAAACAGGTTGGCTTACGGACCATTTGGATCCGACCGGAACATCAATGAAGTGAGATTTGATAACTTTTTTAAGCTCAAACGCAACATTTCGGTGTTTGGTTATCATCATTGCGGTGCCAGTTAATCACCGGAGGTTTCAGCTACAGTGAAAATAATTTACTCGCACCACACCTTTTTTTCTCAATTTTACCCCTATGATTTTTTTTTCCATTTTGCCTTAAAATTATAAGTTTACTTTTTTTCATTTTAATTTTTTATTTAAAAATATTGAAATAATTTTTTATTTAATATAATTAATATTTTTAATATTATATAATAAATTAATAAATAAAATCATATATAGTATATAATAAATAATATTTATTATTATTTTGATTGAAAATAAAAATTTTTATATTTTAAATATTATAAATAACATTAAAATATATATATAAATAATTCATCAATATAGTTTTAAAATAAAATCTTTAATAATAATTTTTTTATTATCATTTAATTACACCACTAATTTTACATTTCAAATATATATTATTAATATTTCTAATTTATCACTGTAATAATTAATTTTACTAATCTCATCAAAATTACTCTTTATTCACGAAAGATACAAAATTTAAGGGAAGATAAAAAGGCTGACGACATCATGCATCTTATCAGCCGGGGACTCATTTAGTGTCTCATCCGTACATGCACAGAAGCGAGGCCGTTTGAGCGCTCTTGTTTTCTGTTTTTTTTTTTCTTTTTTTCTTTTTTTTTTTCTTTGAGTAGTTTGACTAGTTGTACTGTAACCTGCCGTGTGGGTTATGATCTAAAGAACTGTTACGGTAACTTTCTCTTTAAAGCTGTTAGATTAATAGGTATTTCATTGCTCATAGTTATTTATATATAGTCACAGTCTCATAGCTAGCATAGATACCGTATGATTTAAGTTTCCAGGGACAAAAAAATGTATTAACAAAGATCGCAAGTTAACGATGATTAAGGGGTAATCTAATCAAGGATTAACGTCCCGTGATCTCATGTATGTCTTTTATCCAATCACAAGAGGCCTACACATCGTATGAATTCCAAGTATGAAGTTCGTAAAGAATATTTAATTCACACGTTTCATTAATTTTGCTTCTTTAATTCCATCTGCACTCAGTTTAAGTTAGATATTTGTGGCCCTCGCTAACTAAAATATTATGGGCAAACGAATCTGCTTTTGACTCATTAAATGATACGATATCCAAATACAGTATGATACTATAGGACATGAACAGGGGAAAGTATCTTGCTATTAACGGGAAAGGACACACTTAAGTCTTACAGATAGAGATTATGGAAAGAGAGTGGGAGGGAAATGTAGAGGGAAAAAAAAAAAAAAACCTACATAGAAGTCGAAAGACTAAAATAACTTTTTTTTTTCTTTACATAATTCGGTAAGCAAAAGTGTCTTAATCAGAGGCATTGCATTTTTTTTTCTAAATTCAAATTTTTAAAATACAATTTATTACCGTTGATATTGAGGTGAGATTTCATGCAAATTCAAGTTGTGAAGTTATTTTTGTTAAGTAAATTTTCATTATTACTGATTTTTTTTAATTTACAAAAAAGAATTATTTTCAAACATGACAATGGTACCTTACAAATAGATATTCGAAATTATTTGATTCTATTAAATAAGATAAGGATATCTTATAATCGAATTAGATTAAAGTTTGAGTAATAGAATTATTATTGTTACCTGATCAAGTAATAATTTTATGATACTCATTATTTGAACTCGATTATAAATAATATTTTTAATATTATATATATTTTTATAAATTATTTGTTATTAATATATTTATTAAATATTTTAATTATGAATTTTAACTTTAATTTATTTTTTATAACTGAATTTTAATTTGTTAATTAAAATTTTTTTATAATATGTATTAAAATTGATTTTAGTTTTAAGTTTGAAAGTCATATTTTAATTTAATAAATGAATATTTAATGAGTTTGAATAATTAAAGTGAATTTTTTATTTATATGACTAAGATTCTAATAATAAAAATAAAAATTTTTAAATAATTATCACATTCATGTTTATTGATAAATAATTGAATTCAAATAAAAATATTAAAAACAATATATACCATTTATATCCTCTATATAAATATTATAAATTTGCATCAAAGGTTTTCATGTATCAATCATATGACATGTCACGTGGTAGCCTATTGATTTTTATTATTTTTTATTTTTTTGTGATGGGCTCAACCAATTTTTTAAAAATTTTTAAAGGGTATAAAGTTCCCATCCTTTTTTGTTTTTTAAGGTGTAGGATCCAATTTTTTTTTTATTTTTTAATTGATAAAGCTTATATTTAAAAGAAAATTTTTGAAAAGATGTGGGGCCATAATTTTTAAATTAATCCTTTGATTTAATTTTTTTCTCCCATTTTATTATATTTAATAGTTGAAAAAATATATATTTTTTAAAAAAATTTTTGTGTGGCTTACTTATATCAAATTTTTTTTCCTTTTTTTTTTTGCTTCTTTCTTTTTTATTTTTTTATTTTTAAAATTTTTTTTTTAATTTTATTTTGTTATCAAGAGTACAAGACATTTTTTTTTAACTTTTCTTTTTTTTAACATACTTGATAAATATTTTTTTATTTCAATTTTTTGTGAGACCTATTTTATATCAATAATATACAACATGTCAAGTCATTTGATTTTTATTCATTTTTTATTTTTCTTTATTTTTCTATTATCTTTTTCAATATTTAATATATTTTTTTATATTTTGACTTTTTTAATATTGGCCACTTGATATTATTATTAAAAACATGTATAATAATAACACACTAAGCCTCGTATCTTATACTACGGGTCAACTATATAAAAAATTAAATAAAAAAATCAAATAGGTTATAGTTTAAATTTTCGTGCACCACTCATTTTTATTAGGATCCACATTTTCATCTAATTTTTTAACTACCATATCATTTTGTATTACTTACATTCATATCTTTCGTAATATACTTCTGGATGTTTTGATTTTTTCTATATCTAAAGACTCAATTCTCCTAATCGATGCACATATAGGCCTACATTTTATATTTCTAAACTATCACAAATGAACTTCTCTCATATTTTTTTTTAATTTGGACTATCCTTAATTTTTCTCGAATCTCTTTACTTATGATTTTGTCTCTTCTAGTTTTACCTCATATCCATCTAAACATTCTTATCTATGCTACATTCATTTTCTTTTCATATTGTAACAACATATGTTTGATTTTTTTTATTTTTCATTTTTTAATTTGATCATTTTTAAAGAAACTTATATTAGTTGATGTGTTGGCTTTGCATCCGAATTTTATTTTTTTTGCATTTTTTTTAGTTTTAATTTTTTAATTTATAATATAAAGTTTTTGATAAAAGTTCACCATTGCTGATATCACTTATGAACTTTTTTTAAAATTGTTGTCTTTTTTTTAAGGTTTTTTCTTTTTTTTTTTTTGTAAATTAGATCATTTTTTATTTAAAAAAAAAAAACAACGAATGTATATATGTGGTGCCTAATTCCCTTTCTTTTTCTTTTTCTTTTTCCTTTTCTTTTTTGTTTTTAGTTTTTTAATTAGAAGCATTTCTCAACAGAATAAATTGGTAAATAAAATTTTGTAGACAAATGTCAATGTAAGTGTATATGACAAAATACCCATATTCGATGGATTTTGATTTTTCTGGATTCATTAGATGTATTTTTTTTAAAAAAATTGAGATTGAATTGAGTTCTTTTTTCAAAAATTCAGGTCAAGTCGAAAACGATTTTAGGGTACTTTATCTTGTCGAATATATAAATATATTTTTTATTATTCATTTCATTTTATATTTTTATTTATATATCAATAAAATTATTATTTACAACAAATTGTGTTGGTTGATAAAGATGTCATAAAAATTTATATTCTACAAGTTTGATCAATCCTAATTAGATAAAAGGCTAATTTTTTTTAGATCAAGGTTAACTTGAAACATGTTTTTTTTTTTTTTTTTATAAAAAAAATAAGAGATCAAGGCGAAAGCATCTTTAAGATATTATGTCCGGACTAATTTTAAAATATATAAAAAAGTATATATTTTATTATATATTTATTTTATATACTATATTAACAAAGTGATTATTTAATACTTTAATTTAAGGAATTAATATTTTAAACTTAATAAAAGTGTTCATATGGCATCCTCTATGAGATCTTATTATTTTTATTTTTTATTTTCCTTTTTATTTTTTATCTTTTTAAAAATTAAATAGCTTTCATAAATAAAAAGACCAATCGAAATAAACACATGTTATCCCTATTTGTTTTTTTTTTTACTTTTTATTTTTTTTAATTGTATGAATTTTATAATAAAAAATCAATTAATTAAATATAACAAACAAAAAAAAAATTAACTCACTATTACGTGCGTGTTTTGTTGGTGGCATGAGGTGGGGTTCAAGAACTTGACCGGACATGAGAAGACAAATAAAAGCAATTTTTTTTTGAAAAAACATCAAAATCAATGAGTTATTATCAATATTTTTTAGGACATGATTGGTCACCAAAAAAATTTATCATTTTAATAAAATATTAAAACAAATTTTAAAATTTATTAAAAAGATATTTTTTTCTATGAAAATAGAGTTGAGTTCGAAAGTCAATTATGTGTAAAAAAGGATTAGTACCTTCATAATACCTATTAAAAATGATACCAATTGATTGCATGTTATCTAGGACGGTCAGTTCGATTAATTCAGTTCGAAAAATTTGAAAACCGATTTAACCAACTTAGTCTAAAGATAAAATCGAACCAACCGAATAATAATATAAAACTGAAAAATTGAACCAATTTAATCTTGTCAGTTTCGATCAATTTTTTCGATATAGTCGTTTTTTATTTCTTATTTCTTGTATTCAATTTTCAATGTAATTCGTATAGTTCATAAATACAAGCTTCATAAAATCTAAACATAAACTTCATAAACACAAGCTTTATACACAGTAAAATTAGTCTCAAGCTCTAAATTAGCGAGTAATACACAATACACAGTAAGTCTACATATCAAATAACATCAGTGAGCAACACATAAGCTTTTAAAGTCTAAGTGAATGAGCAATACATAAGCTTTAAATCATTGAGCAATACATAAGCTTTAAATCATTGAGTAATAGACACGTACTAAATTAGTGAGCAATACACAAATAAAATCTAAATACAAGCTTTATAAACTCTAAGTCTAACTCTTAAATAACATAAACACATACAATACATACCAAATTACAATCCATAAAGTTTAATTCTCAAACAACATTCAACAAGCAACAACAAACATCTTAACTAATTACAACACTTAAAATAGTTAAATTTCAAGTCTCAAACATTAATACCCAATAAATAGCAAGCAGCAGCGGGCAGTAGGTAGTAGGTAGCAGACAGCAGCAAGCAATGGGCAGCAACACCCTTTAAAATTTCAGCAATAAATAAATAAAAGCAAAAAACAATTCAATGAAAATTATTTCATTTAAAACTATCTGAAAGAAAAAGATTTAATTGTGTGGATCACATTCAATGTAAGTAATGCCAATATTACCTTAATTGATTAATAAACTTTACTAATCAATTACGGGGTCCAATCCAATCTTGGATAAATCTAAAAATACATAAAAAAAAAAAAAAATCAGCTTTAACTAAAAGATTTAAAGAAATAAGCATTGCAAAATAATGATATAAATAAAATAATTATCCAAATGAATCATGTCAAGTTGTTCCACTTTATCCTCTAAGGCATTTGGATCAAATCCGAAGCTTCACATAACCAAACTTGAGCACAAATAAGAGTTTGAACAAGTTTAGGAGTTAAAGAACTCCTATATGTGTCTAGCATACTGTCACCAGTGCTAAAAATAGATTTAGAAGTAACTATGGATATAAGAACGGCAACACATCACAAGCTAGATGGGAAAGGATAGGAAACCTACACCTATTAAGTTTCTTCCAAAAAAGAACATCAAAGTCCACCCTTTTCTTAATAGCATCAAGCTCCTCATTCAAATATTTATCCAACTATAATTTATTCTTTTCCCTACCTTATTGTTTCCTAAACTTTTTAAACCTAACCATAATAGCTTGAGTCATATAAGTCCATAGTTCTAAATTCATTGGTAGATGGTAGTGGTTGACTCGCATGGCTATTATCACCAACTTGTTCAGATTGAGGTTAGAACATATTTTTGTATTCATCAAACAACTCAACTATTACTTTTTGCACTTTTGGTAATCATCACTGAAAGTTGATCACGAGAATACATTTTTATAAAGCAAAACTCCACAAATGCAAGTTTTTTTTTTAGGATAAAAAATATAAGCAATATAAAGTAACATATTCATTTTCTCTACATTCTCCTAATACTTGTCATACTTATCCTTCATTCTCTTAGCTATTGCACTAAACTCAACATCAACATTCAATTGCCATTCTTACAAAATACCATAAACACCACATATATCTTTAAAAAAATTGTTAGTGGTGACATATGTAAAATTCAAAACTCTAACTATGAGATTGTATAATTTTTACAAGAAAAGGAATAATTTTCTAACAGTGACCTAATCATTTTGATCAAGCACCTCATATCCCAACAAGAGTTCAATTTTATAATAAGGATCAACATCATCAAATGACTCAAAAGCTTTTTCAAATTTTTAAGCTTGTTCCAACATCAAGAAAGTAGAGTTGTATCTAGTACTAACATCCAAGCACATCGAGCTCTTATTTTGAATATGTTTATTGACAATACACTTTTTAAACTTGGCTAACTTAGAGGATGATTGTCTCACATATCTAACTACCTCTTTAACATGAGCAACTAAATTAGTCAATTTCGTTAACCCATCACTCATAATAATGTTAACAATATGAGTAATTCATCTCAAATTAAGATATTTACCTCATACAATACTAGTTCTTGCATTATTAAATTTTTTCCTTAAGTATGAGATTGCAACATCATTAGAACTAACATTATCAACTATGATAGTGAAAACTTTATCAATCCCCAAATCACGCAAACATTTCTCAATTGCCCTACCAATAGCCTTACCTTTATGAGTAAAAATGGGATAAAAGTTTAAAATCATTTTGTTAAGTTTTCAATCATTGTCTATAAAATGAGCAGTAAGACATATATAATTGACTCTTTGCAATGAGGTACTAGTAGTCAAAGATACTCTCGTAGTAAACAATTTTAAGAATTGCTTTAAGAAATTTTTCTCATTTACATAAATTTAATAGCAATCTCTAGCAATAGTCCATTATGATAGCATATGAAATTTACGACAAGCAATAGACATGCAATGCCTAAACCCTTTAGCTTTCACAAATCTAAAGGACAATTCATTTATAATAATCATCTCAGCCACACCTCTTATAATGGCATTTTAATTAAACTTCCAAGTACCTAAAGACGTATCTCTTTTTACGTTTAAAACTAATTTTGGTTGGGAAGGATCGTCACTAGCACGAGAAAATTTGGTACAAACACCCATATGATTCTTTAATGCAAAAGTTTCATTTTTTTTAGGATAAGCATAAAATTCTCTATCACAATAAGTGCATCTAGCTTTAAGATCACCATTATCACTAGTAAATTTGGTAAAATGATCTCATACCTCCGATCATGTGTTAGGTCATTTTCTTTTTAGTTTTGTGCTCACAACTTCACTTTTTGTTCCATGTGTGTCTTCTTCACCTTGAGGGATTTATTGAGTATTTGCTTATGTAGTATCTCTATCACTCATCTTTAACAAAAAGAATAATAAAATATAAGTAAGTTTTAAGAGTAAACACAACTTATACAACTAAAAAAATAATAAAATAAATATCCAATCAAATATGCACTACATGCTAAAAATAAATGTCTAATCAAATAATAAACTAAATGTCCAATCAAATAACAAAAAAAATCTTTGTAATTGGATAAAGTCAATATTACAAGAAAAATTTTGATGGCCTTTTATATGCATTGCTATGTATGCCTAAGAAATATATTAACAAAATGTAAATGGTCCAATCTCAAGACTTAAAAATCAAATATGTGTAATTGCACATCTACAAACTTCATGTACCATGTAAACTTTCTCTATTTCTATGCTTAGGTGAGATAACACAATTATCAACTACACTTGCTTTTGCAAGCAATAAATTAGCTTAAAAGGCAATCAAAAGGGTAAAAGTAACAAGTCCAAATTATCCACCTTTTACATGATAATTATTTATATCAATTTACAAGCATCTCTAGACATATTCAAAGTTTAAAACTAGAATCAACAGAATTTATTTAGACAAACAAGAAGAAAAGCTAAAACACACACCATATTCAAATATGACAACTTTCATGTTCATCTAGCAGTCTACATCTCTAAGATAACTGCCAAATAAAGTAGTGGATACTTTTGAAATGCCTAAGGAATTTTATTTGATTTGTGCATAGTAACCAATAGATCATAAGTTCTGCCACTAATGGAGCTAGATTTGAATAAAAAACCATTTTAATCCCTGTAATATAATAAAGAAAAAAAATTTTCTACAAAGCTTATTCTAAAGTAAACTTATTATTGTAGTCTCATTTATTTGCTTAAAAGGCCAAGTTCTCGAGGGTAGCTTTAAACTTACCTGACATGTCCATACAGGAAATTAATTAATCACCAATTTTAAATAGAAGCCCAAAAATCAACTAATGGCATTCTTTTTCCTGATAAGTATAAACACTTTCACTTAAAGTTAGCCAAATTATACAGAGTCTATATAACATGAAGATGGTACAATAAAAAAGATACATCCTAGTAAAGAGAATGTTTTCTTAAAAAAATAAGTTTTATACACAATTCATACATTTCAAATCAGTATATCTTTAAAAGGATATAATAAAAAAACTATCATAATAAATTCACCAGATATACAACTGCTAACTAATGACAAACATATAACACATGCCCTAAAATCTATATAAAAAATAGTGCATCAAGAATCACATACTTGTTCCAATATATGAGAAAAAAATTGTCAAACCAACAAAATTGATGGAGGTTGAAGACCTTAAAAAAGAAAGGATAGGTTATTTTAGAAGATATTGAGTTTTTTACTTAGGTGTTAAAACCACTCTCCATTTCTCTCCCATACACATGATGAAATAAACAGTAAACTAGTTGCATAAAGACAAACATGCATACTACCAAAACTAAGTGCATAAACTTCTAGTTATCTTCAGACTAACTAATGATTTCCTAGTATATTAAAATATAAAATCAAGATAACAGAAAGAACAAACCTTTTGTCATATTAAAAAATGAATGGTTTATCGTTCCATATTAGGTTGTGAAAGAAAAAAAATAGCAACTTTTAAAAGAAAAAGAAAAAATATAAGGGGAAATTAAAATATAAGAAAAAATAGCAACATACTCAAAATGAGCAAAATTTGACTTATGATGTGAAGATCGAGATCGAAAAGCATGGGTAAAAAAGGATTAAAGATCTTACCTTGAGTTCAGTTAAGTTGTAAAAGAGAGAAGATCGAGCAGATAAAGAGCTGTGATAGGTGAGAGGAGTCGATTAAAGGTTACAATAGTCATCGGTGGTCAGTGGTCGTTGATTGAAGCTTGTGCCTTCGAAATCAACCTGAAAATGGCTATAAGGATGAGTGCCTGAATGGGTGCCTGGGTAAGCCAGTAAGGGTTACGTACTTGCATTGGTCGTCGGTGATCAACTGGGAAATGGTTGCAAAGGTGAGTGACTGAGTGGGTGTAGGTGTTTAGGTGAATTGGCGATGATAAGGGTTGCGTACTTGCATTGGCAGTTGGCTTTGACCGTCAGTGAGAGAAAATAACAAAACTTAAGGTTTCACTCACTTTCAGTTTCAAAGTTTGACTTTTGCTTTTAGTTTTGTATAAATTATAAAATGTAAAAAATAAAAAAGAATATAAAAATTTAAATTAATAAAAATATAAAATATTTTAATAATATTTAATCGAGTTTTTCAGTCAATTCGGTTCATGAATCTTGGAACCAAAAATCAACCACCTAAATCGATTCAATCGATATCCAAACCGATTTAATATATTTAACCAAAAAAATCAAAATTGATTTAACATATAAATCGATTTTTTATTGATTTTTTTATGAAAACTGATTTCTGCACAACCCTAATGTTATCATTGAGGTTTTGTAAAAAAAATCCTAAATTTAGTGTTTATAAATTAATTTCTTAATTTTATTTATTCATTTAAAAAATTTAGTCTTTTAAAATTTATGTTTTTGAAAATAAATCATTTGTATTTCTAACTTCTTTGAAAAAACAAAAGCAATCATTTTTTGATCATGATGAAAAGTCTTAAGTATTGACATATTTCCTACACTACCCTATATTTAGGCGAAGTTCATAAATGTTCTTAACTTTAAAAGTTTTCAAAATGTCCTAAAAATCAAGACAATAATTTGCATAAATGATAACCGTTAAAAGCTCCTCTATATTTAAGCTAAATCTCAAGAGTTATTTTTACTTAAAATATTACATTATTTTTTTGTTAATTGAAACTTTTTCTTGTAGCACTTTATTTTATAAAACATGTGAATAACATGCATGAAGATATACTATATGAATGACAATTAAAATATGAATGACAAATGTAAATGCATGATAATTCAAGTATGCAAGTGACAAATATATTAAAATGGAATGCAAATGCATGAGGATTAATCAAAGGTTGGCTTTTAGGGTTTAGGTAGGGTTTAGGTTCAATTTGGCGTTGGTTCAATTTGGTTTAAGGTTTGCATGAGGGTTTACGATTTGCTTGGGTGTTTAAGGTTTAGGTTCATGTTTGAGGGATTAAAGTTTTGGTTTAGGGTTTGGTTAGGGTTTAGGTTCAATTTTTGTTTGGTTTAGGGTCTAGGTTAGGGTTGGAGGGTTTTGGGTTTTGGTTTGATTTGTGTTAGGTTTAAGGTCTAGGTTAGGGATAAAGAGTTAGGCGTTTTGATTTGGGGTTATAGGTTTGTGTTTAAGATTTAGGGTTTATGTTTAGGGTTTAAGGTTTGCATGGGAGTTTAGGATTTGTGTTTGGGGTTTATGGTTTGCATGGGTGATTAAGGTTTGTATTTTGAGTTTAAGGTTTGTGTTTGGGGTTTAGGATTTGCATGGGGCTTTATGGTTTGCATGGAGGTTTAGGATGTGTTTGGGGTTTATGGTTTACAAGGGTGTTTACGGTTTGTATTTTGGGTTTAAGGTTTTTGTTTGGAGTTTAGGGTTTGCATAGGGGTTTATGGTTTACATGGGGGTTTAGGGTGTGTTTGGGGTTTAGGTTTTTGTTTTAGGGTTTGAGATTTGTGTTTTGGGTTTATATGGGCATTTATGGTTTATGTTTGGGTTTAAGGTTTGCATAGACAATGCATGTGCAAGATAACCATGATATTAATGTAAAAATGAAACCTTTAATGCATGAAATAAAGCTACATAAGAAAACCTTAATTTAGGAAAATTCTCAAACATATGACAAACTAAACATGCATGCAAAAACCTAGCCAAAAAGAAATTAAATGCCAAGGGTTAAAAGGAACATAAAGGTTTGACCAAGCCATGGTTGGAGGCTAGGGTGAAACTTTGAAGGCTGTTTTTAAGCTCCATTGCATTGGCCACACAAATAGAGCAACTTCTATACCATTTTGTTTCAAGTCAAACATGTGCAAAACAAAGTAAAATTTACTAGAAAATTCACTAACTCAACTTTTTTATTTTTAGAAAATTTTATTAAACATATAGAAAACATAGAAATCTTATAGAAAACATAAAAATCTAACTAAAAACACAAGCAAACAAGCATGAAAATGTCAACTTCTAACCATACCAAGCAAGGGTGGAAGTTTCGGCTCAATAATAAGAAGTGCTTGGCCAAATGCTTCCTATGGCTTTTCCACAAACACTCAATCATTCATTTAGCTAAAACGTTATCAAACACATAGAAATCTAACTTAGGAAGGCATTTTATTATTAAAGGATTTTCATCAAATATGTAATAAGCTAGTAAAATAGAAAGCATTAGAAACATAAATCCTAACCGATCACAACATATAATCCATAAAAGTAGTAAACAACATGCAAATAACATTCAATACAACCACATCTCATCTATATACATCAATCAAAGCTAGCAAAATATAGAAATGAACCTAAGAGAGGTTCAGCCATGGTATGGGGAAGCTTGGTTGAACCTCCAAAAGGTTTTCAATGGTGGACATTTTGCTATTTCTTGATATTTCTTACTTCAAACGAATACTATTGATTTAGGCAATTGAATTTATTGGATCAAACCTAGATTTATGGGGAAAAACACCATGGAGAGAGCTATTCCTCTTTGAAAAATCACAAAAACCAAAGAAAACTAATATAGAAAAGCATAGAAACTAACATGAAAATGCATGAAAGATAGAGAAGGATTATACCTTCCAAAGTTTCTCAAATTTTTTTTTCTTTTTCTTTCTTTTTTCTTCCTTTACATGCCACCAATATTGTTGTCACCTCATCTATTTCCAGCCCTAAATGATGAATATATAAGTTATGCAAATGCAAGCTAACCTTTGATCAATTTTCCATCCAAAAGCTCCTATCATCACCCAAGTTTATTCACCAAGTAACCACATTTCACCCTTAGATCTATCCTCTTGAAAAATCAACAATCCATAATGAATTCAGCACAAAATGTAGCCTTTAGTGCTACTGTAAAATGAAAAAATACCTTTTTACCCCACTAAAAGTTTGACCTTTTTGTGTGATTTTCTTATAAGCCTATGATCTCTTATTTGTTTTTATGATTTTAATGTACTAAAAATCATAAAATAATACTCAATCATGATTTGAAGCTTTTTACAAAAAAAAATTTTTTGAAAATGTCAAATTATGAAAATGCCTCTAAAAGTTATTTTGATAGTTTCACACCTTTCAAAGTACGATTAAAGTTTTTAATATATTAAAATTCATAAAATAATATCATAATATGATTTAAGGCTTTTCGTGAAAAGCTAACTTTGAGAAAGTCAAATTATGAATATACCCGAAAAAGGTATTTTAATAATTTTACACCTTCTAATATACGATCAAAGTTTTTTAATCCATAAAAAATCATAAAATAATATTAAAATAAGATTTGGAGCTTTTTTGTGAAAAACTGACATTGAAGATATCAAATTATGAAAATATCATTTAAGAGTATTTTAGTAATTTCATATATTCTGAGGTTCGATCAAGATTTTTAGTACATTAAAATCACACAGAATTAATTCCAAGTCTTAATAATCTCATTTGGTTGTGACTTCCAAGGGTGAGCATGAGTCTGCTCATATTTGATCGATTTTGACTAGATTTAATTTTGTTTAACCAAATTTGATCGTGTGACGTTCAAGTTAATTTAGTCTCCAATTTAGTTTTGAAAAATCATCGATATTAAAGAAATATTTGATTCAAACTAGCCAGACTTTAAAACTCTCATAATTAACTAGAATTTGTTCAAACAAAATTAGATATTCACAGTTAGTTTAGTTATTTCTTTAAACTTCAATGAATGAAGGGTGCATTGCTCACGCTGCGGTTTGGAATCCAAATATATTTAAGCCCAGAAACAGCTTTCTACCCGCCTTCTAGATTTCAGTTTGAGTTTAAGGCATGAAAATATGTTGAAGCCCGTAGACTATTCACCCTTTACCAGAAATTTTACATCCAGGCTCCAGCTAGCAGTCCACTTTGCTGTTTGATTAGGCAAGAAAAATGTCATCATTTTGTAGCATTCCTTTGCCATAATCTTATCTTCTCCTGAATAAGATAAACAAACACTGGACCATATTCCATTAAGCTTGATAACTACTAACAAGGAAGTTGAGTCAATCTAAACATTGATCCTCGTTTGCTTGCGAAACTGAATGACTCCCATTGTTACGCTTCCTTGCCCATCACGTTTTTTTTGTAGCGTAGCCGCTCAACCTTGTGTCTAACTCATAAAAAAGGTCTATCCTTGACAGTAAATTGGCATTTTCGGAAAGAAATTCTGTAAAATTGGAAAGGCAATTAAGACATTACCTGGTTGTAAAGTAAATTTTGTAATTTATGTGATTGTGTTATATTTATTTTGTATTAAATATGTATAAAATATAAAAATTATTATATCATAATTTATATTATATATTAAATTTAAACATATATATTATTTTTTTAAATTTGTACATTATTTTTATTAAAATTTTAAATTATATAACATCAGTATCATCGTGATTAAAATTACAAATTGTGAACCCGGTGTTTCAAGGAGAAAGTGAGTGTAACAGAGTAGCTGTGTAAGAAAAAGAAACAATTTCGGGCTATATGTCACTCAAATTCAAAGACTCTCCCTTTCAGGGAAAACTAAACCACCCAAGTAAGAGAGAGAAGGGAAAACAAGCAACAAAAAAGCCACGTGTCAAAAGCTCACGAGCTCCTCTCCAAATTCACAAAAATCCCCCATTTCCTTTAAACACTGGATAAGCGTCTATCCCTCTCCCTTCGGTTCCAATTCAAAAACCAACGCAAAGCCTCGGATTCAAACTATGATTTAACCTTAGAACTCCGGAATTTTGAAAACCCAAAGTTTCCCAAAATTCTCCCTCTCTTCTTGTATACTTATGTATAGGCAATAACACATACAGTCAAAGGTAGTCTTAATAGAAAAATCCCAATGGCGGCGGCAGGTATTTCACTGTCCTTCTCGGCAATTGGTCAAACTTCCAACGGCGGAAAAGTCAATGTCTCTTCGGCTCGTTACCTGGCTTCCAATTTCGAAGGATTCCGTTTCCGGATAAGCCTTTTATGTCATTCCGTCAGAGTTGGAGTTTCCTCGACTGCCTCTCCATCCATTATTCACTGCATGTCTACTGCTAACGGTTAGTTAATTTTTCCTTTGCAATGCAGGAACATGGCTTCTCGGAATTAAATTATAGAGGATTATTCGATTTAACCTTCTTTTGTTGACAGGTTATTTTGTTTGTCTGTTTTGAGTTTTTGATTTTCAGATGTGCCAACCGTATCTGAAACTAAGTCCAATTTTTTAAAAGCATATAAACGACCCATCCCAAGTGTGTACAACACAGTTTTGCAGGAGCTGATTGTGCAGCAACATTTGATGAGGTACAAGAGGACTCATCGTTATGACGCCGTCTTCGCCCTTGGTTTTGTTACTGTATATGATCAATTGATGGAAGGATATCCGAGTGATGAGGATCGAGATGCCATCTTCCAAGCTTATATCAATGCATTAAAAGAGGACCCCCAACAGTACAGGTTTGTTTATCGGGTTTCCATGTCTTCATTTACCAAGCAATGATTCAAATACCGATTGGCATGCCTTGGAATTCAAGATATGGATTATGGAATTTTCTATTAGAAATGCAAAAAGCTAGGCCAATGAAATCGCATGGAATATACCATGCTCAACTTTTCTGCTTAGGAAGTAGAATGTGTAAAGGAAATGTTGGTATTTCATGTGTTCCAACATCTTAACTATGGTATTGTTCATGAAACTGGGATGCTGTTCCTTACAATGCGTCCATTTTATTGAATTAAATCTTGAGGTAAATGAGAAGATGGTTTCCTTATAATGTTAATTTTTTATGTGTGGTGCCCTACAGAAACGATGCACAGAAGTTGGAAGAGTGGGCTCGTGCTCAAACTTCCAGTTCACTTGTTGAGTTTCCATCAAGAGATGGAGAAATTGAGGCGATGCTGAAAGACACTGCAGAAAGAGCTGGGGGTAAGGGGAATTTTAGCTATAGCCGTTTCTTTGCTGTCGGGTTGTTTCGCCTTCTTGAGCTGGCCAATGCAACTGAACCTACAGTTTTAGAAAAGGTGGAATCCTCCTTTGCTTTTATCTATTGGTTTATTGTTGGACTATGTTCTAAATTACTTATACCTAAGCACAAGTAGAATTTAACAGTGGCAGGCGTAAGACACTGTTGTAGGATTGTTAGGCAGGATAAGTGAACTCTCATTAAATCAATAAAGCCTTCACCAGAATCTCCATTGATTGTACTTGTACCTGCAAGAAGCGGAGGATAGAAAAAGGAAAATGACAAGAGAACTGGATTTATCACAATTCACAAAAGAAACTTGCAATGATAAAATATAAGGAACAACTGCACTTAGGATTTTAATTTGTTTCATCTGTACAATAGCTTTGTGCAGCTTTAAATATCAATAAACGAAGTGTGGATCGGGATCTTGATGTGTATAGGAATATGCTGTCCAAGCTGGTTCAAGCGAAAGAGTTGCTTAAGGAGTATGTTGATAGGTAAATTCTCTCATCCTTGTTAACATTTTGTAGTTAAAAGTATTATACACTATTTCTTTTGCTTGCTCTGTATTCTGTGCTGCATAAGTTCAACAGATATAATCAGTCAGTGCTAAAGCATTTACAGTGTAAATTCCTGCTATTGAACCTCTTGAAACAACTGATTTTTTAGATATGAACCTCTTGCAGTAACAAGCAATTTTTTAGATATGAACCTCCTGCAAGAAAGAGCTATTTTTAGGTGTGAACCTCCTGCAAGGATACTAATTTGCAGACAAATTGCAAATTGGGAGAAAATAAGTGAACACTAAATTTCAAAGATACCATGCTAGTGAAAGTCAAGCTTGCTACAATTTCCTCGATTACCTGAAAATCACTCTCGAAAATTGAATAGAGTAGCCAGATTAGTGCCTTCAATTTTAGATTTGTTCAGCACTTTGGCTGTGTTCCAAATTTTGGATGTACTTGAAATGATCCTCACCTTACAGATGTGATTAATCCCTAATCAATTTTAAGCAATTAATGCAAGTTTTTCTTTGTTGCTGAATTCTTTTATATGATGCTGTTATCTAAAATGTTTTTGACCTCCAGAGAGAAGAAGAAAAGAGAAGAAAGATCAGAATCACAAAGGGCCAATGAAGCCATCAAAAAATGTTTGGGGGAATACTGATACGTGGGCCCGCCAGTAATTTGATCTATCTACTCCACTCCCAATTTGCTTATCAATCCCCTTTTTGTTTGCTTCCTTCAGGGTTTAGGCACAATTTGTCATCAGATTGGGGGTTGAGAAGCATACTATATATGTATTTTCAAGTACAGTCTTACTCTTCCAAATGTCTTTTGTTCACAAGTTGCAACTGTAGCAGTGTTAGTCTTGCAGTTTCTTGAATGTAACTTGGTAGTTCAATTTGAACTCGTGGCGATTTGTCCCATCTCTTGACTTCTTTCAGTACAATCCGTACATGAGATTGTGTAAATGTTAAGGAGGTTCACTCTGGTTTGTCTATTTATCTAGGAATCCTCATTGTTCCAGTGCAAGCCTTTCAAATAGTGTATCATGTTAACTCAAATATTATTATCAGTGTCATATACATTGTAATGCATGTCATTCGTTAAATTTTTGGTGCATTGACACTTTGATACTGACATCAAATAAAGATAAACATTTTCACTGCTCATGGGTTAGAGCCACCGCAAAATTAACCAGCCAATACCGTTAGCAATAATCTTGTAAGACGAGAATTTCCTCCAGATAATGGCATCATTAAGATGGCATCATCTGGTTTAAGATAACAATTTATATATGAACGGCAGCCTTTGTTGAACCCAAATTATTACTGAAACCCCGACAATCACACTCACACAGGATGAGTGAAATATTAAATGTTTAACTAAGTTGAGAAATATCAACCTCATCAGGGATTCTGAAGGTGGCTGCTGCACCAAATTTCCTAAACTCATCTGCCTCATTTCTGGAGTCCTCTTCATCACTGTCATCATCTTCCTCACCATTGTGATGACTAGTTGATGAAGGATCATCACGGACACTTTTAGACCGGCAATTTTGGGTAGCAAGCATGTTGACTTGTCCAAGGTGAGAAATTTCAACCACAACAGTATCATCATCAATTGGCAGTGGTTGCTTCCATGGTTCCCCGTCAATCCTCATAAATGTATGGTCAGCAGCACCTTTATGAAACTCAAAGCGGATTCGGTGTGCCTAGTTGCCATCAGATAACAAATAATAACAAATACTGAAATACTGAACCAAACACACAAAGAGATTTATACCATGTAACATTTTGATCAATTTAACTAATTTCTTGTCCTTGTAGGAATGAAGGAAAATATAGGGGAGAAGTAAAATCATTGATTCGATAAATTCTTTTTCATAAAATTTTTCCTTAGTTTTGGGGAGAGAGGGATTTAAAGTAGGGCTGTCATCTCTAAATGGAGGGTTTGACTGCTGGATTATGCCTTCTTTGATTATTACCTGTGCCAGACGAGTTCCGTGTCCATTTGGAGCCAGCAACACGAGCCCATGCCAAGCATCTCTAAAACCAACAATTTCGAGAAGGCCATCATCTACAAAAGGTGGAGTCAGGTCTCTCTGTAAAGTTGATTCAGAGAAATATTTCATCAGATTTTTTTGAGCAAGTTCATGCTTCTTAACCATAAAGAACCAAATTCAAATACAAAACAAATCATCAAATGAAATATATAGAAACTGACATCACGCAGTTTTCTGCTGTTTGGCGTTCCCCAAGGATTCAGGCCGCCAGAAAAGCTGGGCAAGTTGAGACATATGATTGACCTTATGCTGTTTAAATTGGGGAGGGGGTCCGGGGACAAAACAGAAATACATAAGAGGCACCCTTCGTTAACAACAGTGAAAGCAATATTACGAAATTAAGTAGAAAAATATGAAATAAGCAGCAGTTGTTTTACTTCACAAAAACTCTTTAAACAACATTTTCATTGTTAAAAAGCATGAATCATCTAATTAACAAGAATAAGGACATGAAACTTAGGAAGATTGAAGAAAGAGACAACACTATGTTGCACAAACAACAAAGAGAGCCACATTGATGTGTCTATAATGTTGTTGAAGCTATCCCAGAAATTTTGGGGTTAAAATTAGAAATTTTACAATATAGCATGGCCAATTTTTGCAAACAACTGTCTCTTAACCAAAGAAAAGCTGCAATGAATAGTAAGCTACCTCTTTTCTCTTTTCACCAGAGAACTGTCAGGCCTTTTCTCTTATTTAGGTTCATTAATCTATTTTATACTTGTTCAGTTGTTCTATTTGTCAATAATTTCTAACACAATAACATTAATAATCAAATGCTAATATATAATAATATAAAATGAATTACCATTTAGCAGATAAGAAATTCCAAGAACTGAAGAGATGAGCTACATATCTTGTCACATGCTTGTCGTGAGTTGTGATCAACATTTATACTCATCATTTGAACCATATTGCTATATTTTTCTTCTACATTGTGTGGTAATGGAAATGCTTGGCTTGAACAAATCTATCTCTTTTACATATGAAAAATAAAAATGGTCTAAAGCCAGTAACCTCCATAAGACAAAATCCGAATTACCTGTTAGGTATTTGGAGGTCTTGCCATTGACCATGTTTCTTCATGATTTTCACTTTTGCAAGCTGGGCAACATTCCTGTAGTTTCAGATCATATACAATTTTCAATTTACTAAGAAAAGAAGCCGAAATTATTTGGTGAGAGATGTTCTACTTTATACAGCCTACTGTAAGTACCTGGGAGAACAAAAGAGATTTCTCTACACATTGTGCCACAATTTATCTCAAAATAAAAGGCTAAAATTCCATCTTCACACTACAAGTGGTAGTATAACATGAAACATTTCAATACTTATCATATTACACCTTCACGTTTCCTGTTTTTTCTTTTCAATTTATATTTTATTTTCCATTATCAACAATTAATTAGAGAAAACAAGCCATGCTTCAACGAAAGGAAAATGCATGAAACTTGAACGTAAGCCTATGATTTGAAAAAAAAAGTTACTATTATGGATAAAAGATAAAAAGCAACCACGCTTACTTCGAAGAAGGATGAAAAACAGATGCGGCAAACCACCCTTGTGTACAACCAAGCTTTGCATAAGTGCTCTGTTGGAAAGAAAGTTGGGGAACATGAAAAAATGAATAACCAGCATATCTTCCTAAGGGAGAATATACCTCAAAGACAAGCAAGATCCAGATAACATACATATCTATGCATAGAAACACACACCTACAAACATGTACATATTCCATAAATAAAAGTATGCCACTATACAACACGTTATGTCATTATACAGCACATAAATGTGTATTCAATCACCAAGAAAGATAATTACAAATCATTGTGGAGGAGTTCATAAAAGCCACTTTTATGAAGAAGATTGAAACTGTTGAGTATCAAATGCAAAAAAAAAAAAAAAAAAGTTAAGTGCTGTTGATGTGTTATAATAGACACTCAAGTAGTTCAAATCCAGGTAAACCAACTCTACAAATGGAAACTCAAGAGCTCCATTTTGGCAGCCTGCCAGAGTAATTTCAAATTTAATGCATTAATCAGCTTCAAATATCTTTCTTAAACACTTCACATGGAAGTGTTGAACAAAGTGTCTCACATTTGAATTTAGTTCCCACTCTAATAAGTAAGAAAGTTAGATTACAC
Source organism: Durio zibethinus (assembly GCF_047325235.1). Taxonomy (NCBI): domain Eukaryota; kingdom Viridiplantae; phylum Streptophyta; class Magnoliopsida; order Malvales; family Malvaceae; genus Durio; species Durio zibethinus. The sequence goes on from NC_143177.1 coordinate 18,916,673, forward strand.
ATTGACTCAATAAGTAGGACCTCACCCATAAGTTTACCGTCCCAGTTTGGACAGCAGATAAATGCCACACCTACAATGTGCATTAGTTTCTTAACAAAACAATGCAACTAAAGATGTAATTAATTATTAATTCAGCAGCATCTTCTACCATTTGGATTTGCTCACACCCTTCTCCAATGAAATTATCCATATGCAATATACAAGACCACCAATCTAGCTGGTGTCATGCATGGTTTCTAATCCCTTTAATTTCTTAGTAAATGTTAAGTAAGTTGAAAAACTTACTAACCAGTTTCTCAGGTATGGATGGTAACATAATTAATTCTCGAAAAAGATTGTTCTTGAAAATGATTTTCCTTAAAGCTGAAAGAGAATAAGTCTACAATGAAAGTATATGCTAGCAGTCAATCATGTAACATCCTTGAAAAAGGAAAACAGTGATGGTTTGACTGCATGTGCCCATCTCATAAAAAAAAAAAAGGCAGATGACACCATGCAGAACTATACCTGATTAACCAACTGGTTCTTAAATTTTTCTGGATGCAACTTTCGCTCAGTGTGAAAAGCATAAGATACTTGAGCATCCATTCCTATAGACAACATTACAACAATAGTAATGAGGGTAACCGGTCGTCATCTTGTCATGTTAGAAACAAATCTAAATAAACCAGACACTAACTAGAGGGTGAGAGTAAACAAATCTGTCATTTACATTGGATTGTAAGACAGCAATGTAAGTGTCAACTAGCTTAGCAGGTAAAGTCTTTTGGTGGTTGCACCAGGACTAGTGATCAAATCCTGCCTTTCAATTACAGGAAGAGGAGGGTAACTTCCTCTTGTTTAGCCTAACAAGTGGACCCAAAAAGGAGAAATGGAGGAGATAGTAAGACAGTAAAGACAAACTTTGCAAAAGAAACAAAAGGACTCAAAAACTAGTTTCTTGGAATTTCAAAACGATAGTTCAACCAGATGTAAAATGGAACTGGACGCATAAAGAAACCTAACATTTGATAAAGTTTTTGTTCAATCATATATTCTTTACTAGAATTGTTCAATTTCTATTAGGCAACGGAAAGTAAAAGGAATAAAAAACTGTATTAATTTATTATGTCAGAAATTATAATCAATTTGCACTTTAAAGCATCATTACAAAAACAGATGCATTTTAAAGGCATCCACAGTTATAAGACACTCTGTAAGAAGATAAAGATAGCTTTATGTTATCAACATAACAGTTTGAATACTTGTCCGGAGAAAGTACTCTTACCCATGCTGAAGTAATTCCAGAATCCCCCACGAAATGTATGGTAACCCTCCTGAGGAGCAAAACCTTTTCAAATAAGAATGGAAAATAATACCAACTATGGTATAATGATTCTATACACCTATTGGATTTCTTTCATAAATCTCAAGAATCAGGTAGAGAATGTAAACTGGAAGTTAGACCAAAAGTTTCAGGAAGGATTATGTGCTACTGAAAATATTCATATGGTATGAAGAGCAAAGAAAATTAAGAACCATTCAAAGTCATAAAAGGGTATTGGAAGTTTTTACTTGCAAGTTACAAGAGATAGCCTTAAGCTTTTAAATAGCATACAGTTTCTTGATTGCAAAAAACAGAGAGTAAGACAGAGAAATGTTTCTAAGAAGTCATAGAAGGCAATGGTAGAATGTTTTACCATGTTCAATTCATCTGTTGAAGAGACACGACCAAATGCATGTAAAGAATGTGGTAGCTCAAGAGGTGCAATAGGATCACAGGAACCTTCCTTTGGAGCTCTCATCCTCATGAGAATATGCCAACTGAACCACAAAAATGCATATATCAGTAACTATATTAAAGTTCTTTATATTAGTCAACCCTGTAGTTTAATTGAAAAAAGAAATTTAGATGTATGTTGGTATGAGAATATTTTTCCAAAATGAAACATTATATCCATAAAGAGACTAAAAAACACAAGTGAAAAGAAAAAAGAATAATGCAGTAATGTAGTTATAAATTGGACTTTGAGAGTTAAGCAGCATGGTATGCAAAAATGCTTCGTTTTTTGGCACATATGGATAGAGAATTAAACCGAATTTATTGATCATTATATATAATTCAATTAAGATATTGTATGAAAGTATGATCTCTTCTATTCTCTTGTAAGAATTGAAGGCTTTTTGATTGGGTGAGTTTAAAGAAGTATTGTTTAGTCTGCCTTATTTTGTTATGCTAAATCTTAATATATTTAATTTGATCTGTATCTGTTTTAATTCTGTCCTCCTTAAAATTGAATACTAGTGAAAATGATGGAAAGAATCAACCAAGAAAATAAAAAGAAAAAAAAGTTCTCTCAATGATGTAGCTATACAGCACTGAACTCTTTTTTTATATACTACATCTTTCCCAGAAGATTTATATGTCAAAAATGTTACACATTTAATTTTGCCCGAACTTCCATTTATAAAGTTACACAGAAAGGATTGAGAATTAATAGATCATAATTGTTCCCTACTGCATGCTTGATAGCTATTAATACATGATCAAAGGATTGACAAGTGTTTTACATGTGTCTAAATAATGTACACAACAATTTACACGATAACCAGGTAGCGGAGACGGGAGCATATCGCATCACTAAAGGTTCATCACTTAAAGGAGGCAAAGTCCCATTTAACTGAAATTGGATATGCAAACCACACTTTGGCTACCATCAGCACTATGCCAGATCAGGGAGTTCCAGATTTTACAACCACAATTCGTATCAAGCATGTGTCTTTGTGTGTGTCTGTGTGAGTGAGAGAGAGAGAGAGAGAGAGAGCGAGTCATTTCGACTACATTACTTGTCAATTTTCATTTCCTTCGCTTTCATTACTTGTTCCAAGAATGATAACACAGAATTACGATCAGTCCCAGGATTCTTCTTTCCCTGTAATTTAGAAAACTGCAAGTTAGACCAGCACTGAATACTCATAAATTTAAGGAGATTATTCATGATATAAAGACTTCCAGCAGATTCCTATTGCCTAGTGCCAATCAAGAATTAGAAGAACTTTCAGCAAACATTACAAATTTTACTGAAAGCAAGGGCTCTGAATATTTTGTTTGACTGAGAGTGTGAACTTACCTCTGCTCCACATTAAAAAAGACAACAAGAAACAAAACCGGAGTATAGAAAATTCAAATACTACCAAGCCAATTAAAAGCATGTTGTGCCCAAAAAATGACAGCATGACCACTTATTAATTGTCCTAGATTGCTCTATGTAAGAAAACATATCATTACAGTTTTAACTCTCATTCTATACTTGATTACAACTAATACGAGCAAGCAGATACTCACCCAGCCAAATGAAAACGGCAGATTGTTTCCAGTTCCCAAAGGAACTGTCGCAACTGGAGGTGGATGTGGCAATTTAAGATCACAAACAACCCCCAGAAGCCAGCCAGCTGTCCCATCACCACCAGCAACCTAAAGAACAAGCTACTCGTGAGAAGCAAAATAAACAAATTAATAATAATAATAATAATAATAATAACTGCACTGCTGCTCCTTGTTATCTGAGGCTCAACTTACAATTATTCTTAATCTCTCATGAATCTTAGAGGCAAATTCATCTTTTTCTTGTTTCAACTTTTCTAGTCTCATGTAAACTCTGTGAAGCACCTTATCAGGGGCCTCTTCCCCCACATCAAATACCTGAAATTAGTTACACCGAGATAAACCCCAAAGCAAATATCCGAATATTAATCGTGAAAGACTAAACATACCTGATGTTCATTGAGGATGCTTTTATATGTTTTAAGAAGATCCCCACCCAACTGACCGCCACTTTTGGAGTTGATAAACACTAGTACTGGAAATTTAGGCGCATCAGGAACATCAGAGATCTTTGTTTCATCATTAAATATATATGTAGGGATGCAGAATTCCTTCAACAAGTCCGAGTTAGATTCTGCCATTGTCGGGCCCAACTGCTTACCAAATTATCAATGATTGTCAAAATCAAGGTACAACAGAATTAAAAACAAAATATTTAAAATATAAATAACATAGAATTTAAATTTTCCACCATGGTGAACCATGAAGAGATTAAAATCATAGAATTATGTGATCTCTTATATAAAGCCCCTGCATTACGGATTTCCAGAAGCTCATTCGCTGAACAACAATAACGATGAGATTGATTATACCAGTAAATAACAGGGTGAGCGACTTATCAGTACTTAAATGATTAGAAGGGAAAAGGTTCCAATCAGAAAGAAAGTTTCTAGCCAAGTCAACTCTCTCTAAATCACAATTCCAAAAAATAAAAGAAAATAAGTTTATGTTATAACATTCGAATTCAGGAATTTTAACAAACACGAAAAATGCACAAAAAGGCATCCATTGCAAGCAAAAAGAAAAAGAGAAGAAAATTTTACTCAACCGTATTTAGAAACTGTTGAGCAGAAAGCTTCGCTAAGAGAAGCTTTCTCGGTGGGTGTTGGAGAATGTGAATAAGAACACCAACCAAATAGTAGAAATTAAAAGGAGATTCGATTGCTTGCGATTACGGGATGAAATTTGATTGAAAAAGAGAGATTTATGAGGTACCTGGTAAATGAATCTGAAGAGATCTGGTTTCGAACTATCTTTCTCTGTTTTTGTTGAATTAATAAAGCTTTTTTACAGTTCGTTAACTCGGGTTCTGAAATTTGTATGAAACGTTTAAAGAGGAGATGTAGAAGGACAGAGTTGACTTGTTCTGTATAGGTATTTATTATTACTATTTTTTTTATTTTATAAAAGAGATCATATGGTTGCCCTTTGAGAACTTTATTTCCGAAATTATTTGATAAAAAATAAAGAGCACAAGACCAACGTCAATAAATGTTTACGTTATGGAAACCAATCGTTTGGGATTTTTTTTTTAAGGCTTTTTCCATTGTTATATTTTCCTGTTAATGGAGCCGAGCAGCTGCACCCTTTATGATTCGTTGAACTAAAAGGCCGATAATACGCTCTGACGTCAGATTCCACTTGGCAAATTCTTTGGGTCTACCACTGTTACGAGAATCCTCCCGCCGCGATCACTATTGCCGTTGCTTCTCGGTCTATTACCCAATCACCTGATTACCCAAACGCCTGAGATTATGTTCGACTAGGGATGGCAAATCTATCCGTACGATAGATTTCGATCTAATTTAATTATTTAGGGTTAAGGGTGAGTATAAATAGGTTCTAATCGATTTAACCGACTAAAATTATGAAATATGATTATTTTAATTCGATTTAATCAATTTTCGATTGTAATCGATTTTAAGATCGATTAAATTAGTTAAATTAATCGATTATCGATTTTTAAAATTGATAATCGAATTAATCGAATTAATCAATCTTATAATAACTAAGGGTAAATATGTAAATTCTCTTAAAAAACTCTAAATTTAACTTACTTTTTTTAATTCATCCACCCACGTCATTTCTCCTTTCTGCTCTTTGCTCCCCTCTATTGCATCTTACCGTGCCTCTGCCTTTTGCAGTTTGCCTCCATCTTACTCTCTTGCATCTTTGCCTCCATCTTACTCTCTTGCTTGGCTACTTGCCTCTTAATCTCTTGCTCCCTCTAATTTGCTACACAAGATCAGACATTGTAAAGATTAATCTGCCCAAGACGCTATCGTAAGTTCTTAAATCTTAATAACTTTTATTTTTTCTTTTAACGTGATGTTTAGAGCTGTATTCTTCATATATGTTTTAAGCTAAAGCATAATCCAAACGGCCAAACCTCAGCCCCAGGGTGTGCCCACTGTAATGTTTTTTTTTTGGTATTTTTTAGTACCTTTTGTTGTTTAAAGTGAGTCGATAGATGGATCCTATCTTTAGCCCGGAATGAATAGGTCTAGGACTTTCAGTGGCTTGTTTACTCCTCCAGTTGATTGACTAGGTTCTGGAACAAAAAGATCAAAACCTTCCACGCCCTACGCTGGATTTACAATATCTGTAGCGAGCTGTGAAAATACTCTTTTTGGTCGAGGAAAGCGTTTTAACTTATAAAAATGAAGGGAACATCATTTTCAATAACAGTTTCTATCAGTTTCAGCTTGCTTCGCTCCCGCTGGTATTATTTTTGTGCCTTAGCTCGTAGTTTTGTTAGCTGTAGTGCTGTCATAGACTGGAACAAAACTGTCGCATCTCTTACATCTTTGTTCGGTACACGGGTCTAGCGAACCCTGAAATTGCTAGGGTTTCGATATCTATATAGAAGGCCATAAACTTAACTTCCTTTTTTTACAGACCATAAGGGTCGGACACCCATATTCCAGGACCACACAATCCTGTTACATGAAATGCGCCAAAGCCAAAGCAAGCCACTCTTAAGAGAAATAAATGAATTCCATAAATTTTGGGCAAATCCAAAGAGGGTGGTTAATTCTTTCTTTCCCCCAACTTCACCCATTTAAAAAAAGGGAAGATCGAAAGTTTAAGGGGAAGGCTAAGATTGGGGACCCTCTTTAAGGCATAGGAGGACGAAGAGATTCACGAACAAAAGAAGGCAATGGATCCAAGAATCGATTGTAAATGTAGATGTTATCATCTTCACTCTTCGGGTTAATGACTTCTACTTTACGAATCCCCTTGTGAAAGGATGAATGAACTCCTCCCTCTCCCGGACCAATAGAAATGATTTTACCAGCCAAATTTTCTTCGTCAAATAAGCTGATGACTTGTTGGTATTCCAAGCTCTTTCTTTGCTTAATACAAAAGCATATCCTTCGAGTGATCTTCCTCAAGCTAAGCTAGGTAACTGTAATGCTTTTTGCTCGTATCTTGATTCATTTCTTAAGAGTAAAGCTTTTACATTGAAGTTGAAGAAGAAGTGTTTTGTTCAATGTTAAAAAAATATTGGTATGGCAATATGGTAATGATGTGGACTAAGATGATTCGAGGATGGTCCCACAACTCACGAGTGAAAGACAGAAATCAACGAATGGAAGAGAGCCAAAGTATGCCTTCTTATCGCAAGTAAGCAGACAATTTCTCCCTGACATCATAGAAGACGATTGCTTTTTGATAACAGACTTTCTTTTTTCCAAAGGAATGAAAGTACTTACTTGATGGAGTAAGGGAGTTAGAATGCTAGACACTTACATTGTTTGTTGATAAAATAAGCAACTAATATATAGTTTGATTAACAAACTATTTCATTATTTGAATATCCAATGTGTTCAATAATTGTGTGACTATTACTTTATTATATTTTCATTATTTGAATATAATTTTATTTTTATTTATTATTTTAATATAATTTAATTATTTATTTTTTATTGTTTGGATATAATTTGATCACTTGCTTTTTTTTTTTTGAAAATGTTAAATGAAGTGAATAATATGATTTTGGATTCTACACCTAATCAAACACAATTGGCCTCTCAACTTCCTGCATATGATGAGGTAACAAAAAGTGAAACTGTAAATTTCAAAGTGATGAGACGAGCATCTAAGCCATGGTCAGAGGTATGAGACCACTTTACTAAATTTGTTAATGAGGAAGGTAATCGTAAAGCTAGGTGTAATTATTGTGACAGAGAATTTTTTGCTGATCCTAAAAAGAATGGAACCACTGCTTTAAAGAATCACATGAATTCTTGTAAAAAGCTTCCTCGTGTTAGTGGGGATGATGGTACTCAAACAGAATTGGTGTTGCCGTCAGGAGGAGTGGAATCTTTAGGCACTTGAAAATTTAATCAAGATGCTGTTAGAAAAGCTGTAGCTAAAATGATCATTCTAAATGAGTTGCCATTTAGATTTGTGGAGTCGAAAGGATTTAGGCATTGCATATCAGTTGCATGTCCTAGATTTCGTGTCCATCACGATGGACAGTTGCTAGGGATTTTGTATCAGCTTTATATTGATGAAAAGACTCATTTGAAGCAATTCATGAAATCATCTTTTACAAGAGTATCTCTTACCACTGACACATGGACCTCATTACAAAAGGTCAATTATATGTGTCTTACGGCTCACTTTATAGACAAAGATTGGAAACTAAACAAAAAGATATTAAATTTTTGTCCTATTTCTAGTCACAAAGGTGAAGCTATTGGTAAGGCAGTTGAAAAATGTTTGCATGATTCGGGGATTGATAAGATTTTTACTATTGCAGTTGATAATGCTAGTTCTAATGATGTTACAATTGCATATTTGAGGAAAAAATTTAACAATGCTGGAACTAGTATTTTGGGAGGTAAATATCTTCATTTAAGATGCATTGCACGTATTGTTAATCTTATTGTTTGTGATGGATTGAAGGAAATGAATGAAACAATTGCTCGTGTTAAAGGGACAATAAGATATATGAGACAATTACCTTCCAGGTTAGCTAAGTTTAAAGAATGTATTGTGAATGAATATATTCAAAGTAAAAGTTTATTGTGTTTGGATGTTAGCACTAGATGAAATTCTACTTATTTGATATTGGATGCAGCTCAAAAGTTTGAAAGGGCATTTGATGCATTTGATGATGTTGATCCTTATTATAGAGGTGAGCTTTTGATGAGAGATAGGGTACCTGATCAAAATGATTGGAAAATTGTTAGGAAGTTTTGCCTTTTCTTGCAACAATTTTATGATCTCACCGTGAAAGTTTCAAGTACCTCTTACGTCACATCTAATACTTTTCTTGATGATATATGTGATGTTTATTCCACTTTGCGAGAATAGCAATTAAATCCTAATGTTGAGTTGAATGCAATGGCAAAGGAATGAAGGATAAATATGATAAGTATTGGAAAAATATAGAGAAGATGAATATGTTGGTTTATATTGCTTCTCTTCTTGATCCTTCAAAAAAGTTTTCTTTTGTTAAATATTGCTTCATGAAAATGTATTCTTTTGATGAAGCTTCATTGATGATTAAAAAAGTACATCAAGCAATAGAAGACTTATTTAATGAATACAAAAGAATGTTAGAACCTCAGTCTGAGCAAGTTGGTGAAAGTAGTCAAGTGAGCCAAATGTCACAGCCCACCGATGATGAAAGTGAAAATGGAATGACAAAAAAAAAGGAAAGCTTTAAGTCCAAGTACAAGAGGTATAGGATTGAACATGGCAAAGATGAACATAAATCAGAATTGGCTAAATATTTGAGTGAAGAGCCTGATAATGATGATAGTGATGACTTTGATGTTTTAACTTGGTGGAAACTTAATAGCCATAGGTTTCCTATCCTTTTCCATCTAGCTCGTGATGTATTAGCAATTCTCATATCCACAATTGCTTTCGAATCTACTTTTAGCACTGGTAGTCGTGTGCTTGATGCATATATGAGCTCTTTAACTCCTAAAATTGTGCAAGCCCTTATTTGTGCTCAAGATTAGTTACGTAGATCTTCTAATCTTGATTCATTTCAACCTGAAGATGATTTGATACAACTTAACAAAATAGATTTAAGTAATATTTTATTTATACCATCACTATTTTTTAAGGATTATTATTTTTTATTTTTTTATTTGTTTAAAGCTTACTTTTGTTATTTTTTGTTTATATATTTTTAGATTTGTCAAAAATTACCTTATATCTAGTAATTGATTAAAACAAAAGTGCATGGACCTTTTGAGGTAATTTCATTATTAATTTCTATGAATATTTACATTTAAAAAATATTTATTGTATTCATTGACAACTAATTAAGGTTTTAATCTCTTTAACATTTTAGGAAAAAATGAAGGATGTGCACCAAAGTTATGGGGTTCATGTATGAAGAATGCTGTTAGAACTTTGAATGTCCTTTAAATAGCTTGTTTTAACTTTTTTTATGAACTTTTATATCCATTTGTCAACTTGGAGTGTTCTTAGCTTGTTTTATGTTTTGTATGAGTTGTTAGTTCAATTTATCAACTTAAAATGTCTTTTATGTTTTGCACCAAAATTATGAGATGCATATTTGCTTGATTTGCTTTTTCAAGTTGGCCTGTTGACTCTTGAAAACTTGTTTATGTGTTGAAATGACAATTATTATGTATTGATGGCTTTGTTGGTTATTTGATATATGTTAGAGTAATACTTTTTAAAACTTATTGTTTAATTTATTTTGATTAAATAAGTTTAAATGAGTATTTATTTATCTTTTTTCGTGTAAAATATTGTAGAAATTATTAAATTTTTTAGTGATTTAGTTTAAATGGTGTGTGAATTTGAGTTTTATTAGATTAAATTTGTAGTTAAATAATTATTCAAAATAAGAGAAAAAATGATGAAAAATTCGATTATTTAATCGAATTAACCAAATCGAATTGATTTTCGATCGGTTCGATTAAATCGGTTAATTAAAATTTTGTTGGTCGGTTCGGTTATTGATAAAATAAAAATCGGTTAATTCGGTTATTAATTTTTTCAGACAGAATTAATCAAACTAAACGACTGTACACCTCTATTTAGGGTTGATTTTGTTTTTAAATTAAATTTTAGGTTGGTTGTATAGGATAACAATAAAAAAATTTTAAGATCGGATTGAGATTAAATTTTAGATAAATTTATCTCTAATTTGATTCGATATATATTTATAAAAAATAATTTTTAATTATTTATTTAATTTTATATCTATTTATTATATTTATATTAAAAAATAATATTTTATTAATTTTAAATCAAATCAAATTGAATATAATTTTATGTAATATTATATCAGATCAAATTTTAATTTAAAATAATTTTTAAAAATTAAATCAAATTAAATTTAAATATTATAAATATAAAATTAAGTCAATTTATGACAAATAAAAATTTATTCCGACCAACCCATGGTCATTCTTACGTTTGACAGGGAATCTAAAAGAAAAGGAATAAAAAATTTATTTTATTTAATAATTGAATTCATAAATAAAAATAATTATTTTATAACTCATTCCTAAAATTTTTTTCTTTTCTTTTTTTTTTTACTAATGTTCATAAGATATTAAATTGAGGAACAGAGAGGAAGGCGTTTCTGATATTAAATAAGTTAAACTGAGGAGGTATGTGCCATTTGATGATATTGGACACGGACGAATGGACTTCTGTTAGTGAGTCTAGTCATGTCTTGGGCCAGGCTCATTGATTTTTAATTTTCTTTAATTGCGATCCAATCCTCCTAGGAATGAAACATCAAAACTAGAGACGATAATTGAATACGTGGATTAGGTTTAGATTAGATTATTTGGGATAAAATTATTTTGATTTTGAGTCAGTATTCAGATTTTTTTTTTTAATTTGATAGCCATGTTATTCACGTATGAATTATACAATTTGAATTATTTTGAGTTGAGTTAATTATACTTATGATACCTAAATTTTGAACAAAAATATATAAATTGATGCTTAAAAAATTAAAAAGTCCAATTTGCATCTTAAATTTTTAAATTATGTATTATGTTATAACACTAACTCTAGTCATGTCAACCATATCAACTTATAGATGAAATTTATATAAAATTTTTTAAGTGAAATTTGTAAAGTTTGTTTTAAATGATTTTAAAAAAAAAACTTTACAAAAAAATCCAAATGATTGATATAATTCAATGTAAAGATCAATAATATATAAAAAAATTATTTAAAATGTTATTTATATTTTAAATTTAATCAATATTTTTTCAATAGTAAAATTATGTCAACATCTTTATTAAATTACTGTCTAAAAATATATATATCAAAATTTATTAAATTTTTTTAAATTTTACACACTTGATTTACGTAGCAAAACTTTTCAATATTTATATATGAATTTTCTTAAGGCTGTTAGGTGTGATAATGGATTGGATTGGATTAGAGTTGATTCAATTGTTTTGAATAATATATAATATTATAAATTTTTAAAATTTGAACTAACTTTTCTTTCAAACCAATTTAATCCGAACTGAATTTTATTTGTTTGATTCAATGATTTTTGAAATTTTTTTATTTTTTATTTATTATTTTAATATGATTTTTAATATCTTTAAATATAAAATAATTGTTTTATTTTATAAAAATTTAAAATATATAATAATTAATAAAAATATATAATTTGGTTCAGTTTATTTTTTTTCAATTTTTAACTTCTTTATTGGAACCTAATTTATAGATTTAATATCCAAACTTAATACGAATAAAATAAAAAAAAACTAATCCGAATTGATTACTACAGTTTCAAATCGGTTCTCAATTTTCTTAGTTTTTTTTTTTTTTTCTCATTCCTAAGGGCGATTAGGAGAGAATTAAAAATTCTGACAATTCCTATACCCATATTTGTATTTTTTTTATGTTTAACATGTATAAAACAAAAAAAAATTATTGTATCATAATTCATGTCAATATATTTAATACAAAACTCATTTTTTAGTTATTTTTAAACTTATATACCATTTTTATTAAAAATTTAAACCATGTAGCTTTTTTTTATTATATGTAAATTTGATTTTTTTTTTTTTTCGATTTGTCCAATTATTGATCTAGATCAAACTCCTTATTTCGTGGAAGTGAAACTAATTGTACTAATACCATGACCATTTTGGAAAAGGAAAAACAAATTGATAAACAACTTTAACAGTTAACAAAATCTTTATTGCTATTGAGGGTTACCCGCACTATGTCACAAGGCTATATTATTATTATTTTTTGTACTAGAGTAACAATAATATATAATTGTTAATATATAGGGGAGGTAAAATACATAAAACTGTGCAAGGATTAAGGTTTATTAATTTTCAATTAAAAGCTTTAAAATTGATGATTATAAAAATAATATATATATATATATATATATATATAACAAATGTTATCAACTAGAAGATTATAGAAAAATTGAGAGTTAATACTCATTTAAGAATTAATAAGAATGGGCTAGTATTTATCAATCATGAAGATGTCTATAATGACAAAACTAATGATACACAGTTTCATCAATAGATGAAATTTCAATTTTAATTAATATACAATTTGTTAAAGTGACTCAAGCATACAAGTTTTAAGCATAAATTAGTCAAAAATTCTAAAAGATGAAAGCGACGAAAAATGGAGAAAAAGGAAAAAAGAGAAAAAAAAAATCTTATTTTGAAGCTATTGATACTTCTTATGTGTTATATTTGTCTTGTTAATAATCCTTACTGTGTCAAGGACATCACTGAAAGGAGAAATACAACAAAGTTAACAAAAACAATATATTAAAAAATCTTTTACATTCATTATACCATTGAAACTTAGATTTTGAAAGTAAAAGTACATTTCCAAAATACCTTCAAAATGAACTCCTTCATCCTTGCTTGAAAAATATTTGTAGCAGATTGAGCAATGAATGCTACTACCAAAAATAACCTACCAATCTCTTGCACCAAACACAAATTCATATTTTGAGAAATTGCATTTGAGAAATTTTGATACATTGACAATCTATTAAAAGCATTCATGTTGACAAATACAATAAGGTTAAAGTTTTATAGGTTTTATCTTTAAAATAATGGTGTAAATTAAAAAAATAAAAAGCAACAAAAACTTTTTTTTTAAGAAAATATAATGGTTTTGCTAGTTTACAAGTTTATGTCAGATAACTTTGCAAATTAAACTTTTCCATGAAAGACATGGTACAATAAAAATTCATTAACCAAGCAATTTAAATTATAAAGCATTGTACCTTAATTTAAATGCAAAATTTCATTTTTAAGAGTGATTTGCTACCTATAAAAATATTTAATACAATTATTGTATCATAGATTTAAAAAATACAGTATTATAGTGAGACTTAAATTAAGGGTTGCAGTTTTTCTATTCACAAAAATGATAACTTGTACACAAATTAACATAGAAATTGATGCCAAGAAGAAAAAAATGAATATAAGCATCTATTCTACAAATTAAACTCCCAAATAATCACCACCTAAAAGAAATTTAAAGCTTAGTACTTGATTTGTTCATGTCGTATTAACTAATGGATGGTAGCATTGGATCTTAGCCAAGTCCAGATCCTTTAGAAGCATTGGATTTAGTATGCTTCACCTTACCAAAATAGTGGATATAATGCAAGAAACTGTTATGACAAACTGTTGAGCTATCACACATAACTACTACATATTTATGTGCCCTTGTTATGATAACATTCATTAGCCTACAATCTCTCAGGAATCCGACAGCTCCTAAAGTGTTTGATCATACTTAAATCAATAACAAGCATTCCACATTAGTCATAGTTAGATCAGGAAAGCATTTATATTGATAATGACACAATTTCAAGTAATTCATGGTTGAAGCACTAATTTAGAATGCCTTATCGAGGTATATAAAAAAACTTCATACTCAAAACTCAATATATGTTTAATAATTACTATGTACCGAAGGTTATGTCTAAGAATATTTACCTTATAGCAATGTTTAATAAAAAATGTTTGGGGGAATACTGATACGTGGCCCAGCCAGTAATTTGATCTATCTACTCCACTCCCAGTTTGCTTATCAATCCCCTTTTTGTTTGCTCCCTTCAGGGTTTAGGCACAATTTGTCATCAGACTGGGGGTTGAGAAGCATACTATATATGTATTTTCAAGTACAGTCTTACTCTTCCAAATGTCTTTTGTTCACAAGTTGCAACAGTAGCAGTGTTAGTCTTGCAGTTTCTTGAATGTAACTTGGTAGTTCAATTTGAACTCGTGGCGATTTGTCCCATCTCTTGACTTCTTTCAGTACAATCCGTACATGAGATTGTGTAAATGTTAAGGAGGTTCACTCTGTTTTGTCTATTTATCTAGGAATCCTCATTGTTCCAATGCAAGCCTTTCAAATAGTGTATCATGTTAACTCAAATATTATTATCAGTGTCATATACATTGTAATGCATGTCATTCGTTAAATTTTTGGTGCATTGACACTTTGATACTGATATCAAATAATGATAAACATTTTCACTGCTCATGGGTTAGAGCCACCGCAAAATTAACCAGCCAATACCGTTAGCAATAATCTTGTAAGACGAGAATTTCCCCCCGATAATGGCATCATTATGATGGCATCATCTGGTTTAAGATGATAACAATTTATACATGAACGGCAGCCTTTGTTGAACCCAAATTATTACTGAAACCCCGACAATCACACTCACACAGGATGAGTGAAATATTAAATGTTTAACTAAGTTGAGAAATATCAACCTCATCAGGGATTCTGAAGGTGGCTGCTGCACCAAATTTCCTAAACACATGTGCCTCATTTCTGGAGTCCTCTTCATCACTGTCATCATCTTCCTCACCATTGTGATGACTAGTTGATGAAGGATCATAGACACTTTTAGACCGGCAATTTTGGGTAGCAAGCATGTTGACTTGTCCAAGGTGAGAAATTTCAACCACAACAGTATCATCATCAATTGGCAGTGGTTGCTTCCATGGTTCCCCGTCAATCCTCATAAATGTATGGTCAGCAGCACCTTTATGAAACTCAAAGCGGATTCGGGGTGCCTAGTTGCCATCAGATAACAAATAATAACAAATACTGAAATACTGAACCAAACACATAAAGAGATTTATCTTATGTAACATTTTGATCAATTTAACTAATTTCTTGTCCTTGTAGGAATGAAGGAAAATATAGGGGAGAAGTAAAATCATTGATTCGATAAATTCTTTTTCATAAAATTTTTCCTTAGTTTTGGGGAGAGAGGGATTTAAAGTAGGGCTGTCATCTCTAAATGGAGGGTTTGACTGCTGGATTATGCCTTCTTTGATTATTACCTGTGCCAGACGAGTTCCGTGTCCATTTGGAGCCAGCAACACGAGCCCATGCCAAGCATCTCTAAAACCAACAATTTCGAGAAGGCCATCATCTACAAAAGGTGGAGTCAGGTCTCTCTGTAAAGTTGATTCAGAGAAATATTTCATCAGATTTTTTTGAGCAAGTTCATGCTTCTTAACCAAAAAGAACCAAATTCAAATACAAAACAAATCATCAAATGAAATATATAGAAACTGACATCACGCTGTTTTCTGCTGTTTGGCTTTCCCCAAGGATTCAAACCACCAGAAAAGCTGGGCAAGTTGAGACATATGATTGACCTTATGCTGTTTAAATTGGGGAGGGGGTCCGGGGACAAAACAGAAATACATAAGAGGCACCCTTCGTTAACAACAGTGAAAGCAATATTACGAAATTAAGTAGAAAAATATGAAATAAGCAGCAGTTGTTTTACTTCACAAAAACTCTTTAAACAACATTTTCATTGTTAAAAAGCATGAATCATCTAATTAACAAGAATAAGGACATGAAACTTAGGAAGATTGAAGAAAGAGACAACACTATGTTGCACAAACAACAAAGAGAGCCACGTTGATGTGTCTATAATGTTGATGAAGCTATCCCAGAAATTTTGGGGTTAAAATTAGAAATTTTACAATATAGCATGGCCAATTTTTGCAAACAACTGTCTCTTTTACATATGAAAAATAAAAATGGTCTAAAGCCAGTAACCTCCATAAGACAAAATGCGAATTACCTGTTAGGTATTTGGAGGTCTTGCCATTGACATTGACCATATTTCTTCATGATTTTCACTTTTGCAAGCTGGGCAACATTCCTGTAGTTTAAGATCATATACAATTTTCAATTTACTAAGAAAAGAAGCTGAAATTATTTGGTGAGAGATTTTCTACTTTATACAGCCTACTGTAAGTACCTGGGAGAATAAAAGAGATTTCTCTACACATTGTGCCACAATTTATCTCAAAATAAAAGGCTAAAATTCCATTTTCACACTACAAGTGGTAGTACAACATGAAACATTTCAATACTTTTCATATTACACCTTCACGCTTCCTGTTTTTTTTTTTCAATTTATATTTTATTTTCCATTATCAACAATTAATTGGAGAAAATAAGCCATGCTTCAATGAAAGGAAAATGCATGAAACTTGAACGTAAGCCTATGATTTGAAAAAAAAGTTACTATTATGTATCAAAGATAAAAAGCAACCACACTTACTTCGAAGAAGGATGAAAAACAGATGCGGCAAACCACCCTTGTGTACAACCAAACTTTGCACGAGTGCTCTGTTGGAAAGAAAGTTGGGGAACATGAAAAAATGATTAACCAGCATATCTTCCTAAGGGAGAATATTCCTCAAAGACAAGCAAGATCCAGATAATATACATATCTATGCATAGAAACACACACCTACAAACATGTACATATTCCATAAATAAAAGTATGTCATTATACAACACGTTATGTCATTATACAGCACATAAATGTGTATTCAATCACCAAGAAAGATAATTAAAAATCATTGTGGAGGAGTTCATAAAAGCCACTTTTATGAAGAAGATTGAAACTGTTGAGTATCAAATGCAAAAAAAAAAAAAAAAAAATAAGTGCTGTTGACGTGTTATAATAGACACTCAAGTAGTTCAAATCCAGGTAAACCAACTCTACAAATGGAAACTCAAGAGCTCCATTTTGGCAGCCTGCCAGAGTAATTTCAAATTTAATGCATTAATCAGCTTCAAATATCTTTCTTAAACACTTCACATGGAAGTGTTGAACAAAGTGTCTCACATTTGAATTTAGTTCCCACTCTAATAAGTAAGAAAGTTAGATTACAAATCGACTCAATAAGTAGGACCTCACCCATAAGTTTACCGTCCCAGTTTGGACAGCAGATAAATGCCACACCTACAATGTGCATTAGTTTCTTAACAAAACAATGCAACTAAAGATGTAATTAATTATTAATTCAGCAGCATCTTCTACCATTTGGATTTGCTCACACCCTTCTCCAATGAAATTGTCCATATGCAATATACAAGACCACCAATCTAGCTGGTGTCATGTATGGTTTCTAATCCCTTTAATTTCTTAGTAAATGTTAAGTAAGTTGAAAAACTTACTAACCAGTTTCTCAGGTATGGATGGTAACATAATTAATTCTCGAAAAAGATTGTTCTTGAAAATGATTTTCCTTAAAGCTGAAAGAGAATAAGTCTACAATGAAAGTATATGCTAGCAGTCAATCATGTAACATCCTTGAAAAAGGAAAACTGTGATGGTTTGACTGCATGTGCCCATCTCATAAAAAAAAAAAAAGGCAGATGACACCATGCAGAACTATACCTGATTAACCAACTGGTTCTTAAATTTTTCTGGATGCAACTTTCGCTCAATGTGAAAAGCATAAGATACTTGAGCATCCATTCCTATAGACAACATTACAACAATAGTAATGAGGGTAACCGGTCGTCATCTTGTCATGTTAGAAAGAAATCTAAATAAACCAGACACTAACTAGAAGGTGAGAGTAAATAAATCTGTCATTTACATTGGATTGTAAGACAGTAATGTAAGTGTCCACTAGCTTAGCAGGTAAAGTCTTTTGGTGGTTGCACCAGGACTAGTGATCAGATCCTGCCTTTCAATTACATGAAGAGGAGGGTAACTTCCTCTTGTTTAGCCTAACAAGTGGACCCAAAAAGGAGAAATGGAGGAGATAGTAAGACAGTAAAGATAACCTTTGCAAAAGAAACAAAAGGACTCAAAAACTAGTTTCTTGGAATTTCAAAACGATAGTTCAACCAGATGTAAAATGGAACTGGACGCATAAAGAAACCTATCATTTCATAAAGTTTTTGTTCAATCATATATTCTTTACTAGAATTGTTTAATTTCTATTAGGCAACGGAAAGTAAAAGGAATAAAAAACTGTGTTAATTTATTATGTCAGAAATTATAATCAATTTGCACTTTAAAGCATCATTACAAAAACAGATGCATTTTAAAGGCATCCACAGTTATAAGACACTCTGTAAGAAGATAAAGATAGCTTTATGTTATCAACATAACAGTTTGAATACTTGTCCGGAGAAAGTACTCTTACCCATGCTGAAGTAATTCCAGAATCCCCCACGAAATGTATGGTAACCCTCCTGAGGAGCAAAACCTTTCAAATAAGAATGGAAAATAATACCAACTATGGTATAATGATTCTATACACCTATTGGATTTCTTTCATAAATCTCAAGAATCAGGTAGAGAATGTAAACTGGAAGTTAGACCAAAAGTTTCAGGAAGGATTATGTGCTACTGAAAATATTCATATGGTATGAAGAGCAAAGAAAATTAAGAACCATTCAAAGTCATAAAAGGGTATTGGAAGTTTTTACTTGCAAGTTACAAGAGATAGCCTTAAGCTTTTAAAAAGCATACAGTTTCTTGATTGCAAAAAACAGAGAGTAAGACAGAGAAATGTTTCTAAGAAGTCACAGAAGGCAATGGTAGAATGTTTTACCATGTTCAATTCATCTGTTGAAGAGACACGACCAAATGCATGTAAAGAATGTGGTAGCTCAAGAGGTGCAATAGGATCACAGGAACCTTCCTTTGGAGCTCTCATCCTCATGAGAATATGCCAACTGAACCACAAAAATGCATATATCAGTAACTATATTAAAGTTCTTTATATTAGTCAACCCTGTGGTTTAATTGAAAAAAGAAATTTAGATGTATGTTGGTATGAGAATACTTTTCCAAAATGAAACATTATATCCATAAAGAGACTAAAAAACACAAGTGACAAGAAAAAAGAATAATGCAGTAATGTAGTTATAAATTGGACTTTGAGAGTTAAGCAGCATGGTATGCAAAAATGCTTCGTTTTTTGGCACATATGGATAGAGAATTAAACCGAATTTATTGATCATTACATATAATTCAATTTTAGATATTGTATGAAAGTATGATCTCTTCTATTCTCTTGTAAGAATTGAAGGCTTTTTGATTGGGTGAGTTGAAAGAAGTATTGTTTAGTCTGCCTTATTTTCCTTTCTTCATTTTTTTCCTTATATCAAAAAAGTTATTGTATGAAAGTATGATCTCTTCTATTCTCTTGTAAGAATTGAAGGCTTTTTGATTGGGTGAGTTTAAAGAAGTATTGTTTAGTCTGCCTTATTTTGCTATGCTAAATCTTAATATATTTAATTTGATCTGTATCTTTTTTAATTCTGTCCTCCTTAAAATTGAATACTAGTGAAAATGATGGAAAGAATCAACCAAGAAAATAAAAAGAAAAAAAAGTTCTCTCAATGATGTAGCTATACAGCACTGAACTCTTTTTTTATATACTACATCTTTCCCAGAAGATTTATATGTCAAAAATGTTACACATTTAATTTTGCCCGAACTTCCATTTATAAAGTTACACAGAAAGGATTGAGAATTAATAGATCATAATTGTTCCCTACTGCATGCTTGATAGCTATTAATACATGATCAAAGGATTGACAAGTGTTTTACATGTGTCTAAATAATGTACACAACAATTTACATGATAACCAGGTAGCGGAGATGGGAGCATATCGCATCACTAAAGGTTCATCACTTAAAGGAGGCAAAGTCCCATTTAACTGAAATTGGATATGCAAACCACACTTTGGCTATCATCAGCACTATGCCAGATCAGGGAGTTCCAGATTTTACAACTACAATTCGTATCAAGCATGTGTCTTTGTGTGTGTCTGTGTGAGTGAGAGAGAGAGAGAGAGAGAGCGAGTCATTTCAACTACATTACTTGTCAATTTTCATTTCCTTCGCTTTCATTACTTGTTCCAAGAATGATAACACAGAATTACGATCAGTCCCAGGATTCTTCTTTCCCTGTAATTTAGAAAACTGCAAGTTAGACCAGCACTGAATACTCATAAATTTAAGGAGATTATTCATGATATAAAGACTTCCAGCAGATTCCTATTGCCTAGTGCCAATCAAGAATTAGAAGAACTTTCAGCAAACATTACAAATTTTACTGAAAGCAAGGGCTCTGAATATTTTGTTTGACTGAGAGTGTGAACTTACCTCTGCTCCACATTAAAAAAGACAACAAGAAACAAAACCGGAGTATAGAAAATTCAAATACTACCAAGCCAATTAAAAGCATGTTGTGCCCAAAAAATGACAGCATGACCACTTATTAATTGTCCTAGATTGCTCTATGTAAGAAAACATATCATTACAGTTTTAACTATCATTCGATACTTGATTACAACTAATAAGAGCAAGCAGATACTCACCCAGCCAAATGAAAACGGCAGATTGTTTCCAGTTCCCAAAGGAACTGTCGCAACTGGAGGTGGATGTGGCAATTTAAGATCACAAACAACCCCCAGAAGCCAGCCAGCTGTCCCATCACCACCAGCAACCTAAAGAACAAGCTACTCGTGAGAAGCAAAATAAACAAATTAATAATAATAATAATAATAATAACTGCACTGCTGCTCCTTGTTATCTGAGGCTCAACTTACAATTATTCTTAATCTCTCATGAATCTTAGAGGCAAATTCATCTTTTTCTTGTTTCAACTTTTCTAGTCTCATGTAAACTCTGTGAAGCACCTTATCAGGGGCCTCTTCCCCCACATCAAATACCTGAAATTAGTTACACAGAGATAAACCCCAAAGCAAATATCCGAATATTAATCGTGAAAGACTAAACGTACCTGATGTTCATTGAGGATACTTTTATATGTTTTAAGAAGATCCCCACCCAACTGACCGCCACTTTTGGAGTTGATAAAAACTAGTACTGGAAATTTAGGCGCATCAGGAACATCAGAGATCTTTGTTTCATCATTAAATATATATGTAGGGATGCAGAATTCCTTCAACAAGTCCGAGTTAGATTCTGCCATTGTCGGGCCCAACTGCTTACCAAATTATCAATGATTGTCAAAATCAAGGTACAACAGAATTAAAAACAAAATATTTAAAATATAAATAACATAGAATTTAAATTTTCCACCATGGTGAACCATGAAGAGATTAAAATCATAGAATTATGTGATCTCTTATATAAAGCCCCTGCATTACGGATTTCCAGAAGCTCATTCGCTGAACAACAATAACGATGAGATTGATTATACCAGTAAATAACAGGGTGAGCGACTTATCAGTACTTAAATGATTAGAAGGGAAAAGGTTCCAATCAGAAAGAAAGTTTCTAGCCAAGTCAACTCTCTCTAAGTCACAAGTCCAAAAAATAAAAGAAAATAAGTTTATGTTATAACATTCGAATTCAGGAATTTTAACAAACACGAAAAATGCACAAAAAGGCATCCATTGCAAGCAAAAAGAAAAAGAGAAGAAAATTTTACTCAACCGTATTTAGAAACTGTTGAGCAGAAAGCTTCGCTAAGAGAAGCTTTCTCGGTGGGTGTTGGAGAATGTGAATAAGAACACCAACCAAATAGTAGAAATTAAAAGGAGATTCGATTGCTTGCGATTACGGGATGAAATTTGATTGAAAAAGAGAGATTTATGAGGTACCTGGTAAATGAATCTGAAGAGATCTGGTTTCGAACTATCTTTCTCTGTTTTTGTTGAATTAATAAAGCTTTTTTACAGTTCGTTAACTCGGGTTCTGAAATTTGTATGAAACGTTTAAAGACGAGATGTAGAAGGACAGAGTTGACTTGTTCTGTATAGGTATTTATTATTACTATTTTTTTATTTTATAAAAGAGATCATATGGTTGCCTTTTGAGAACTTATTTCCGAAATTATTTGATAAAAAATAAAGAGCACAAGACCAACGTCAATAAATGTTTACGTTATGGAAACCAATCGTTTGGGATTTTTTTTTTAAGGCTTTTTCCATTGTTATATTATCCTGTTAATGGAGCCGAGCAGCTGCACCCTTTATGATTCGTTGAACTAAAAGGCCGATAATACGTTCTGACGTCAGATTCCACTTGGCAAATTCTTGGGGTCTACCACTGTTACGAGAATCCTCCCGCCGCGATCATTATAGCCGTTGCAAGTCTTTTGTGTGCCTTTCATAAGGCATTTGCCTTAATAAAGGTTCTTTCATAAGGCATTTGGTTTCATAAAGGCCCCTTATGCCTCTGAAGGCTGTGTGGTACTTTTTCTTATTTATTCCATACCTTATTATTTGATCACACACCTTAACACCAGTTCCTCTATTTATAAAAGATCTTTAAGCTTTAAGATGTAAAATATTTTTCACATAATTCAAAGAGCATTAATAGTGTTGTAAAACAGATTAAATGTTAATCAACCTGTACAGCCACAAATATAGGTTGAGCAAACATCGATTCCAGACTTTATTTTTTTCATCCTTTGGACAAAAATTTTCATTCAACAAAAGGAAAAAAACACCTAATTCAATTGCAATAGCTGGTATTGCTACAAAACCAAGTATCAATCTCTAGTTTATGTTTGAGGCCAACCAAGGAAGATTCCAAAGACAATGAATACTTCAATGAGGGAAGTCAGACACCCAAGTTTCATAACAAAGGAGATTTCAATTAAGTATACAAAAGAAACCATGAGTGAACAGCCACCACCAATCCTAGCAACTATGCGAACCTGTTAGAAGTAATGGGAAACATGGTGCAAAACCCATTAAAAGTTTACCTTATAGAATGTGGCTACTGCTAGGATAATTGTGTAATGCCTACCTATGTAATTTGAGGTTTTGCCAAATACAAGTGAGCCTATGAGTGAAAGTACATTCAAGTTAATCTGACAAAAAAAAAAAAAGAATACATCCAGGCTACAAAACAAGATTTCTACTTAAACTATGTGATTTTGAGGTTTTCTTTGATAAACAACACTGCCCCATTCATTACACCAATATCTACAAAAGATATACACAGTAATTTATCCAAATTTTCACTGATGGTGAAAAAGGAGTGTGATTTGAAGCCATGCAGGATACCAGCATTAACTAGTCATGGGTTTTGATTAGTAATCAAGAAACTATTTTATTATATCCCTACCTGGGTTCTTGACAATTTTAGGGGGAAAAAAAGGAATTAGAAATGAGACAAATGAAAGGTGACTCACCATAGCCTAAGAGAATAGAGTTTGCAAAGACTAAAAATGCATAAAAAAAATGAAAAATCATACCAAACAATGTATATATTAAAACCATAAAAGAAAGGAGCTGGAAAGAAACTTTTTTTTCTTTTTCTCCCCTGTGATCTCTCTATTCTAGTTCCTTCCCTGTAAACATATTCAGAACCTTCATTAATGCAACATCGTAAGCTTCAACCCAAACTTTCTGCTTGATTCCTTCATCCCCTCTTATTTATTGTTCCATTCCCCTTTTTTCTTTTTCTTTTTTTACTTTTTTTTCACTCATTTCAATCTCCAAAACCTTCTTTCTTCAAAAGCTTCAACCTTTTCTTTCATCTCTGAATGTTTCTTGGAAAAGCTTTTAAAAGCTTTTAAGAGTAGGTTTTTTTACCACATCTACCCACCCAATCCCATTTAATACATTACTAAGCTGTCCCCTATAAAATCAATTAGAGACAAGTTTTATATATCTTATAGATATCCAAAACTACATGATAATTTGATTAAAAACTATAATAATATTAGTTTTTTATACATGTGCTCTGTTAATTTTATAATGGAAAGGGATTAACTTACGTAAAAAAATTATATACTTTTTTCTAATCATTGATTTTAATAGATCCAACAAATGAAATTAACCCATTTTTTTCTCTTTTTCACTTGACTTTCTCATCTTTGATCTATTGAAATCAATGGTTAAAAAATGTGTAAATTAATAATTAATTATATGATTTTATATTGTATCATTAATATCATATTTTTTTCAATATTATATTTAAATTTTAAATATAAATATGCAAATCTTAATAGTGAAGAAGGATTACATGTTCCTTTTGCCATAACAATTTGAATACCAATGCTAGTTTTATTGTTCTTTTAGTTATTTGATGTATGAAGAAGCTATTGTTTGTATCACATATTTATTTTATTTAAATTTTTTTAGATAAACAATGTGTTTTATTTATCTAAAGAGAAGATAATATCTTGTAGCTTTTCTAAATGGTACAAACTATATATTGGTAAATATAAATACAAAATAAAATATAGAAAATGCTAGTGAAAATCTCATATTCTCATATGTTATCCCACGAATCTAAATACATAAGATGCACTAAGAATTTTTACAATTTATAATTATATTAAAATTTATATATTTTTTTAAGAGACTTACTTTTGAGGAGTTGGATCCTAAAAAATTCACTCATGTCAGTCGTATTTCATTTAAATTCATTCTAAAAATATTGTTATTATTAAATTCTTTAAAATCGGTTTATATTAGTTATATTTAAATGGTTTTGCTTTATTAAGATTTAATTTAAATATTATTTGTGTCACTTTTAATCAAATTATGTCTTTTACATAAAAATAAAAAAGACATATTACTAAATAATCAATTAAAAACTTAGATAAATATTTTTATTTTTATTTTTAATTAAAAAAGTATGACACTTAACTTTATCAAATCCAATAAAAAATTTTAAGTGAAAAATAATTAGTATAAGGGTTAAATACATATTTGATACCCGAACTTTGTAATTTTTGTCACATTGGTACTTAAAGAAATTTTTTTGTCACATTGGTGCCTGAACTTTCAAATTGTTATCACATTGATATTTTGACTAACGTTATTAGTCAATTTTGCTGATGAAGCATGAATATCCTATAAGATATTGATATGTATTTATAAAGTCTAGTCAATACTATATCATAAATGCTATATCATATCACATCATGCTCATATCATATTTAAAAGAAAATTTTAGAAAAATTTCTAAAAATACTTAAAAAATTCTAAAAACTCTAAAATGTTTTTAAAAATTATAAAAAAGTTAAATAAAATTCTAAAAATTTTAAACAATTCTAAAATTATTATAAAAATTTTAAAAAAAGTTCAAAGAATTCAAAAAATATTTTTTAAAAAAATCTAAAGAAATATTAAAAAAACATTATTTTTAAAATCTAATTTTTTTAAATTCAAAAAATTTTAAAAATTTGTAAAAAATTTTAAGAACTTTAAAAAAAATTTTAAAATTTAAAAAAATTGATAATAATTCTAATTTTTTTAATTATGAAGAAAATTTTTAAATAGTTAAAATTTTTTTAAGTTTATAAAATTAAAAAAATACTAAAAAAATTTTTTGGTGAGCAAAATTTTTTTCAAACACTTAAAAATTTTTAAAAATTCTAAAAAATTTTTAAAAACTAAAAAAATATGTGGAAATTATAAATATTTTTTAAAATTTATGAAGAATTAAAAATATGAAATATTTTTATAAATTATAAAAATTATCATAATTTGGATAATTTTAAAACTTTTGAAAATTTTTTAAAAATTAAAAAAAAATTAAAATTTTAAAAAAATTATTTTTCTTAAAGTTTAAAAAAAGAGAAAAACTTAAAAAACCTAAAATAAGAAAAAAAACCTAAAAAGTTTTAAAATTTTTGAAAAATTAAATAATTTCAAATTTCTGAAGCATTCTTTAAAATTAAAAAAATTTAGAAAATAAAAACAATAACTTAAAATTAAAAAAAAAAACAATCTTTTAAATTTTATTCTTTTTTTTTAATTTGGAATTTTTTTAAAAATTTTAGTTACCTTTAATTCTTTTTGAATTTTTTAAAATTTTCTAAAATTTTCTAGAACTTTTAGAATTCTTTAATTTTTTAAAATTTTAAAAATATTTTAGAACTTTTTAAAACGTTTCTTTTAAAATTTTTTATATTTTAAAATTTTTATAAAAGTTTTTAAAAATTTTAAAGTTTTTCAAAATTTTTAAAATTTTTTTGAACTTTCTAAAATTTTTTGGAATTATTTTAGCATGTTTAGAACTTTTTTAGAATTATTAAATTTTTAAAAAAAATTTCAAAATTTTTTAAAAAAATTTTAGAATTTTTTAGAATTTATTAAAATTTTTTAATTTTCTATTTTTTTTTTAACTTTTGATTTTTTTTTGAAATTTTTATATTTTTTATAATTTTTAGAATTTTTGAAAATTTGTTGGAATTTTTTTTGAATTTTTTTGAATTTTCTTTTAAAAATGACGTGGGATGATATGGCATAACGTGGCAATGATGAGGTGGTGTTAGCTAGACTTTCTGATACGTATCAATATCTTGTTAGATGTTCATGCTACGTTAGCAAAATTGACAAACAGCGTTATTCAGAGATATCACTATGATAACAATTTAAAAGTTTAAGTATTAATGTGATAGAAAAATTTTTTAAGTACCAATGTGACCAAAATTACAAAGTTTAGCCGTGAAATATATATTCAACCCATAGTATAAGAATTATTTATCATTATCTAGAAATAAAAGAATCAAACAAAAATTTATTAAATTTGATGATCCAATTGAAACAAATAAAAATTAAATTCAAAACAATATAGTTCTCCTTATAATTTCATGAATTATTAGAGGATAAAATTAGCTTATATCTAAAAATTATTTACCACACATTAAAACTTCTTTAATATTTTAATTTTGTATAAAAATTCAAACGAACTTGGTCCACAAAATAAAACTTTTAAAATTTTGAGAGACAAACAAATTACTTATAATTTTGAAAACATTTTTCAAATTAATGTCAATAAATATGTACATTAATAAATAAACTTGAAATGCAAAAAATCATAGATCATGATTAAACAATTATTAAAATGAAAATATAATAAAAGACAAAACTTCATAATTAATAATATGACAAACAAAAATTAGAAGAAGAAAATGTAATAGAGACATGAAAGATACTCGTATAATTTCTCACTTTTTAAGAAAGAAATGAAAAACTATAAGTCACAAAAAATTTAAAACTCAAAAATATAAATGTTATAAAACCAAAGGTTTTAATAAATTTAAACAGATAATGATTTTTAAAGAAAATAAATATAAAA